>NW_027314752.1:22762083-23386666 GCF_023375885.2 Dermacentor andersoni | reverse complement strand
AGAATTAGTTTGATGCATTCCACTCAATTTGGTTTTGGCACTGGCAGTTCGACTAACTTAACTTTAATATCTTTAACCGACTGATTCGTCACTCGATTGATGCGGGCAACTTCGTTGGTTTAGTTTTCTTGGACTAAATGTTTTGATACGATTATTCATAACAAACGTTTTACTTAAGCAAGAAGCCCTGGGAATTACCGGTCTAGTACTAGAGCTCCTAAAAAGAGACCTACATGATAGGGAACAAACAATTTTTTGGAGGTGCTTATTCTGATACTAAAGTTATTAACCAACGTGTACCACAAGGCCCCATACTAGGTCCCTTATAATTCTGCATTTATAATTTTGATTTACCCACTTGTGTTAAGTTGGCACGTTGTGTACTATACACAGACGATACTACTATCTCGTTGCGTAACAATTCTTTAACAACCTTAATCCTTAAACTAAACAATGAGCTTGACCATATTACTGCTTGGTGTTCATCCGATCAATATTTTATAGGTCCTTCAAAAGCTAAATTTCTGATTTTTAGATCTAACCAAAGAATACTACCAGGCTTGCCTGTGATAACTCTAGGTGGTCATTTTATTCCCGTCTCCGAATGTATATCATTTTCGGGCATCAAATGAGATTCTAAAGTTAAATTTTGTCTACACACTGCCTTCATTAAGCAAAAGTGTACCTTCGGTATTAGAGTATTTCTCAAATCAGGACCATAATTTTCTAAAGACGCATTATTAGCATTAAACGTTGCCTTCACTCACAGTCACTTTAATTATGGCATTGTTTCCTGGGGAAACACCTATAACTGTCATATCTCGTCTATTCAACACTCACAACACCAAGCAACACACATTGTCACTAACAGTGAGTTTTTCACGAGTGCTACTCCTCTACTTCGTGAAAATGATATCCTTGTTGTAGCGAATTCGTTCAAATATCATCTAATTATTATGTTTTATAAATACTTACTAAACAGTTCTCATGCGAATTCATTGATTCCAGGCACCTCATCAATAACGATAGCACCATGTTTACACGTAACTATAATTTTCTCTACTTAAGAATTGGTCACACAAGGCTGACACATAGTTACTTAATTAGTAACAAACCACAACCAACATGCCAACACTGCGGTGAAATTTTAACCGTGCTACATATTTTAATAACATGTCCTGGCTTAGAAAAATGGAGGGAAAGATATTTTAAGATTTTTTACGAAAAAAGAATCCCTATCCATCCCATGTTCTTATTGAGCGACGAACCACTGGTCCCATATGAAGATACTTTTAACTTTATAAAAGCCACACGAATCCTACAAGAACTGTAGCACATTTCATGTTTTATATTTTTACTTGGCCATTTACACCATTTTACAGCATTTAAACAAGTAAGCTAATACGAAAAACATGCTCTTGGCGCATTATAGTCTGCACGGCTGCTGCGCCATAAAAATCCCAAATCACACACAAACTATAATTTTCTGCTCCATATGGTTCATTCTAACTAGGGACAAATGACATCATCATTCGTTGGTATAAAACTGTGGAGTGGCTTGCCCATTAGCATTAAATTTTCATCCTTTTATGCACTTAGTCATGCTCTTAAGCTGTTTTATATGTGTAACTAAGTATACGTCATTCATTGCACGACATTTGTCATTTGTATGTATTGACAGTTTTTTTTAATGCGCTATAGGATTATATACATACAATTTGTTTTCATTGGTATTGTTTTTCTATGCTGTATTTTCGCGATTGCGTACGTTTTTCTTAGTTAGCTTGCTCTTTATTACATCCCAACGTTGTTATTATTAACCGAGAGTCCCGTTGCAGTCTCTTACTTTGCGACCCTCGTCTGTATATTGTGTCTTACCAATTCATTGTATTTAATGAATAATAAACTGAAGCTTATTCAGCATCTCTTGAGAATTATGAGCAAATTAAAAACGTGCTTACCTCTCAGTACACTGTTTCTTTTAGGCTAGTTGAGCGATCTCCGAGTTCAGACCAAGTGCAGAAAAAATTTGGTTCCATCAAGTGGATAACCTCTCCACTTGCTTTGTTTTGTCAGGCTGTTTCTCTTAGGTCGCTCGTTTGCGTACTAGATGTGGGTCCTGTATTTACGCTTGCGCTCGTAACCGCAAGGCATAATAGAATCGTCCACATTTTTTCAAATTATATGCTTTGTTTAAATAAGCATTGCTTTAAAAAAATTGTGCCTAAGCAATGCCAGTAAAAGGAAGACATGTTCGTACATTGACTACATGAGGGACGATTTCTGAAGACTGCTTGCACGCCATGGACACTTTTTTGCGTCATTTGTGATCTGGTAGGTGTTGTTCTTGTTTTTTTAGGGGGAAGGGAGGGGGTTGTACACACTTCGTGATGGTGAATGTGCTTAAAAATATTCTCCAATATAGCGTTATATACAGCGGTTAAAATGTATAGCAAGAAAAAATAAAAACAATACCAAGAGACGGAGACCTCAGGTGGGCATCTTAGATAATAATAAAGACTACAAGAGTGGCCCAGGGGGGTTTCCAGTTTTTATAAGAAGTTGCTTACCCATCGTACGCGCTCAAATTCTCTGTCAGCTTCACAGCAACATATTCTATGCTTCAGCGCACGGGCCTTTGATGAGCACCTGATATAAAGCTAGAAGCATGGCCAAATGAGGTTTACAGTCCATATAATAACGCATTGCTTACACTGCATGGGCGCAAAAATTCTAACTAGGTTCACTGTGATACATTGAATGTTTCGCCGCATTACACAGCTGTCGTGCGTTCAACCAATCAAATTACCGTTTTCTTTTCTTTTTCATAACTGAAGAGTAGCCGCAAGCTTCGTGTTTTAGTAAAGTTTCCCCCTTAGTTTGTGCTGTATTCCAACAAGAGACGGAGCAATTACGTGTTGGCCACGCTCTTTTCATTCGCGCGTAGCGGGCATAAGAAAACCATATTCAACGAAGAATTGGGCGTCAGAGCTAAGCCGCACGCACCGCAGCAGGAAAGTGCTTATGGTTTGAAGCATCCTCTGAAGGCTTGTGGCCGCACACCTGGAAATATATTGTCACAGTCAGTAATGCGGAAAAAATAGGACGCTGATGGTGGCCTCGGAGATGACGAAGAAGAATTTTAGTTTTTTCGCTGATTTTTGCTTGTTGGCTCCGCCTATAAAATCCATCTGTGAATAGACGTACGCTTCTTCCTTCCCGTAAGACCATTGGTGGAGGCTTTGGGTAATCAGGCAATTCGGACATACGCAGCGGACGTAACCTGAAGTAGAGTCTTCAACCCCGGCCCGGTTGTCCCCACCAACGGTCATCCTTGCCGAGCCTCACCACACTGGCATGCTTTCCGGGATTGAAAACGTCAGCGTCTATGACTAGTGGCAGAATTACAAAACGGTAAGTGCACACAAGAGGGGGATAACACGCTTGCGCTGGCTAATATATTATATTAATTAAATAAAACAGCACAGGTCTGGCTCGAGACACTTGAACAAGAGATTACAAGTTGGGACCAGTGCAAACAGAAGCTTACAGATTTGTTCGGCAAGCCCGTCTTCCACCAACGTGCTACTAAGAAGGGCTGTAGGACCCGTGCATAGATGTCCAATTAAGCTTACATCGCGTACATCCAGGACCTCCTCGTTCTTTCCCGCAAGGTGGATAATAATGTGCCAGAGGCAGACAAGGTAAGCCCCGTTTTAAAAGGCATCGCGGAAGACGCGTTTACGCTGTTACAAGAATGTAACAACGGTCAATCATGTAATTAACGAAGGTCACCGCATCGAAGACTCGAAGAGCCGCCGCATAGTTCAACAGTTTCGCGTCTACCCAATAGCGCAGCTTCATTGAGGTGCGCAGAAGTTTCTGCACCGCGTGAGCCCAACTCCTCCGAGAACGTCACACGTATCGTCCGCCGAAAAATCGAAGCAGCGTCTCCTACCACGCCAGTGACGCAGTTCTTTGACGATACTCGGCCGCTTGTGTCTCTCACCCCAAAGCTTAAGCTAAACAAATTAATTCCAGAGCTAAAGTTCATGCTTTGCAGAATTTCCCCGTACCAACATGTGCCTAAGATGGTCGAAGCTTTATTGGCATTTGCTCTCACTTCCGCAAGTTCGTAGAAAATTTCGTCCATGTTGCGCGTCCTCTCACTGCCCTCGTCAAGAAAGGTGGTCATTTCGGCTGGGGCTCTGTAGCTGATCACGCTGCTCACCACACTTCCTGTTCTCGCCCATTTTGACGCCTCCGGTGCTACAAGAGTCCGCACTTACACCAATGGCTACGGTATCTGCGCAATTTTAGCTCAACGCCAATGTGGGCGCAACTGCCTTGTTGCTTGCGCCAGCGACCTCCTCTCCTCCAGCCGAGTGCAATTACTCGATTACCGAGCGTGGGTGCCTCACCCTGATTTGAGCGGTGGGCAAGTTCTGACCCTACATATATGGTCGACTGTTCACAGTTACAACCGATCACCATGCCCTTTGTTGGCTTTCTTTCCTCAAGGATCCTACCAGATGTCTCCATCACTGGGCTCTACTGCTGCAGGTCTACACATACACTGTGGACTACAAGTCGGGTGCAACGTGAGGACGCCCACTGTCTGTCTCTTTATGCCGTCGCTGCACCGGACGGTTTTGTGCATGTCGCACCGATCTGCGTTCTTCCGCTTTCCGCCTTGAAAGACATTGGTGCTGAACAACGACGCGATGAATCGTTACCGCGCGTTATCGAACGCCTGCTCTCTGATACGTCTGACCCATCCCTTCACATGTTCGTGATACAAAATAGCATCCTGTATCGTCGCAACATGCACATACAGAGGTCCGAGCTCCTTACCATCATTCCGTCTCGTTTTAGGAAACTTTTACTCCAGCAACTGCACGAGGTTTTCATCGTTGGACACCATGGTGTCACTCGTACCTATAATAGAATTCGGCGAAGGCTTTTCTGGCCCAGTCTCAACCGATCCGTCCGGCACGATGTTGCCGCGTGTGAGTCGTGTCAACGCCAGAAACGACCAGCTGTGCATCCTGATTGTCTGCTGCTGCCTTTGAACATACCGTCCAACCCTTCTTTTAGCGTTGGCGATCGTCTGGGACCATTCCGAATATCAAAGGACGGAAATAGGTGGATTGCCGTCGCTACGGATTATACAACTTGCTTTGCAATTACTAGAGCCCTACCGACCAATTGCGCTACAGACGTCACTGACTTCTTGCTTCAGGCCTTTATTTTGCACCACGGTGCCTCTGGTCACTTATCAACGATCATGGCAGATACTTTGTTGCGAAAGTTATAGACGACTTACTTTGATCATGTGCTACTAAACACAAGCTTACTACCGATTACCATCCTCAAACTAACGGTCTTATCGAACGCCTGAACCTCAGATTAACTGACCTGCTAGCAGTGTACATTTCCTCCGATCATGGCGACTGGGACCCTGCGCTACAATTTGTCACGTTCGCTTACAATTCTTCGCACCACGCCACTGCTGGCTACTCACCCTTCGATTTCCTCTTCTGCCGTGAGCCGACGTTGCCTTTCGAGACTCTCCTTTCGCCCACACTCGACTCGCTGACAGAGTACACTAGGGATTTCAAAGCCATAGCTACCCAAGCACGCCAGATTGCTCTCATTCGTCTTTGTGCTTCACAGACACGCCAGAAGTTCCATTACGACTAGCGCCATCACGACGTGGAGTACGAACCAGGTGCTCTTGTGTTAGTTCGGCCTCCAACTCGGCATGTTTGTCTTTCAGGAAAACATCCTTCGCGATACTACGGCCCTTACCGCATCTTCCGCCAGGTGACCCCTGTCACATATTAGTTGTCTCCACTGGATGCCACCTTGCCTTCAATTCTCGATGAGAGAATCAACGTGAGCCGTCTCGAACCGTACGTCTCTCGGACCTATGAGCCGCACCAATACGTCCTTTTTCCGACAGGCATCATGTCACAGTCTGTAATGTGAGAAGAAGCGGATACAGATGGTGGCCTTGGAGACCACGAAGACCTGTTCGTGTTTTTTCGCTGTTATACCTGTTGTGGCTCGGCCATTAAAGTGCATCTGTAAATAGACCTATGCGTAATCCTTCCCGTGACAATATGTGCGCTTCTCTTTCCAGGTGGCATACACTCAGTCACTCTGCATGGCTTTGAATTATTATGAAGAAGTGCGCGCTCCGCGTAACGTATGCAGCGTTAACGCTTACCTTAGTATACTAGCGTTCTAGGAAATATGCACTTTGAACTGCAACAAAAACTTACCTTGTTGTCAACACATGGTGGTGATGATGATGATGGATATAAATAATACTTCAACTGTGAACTTGTTTTTCATTTTTCAAATTTTATAAAATAAAGTAGAAGTAAATCAAATATATAAACTATTAACTATTAACAGGGCATTCTTTTTGTGTCCCATAGGAGACTAAATATGGCTAGGCAAACATTCCTGTGGCTGTATTCTCATACTGTTGCTCCTAGGGAAATTATAACAGTACTAGGTAAAGGCAGTCCTAGATTTCGATGCGGCATTTGTATACATCATTTTCGGCGACTATAAAACGACCGACCAGATAATAAAAATGATCCATGTATTCCGACTCATTGCAGAGGTAGCATGAAGGGGATACCGCTCAACTACATCAGCGCCAGTAAAACTTAAGTGTTGCAGTACCGCAACGCAGATTTTTAAGTGATATTAAGAATTGCTGGTTATGACACCACTGTCGGTTCCAATAATAATTTAGATGCATGAAATCTGTAGATTTTGCTAATGACAAGCCTTTTTTTCTCTTCGGACAAAGAAAACTATATATATCTGGGTGCAGTGATGTGCGCAGTTGCCTGCGGCACAGATATCACCGGACCTGTTAAAGAAGCGCTTATTTAGGCATCGGCTGGTTCATGGCTTCTTGATCATCCCGCCAACGTCGTATTCTTTTTCGATGGGGCGCGTGTCCACATTCTGCGTGAATGCTTTTTCAGCGTCGTTGAAAACGGAGCGACGCGGTTTTCGGCAGCGAGGCGTGGCGTTGTCAAAGGCCTGCACACAACAATTCCGCAACGTTGTACAGGCGTTCCTAAAGCATTTCAACTTGCTTCACGTGCCTCGAATACACCACAATGCAATTAATGCGCGCTCCTATCACCAAATTGGCGTCAGTGCCCGCTGCTGCATCGCGTTCATCGCGGTGGCCGCCCAGCCTCGGAACTTAAAGAAGCCTAAATCACGCAGGAAACATCGGAGGCTGCGGGCCTGGGGGCCGCCATGCTAGCGGAAATGACTTGTGGCGAAAGCAAATAGGCGCGCCGCTCCGACCACCCCGGCACCCGGGGGATATATTTTTCTTACACGCTGCCCGGGCCGCTGTCTCTTGAAAGCCATCGGCGACTTGTAGAGTCCGCCGACCGTATGGCCAATTGACAATCGCGGCTCAATGCTTGCCATATATGGATAAAAGCGGGAAGGCAGCGAGGGACGGAGTGGACCCTGCTTCCACTTCGCCAACAAGTGCATAGTGTACATGGCCGCACGCGATCCCACACACCGTATCTTGAAGGCGATCTGCAAACGACACGTGTACTTATCTTTATCGGGCGACCACGCTTCGCCGCCTAACAAATGTAGTCGCGCAGCGCGGGACGCGCCTGCATGTATCCGAAGTTCTGGAAAGTTATCGATGCTTCTACCCGGCTGTCTGTTGTCGCCGAACGTTGTTATCTGATTTCATCGCGTGACACGAATGATGTAGAACTTTGTGGAAGGCACGCGGGTCCGAACGATTAATCTGGAACATTCGACGACTACTGTATAAAAGCCGACGCGCTGGACCCGCTGATCAGATTTTCGACGATCGCCGACTGTGTTCGCCGCTATCGTTGTGCTTTAAGTGTAGCCTGTTTTGTGGGCACAGGTTCGCCCAATAAAAGCTAGTTTTCTTTTTCACAGTACTGCTACTGTGTTCTTTCTTCACCGTCACTACCACGTGACATCTGGTGGAGGTGCTAGTGCGTTCATGTACCGAACGCCCCCGCAAAGCCGCGATCCAAGCCCGAAGCCCGAGGACAAAACCGACACCGCCCAAGACCAGCGTGCTAGCCGCAGACTGCAAGGACTGCCCCCAGAGCACGGACTTCTACCTGAGGCGACAAAGAAGATCGTGGTCAAGACAACCTCAATGGCTGCCCCAGCGTCCCCCGTTATCCTACAACAACCCCGGGACCCACCGACCTTCCATGGAGCAGCGACTGAAGACCCGGAATCCTGGCTGGAGACCTACGAGCGAATCGCGATATTCAACAACTGGGACTCCGACGACAAGCTGCGACATGTCTACTTCGCCTTAGAAGACGCCGCCAGAACGTGGTTTGAGAACAGGGAGTCGACCTTGACTACGTGGGACCTGTTCCGTAGCGGCTTCCTGTGCACCTTTACAAGTGTCGTGCGCAAGGAAAGGGCCGAAGCTATGCTGGACGCCCGAGTGCAGCTACCAAACGAGAACGTTGCCATCTTTACGGAAGAAATGACCCGTCTGTTCCGCCACGCCGACCCGGATATGGCCGAGGAAAAGAAAGTTCGCCTACTCATGCGTGGTGTGAAGGAGGAACTTTTCGCCGGGATGGTAAGAAGCCCACCGAAGACCGTGGAAGAGTTTCTTCGTGAGGCGACGAACATCGAGAAGACACTCGAAATGCGGAACCGGCAATTCAACCGCCGTACAACCTCTACCCACTACGCAGGAATTCAATCACTGGCCACGGACGATCTGCGCGAGACCATCAGGGCCATTGTGCGCGAAGAACTGCGCAAGGTCTTACCTTCGTCGCAGCCTCAAGTGGCCTCGATCGCCGACATCGTAAAAGAAGAGGTGCACCGATCGCTTGGAGTTCCTGAGGTGCAACCAGAACCGCCGCAGCCTCAGCCGCAAGCGATGAGCTACGCCGCCGTCGCCCGCCGTCACGTTCCCCCTCCGCGCCCACGCCAGGGCCCTGCAACGACGCAATTCCGTCGTCCGCCGCCGCCGCCGCCGCCAGCACGCCCACCCGTAGCCCAGCGCACCTACGCGAGGAAGACGGACATTTGGCGAGCCCCCGACCACCGCCCGCTCTGCTATCACTGCGGAGAAGCTGGCCATGTGTATCGCCGATGCCCATACCGGGAGATGGGACTACGAGGTTTCGCCGTCAACGCTCCGCGCCCGCAGCCAGGTGAACGCCCTCGCGATATCGCCGACTACCTCGCCGCTACTCAGCGGAGCACACGACGACCGTCGCGTTCGCCGTCACCAGGCCGCTACCTGTCGCCGCAGCGCCGACCATACACTGGCCCAGCCCGGGGCCGGTCAGCGAGCCCATATCCGGAAAACTAAAAGCAGCAACCGATGGAGGTGCGGTTGCTGTTCGTCGAACTGACGAAGATCCTCCGCCGCCGACGAAAGCGCCGAAGAAACCATCTCGACGACATAATAACGACGCGCCGCCGTCCCGAGGAAGTCAGGAAGCCAAGACTACACCGACGAAAGACGACTTGACGACGCGACGTATCAGCTTCAATTCAACACGACGCAGCCGTGATCCGACGCCGAGACCCAACTGCAACGCAAGACAAAGAACCACCGACCTCGACGTGCTTTTAGACGGCCAAGCAGTCACCGCCTTAATCGACACAGGCGCCGATTACTCAGTCATGAGTGGACACATCGCCGTCCAGATGAAGAAGGTTAAGACTGCATGGGAAGGCCCTCAAATTCGGACCGCTGGAGGACACCTGATTACGCCGACAGGAATGTGCACGGCAAGAATTACCATTCACGACCGGACTTACCCTGTCACCTTCGTTATCCTCCAACAGTGTTCACGAGACGTCATTCTCGGTATGGACTTCCTGGACCAACACGGCGCAATCATCAACCTGAAGTCGAAGTCAATAACGCTGTCGGAAGATAAAGCGATACCACCGGAGAGCCCTCGTAGTCACCACGCCTTGAATGTGCTCGAAGACCAAGTGAGCATCCCGCCCCGCTCCAGCATTGTTATTTCAGTCGGCACCGAAATACCCGCTGACGTAGAAGGTGTCATCGAAGGCGACCAACGTCTCCTGCTAGACCGTGAAATTTGCGTCGCAAGAGGGATCGCTCGACTGCATGGAGGAAAAACTGAAGTGTTGCTGACAAACTTCAGCCAGGAGTTCAAGCACATCAACAAGGGCACGACGATCGCGTACATCGAGGAAATTGTGGAAACCAGTAATGCGTTTGTCCTCTCGGATTCCGCCGCATCTACCCCGACGACCGTGGTTCCCGAACCAGACTACGACATTAATCCAAGTCTCCCAGTGATTAAGCAACAGCAGCTCAGAAGTCTGCTCCGACGATACAAAAGCTGCTTTTCGACGACGTCGAGGATTCGACAAACACCAGTCGCCAAGCATCGCATAATCACCGAGGAGTACGCTCGACCACTCCGCCAAAGCCCTTACCGAGTTTCGCCGCGAGAACGCGAAGCTATAAGAGAACAAGTCGACGAAATGCTGCGAGACGACATCATCCAGCCGTCGAAAAGCCCGTGGGCATCCCCTGTTGTCCTGGTGAAGAAAAAGGACGGAACCCTACGTTTCTGCGTCGATTATCGTCGTCTGAACAAGATCACGAAGAAGGACGTATACCCCCTTCCACGGATAGACGACGCATTGGATCGGCTCTGCAACGCTAAGTATTTCTCCTCGATGGACCTCAAGTCGGGCTATTGGCAAATAGAAGTCGACGAAAGAGATCGCGAAAAGACCGCCTTCATCACCCCAGACGGCCTCTACGAGTTCAAGGTTATGCCATTTGGACTGTGCTCGGCGCCTGCAACGTTCCAGCGCGTGATGGACACGGTTTTAGCGGGATTGAAATGGCAGACCTGTCTCGTTTACTTGGATGACGTCGTTGTATTCGCCGGAAATTTCGACGATCACCTTAGGCGGCTTGCCACAGTACTAGAGGCCATCAAGTCATCAGGGCTCACTCTGAAGCCAGAAAAATGCCGCTTCGCTTACGACGAGCTTCTGTTTCTAGGCCACGTCATCAGTAAATCCGGAGTACGCCCCGACCCCCAGAAAACAGCTGCCATCGCAAAGTTCCCGCAGCCCACCGACAAGAAGGCAGTGCGTAGATTCCTTGGCATGTGTGCCTACTACAGGCGCTTTGTCAAGGACTTTTCACGCATCGCCGAGCCGTTGACACGTCTAACTAAATGTGATGTTGAGTTCAAGTGGGAAACGCCGCAGGCCGACGCATTTGTAGAACTCAAACGACGCATGCAGTCGCCGCCGGTACTTGCGCACTTCGACGAGTACGCCGATACAGAAATCCATACTGACGCCAGTAGCCTAGGCCTCGGTGCCGTCCTAGTCCAGAGGAAAAACGGAGTCGAACAGGTGATATCTTACGCTAGCCGGTCGCTGTCTAAAGCGGAAAGCAACTATTCTACGACCGAAAAGGAATGCCTCGCCATCGTTTGGGCTACAGCTAAATTTCGCCCTTATCTTTATGGCAGGCCATTCAAAGTCGTCAGTGACCATCACGCGTTGTGTTGGCTAGCGAGTATAAAGGATCCTTCAGGGCGACTGGCACGGTGGAGCCTCAGACTACAAGAATACGACTTCACTGTAATCTACAAGTCCGGACGAAAACACTCTGATGCCGATTGCCTATCACGCGCCCCCATTGACCCGCCGCCGCAAGATGACGAAGATGACGACGCCTTCCTTGGCATGATAAGCGCGGAAGACTTCGCTGAACAGCAACGGGCAGACCCGGAGCTAAAAGGCCTGGTGGAATATTTGGAAGGGCACACCGACGTTGTCCCCAGGGCATTTAAGCGCGGAATATCTTCCTTCACGCTTCAAAACAATCTCCTTGTGAAGAAGAACTTTTCACCAGTCCGCGCCAACTACCTTCTTGTTGTGCCGTCAGGACTTCGTCCAGAAGTATTGCACGCCCTACATGACGATCCGACCGCTGGACACCTCGGTTTTTCCCGGACACTATCGAGGATACAAGAAAAGTATTATTGGCCGCGCCTGACCGCCGACGTCGCCCGTTATGTCAGAACATGCCGAGACTGTCAGCGACGCAAGACACCGCCGACAAGGCCAGCCGGATTACTACAGCCAATCGAGCCTCCTTGCCGACCATTCCAGCAGATCGGGATGGACTTGCTGGGACCCTTTCCGACGTCAACAACCGGAAATAAGTGGATCGTCGTGGCGACAGACTACCTCACCCGCTTCGCTGAAACTAAAGCACTGCCGAAAGGTAGCGCAGCCGAAGTGGCGAAATTCTTTGTCGAAAACATCCTGCTTCGACATGGCGCCCCAGAAGTCCTCATCACCGACAGAGGAACGGCCTTTACAGCGGAGCTCACCCAAGCCATTCTGAAATACAGTCAGACAAGGCACAGGAGGACCACGGCCTACCACCCGCAGACGAATGGTCTTACGGAGCGGCTGAATAAGACCCTCGCCGACATGCTGGCGATGTACGTCGACGTCGAACACAAGACCTGGGATGCCGTCCTGCCATACGTAACATTCGCTTACAACACGGCGGTGCAAGAAACAACACAGATCACGCCGTTTAAGCTGGTTTACGGCAGGAACCCGACGACGACGCTCGACGCCATGCTGCCCCACGTCACTGACGAAGAGAATGTTGACGTCGCTAGCTATCTCCAGCGCGCCGAAGAAGCCCGACAGCTCGCCCGCCTACGGATTAAGAACCAACAGAGGACCGACAGCCGACACTACAACCTCCGACGACGCTTTGTTGAGTACCAGCCCGGCGACCGTGTTTGGGTTTGGACCCCGATACGCCGACGAGGACTCAGTGAGAAACTACTCCGACGCTATTTCGGACCCTACAAGGTCATCCGACGTATTGGCGCTCTGGACTATGAGGTCGTGCCAGACGGCATTTCGCATTCACAGCGGCGCCGCGCACGATCTGAAGTGGTCCACGTGGTGCGCCTTAAACCCTTTTACGGACGCTGACGAACTTCGTCATTTTTGTTCTTTTCTTTGCTACGAGTGCTTTTGTTTATTACCTTCGTTTGTTTACAGCATCGGGTCGATGCTTTTTAAGAGGGGGGTATTGACACGTGTACTTATCTTTATCGGGCGACCACGCTTCGCCGCCTAACAAATGTAGTCGCGCAGCGCGGGACGCGCCTGCATGTATCCGAAGTTCTGGAAAGTTATCGATGCTTCTACCCGGCTGTCTGTTGTCGCCGAACGTTATCTGATTTCATCGCGTGACACGAATGATGTAGAACTTTGTGGAAGGCACGCGGGTCCGAACGATTAATCTGGAACATTCGACGACTACTGTATAAAAGCCGACGCGCTGGACCCGCTGATCAGATTTTCGACGATCGCCGACTGTGTTCGCCGCTATCGTTGTGCTTTAAGTGTAGCCTGTTTTGTGGGCACAGGTTCGCCCAATAAAAGCTAGTTTTCTTTTTCACAGTACTGCTACTGTGTTCTTTCTTCACCGTCACTACCACGTGACAGTATCTTGAAGGCGATCTGCAAACGGCTCATATCTCTGTGCGAACTGTGTTGTCGCTGATCTTGCGTTGAAGTAATAGAGCAGAAGGTCACTTCGCTAGCTTTTGCTGCCACGCTTGCTCACACGAGCATTTTGACAGCGACTGTCCGCGCTCATTCAGTGGGATGTGTTCATGTTTTCTTTTGGGTGCTAACGTCAGGCTTGTTAATTCAGTTAGACAGCGAATGCTTCTTAGTTATTGCAACCGATAAAACTACTATCCCTACTTCCCATAGATGTCTTCTAATTCGCTATCCCAATCCATTCATCGCCGTGCAGGCGAAACTGAGACTTTCAGTTCTCAAAGTGGCCTCAAGTGCTCTTCAGTAGCTGTCTCCATAGCTTGTCATCAAGGTATACCTGTGTGTATTTTCCCGCGAAAGGTTACCCCGTTCAGATTATTTGTGACAATGGCTTTTGTAGAGAGTTTGAACCCTTTTTAAATAATCGTGGCAACATCCTTCTTCATTCTTCAATATCCGCAAGCAAACAGAGAAATTTAACATTTCAAGCGAGTTTTCAAGTGGTATGTTCAAGTAGCAGCTTTAGAGCAGCGTCCGCTTCGTGAAGGACTAATCGAGTACTTGGGTATTTAACGCTACATTCCGCATGCTACCCCTGGTGTATTGCCTGTATTACTGATCTATGGACCCGTACCAAAGACAAGACTTCAACGTAGGATACCCGTCACCTGGCTTCTTCAGATATGCAGCCTCGGAACATTAGCTCTTGCAAGAGAGCGCGAAGAAGCAGCAGCCACCCAGCCTGTCATAGATACGCGAATGAGACTACTGTGAAAGTGGGTGACATTGTCGAGTGAAGAAGCCACCCACTTTTGTCAATTAGACCTTGCTTTCACGGCTCCCCTAAAGGTAACGAAGAAACATGAGCAATCGTCTTTTCATCTGGATTACGGGAATATAGGGAATGCGTCTAAACTTCCGATGGCTTCAGCAGCAACTTCAGTTGCGCTTCAATCGTGGTACCACAGTGAGAGTGTTCATGTTCAACACGGGTCTCTCCCTGTGGGAGCTCGATTACTCTGACCAGACCATGATTCCTTGGGCCCCGAACTCCCCCCACTAGATCAGAGTCTGAAGACACAACTACATGGTCTGGGGTCTCTAACACCAGTCCTCGATTCCTCGAGACGGCCCGCCACTCCACGCCTAACACCCCGTCTACGGGCAAAACTGGGACGTTGTCTCGAATGGCTGAGCATACGCGTCGTGTGTTGCCTCCTCATAATGGCGACCGCCTGATCGATATCGCTATGTCTAGTGTGCCTAATGGGATTAACATTGCACAAATGACCTGTCAGATGATTTTCTTATAAAATTTCAACTTTTTATGTATACATATATGTTTTGAATTTTCTCATTTTAAGATTAAGAAAGGCATACTAGTTCACTTAGTTACTAAGCTCAATGAAGAAGGAGGCAAGGGGGTGTGTCTTTAATTCTTACTTCCGTTTCAATAAGAACGCTATCAGAGGGGTAGAGTTATGTATTTAAATGTGTGCTTTATTCAATAAAAGTCGAGTTCATTTCTTGGTTAGACATTCATGTGTCCCACCATTCAAGAGCTGCTAAAGATGTTACTACAAAAATCTTCGTTTTATAAGGTAGTCCTTTTACTCATGAGAAAAAGGAAAAACATATTCAAAGAGATTTACAACCACAAAGGAAAATGGTTAACAATATAAAAGCGAACATTCACGCAAGTACAACGTAACACTTCAGTAACCTACAAAATAGAGAAAAAAGGAGATGGAGTATAGAGAAAATATAAGAGCAAACCAAGACGATTCTAAAAAAGGCTGACGTTTGCGGTAAATTCTGAAACACCGGTGCAAATGCTTTTGCAAAGCACGCTGAAATACAAAGCTTTATCGAGAAACCTGGTATAGTCTTTCACTCAATTTTTTTATATAGATCTTCATGTTTTCCACTGCTGAGCACGATGTCAAAAGACTCACATCTGCCTACGTGGCTGCATTCCGTTTCTCGAATTCAATGAACTTCGCGTAGAATGCTTTCGGTAAGGGTTAAAAAGCCAGGTATCAATAAATCCTCCGAGACAGACCGCTAGTATGAACCTCATAACGCACCATGCCGTCTCCTCAGGCTACAGCTTAAAATGTATGTCATATTATGATTTCCGAAATAGCAACGTCGTAGGGCAATCGGAATACAAATTATGCATGATATGCAGCAATAATGCCACTTTTATGCAAAAATCTGTTACCTTTCACTCGAAGAAGGCGCCAATATTTGAGCAAAGCAATTACGATGACCACTGCAAGTCTTTGAGATGCGTTTGTTGGGAACAGGTTCTTAAGATCATCTACTTGACCCAATTTGTGTTTATTCGGCTGCTCTTTAAGCCACGTTTCAGTATGTTCCGTGTAATATATTAATAATGGGACACCGTATGCCTTCGGAAGGCTATGGAACAGTCTTTGTTTAACAAGCCTAATAAACTTTGCGAATAACGTTTGCGCCTTTCAGAACACTTGTCCGCCCATAGATCTCATTCTTTTATAAGAAAGGCTGCCTATAACTGGGCTGAGCCTTTTTTTCATAATTTGACCATTTATAATGATATATTACACGCGCCTGCTTGCTTTCAAACCGCTTTGGGTTACTGCTAACGTGTCTCTATAGCGTAAAAGCATGCGGCCACCATACATACTTCCTTTGTCTTTCAGCTTATTTTTATTACATATACAAGGGTCCTCAACGCACGACCAAAGAGGAATAGAGCTCCGTCATCAGAAGCTCAAGCCTTCTACATTAACTCAGGGCCGTCCAAAGGGCCCGCAAAGTGGCGTTGAGCCTCGGCCTACCCGTCCCTACGTGGGAGCAGACAGCTGCTTTACCACCTTGAGTGGTTACGTACGTGAGGTCTTAAATGAAGTCTGTCTGTCTGTCTGTCTGTCCGTCCGTCCGTCCGTCCGTCCGTCCGTCCGTCCGTCCGTCCGTCCGTCCGTCCGTCCGTCCGTCCGTCCGTCCGTCCGTCCGTCCGTCCGTCTGTCTGTCTGTCTGTCTGTCTGTCTGTCTGTCTGTCTGTCTGTCTGTCTGTCTGTCTGTCTGTCTGTCTGTCTGTCTGTCTGTCTGTCTGTCTGTCTGTCTGTCTGTCTGTCTGTCTGTCTGTCTGTCTGTCTGTCTGTCTGTCTGTCTGTCTGTCTGTCTGTCTGTCTGTCCGTCCGTCCGTCCGTCCGTCCGTCCGTCCGTCCGTCCGTCCGTCCGTCCGTCCGTCCGTCCGTCCGTCCGTCCGTCCGTCCGTCCGTCCGTCCGTCCGTCCGTCCGTCCGTCCGTCCGTCCGTCCGTCCGTCCGTCCGTCCGTCCGTCCGTCCGTCCGTCCGTCTGTCTGTCTGTCTGTCTGTCTGTCTGTCTGTCTGTCTGTCTGTCTGTCTGTCTGTCTGTCTGTCTGTCTGTCTGTCTGTCTGTCTGTCTGTCTGTCTGTCTGTCTGTCTGTCTGTCTGTCTGTCTGTCTGTCTGTCTGTCTGTCTGTCTGTCTGTCTGTCTGTCTGTCTGTCTGTCTGTCTGTCTGTCTGTCTGTCTGTCTGTCTGTCTGTCTGTCTGTCTGTCTGTCTGTCTGTCTGTCTGTCTGTCTGTCTGTCTGTCTGTCTGTCTGTCTGTCTGTCTGTCTGTCTGTCTGTCTGTCTGTCTGTCCGTCCGTCCGTCCGTCCGTCCGTCCGTCCGTCCGTCCGTCCGTCCGTCCGTCCGTCCGTCCGTCCGTCTGTCTGTCTGTCTGTCTGTCTGTCTGTCTGTCTGTCTGTCTGTCTGTCTGTCTGTCTGTCTGTCTGTCTGTCTGTCTGTCTGTCTGTCTGTCTGTCTGTCTGTCTGTCTGTCTGTCTGTCTGTCTGTCTGTCTGTCTGTCTGTCTGTCTGTCTGTCTGTCTGTCTGTCTGTCTGTCTGTCTGTCTGTCTGTCTGTCTGTCCGTCCGTCCGTCCGTCTGTCTGTCTGTCTGTCTGTCTGTCTGTCTGTCTGTCTGTCTGTCTGTCTGTCTGTCTGTCTGTCTGTCTGTCCGTCTGTCTGTCTGTCTGTCTGTCTGTCTGTCTGTCTGTCTGTCTGTCTGTCTGTCTGTCTGTCTGTCTGTCTGTCTGTCTGTCTGTCTGTCTGTCTGTCTGTCCGTCTGTCTGTCCGTCCGTCTGTCTGTCTGTCTGTCTGTCCGTCCGTCCGTCTGTCCGTCCGTCTGTCCGTCCGTCTGTCCGTCCGTCCGTCTGTCTGTCTGTCTGTCTGTCTGTCTGTCTGTCTGTCTGTCTGTCCGTCTGTCTGTCTGTCCGTCTGTCTGTCTGTCTGTCTGTCTGTCTGTCTGTCTGTCCGTCTGTCTGTCCGTCTGTCCGTCTGTCCGTCCGTCCGTCCGTCCGTCCGTCCGTCTGTCTGTCTGTCTGTCTGTCTGTACGTACAAGGAGAATAAAAGCTATCTTATGCATTCCAAATTCTTGGGTGCATTCAATGGTAGTCTTTAATAGAAAGAAATTTGGCCCTACTTGAGACCTCATGCACTGCATTTCCTCAAGAGCCAGCAGAATCTTGTAGTAGTGAAACAGGGGATTCAAAAAGATGGGCCTTGGACTATTGTACACTTAGCTTTGAGGGAGCAGCCATGTTCGAGGACAAGAAGTTTCTTGCGCTCAGACCGGTGTTCCGTTCTACAAATCGTAAGCCCCTCGGTGCAGGTAACACAAAGATCCGGCCTCACCTTTCTGTAGACTGCACTCCTTTAGAGAGTAAACAAGGGGAAATTGGCTGTCTATTTTCTTTTTGTCTGTTACTTTCTCCAGCTCGTTCAAACAAGTTGGATATCCTGCACCCCTTGTATTGAGTTCGAAATTTCCTGGCAATTATTGTTACCACTTTAGGGAATAGCCAACCTTGGTTAGAGATGTTTATTCATAGCGAGAACACACAGTTGGCATCAACAGGCCTTTTCTTTAACCTACTGCAATTTGTCCTTGTAGGATATCAAGGCAATTTGGCTACCCTTAGTTGAGAATACTGCAGGTGTACTTACGAATAGTTCTTTCCCTCACTTCTGTATTGCCCTCAGTAAAAAAATGCCCGCGTAAAAGTTCTTCAGTTTCATGATAGCGAAAACAGAAACATGCATGGATATCATGTTATCAAGAAGCAGCAAAAAACTAAAAAACCCGACCTTTGCCAAAATAACAGTTAAGAGTAGAATTTCACTAGTAGGTGGTCATACCAAATCATTTGAATTCTGCAACGCATTATGATTCGGACCAACGTCGTTTTGTGTATTGCCACGCACACGCTACATGTATCCATTTTGTCATCTATCGAAGAGCCCAGTTACTTCTGCGAGTGGTATCAACCAACTGATTTTCGTAATTTACTGCCACTGTTCTGGCAAAAGGCCATGCATTATCGCTATCCACAAGAAGGGAACACAATTATCAGTTTCATGCTGAAAAGGCCACAACGACACAAGCTGGAAACGAAAGGTTACAAAACGATAAGGCAGGGCGAACGTCCATGCTTGAATTATTGTTCAGAAAATCTTTCTTGAAGCGTTAAAGAAAATCCAATTAATTTGTCCCTTTCATTCCGGCATTTTTGGGTTCAAGAAAACTGCCACAATAGTTCCTGCTCTCGCGCATTGAAGCTGTGCTTTGCGATAAGTCTGATATTTATATTACAGTTTCGCTTATTATAGTTTTAAGTGTATCCGCTACTTCTTGGTCAATTCCAAGCAGTTGGTGTGCTTCATAGTATGGAAACAGCCATACCTATTATAACCACCATCATCGTCATCTTCACTACTCGCATCATAATCATCAGGATGCTTTTATTTCCGCTGCACGATGAAGACCTTTCCCGGCAATCTCCATTTACCCTTGTGATGTGCTAGCTACTCCCACCTTGCGACTGAAAATGTTTCCAATTGCATCACCAGACCTAATTTTCCACCATCCTTCAGTGCGCTACCCTTCTCGTGGCACCAGTTATATAGCTCTTATGCTGACTTGAAAATCGACTATCACGGCTTCCTCTCCCATCAGCACTGCTGTCTTCCTGCGTCCTAACGTTGCGGCTAGCATTTCATATACATTATACACTGCGTGATCCTCACTCCGTTCTCGATCTTCATTCTTGACCTCCTAGTTTTCGTGACATATGTTAGAACCAGTAAAATGAAATAATTGGACGTCATTGTTTTCAGCCACAGTGGTAAACTCCCAGCCAGAAGTTGGTAGCGTCTGCCGTGTGCAATGGCTACTTTTGGCTCTTCTGTCGATTTCACTCTCGTAACCAGGGTCACCGGCGTGTAATTGACGCAGATGCACCTACTACTGCATAGACTGTGGAGGTTGAATGGCAACGATGAATTGCCATGCTTTTGAACATTACACTTGTCTTAGGCATAATAATCTTCACTCTTGTTCGTACACTTTCTCGGTTAAGGTCCTTAATTATTTGTTGCAAATAATACCAACTGTTGATGACCAGAACAATTTTAGCTGCTAAACGAAGGCTCTTCAGATACATTCCGTTGATCCTAACTCCTTAGTCTCCGTAGTGTGACAGCCCAAATACTTTTTCTAAGCATGTACTGAATAGAACTGAAGAAACTGTGTCTTCTGGCCCAACCGCTAAGTTAATAATTTATTTTCTATTTTTCTTGTGGAGAAACTAGTTAGTAGTTCAATCTCTGTAGATTTTTTGAGGTGCACACGTATGCTTTCTGTACTCATTTTCTGCGCAATGTCTCCACAACTGCTGGTATATCAGTTGAATGATTTTTTTTTCTCATAATCTATGAAGGCTGCTTAGAAAGGTTGCCAGTGTTCTGCATATTTCTGAATTATCCGATTGATAAAATATACAAGATCTATAGTAGAATATTCCTTTCTGAAGTCAGCCTGTTCACTTGGTTGATTTATGCAAAGGGTTTCCCCTATTCAACAGAAAATTATCTTGGCGAATATTTTATACAACACTGAAAGCAATTTATTGGGACTATACTTCTTCGATTCTATAACGTCTACCTCCTTAAGGATTAGTGTCATGTTGGCATACTTCGAACTTTCTGGTAAACTTGAAGTCGTGAAGCATTTTCTATTAAGGGCTGAAAGCTTTCAAGCTTAATATCTCGTCTATTTGTGAATAACTGGACTGTTATGTCATCATCTCCTGCCTCCATCATTCGGGACTTCTCCTACGAGACCCTTCTTACGGCACAACTGTATACAGTATTAGCATCTGCTTACTGTTCATCACTACGTCAACTATAAGTTGCGTCGTTGCTTTCTGTACTCTAAGAATCAGCATAGAATCCTGCTGCTGCAATAATTATACTGTCGCAGCAGTGCGCGACTGAGGCCGAGAAAGAAGAAGTAGAGTGTGCGCGCGTGATATCGGGGTACTCTGCGCCGGCGCGGCCTGGCCTGTAGCTTCCATCTCGGACCTCGTTTCACCCTGTAAATAAAAATCATTCTTAACATCTTTCGTGGAGGTGTGGGGTAAATCTGGGACGATCCTGGACGACCCAGCTCTACCAACTATCCGACGGAGTAGGCGCGTGGCCGGTTTACGACCACAAGCAGCGGACATGGCCGATTCCGGACAAGGCATTGACGACCCCACCTGTGGCGGACCAGACAGAAATCACGCAGGTCAGGCTGGCTACTGGACACCACTGCGAGAGCCACCGACCTTTTCGGGGAAGGCGCATGAAGACATCGACGACTGGCTTAAACACTACAACAGAGTGAGTCGCCACAACCACTGGTGCACTGCGAAGCAGCTCGATAACGTGGTTTGTTTTTCTCGCTGGAACCGCGCTCCTCTGGTTTGAAGACCACGAGAGCGTTCTGACAGGCTGGGACCATTTTGTAGAAGAATTCACCAAGTGCTTCGGGGACCCGATCTCTAAGAAAAAGGAGGCTGAGCAGGCGCTTTCCTGACGAGCACAATTACCTGGCAAAACGTGTACAACGTACATAGAGGCTGTTCTGAAATTATGTGGACATCGTCAGCGCTACCATGACAGACGAAGACAAAGTAGGACATCTGCTTAAAGGAATCGCTGAAGATATTTATAATTTTCTTATAACGAAGGAAGATCTTAGTACTCCGTCTGACCTGAGCAAACACTGCCGGGCATTTGAAGCGCTGAAAATGAGATGGATCGGGCCAAAGTTTGTATGCTTGGACAACGTTACTACTATTGCAAGTGTGTCCGTCCCAACCCACGACGACATCTCGGTGATTCGGCAAGTGGTTAAAGAAGAGCTTGAACGCCCTAAAGTTGTTGACGACGCTCATTTGTGCCGTCAGTGTGCATTTAATCATCGCTCTCGTGTGCCACCGGCCACCTGGGCACCTCAGAGTTACCGAGAACCTCGCAAGACCTATGCTGATCGTACGGAGAGCAGCAACTTGCCACCGCAACCGACAAGTCTGGGACGCCGACAAGATGCACCACGATTTGTTCCGTGGGCTCTTCCCTCCTACAACCAGCCTGAGAGTACGTTTCCACCCATAACACCCATGTCACCGGTGTTACCCGCGACAAGCCGCGATTCCCGCATTTGCTACAGCTGCGGTGCTGCGGTGTGCCTGGACACATTCCTAGGTATTGCCACCGCCACCAGCAGCCTGCTCCACGGTTTAATTCCTACACACCCCGCGTGCCCGCTGACGAGCCCTGGCCGTATCCCAGTTCCTTCCAGCGGCTGCAGAAAGAACGCGCGAACCGCAGTGACTCCCCCGTTTCCGATCGCAGCCTGACACCACCACCGACACGACAACAACACTCTCCATCACCTCGTCGTCACTCGTTATCACCGCCACCACTGGGAAACTAACTGGTGCGACAGATGGGGGTGAGGCCACAATATGCTCTTCTTCTTTTAGTTGACAACGTGAGTGCTTTTGCTTTAGTTGACACTGGGGTGGCAGTTTCTGTTATGAGCCTGACCTTCAAAAATTGCCTTGGACAAAAAGTTATGTTTTCTTGGGATCGGAAGGCTACCTTTCGTGGAGTTGGTGGGGAAATGTTACGCCCACTTGTGGTCTGTTCTGTTTCAGTTACGATAGGGGACCAGATATTTCGAAGTGAATTTACTGTGCTTGAACCTACAATGCATGACATTATTTTAGGAATTTATTTCTGGCGTGAGTGGGGGGCAACTTTGGATTGTGGAAGTGACGCGATTTCTCTTCACCGCGACGCATGAACTTCAATGACAGATAGCACCAGTGATGCCGCCGACGTTCTCTCCATGGCACAAGATGTGTGTTTGCCCCCTCAGACTGCAATGTTTGTACCTGTGAATACTTCTCGCCCTCGTACAGGTTCTTGTTGTGATTTAGCCGAGCCCGACTAAGACAATGCGCTCAAGAAAAATGCGATAGTCCCTCGCTCCCTCGTTGTCACCACTGATGGTTGTACTCGTTTGTGGACACTGAACGTTTCAACCCAATCCATAAGATTGGCGCTAGAACTTAACCTCGCAAGTTTTGATGAACAGGCCATTGCCAGCGTCGGAACGGTCGAAATGTCAACGGCCGAAAAGAAATTCAACCCTAATTCCAACAATGATAATTCTGCTGACTTTAAGCGCATGATTAACAAGCCGCTGTCTTCTAGTGAGCACCGTCTTCTGGAAGCTGTGCTCGCTCGCTACGCCCCAGTGTTTGATTTTGCTCAAGGTCAACGTGCGTCCCATACACCAGCGGCGTCTCGTATGCAACACCGCATCCATACAGGGCAAGCCACGCCAATTCGTGTGAAGCCCTACCGCGTTTCACCTTCAGAAAGAAAAGTCATCGCCGAGCAGGTCGAAGAAATGTTACAGAAGGGAGTGATCCAGGAATCATGTAGCCCTTGGGCTGCTCCTGTGATCCTAGTGAAGAGAAAAGACAACTCATGGAGATTCTGCGTGCACTATCGCCGCCTAAACACCGTTACAAAGAAAGACGTGTACCCCCTACCAAGAATAGACGACGCCGTCGACTGCCTCCACTCCACGTCGTATTTCTCTTCTGTTGATTTACGGTCAGGATATTGGCAAATCCCCATGCACCCCTCAGACAAGGAGAAGACAGCCTTCGCGACACCTGACGGTCCCTTTGAGTTCAATGTTATGCCCTTTGGCCTATGCAACGCTCCAGCGGCATTCGAGTGATTTATGGATACCATGCTCCGCTGACTCAAATGGGAAATTTGCATGTGCTATTTAGACGACATCATTATCTACGGCCGGACATTTCACGAGCACAATCAGCGCCTGTCGATCGTTCTTGACTGTATCCAGCAAGCTGGCCTTATTTTAAACTCGAAGCAATGTCATTTCGGTGAGCGTCAAGCCCGCGTACTAGGCTTTCTGGTTGACGAAGACGGCATACGACCAAACCCTGAAAAAATAGCAGCGGTTCGCGACTTCCAACAGCCACAAACGGTGAAAGATCTGCGAAGCTTTTTGGGCATTTGCTCATATTTCCGGCGCTTTATCAAGAATTTTGCACAGCTTGCCTCTCCCCTCACGTCTCTCCTTCACAAAGACACCCCATACTTATGGACTGCTCACTGCGAGTCGACGTTTTAACAGCTGAAATTTTTTTTTACTTCTGGACCGGTACTGCGGCATTTTGGTCCGGAGGCGTCAACTCAGCTGCACACTGACGCCAGCGGTGCGGGTGTTGGCGTAAGAGTACAGCTTTTCCGCTAACTACAAGAGCGGGCGCTGTCACAGGGATGCTGATTGCCCATCCTATCTCCTTTCGCCTCACACTAAAGCCGAGAATGATTACTTCCATGACTACGTAGTTTCCATCTCTTCCGACTTTCCAGACCTGCATACTTTCGAGCGCGGGCAACGTTGCGACCCTACCTTGAAATCCCTACGGGCAGCTGCATGTGAGCCAGCAGGAACAACACCGTTTACTTTTTATAAAGGTTTGCTGTAGAAAACAAATTACTCGGCGGATGGTCCCCCCATTGCTTCTAGTTGTGCCCGGAAATCTGCGCCCTGCTGTCCTTCATTCCATGCATGACGATATCACGTCCGGGCACCTTGGCTTTGCATTCACACTACACCGACTTAGACAGAGGTTTTTCTGGCCCAAGCTATGGAAAACAACGAAACAGTATGTCGCCAGGTGTACTATTTGCCAGCGCCACAAGCAGACGACGGCCCCGGCAGGCTATCTACAACCAGTTAGACCACCGACGCAACCCTTTGAAAAAGTCGGCATCGACTTGCTTGGCCCGCTCCCAAAGACGTCAGCTGGCTACCGTTGGATTATAGTATGCGTAGATTATCTTTCTCGCTACACGGAAACGGCGGCACTTCCATCCGCCACTGCGGCTGACGTCTCTTCATTTTTGTTGCATGAAGTCCTAATCCGTCATGGCGCTCCCCGGGTTGACATCAGTGACCGTGGATGGCAATTCACCGCCTACGTCGTAGAAGAAATTTTAGGGCTTTGTGGTTCTGCATATCGGCATTCCACTCCTTACCACCCACAAACCAATTGCCTCACGGAGCGGACGAATCGAACCCTTACCAACATGTTATCAATGTATGTCGCTGCTGACCACAAGCATTGGGACGCCGTCTTACCTTTTGTAACGTACGTGTAAAATAGTACCAAGCACGAAGTTACTGGATATGTGCCGTTCTTTTTGCTGCACGCACGCACTCCTCAGAGCTTTCTGGACACTATTATACCTTTATCGTGCCAAGAAGATCCTTCCATCGCCGAAACTCTTTGTCGTGCTGAGGAAGCACGTCGACTGGCGCATCGTAGGACGTTGTCCTCACAAGGCAACAGCAAGATTCGCTATGACGCGCGCCATATCCCCGTCACCTTTACTCCCGGTGATTATGTTTGGTTGTGGACACCTGTTCGCAAAAAGGGATTGTACCGCAAGTTTCTAGCCGCTTACACCAGACCATTCGTTACACTCAGCCGCTTGAGTGATGAGAACTATGTCGTCGCCAAAGTGACGGCAAGTAATCGGCGTTCACGTGCGACGCAAGTTGTTTACGTGGCCAGACTCAAGCAGGACAATCACAGGTCCCTTTAACTCGCTCAGCGAGTTTCGTCTGCCCGCGGGGAAAATGTCGCAGCACTGCGCCACTGAGGCAGAGAAAGAAGAAGTAGAGTGTGCGTGCGTGATCTCGGGGTACTCTGCGCCGGCGGAGCCTCGCCTATAGCTTTTATCTCAGACCTCGTTTCACCCTGTATATGAACATCATTCCTAACAATACGGTCAAAATAGTTGATGAAGCTACCCTGCGTATCTTTCAAGGCATACCCCTTACCCATTCCTAGGCCCAGTTTTCTGTTACCTGCGTACATGCTGTGGTAAATTTTTACTGCTTCCTCAATCTTTCCTACCTTTTCATTTTAACCACCACTTACTTTGTTCTTGTCTAACAGCTTTGACTCTTCAACGAACGCATCTAATCTCTTCAGTTAGGCATTGTTATGTTTTGTCGTTCCTCTAATCAACTCATGTGTTACTTGGGATAGCTTATCTACTTCTTTCCTGATGTCCTAGTTCCTAATTTACCTGCTGCTCCTGTAAACAGCCTAGTTACTGTTTGAGTGTTTACCACCATTTTATCAGCATCTTCCTGTTATAAAGCTGCAAATCTTTTTGTGAGCTCCATCCAGAATTCATCTGCTTTTACAATTACTGCGTCTAAGTGGACCTCATTATTGATGACTCATTTTAGCCCTCTTTTCAATGGCACAGCAGTCTAACACCTCATTAACATATGACCACGGCCGGTTACCCTGCTGAAAACTTATAGGCCCTGCACTATGCTCGGGTCTGCAAAGAGCACGAAATCTAATTGAAATTTTCATTTAGTATAACGCATTTTTCAGGATAACTTACCTCTATAGCGTTTATTCCAGAAAGCTTTCCCAAATCTCCAATCCCAAATTCGCTACCTCTACTCAAAATCTATCACCATCTCCCGTCTACTTTTCCTAGAATTGAGGACAGAATTACGAACTGCTTATTCCCCGTAGAGCCTGTTTCTTTCTTACATTCCACATTTGCAGTCAAGTCGGCTGTGACTTCATTTTGCACCTTTCGCGTTGCTTATTAAAGTTGTTTATCAAACTGTTCTATTTATGCACTGGACTGGATGGTTCACTGAATTTACTGGACTATTCACTGGACTGGAGTTTACAGTGTAAGCGCCTACTATGTTAAATCTGTATCTATTATTTCACATTGTTATGATGAATGCTTCCCTCTATATATTGCTCTAACAGCATCAAGGTTGCCCGCTTTGATTTTAATAACTTGAAATCCTACGCGGTAACCTTTCTTTTTACTGCGTTACTAATTGACTGTGGGGAGAGCAACAACAGAGAAAACGTAAACAACCAAAACATCAAATGTTAGGGAGTGTAGCATGATTTAAACTGCACAACGTACACAATCCCTCCTTGTTGTTTTCACAGTCGGGTCGGCCAGCTTCCGTGATGATGAACCATAATGTTCAAGTGACTAACTCCCGAAAGAATGATGTTGCTAGCTGAAAACCTATTGTTACATCTCAAATCGGCTTTGTGCATTCTTTAGGTGGTTCCCACGAGGCGGATCTTACATCAGAGATAGTCCAAACGGCGACAGAGTCCGATAACTACCGCTGCCCTCCGTGAACGCGGTAACGACTGCGAAGGCCAGTCTCCTGACCCTGAGACACTGTCTGCTACTGATAGCACACTAATTTATGCGAGGGGCAAACGTCGATGCCTTCCGAGGGAACTGCGTCGACTTCAGGTTTCCAAATTGTCACGTGGTTCCCTAGAGTGGAGGAGCGATTTTGGAACAAAGGAGGAGGGGTGCGACGGAAGGCCGCAATGTCATGGGTAGGATTTTGCGAATGATTCCACAATATGATTGGCCGATACTCATTCATCAATTTCCTTCGTCTTGTCACCTTGGAAAGACGGGCACCTTTGGTGGAGTGGTGCTTTTTTTAGCGGGAACCTTTGGTGCAATGAGTGTGGCCTGACGTGTGCTGACATATGAGTGCACAGAAATGTAGTGAGCTCAGACATTTAAAGTGATCCTACGTGGAGTGGGCAGCTACATCTGAAGACATTGAAATGACCCAATGGAAAAGCTTTTTTTTCCTTTCGCTGCTACTCTTGCACCTTCTCATCGCTGTGCCTGGACGATTCCTGGCCTAAAGGCTACGCCGAGTAGCCATACTGTTTATCTCGTATATTTCTTTGCAGCAGACTTCTAAACAAATGCTCATCAGCAAATCTAAACCCAATTGTTCATGACGGAGGCTGTAACATGGCGCGTTAACGTATTCCTATCTCTTTGAATCAAGTCCGTCAAACTGACGTACCCTGTCTATGCGTTGTACATAAAGCTCTCAACTTGGGCAAGAAGATTGGCGTTGTCACACGGGAGCGTTACTTCGAGACTAAGCCTTACTTCACAACCGTAAACGATGTAAAATAGCCTGAAGCGTGCTCTTTCATGCGTAGCAGGTTTCCGTGAGTTACGTAGATAAGTATATCGTGCTAGCACTTGTGCTGCACGTCTACGTGCGCAGGCAGCATGCCAGTCATCGTATTTGAGAGCGCAGCTCCAAGTAGCCTGTTCCTGCAACGAGCGTCAACGACATACCCTAGCGAACGAGCCCAGGAAAATATCGAAGCGCGAACGCGAAGCGGGAGATTAAAAACGCGAGCCGCAAACGGTGGAGCCGCAAACGGTGGAGAAAGGCCGGGTGGCAGGGCAGCCCGGGCGTTCGATGTGTCTCAGCCAGGCCGTTCATTTTGTGACTATCTTCTGCTCATGTCATCTCGCTCACGCTTGTTTGGTTTGGTTGGTTTGCTCTCATTCGCGTTTGTTTCAAGTGTTATGGTTTGCGATTGTTCTTTTACATATATGAACCTGGCGGCTGCTCTCTACAGTACCTCCACGTCACTCGCGCTTCCTCTCGCAATCTCACGATAAACGAGTCAGTCGCGCCACAATTCGCTCCGTTTCCAACGTGCTTCACGAGACAGATTTTCCCTGCCACCCAATATATCGCAAAAATGAAATCACACAGAAAGCTATGCACTACTTTCATATTAGGGAATGTTCTAGTCATCGGGGAATTTTCGAGCGCGGCTGTCTATGGCTAGGCTCCGGCAAAAATTTTGTGCGTCTACCGAGCCTTGTAGATCGACAGTTTTCCCCTCACGCGGGCCAATCCTAAAGAGTAGTGCAATACCGGGCCGACCCATGGAGGTAAAGCAGCCTTTAAACACTTCCCATACGTGTGCCAATCCAGAAGCTAGTAAAACACTGGGGCGAACATGTGGCGGATGAGCAGTTCGCCAATAAATGGCCCACAAACACAGCTTCTATGTCGTCCTTCTTCACAGACCGAAAAGGCACTGAATATTTTTGAGTATTTCGGTGAAGCTGTTTTTGTTCAGGTGATGGGCAGTTTTCTATTGATGGGTCGTGCAGCTGAGTGTGAAGACGTTGTCAATGAGCTGTGCGGTAAACGCCTTGCTCGTTTTGAGATGAGATGGGGTGAAAGAACAAGATGTATTACAATGTTCGCCTTAGAAAAACGGGGCCTCCTCTTGTGATATACCCCGAGGCAGTGCCTTTACCTGACAACAAAACTTCAACGTGTATATGGTGACGATTGACAACGTCTTTCCAAACAAGTCAACAAAAATGGTCCCAACTGGTCCATGCCGACTTTGTTAAAACGTATGCATGAGATGTCCATTGTGTTCTGTATTTCCTTAAAATTCACGGCAGGTGTCTTCCGATGACGGGATTCATGGCCAGCTTAGACGTACCACGTAACACAGAAAGCAAATTTCGGCCTTTAGTGCGGTTTGTGCACTGTAGCAACAGTGCACCTGATGAAGACTCGTCATGCCGGGCGAACTAGAGAGAAAGAGATGAAGAGGAAAGGCAGGGAAGTTAACGATATATCAGTCTCCGGTTTGCTGCCCTACACTGGGGATGGGAGATAGGGGTTAGAACGATGACAGGGAGGAAAATGCAAAAAAAAACTACGCACACATGGAGACACACATACACCAAGGGTGTTCCAGTTAAAGACGTTCGTAAAGGGCGGTAGATCGCAGAAAGCGCAATAGATAGCGCTTGCACGGCCTTCTTCTGTGACGTCAGGTCCCTTCGGTGGTGTAGAATTCTTTTTTCCGATAGCGGTTGGTCGTACAGTTGGTCAAGTACGTGGCGAAGGCATTCCCTCTGTTGACTGTACTGCTGGCAACCGCTCAAAATATGGTCAATTGATTCGTCATGGCCGCAGTGGTCACATCTTGCGGTATCGGTCATCCACATGCGGAATGCCGATGCTTTGGTGAAGGCAACGCCCAACCACAGTCGATACAAGAGTGTGGCGTCTCCACGGCGAAGCTGTGATGGCGCGCAGAGACTTAATGCTTGATCAAGGGAGTACAGTCGAGTATTTCCTAAATGTGGCTCATTCCATTGCGACGTGGTGCACTGCCGAGCAAACAGGCGTAGCTTCCGTGCTGCGTCAGTTCTATGAAGTGGAATTGGTAGATGGCTCCTCAATATGGGCTGAGTGGGCAGCTTGATTGGCCCGTTCATTGCCGATAATCCCGTAGTGTCTTGGAAGCCAAGGGAAAGTTATTTCATGGCCTGCATCACTTATATGGTATAACGTCTCTGTAATGTGAAATATTAGCGGCCCATGTGGTACGCGTCGTAACGGTGACAGTAGATACTGCAGTGCCGCCTTTGAATCGCAGAATACGGTGCACTTCTGTGGCTATTCATTGCCAATGTAATGAAGGGCAGTAAAGAGCGCTGCGAGCTCTACTGCCGTCGACGTTGTCGCGTGAGACGTCTTAAATTTGATTGTTTTGGCTATCGCTGGAATCATGGTTGCCGCCGCGGAGCTCCAGGTGAATTATTTTCCTTACACGCGGCCAGAGAGAGAGCGATCATCTTCATGACATGAAACGCATAAAAGATGCAAGACTAACTGTCTTTTTAGTGAAAACCGAATGTACCAGTTAGGGGAGTTAGGAGAGGGTGGCGCAAGACCGGGCTAGAGCAACCGCCACAGGAGGAGAAGCATGCTAAACCAGCGCCTCGCTTCCCCGGCTTGCGCGCGTTCTATAACGTGACGAATACATAATTGGGGCACCCATCCATGCACTATACATCTCGGCTCACCCTTGAACACTTCATTTACCGCACACAGCCAACGGCGCAGGATAGGATCTTAATCACACTTGCCTTTATACGTAAGCTCACGGCAATACCGACAGATATAATGTGACGGTTGTGTTCATATTGTTGCTATCACAAAATTTGAAATATATAGAATATTTCACTAAGGACCAACCACGCTGCTTCTTTTTGTCATGATAGAGCGGGGAATGATATTTCTAGAAAATTCTTTGCTAGAGAGAGAGAGAGAGAGAGAGAAACATTTATTCGAACCATCGAGGTGGTTGCTCTTGAGGTCGAGTGGGTGGTGTCCTCATTCCAGGACTCCACTGGCCGTGGCTGCTCGACGTACTTGCTGGACGAGAGCTTCTTGTCCCGCCAGGGTATCGCCGATCAGGTGTACCTCCTATCGCTCAAATGACGTGCTAGGCGTCTTTAAGTGTTGAGGTTTGCCCCCGCACCCCCACGAGATGTGGAAGAGTGTAGGGCGTCTGTCGCCGCAACAGGGGCAGATGCCGCGACATGTATGTGGGAAGAGTTTACTGTATTTCTGTAGGTTAGGAAATGTGTTTGTCTGAATAAGTCGGAGAGCTACGGGTCTTCAGTGCTGAGCTTTCTGTGAGGCGGAGGATAAATCCTGCGGTTGAGTCACTGCATCTCGAGTCGGTTGCAGTAATTGGACGGCAGGGGCATGAAGGTAAAGGGTGGGGATTGATGAGACGATTCGTCTTGCCCCGCTCGATTGATTAGCGCTCGAGCTAGAGCGTTTGCCCTTTCGTTTCCCTCCAGACCCGCTTGGCCCGGCATCCACGTGATTTGATGGTATTCTTGCAGCCTCGGGCCTAAAATCTGAGTCGCCAGCAGCGGTGTTCGTCCGTTGGTAAAGTTACGGCAGGCCTGTTGCGAGTCGGTAACGACATGGACTTCCCTGCCTACCCTGTCTTCTTGCTTTATTACCCGCGCCGCGGCTATGGTCTCAGCCGCAGCTGGGGTCTCTGCCCTTACGGAGGCCGCGAGGGTCAAGGAGTTGTCTTTCCCGTTCACGGCGGCTACCCCGAAGAGGCCCCCTACAGGGTACGACGCCACGTCCACGTACGTTACGTACTGGTCACCCTTGAATTGTCGGCGCTGTCTGTCGACGCGAGCCTTGCGTCGTCCTTCATGGAGTTCATGGCTCATGTGCTTCGGTATCGGGTTTGCCTTGATCTTGCCTCTGGCCTCAGGCAGGAGTGATCGTTGCCCATCGAGGGCACGGAGCTCCGTCGCCGTTCCGGTCCGGTGGAGGATGGCTCTGCCCGCCGCCGTTTTCTGTAATCTGGTCTTTTGCAAAGCCATAACCACGTCCGACAGCTCAGCGAATGTGTTGTGTATCCCAAGGGCCGCTAACGTCTCGTTTGAGGTGGTGACAGAGAGACCCAGGGCCGTTTTGTGCGCGCCCCTGATGATGACATCGACGTGTTCTTGGTCGCCTTTGTTTAGCGAGTGATAGTGATATGGCATGCTATGCGTTATTGTGCTGATCACCAGAGCATGGACGAGGCGAAGCGTGTCCTCTTCTCGCTTGCCCTTGCGGCTTCTTGTAATTCGATTTATAATCCGCGAGATCTGGTTGGTGGCAGACCTTGGGGTTTGGATGGTGTGGGAGGCTTTCAGGTTGCTCTGGATCCAAAATCCCAGAATCCTAGTCTTATTGCCTTCCATGATCTTTTGGCCCTCAAGATAGAGGTCGATAGGGCCGGGGGACTTGTAGATTCCTCCTCCGTGCACCCGGATCACCTCGGACTTTTCGGGCGGACAACGCATCCCACTCGCTACCGCAAATCTCTCCGCGGCCATCGCGGCCTCTTGAAGGGTCGCCTCTTTTCGCGCTAGGGAGCCCTTGGTGGCCCAGAGCGTGATGTCGTCGGCGTACAGGGCGTAACCTAGGTCGGGGATCTTCTGCAGCTCTTTGGTCAGCGCTAGCATCGCGACGTTGAATAGAATCGGGGAGATTATCGCCCCTTGCCGTGTTCCCCTGTTCAGCACGTCGATCGTATCCGATCGAGTCTGGCCTATTCCGATGGTTGCCGTCCGGCCCGTCAAGAACGATTTAACGTAATTGAAGATGGGCTCCCCACAGCTGATGTCGTTCAGTCCCTTGAGAATGACCTCGTGAGAAATGTTATCGAAGGCCCCTTTTAGGTCGAGTGCGAGCAAGAGATGTTCTCCTCCCTTCGGGATGCCCTTGAGAACTTCTTCCCTTAGGATTTGGAACGCATCTTGCGCAGAAAGTCCCGGCCTGAAGCCAAGCATGGCGTGCGGGAAGAGGTCACCGTCCTCTATGTAATGTTGGAGGCGGGTTTTGATCACCCTCTCGTACAGCTTGCCGAGGCACGAAGTCAGCGAGATGGGACGCAGGGCGTCGATCGCGGGCTTCTTGCCGGGTTTGGGAATGGTCACGATTTCCGCGTGTTTCCACTCGTTCGGTACGTGGCCCTTGCTCCAGAGTTCCTCTTTTAGGTATTCGGTGAAGTCCTGGATGTGCATCGGGCTCAAGTTTCTATTCATGGCATTGGTGATTTTGTCAACTCCGGGAGCAGTGTTGCGCTGTGAGGCTCGTGCCGCGGCATACACCTCTTCCTCCGTGATGGGAACGTCCAGTTCTGGTCTTGGTTCTCCTTCATATTTTAGGAGGCAGGGTTGTATAGGGTCGCTACCAAGTTATCTGGTATTTAAGGTTTCAATCAGATCCTGGTCGTTTCCGGGGAACTTGTGAGCGATTTCTAGGAGTGTCCGACTGGTTGTCGATTTCGCTTTGTCGGGCTCGATCAGGCAACGTAGGATGTCCCACGTCTGCACCGTACTCAGGGTACCATTGAGCGAGGTGCAAAACTGTACCCAATTTTGCTGCGTCAGCTCGTTTGCGCAATTTCTGACTTCGTCTGTTATTTTCTCGATTCGTAGACGTAGCTTCCGCTTTAACCGCTGTCGCTTCCACCGTTTCAGGAGGCCCTCACGGGCTTCCCACAGGTGTAAGAGCCGGCGGTCGACTTCGGGCGTCTCGACCGTGCGTTGGAGGGTTTTAGTGGTTTGGATGTAGGCGTCCCGGAGGTGCTGCATCCATTCCGCTAGGTCCGTTATACCGTTTTCGGGCGGGGGGTACTGCCTGAATGCCTCCCACTCCGTAAGCCTAATTTCGCCAATTGTTCTCTTGAGTTTCGGCGGGGATACCGAGATGCTGAGGATGTAGTGATCGCTGCCCAATGTTTTGCCCAGGTGCACCCATGAGTATTCCCTTACGTTTTTGACAAATGACAGGTCCGGAAACGTCTCTTGACTTACACTATTGCCTACACGGGTTGGTTGGAGGAGGTTGGTTATCAATTCGAGGCCCATTTGGTCAACAGCATCGAGGAGCAACCTCCCCTTTTGCGTGTCTTGTTGGTAGCCCCAAGTCGTGTGCCTAGCGTTCATGTCTCCCACCACTACCAGCTGGTTGCCGCCAGCGGCTCTCACGCTCTCGTAAATGATGTTGGGGAAGTCGTCTTTCTGAGCCCTCGGTAGACTGTACAAATTCTGGATGAAAGTGCTACGTCTACCCCTCTTCTGCGGCAAAAATTCCACTAACACATGATTAATGTCATGATGTTGATAATGTTGCCCCATGGCCGTCACCGTTCTGTGAACTAAAACCGCGACCTTCGGTGATCTCACGTGTTTAATTACGTAGTAACCCCGCAGCCTGATCGGCTGGTTCCCGACCTCTTCAAGGCAGATGACGTCGGGGGGGGGGGGGGTATAGGTGGTTTTGGAAGTAAAGTTGGAGTGAACTTGCCTTCTTGCTGAAAGAGCGACAATTCCACTGCCATATCACGAGGTGTTCGGGCGCACTGCATGTGGTGTTAGCCATTGCTGACGTTCATGGCACCGCCGTGGCAGTTGTCGGCGTCCCTGATGTCACCCGTGTTGTTTATGCGCCTGTACGCCTTGATGAGTGGGTTGCTGCTCTCGTCGTCGACCCACTTGCGCGAGCCGAACTCAACCTTGCGTATTCTTCTTTCAAGGTCTTCATGGCTTAGTGTGTTCTCCTTGACTTTACTGTTTAATTCGCCCATCTGGTAAAGCACCTGTTCTAACGTTGCATAAATACCTTCGAGGGTGACTACACCTGACTGGCCTGCCGCTGCCGAGGCCACACGGGGTAGCGATGAGGGCGTGGTAGTTCTTGAGGGGGCAGGAATGGAGATGGCGGACTGGTGACCTATCGTGCCGCTTTGCGGCCCTGCCTGTGTGTTGTTGCTTGTCTTGCTTAGCAACGCCTGTAAGCGTTGCATGCGTTGGTTTAGGTCATTAACCTGAGCCTTGAGTTTTCTATTTTCTTCCCTGATGCGCGTACGTTCTGGGGAGCATTTACAATTTTCACTGGTATTTTGAGCGGAGGAGGTACTAGACTGATTCCGGCTCACCTTGTTGTTGTTGGCTTGGTTCTTCTTGCCCGATTGGTTCTTCTGCTTTGACGTGGATGTCGAGGTAGAAGGCTGCCACTGCCCCGGCTTCTCTCCTAGGTTTGGCCACTCCGAGCGGAATCGGGACGTGCACCCGGAGTGGGACCGGGATCGGGACCGGGACCGGGACCTTGACCTGGACTGGGCCCGGGACCTTGAGCGGCTTGCCGAGGATTCCGAGCTGAACCACCGCAGGCGGCTTCGTCTTGGCCTTCCTCCATCAATGTCGTCGTCTTCCTTCCTCCTTCCGGGCGGAGGATGCTTTTTGGTGGTAGTGCTGTTTTTTAGCTTTTGCTTGCACTCGCGAGACCCCGTGGCGTGGGCTTCGCCACAGACGGCGCACTTGAGTGAGCACTCGTGGTCGTCCATCGGGTCGTGCGTCCCGCAAGCGAGACAGATCTTGATGTTCGGGGTAGGACAAACGTCCGATCGGTGTCCCATGCGCTGGCACACACAGGAGATTTGTTTTGTGGGCTTGTAGGGGTGGCACTGGTTATCCCCTCCGTAGTAGTATACCTATCGTGGAACTACGTGAGAGCTGAACGTGATCACGGCCGTCTTGGTCTTTGCCAACATGCGGGCCTGCACGATTTCCACGCCTTGGGTCCTCAGTCTTAGGTGAGTCATAAGCTCCTCGGGCGGGGTATCCGGGTCGATTCCATGAATGACGCCCCGGGCCACTCCCTCCGGTGCCGCAACGTAAGAGTTGACTTCGTAAAGCACAATCCGCCCAGCACAATCCGCGTGATCTTGCGTGCCATATCAGCGACCTCCGGATCTGGGGTGCTAACAATAAAAATGTTGGAACCGGGTCTCAAGCGCACGATGAAATGCGAATCGTCAACTTTCACTCCGCAGGTGGCCGAGACGGCTTTCAATATTTGGTGGTTGCTGAAACTCTTCACCTGAAAGCCTTTCTTGGGTCGAATGATGATTTTGAAGTCGCTACGTGGCAGTGGGGGCAGTCGTCGCCTCTTCTTAAAAGAAGGCTTCTTTGATGCCCCAGCGCCTGCAGCTGCGTAGGATACTGATGATAACGCGGTGGCGGAGGAGGGCGATAGCGGAGAGACCACCCTGCCTGCCACGCACACTTGCTCGCCTCTGGCCAGCTTCTTCGTTCTTCGCTTGAGGTGTAAAGACCAATTGTAATACGGACATTCCGATGGCGTCCCTTGCGAAAGGTCCTCTTCCATAATGGCAGGGCCGTCATGGCGATCTTCCGAGATGTCTTGGAAGTCCATGGCTGTAGTTTCTTGCGACGAAGGCCCGGCGGCAGCTCGAACAATAGAACCGGGGGCGGGTGGGGCTGTAGCAACAACTTGCTAAATCTCAACCAAATGACTATATGCTCACATTTGGTGACAGTGGCACACAGAAGCAGGGACTTGTGGAGGAATTAACAGAGTTCTGGCAACTTCAGGTGCACAAGATTATTCAGCAATATGGGAGGCTTTAGAGTTCTACCTTACACCAGAGCAAACTGCAATCGACCGAAATCAAGGGCAGCCGCACCGTTATAGCTACGCATATTGAGGACAATTACGCAGCGTATTCACAGTTCGAGCCCGCTCCGACAGCCCACCGTTAGATATTTCAAAGGCAGCCATACTCGGACGAGCTAATTTTGCTTCTGCGAAGTGAATGCAGCGGGTATTTCAAGACGCATGTTAAATTCGTGGCAGTTTCATTCGTGAACATTACTTACGTGACGCAAAATAATTAGTGAGAAAAACAGTGTTTATTTCAATGCGAGGAAAGAAAACCGAAACTAGGGCAAATGTTTTGTGGTCTTGTGCGCGTAGAAAATGATCCAAAGCCGAAGCCGTCAAGAGCATGACGCCATTTTGCAGCTGAGTTTCATCATGCGGGAGTACGTTGTCGTTGAGTGGATCTGAAAGTGCTGCGTTAGGGGCGACTGCAACCAGGCGTTACGGCGGGAACTTTTGTCCGTGATGTGTGATTGCGACGAAGGGGACCGCCGCTAGCAGGAGCGTGTCACCGATTTCGTTTTTCCCGACATCGAGGAAGTGCAGCTCGCCGGATGGTCACAAGCACCCGAAGTGTTGCAGTTTGCACAGCGTCTTTCATTGTGATAAGAGATATCGAAGCACACAGAGACGAGCAGATGCAAACGAAAGACTACCAGCGGGGAGTGACCTGTGCCATATTCCTCTTAACGTCTCAGGTAAGCATATAAGCTTTTGTTCCGAGTTTACAAACGGCTTTTACACTCTATGCACGGTAACGTTTAGGTTTTCCTTTAGTCGCAACTAACTTATAACATAAAGGTTACGAGGTTATGAAACCAGCTTAATATTTGTGTTTTTGTTAATTTCAGTCGCGGCTAGAGGTTACATGCGTCGAAGTATATCGCTCTAATTCTCCAATACGCTCTAATTCCTCCAATAACACTGCTAGACTCACCTCACTAGATAACGTTCTAACTTTAAGCGTTGCCAGGTTCAAAGTTCAATGGCAACCTGTCCGGCTTTAGCCCCATTTAAACACTCTCCGATTTCGTGGTGTGCTCTTTCCAAGCGTGTTGTGTGTCTGAGTCGCTCGTGACCCGTGCTTCCAGTCACCAAAATGACTTTTAAAGGTGCGCGAGCCACTGAAAAGAAGTACTGCCGCCGTGGAGCAGCGACATGTTTGGAGCGCTGCGTGCCACTGGCCACTGCAAGGAGCCGCATTGCCGATGAAATATGGTAAAAGTTTTTCGCTCACGTTAGGGTGATGGGCATCGCTTATGTTGTGACTGCTGTAACGAATACTGAAGAAAGCAATAGACGTGACCCAGCTAAGCAGTGCTCCTTCTTCAATTATTTATTTGCTGGTGTGTGTGTGTCGTATATTTCACCGTCAATTCATGCTTATGCTTACGCTACTGATTTTTATTGAAGCGCACTACTTGCTCACTTCATAAACACGTTTTTTTTAAATATCGATGAGTCACCGTGTTGGTTATTCTTAAAACTCGAGTATATGTGCATTTTTCGGCGTACACAAAGCATTAGACCTCATGCACGGAGCTGGTGTTTTGTGCTGATATGGTCATATGTTTAAAATAATTGTAAACTATCCTTAATAAAAAAATAATTGCAGTAATTAAGTTTGTAATCACTTGAGATCGCGTTTTTACTATTAAACGCTCACATTCTTCCGGTGTTATTATTGTACTGAAGAGGAGTAGGAACTGACTTGGAAATTAATTCGATTCGCATGATTCGTTTGAATTAATATTTTTTAAATATTTAACCTTGAATTTTTATTTTTCCGGAAATGTCTCACAGAACACACATAAATTTTGCGTGTTTATATAGATGTTCTGTGGTAATATTTTATCTGCTTGTGGTTAACTTACGCATCTTTCAGTGCATGTTGATATATGTTTGCAGTGCGACTTAAACAAGTAAATATAAGATTTTAAGATTACTTTTTGTTCTTGTTGGCTCCACAGGAAATCGAATAATTCGCAACTGACATACTGGCCGAAAACAGACATGATTGCGCACTGATCGCCTCCCTTATGATAGTATAAAATTTATATGTATTTCTATTTAGACACATTGTACGCGGACTTTCAACATTTATGTCTTTTTGCGTCATTCCTTGTGCTGCTGTAGCAATAAGTGTGTGCTGCCAGTCAGCTCCATGCCCGAAGGTTTTTTATTATTGCTTCATGGCCGTGAATGAAAAATCTAGAGCAACCTTCAGCTCCCAAACTGTCCGCGTACAAATGAGCATAGTGTAACGGACAGTTAAGAGAGTCCAGATACAACTATTTATTGTGGGCTAACTTTACCCCTGGGAGTAAATAAAAAGCACTGCCGCGTTCTAAACGGGAGATCAGGAAGGCCTTCTTCTTCTCTCTCGAGCGTCGCGTCACGTCGTCTTCTTCTTGTAGACGCTGACAACGGCCACCTTCGATGCGAGTGCGTGCGGCGAAAACACGTGACATTATTTCGTCTTTTCCTCCAATACGCCGTTGTGCTCTTGAGGGGGCGCACGAACCTGCACGCGTTGTTTAAATATGTCACTGCCTTGTATCATTATCCCCCCTCCAAAACGCATCGTCCCGATGCTTAAAGCGACGAAATTGTTCACAAGCTGTTGTCCATACTAAAGTGGTATCTGGCCCAGAATAGATGTTTGGTCGAATAGTCACTGCCTGTCATGATATGGCTTCAGTCTGACCAAATGTACAGTTTCGGTGCGACGCCGGCATCGAGATGAGCTTATTTGTCCTTCTGGCGTAACTTTGTAGTTGAGGGGACTGATGCGGCGAAGTACTCGGTAAGTGCCGAAATAACGGCGCAAAAGATTTTCGGACAGGCTGCGCGTCGGCACGGGAGTCCACACCCATACTCTGTCGCCTGGGGCATACTCGACTTCCCTTCGCCGCAGGTTGTATCGGTCCGCGTCGATGCACTGCATTTGTTGAAAGCGATGTGGCACCAGCTGACGTGCTTCTTCGGCCCTCTGTGTAAAGTCACTGATGTCAAGGTTCTGTTCTGTAGTGCCTCTTACAGGCAGGATTGCATCCAAGGGTGTGGTAACTGGTCGTCGAAAAACAAGTTGAAATAGCGTTATTGAGTGGTATCTTGCAATGTCGTATTGTAGGTGAATGTCGCATAGGGGAGGATCTTGTCCCATGTACGGTGCTCTAACTCTACGTAAATTGACAACATATCGGTCAGCGTCCTGTTCAGTCGCTCGGTCAGCCCATTTGTTTGAGGGTGATAGGCGGTTGTTTTCCTGTGGCTGGTATGAGTCAGTTTCATGATGGATTACGTCAAATCGGCTGTGAACGAAATTCCTCTGTCCGTGATAATAATTTCAGGGGCACCGTTTCATAATACTATCTTGGTGACAAAGAATTCAGCCACTTCAACAGACGTTTCACTGATTAGAGAGGATGTCTCGGCATATCGGGTTAGGTAATCTGTCGCTACTACAATCCATCGTTTCCCTGATAACGATGTCGGAAAGCGACCAAGCAAGTCAATTCATACTTTTTTGAATGGGGCTCCTGGGGGTTCTGTTGGTTGAAAGAGGCCTGCGGGTTTTAATGGAGGCGTTTTGCGTCTTTGGCAATTCCGACATGTTCGCACATAATGCTGTACTGAATTCGATTGCTTTGGCCAGTAGTACTTAGCATGAATTCGGGCGAACGTTCTGCTCACTCAGAGGTGTCCTGCTGATGGGTCATCGTCACAGGCTTCTAAGATTTCGGATCGCAAAGCTGAAGGAACGACGAGTAGAAATTTCTCTGTGCTGTGCTCAAAATTTCATTTGTACAGGACGCCGTTTCTCAACGCATACGATGACAATCGCCGGCAGGAAACTCGCGGAACATGGACGGGATGTCCCTCGAGGTGCCTGATAAGTAGAAGCAACTTGGCGTCGGACTGCTGGTTTTTGGCCATCTCCGATGTGGTTACGGCTCCAAGAAACGGAAAGTCATGTCCATCTTTTACGGGAGCAGATCCGACCAGCGCACGTGATAAACAATCAGCGTCACTGTGCTTGGGACTTGACTTGTACACGACCGTTATGTCATACCCCTACAGCCTCAGACTACATTTAGCAAGTCTACCAGAAGGATCTTTCAGGTTTCCAAGCAAGCACAATGAGTGATGTTCGCTGATTGGTCGGAACGGTCTACTGTATAATTATGGTCGGCATTTTTCCTATGGCCCATATTACTGCGAGACATTCTTTTTCTGTGGCTGAATAGTTGGTTTCAGCCCGTCGAAACAGTGCGGCTAGCGTATGCAATCACTCTTTCCTCTCCGTTTTGCCATTGAACGAGTACGGCACCAAGTCCCAAATTGCTGGCGTCTGTGTGGATGTCTGTTTCCGCTTCCTCATCAAAGTGCGCAAGGACCGGGTGGCTTTGAATTCGCCGTTGGAGCTCATTGAATGCATCTTCTTGTTTCCTGTACCATACGAAAGGCGTTCCTTCTTTCGTTAATCGCGTTAACCGCTCGGCAATCTTCGAATATTTTTTAACAAAAATTGGAGGACGCTTAAGCTTCGCCTTCAAGAGTGGGACGCGACAGCGTTCCCGTCGACCCGCCAAGGGGTATAAGACAATGCGCTACGGCACAGCGATCATTTACGATGCGCCCCGCATCAGACTTAGCGCCCACCTATCACGCGGTGAGCGTCGAGCAACGCAGCGTTCGGCGCGGCAACGAAACGTGCGCCTGAGCGAACGGAACGAACCAAAGAACTCGGTGTCTCGGAGGGGAAACGATCTACGCCAGCCAAACGTCGTGATCGGCACGGGCAGAGAGATAGATAGTAATCTAAAGAAAGGAACGGCGCTTGATTCTGCAACCGGGAGCACGGCGAAGCGTCGTCAGGGGAGAGGGAGTCCCGCGACGCGCCTGGCAGCGGTCCCAATGCGCGCGCGGCGCGCCTCCTGTCGGGGCAGCGCCGCACATTGAGAGGAGGGGGTCTTCTGTGTTTGCCGCAAGATGGCTCTGCGTGTGCGGAAAGCGCAGAAGAAATGCAGCGGAAACGCACTTCGCAACTCGTGTAATTGTGACTTCTGTACGTTACATGTTCATAATTACCGATATACATCGCAGTATAACTTTCCACGGCTCGTTTCGAAGGCAACACCGCATTCACTAGAGGCGCGTTTGCACCGCTTGGAAGCATCGAACTCGTGGCTCAGGGGTAGCGTCTCCGTCTCAAACTCCGGAGACCCCGGTTCGATTCCCACCGGGCCAATCTTGGAAGTTACTTTTTATTTATGAAGCGCCTGCCGTGATTTATCGCTCACGGTCAACGCCGCAAACGCCGACACCGACGCCGACGCCGACGACACCGGCTTTTCTGCGACACGAGCTCCTTAACGCTATCGCGTTAAAACGCCTGTAGTAGGCGCAAAGGCCTATGAATCCCCTAACGGCCTTTTTATCGGTTGGTCTAAGAAACTTTTCTACTGCCGCAGTCTTCTCAGAGTCAGGACGCATGCGCTCGGAGCTAATCACATGGCCGAAGAAAAGGAGTTCATGGAAGCCGAGGGGACACGTTTGTGGCTTTATCGTCAGCCTTGCTGAATTAATAGCTTTGAGCACAGTCCTTAGTCGTTCCACATACTGAGCAAAGGTGGTAGAAAAAATCACGACGTAGTCAACATAAACCAGACAAGACTGCCACTTTAACCCGGAGAGCACAGTGTCCATCATCCGCTGAAAGGTGGCAGGTGCGGAACAGTGGCCGAGCGGAAGTACCTTGAGTTCCTATAGTCCATCTGGTGTGACGAATGCTGTCTTCTCACGATCCCATTCGTCGACTTCTATTTGCCAGTATCCGCTTTTCAGGTCGAGAGAAGAAAAGAATTTCGCATCCCGTAGTCTATCCAGGGTGTCATCGATCCTCGGAAGTGGATAGACATCCCGCGTTGTGACGACGTTTAGCTTCCGATAATTAACGCAGAAGTGCAAGGTCTGATCCTTTTTTTTTACCAGCACCATAGGCGAAGCCCACGGGCTGGTCTATGGTTGAATGACATCGTCTCTAAGCATTTTTTCGACTTGTTTGCTGATGATCTCTCTCTCCTTCGGTGACAATCAGTAGGGATGCTGGCAAATAGGCCTTACAGCTTCGTCGACAATGATACGGTGTTTGGCGATGGATGTTCTCTGGACTTTCAATGTCGTTGAGAAACATGAGGCGAATTCTCGTACAAGGTTCTCTATTTACTGGTTCTGGCTCGGTGATAGTGCTGCTTCGATGTTGACGGATGCGAGTATGGAGTCTACGTTGTCAGACTCCAGTGTTGCAGCGTCGGAGTGGCTCAAATCCATAATCTGTTCAAAATCGTTAAGGCGGGCAATGACTGTTCCCTTCGCCACATGCGGGACTTCATTTCCAACAACCGTCACGCAGCCAACAACAACCGTCACGCAGCCGAACAAAACCCCTTGCCATACAGATCCCTTTTTCGAGTAGAGTCCAGTGTTACTGTCTGGTATTCCTACATAGTCGCTGAATATGTTGCTTCTTACGTCGACAGCTATGCTGGATCTTGGGGGCATCGTGACGTCGTAGTCTATAATCTGAAGCACATTGGATTGCTCTTCGCACTCGAACGTTGCGATGGCGCACTTCGTTGAGAACGACACACAGGATTCCTGCAATTTGATACCTGCACCGTTCGCCTGCAAAAAGGGCATTCCAATAATTAAATCCCTTGAGCATTCTGATAGGACAATTAAACTGACGACGTATGTAAAGCCGCGTATTCCGATTCTAGACATGCACCTGCCCGCCGGGTTAATAAGGTGTCCATCGGTGGTTCAAATTTGCGGTCCTCTCCAAGGAGTCAGTACTTTTTCAGTTTTCTGGCAAGTACTTTACTCATAACGGAATGGTCTGCGCCTTTGTCTAGTAAAGCAGTAATTTCGCCGCCGTCTATAAACACACATAAATCGGAAGCTACGTCACTCTTTTCGCAACTGCTCTCGCGTCCGTCGTTACATTTCAGAATCAGCGCTGGAGGCTCCGTTCTTGCTTCGACAGCGGCCTCAACTCCACAGGTTGCCGGTATTAGTTTTCCCGACATTGGCTTTGGGGGCGTCGCCTTGGGGAGCTTGAGGATGGACGTGGGCTCGGTGATCGATACCTCAGCGGCACTGTTGACCGAGGTTGGTGTTGCTGTGAAGTCTGCCGGCGTTGGCGCGTTGTCAAATACTCCTGGATCTCGAAAGGGCGTTCACCGTTTCTTGGGCAAGGAGCGTTTACGGAAAACCCCCGAAGTCCCGCTCTGCGGTATTCGCGCATCCTGTAGAGATGGCCAGCTTCGCCGTAGCGCTAGCACAGCGGGATTCTATCAGGAGTGCGCCATATGTCAGCCTTCCGGAATCTCGTCTCCGGCGGAGACAGCAAGAACCGAGGTTCAGGTACATGCGCAGTTGCCGCGAGGAAAGTACGTCCTGGAGATCCTCTGTGTACCTCGGCCTACGATACCGTCAGCCGTACCGGCGACGATGCTTGCGACTGTGCTGGTGGGTTTTGTCCGCGGACTGCTTGTCTCACTTTTTCGCGAACCACTTCTGCTAACGAAGAAACCACTGTGGGGCCGTTGTTGAGCTGTTGCCTCTGGAGCTCTTCTCGAACCACAGATCTTATGAGTTCTCGTAAGATCTCGACGCTGGTCCCGAACATTGTCGACATCGCATCCATAGAGGCGACGTTCATATCGCTGTTGTAGAGTCTCGCACGCTGTTGAAGAGCCATTTCCATAGTTGTCTCCTCGGAGCGGAATTCGGCAACGGTGCGTGGAGGGCTGCGAGCCAAACCAGCAAAAAGATTCTGCTTCACACCGCGCATCAGGTGCCGAAGGTCCTTGTACTTGCTCATGCTCGGGTCGGCCCGGCGGAATAAGCGGGACATATCTTCGAGATACATTGCCACGCTTTCGTTGTTTCGCTGGCTTCTTGCTTGCAAATTGGCTTCACCTCTTTCCCAGCGGTCCGCGCTCGGATACCGGGGCAACAGCTCCCGTCGGAAGTCATCCCACGACCGGAGGACAGCTTTGTGGTTTTCAAACCACGTTCGTGCACAGTCTTGCAATGCGAAGTAACGTTGCGGAGCTTCCGGATTTCGTCCCATCCATTGTAGTCAGCAACGCCCTCGAAGCCATCTAACCAGTCCTCGGCGTCTGCGAAAGTGTCGCCGTGAAAAGGCTTGGGCGTTCGCGGCTGGTCAACAACGGTGCGGGTTGAGGCTGGCTGGGATGTCATTTCAGTATTGTCTGCTGCTGCTATTATAGTCTGCTCCGGCGAAAGAGGCAACTCAGGCGGCTCACCACGTAGGCGACGGCTCGTGCGCTGGTGGACAGGCGTAAGCACGTTGGGTCTTAGATGGCGTGGTTTCGGGCTGCTTTCTCCAACTCGAATTGGGCTGGAAATCATTACCCCACACCTCCACCTGAATTGTAACGGAGAGTTAAGGGAGTGCAGATACAACTATTTATTGTGGGCTAACTTGTGCCCTCGAGGTAAATAAAAACCAATTCCGCGTTCTAAACGGGAGATCAGGAAGGCCTCCTCCTTCTCTCTCGAGCGTCGCGTCTCCTCGTCTTCTTCTTGTAGACGCCGACAACGGCCACCTGCGATGCGAGTGCATGCGGCGAAAACACGTGCCATTATTTCGTCTTTTCCTCCAATACGCCGTTGTCCTCTTGAGGGGGCGTGCGAACCTGCGCGCGTTGTTTAAATACGTCTCTGCCTTGTATCAATAGCATCTATAGATGCTATAGGTGTCCTGTTACTGTCAGGTGGCTTTGTGTGATCCTGATTAATTATCGCAGTAAAACACAGCGAAAAGCTTCTATCATGCTTAGAAGATAGTGTTTTTACCAAGATGAGCGTGCTTTAAAGTAGACTATGAGAGTGAATGCTTGTGGTACCAGGAATAGAAATGTAAATAACAGCGTGATCCAACACAATAGCTTTGATTTCCTATTTGCAATATGGGCATTTACTTTAAATACCTGGAAATGTTAACCAGTGAGCTATACTTTATTTAAGGTGATACTTGATATTTGTGGTGGTTTGTGTGTTCGTACAAGTGCCACAATTGAAGTGTGAGGATCTTACTATATTAAACTGCTACACAATAGTCAGCATGTTTGAAATATTTGGTATATTTGCTAAGATTTTAGTATTGACTCACAAGTATGGAAGCATTGCTTGTGCTACCTGCACGAACATGTATCGACTTGTAATTTCAACATCAGTTCTTAATTTTATTCTTGCTCAATTACAGAATGAAAGGCTGCTCTTTTCTCTCCTTCCCGCTTTCCCTATAATATTGACTTGGGAGCACTGTACATGGGTCTATTGTACTTTTTTTTCAGATGTTGCCCATATTCAAACATTTCAAATATTGCATTTTTACATTTGCTGTATTGAATTTTGAGTGTTTTTCTTAATGTACACCAGGGTGTGCAACAATGCCTGTGTGGTCTTCAAAGCTGATATAATAACAATTCTCCCATTCCTGTTGTTGCGCTTGTAACGCCACGGTGAAGTTCAATTTTTCCTGGTTTTCTTGTTTATTAACCACTGTGCAAACTTATACAAACAGTTAACAGCACTTCACTGATGTCATTTATAGATCATAGGGTATTGTGATGCAAATGATCCTACTTTTGAAAGATAATTATTGCTCACATGCACAGAGAAAATGCTTCCTCCAGTGCTTACATGGACCTGTATCAATCTTTAATTGCAAACATTTTTGGTAATGTTTCCTTTGCATCGACGTAGGCTTTAATACTTCTTTTTGGTCTAGATGCCAATTTACATTTATATTAGCTTGGAAGCATGCATGACCTTATGGCCCCGTCTTCTCTTTTAGGTGTCACCATAGCCGAAACTCTGTATATTTTTTTTGCATTTGCTACACTGCATTGGGAGCGTCCTTATTATCCTTCAATATAGCTGCACAGGATGTGTAAAGCTTTTTTTTTCTGTTGTGCCCAAGGTGGATCTGAACACAAGTGTCCAATTCATGCTTTAGTGCCTGAAATCTCATAAATTAACCTTTGCGTACTTTTCTTGCTTCCTAACTGTAGTATACAGTTTTACATTGACAGATAACACAGATATAATGATGACATGCATGGCTCAAATGCAGTGATATGACACAAGGGATTTCCTGTGATATTATGGAAGTGATGCTATTCTTTTGAAGTTTCAAACCTAGTCATGTGCCAGCAAGGCCTGCTGTATGTGGTGTATCCTATGTTCTTTTTTCAAATAAAATATACTCCATTCTACATAACCCTATACTAGTTGTGGAACTGTCACTTTATACTCGAAATATGTTTACAAACTAACTGTGCCATCTCCTCAGGCCTTCATATTGTGTTTTGAACTGTATTGTTGGGAGCACTACCTTTACATATTTGCTCAAATGTTGAGTAATAGGCTATATCACGGGAAGATCATTTCGTCAGGAAGCCAAAAGGGTACTAGTAGTAGCCCTTTGCTGGCTGAAATACAACGATTTCAGTCATTTAAAAGTCAGTAAGCATTTTTTACCCCACTCATCTGAGCGGTTTTTTTGCAGAGAATTTTATATGGGCCCCGCTCTTTGCATCCATGGTCCGCCGAGCCAAGTGCGGCCTAGCTACGGAGACGCGCCACCTGTTGGATTTTTTACCAGGAAGACCAAATCCGTGCTGTGTACACCCAGTGAGCTGTCACTAGACAACAGAGGTGCGTCATTTCCTTCTTTCGCGCTTGTCTTCACTTGCGCCTCTTCGTTCTTGCGCGCTTCTTTGCGCGGCCGGATTGAGCAGACTACAACCGTACGCGGAGAAATGTGAGCCCTCGCTGAGGACGCCACTCGACCAGTACTCTTTGAACACTGTCTTTTTACGTGCTTGCTCTTCCAAATAGTTCACCTGTCCACCTCGTGTGATTTCCACAGCAAAGGGTGCCATTGTGTCTCTCAGCCGAAGAAAAATAAAGCTCCGTTTTGCTGGAAACTTGGAACCTACACAAGCCGTAGCATCTCCTCTTTGGCTGAAAAAATATGCAGTGAAAAAATGCTCTCTACCCCTCAAAATGCACAACAAAGGTGAGCGTGGGAAAACAGATCTTTACTTACGATTGGCATAGTGAGTAACAGACGCTTACTCTTTTTGAGTACAATTGTGTAGCTGTTAAGCAATTATTAAAGTAAATTTTTGCTTTGCCCATGAACAACGGCAAGCGTTCAGACCCTTGACGCTGCTGTTGCTGTTTTTATCTTTTTGCGTATGCATTTACGTTTACTGTGTGGATTGTTGCAGAGGTATGATTGAGCATGCAACAATTAAAAAGGAAATCAGCCAGCTTAAACTCATTTTTTTTTTCAATTTCGCATGATAAATAATACCCCAGGAGCCACTCCACCGAATAAACACATAAGCATTTGCAGGAGGAGAAAAACCACGCCAGCGCGCAGCGCGACACGCAGCGCCAGCGCGACACGTGAACTACTTCAAAGCGCAAGCGCGTGTAAACGCAGCCTCCGAAAAGGACTGGGCGAGGGGCGTCCTCCGCGACAGCGCTCATTTCTCCGCGCATGGTTGCAGGCTGCCTAATACGGCCGAAGAAAAAAGTGCGTAAGAAAGAAGAGGCGCAAGCAGAAGGAAGCACGAAAGAAAGAATAGCCGCGTCCTCATTGCTAGGCGACACCGGCTATACGGAGCATGCGCAGCGCGGTGTCCAACTGCGACCTCCAGGAAGCCGCTTTGTGTAAACATTTTTATGGTTCAATCGGTATACTGTAGCAAGTAACCTCTATCTTTAGGCAAAGGCGTTTAATACTGTATGCCTATATTAGAGGTTAAAGTGTTGTAACCTCTAGTTTAGGCGCCCGCTGACTTACCTTCAATAGAAGTTAAATTTGTAAAGGTTAATCTTTAACTTATAGAATAAAGGTGCAGAATTCTGTGAGAATATACCCCTTTAATAAACGTTACCGTGCTAAGTGTGTATACTCGGCCCTTCCGGCATGGCTATATTTTGCGCCACGTTTCTCTTCGCAGTTCAGAGACGTTTCTTAGGCATGCGTGCACGTATGTACGCGAAAATACTGCTTGCAGACGGAAGCCTCAGGAGAACATTTGAAATTATAGCAAAGCTGTACTGCCAGGAGAAACACCCTTCTTAGCGACCCTAGTGACGAGTGGCCTGTCGAATTGAACAATCCATAGAATATCAAGTACTGCGTAACTTGAAGTGTAGATAGTATACTAGCACCAGTGTGACTTTTGCTGGAGAAGACACGTCGTCGAAATGACAGCTTGTGTATTCTGAAGATTTACTTGCGCTTTAGGTATATTACTGCGAATTATAAAAGCACTACAGTGCTGTATGGCAGTGTCAGGCGATGTGACACCACAGATATTTTTGTAGCGGGAAAGCGGCTGCATGCACAAGCGAGCAGACACAACGCTTTAAAAGTGCTGAAACAGAACAAATTTAATGCGCGCTTGGCTGTCAGCAGAAAACATTAGCTCACAATCTAAGCCTATATATAAAATATAATTTTTTACCTAATCTTCATATTCACTGTTGTAAATATTTAAAAGCATGAATTTGCTGCAACCTTTATATAGTAAATCCTACTAAGCTTCAAAAAGCTGGCTGTGGTATGTGGTAAACTTGTAACATTGCTACTGGATTTTCTATATTGAGTCCGGTGTTTTATGAAAAACAGATCCTTTCATTTGTAGCTAAGTTAGTGCGTATATTTGGCAAGCAGAAATGAGTTGATTGCAAGTAGTACCTACGATTGAGCTGCATATGAGCCCAAGTTTATCCTGTCTTGGCTACTGTAATGTGCGTACAGCAATTTGAAGTATATTGACGCGTGTACTTCTTTATCTTTATGGGGCACCACTTGTCACCGCCTAACAAATGTTATCGCACAGCGCAGGACGCGGCTGCATGTAAAAGAAGTTTCTGGAATGTTATTGATGGTTCCGTCCACTGTCTGTCCCCGCAACTTGTCTAATCTCATTGCATGTGTGCGCGACGCGAATAATGCAGCACTTTGTGGAAGGCACGCGGGTCCCAGCGATTGCTCTGGAAGATTCGACGACAGATGTATAAAAGCCGACGCGCTTGACCCGCTCATCAGATTTTCGATGATTGCGACCGTGTTCGCCGCTATCATTGTGCTATAAGTGTAGCCTGTTTTTGTGGGCACAGGTTCGCCCAATAAAAGTTAGTTCTGTCTTTCACAGTATTGCTACTGTGTTCTTCAACGTCAATACCAGATGACATATGGTGGAGGCGCTTGCGCGTTCATGTACCGAACGCCCCCGCAAAGCCGCGATCCCAGCCCGAAGCCCGAGGACAAAACCAACATCGCCCAAGACCAGCGTGCTAGCCGCCGACTGCAAGAACTGCCCCCAGAGCACGGACTTCTACCTGAGACGAGCAGGAAGATTGCCAGCAGTCCACCCCAATGGCAGCCCCAGCGTCCCCCATCATGCTGCAGCAGCCCAGGGAGCCTCCGACGTTCCGAGGTTCAACATTCGAGGACCCGCAAACCTGGCTCGAGACGTATGAGAGGGTCGCTGCACTTAACAGCCGGAACAGCGACCACAAACTGCGACATGTCTTCTTCGCATTGGAAGACGCTGCAAGGACGTCGTTCGAGAACAGAGAAACCACCTTAACGACCTAGGACCTTTTCCGAAGCGGCTTCCTGCAGAAATTCACAAGTGTCGTACGCCGAGAACGAGCCCAAGCACCACTACAAACCCGAGTGCACCCGCCTAATGAGACCACCGCAATTTTTACAGAAGAAATGAGCCGCCTATTCCACCACGCCAACCCGGAACTGTCCGAGGAAAAGAAGGTACGGCTAGTGATGCGTGGTGTATAGGCGGAACTTCTCGCCGGTATGGTACGAAGCCCACCGAAGAGTGTCGGAGAGTTTCTTCGCGAGGCCACTAGCATGGAGAAGACACTGAAAATGCGGAACAGGCAGTTGAACCACCGCACGAATGCGACAAGTTACGCCGGAGTTCGTTCACTTGCCACCGATGACCTGCGCGAGATTATCCGAGTGGTCGTGCGGGAGGAGCTACAGAAGCTGTTCCCGTCATCACAGCCTCAAGAGGCATCGATTGACGACGTCGCACGTGAGGAACTCGAACAGTTCGGAGTAGCGCCTGAATCGCCGCAGCCTCACCGCAAGCGATCACATACGCCGCTGTAGCCTGCCGTCACGTTCCCCCTCCGTGCCCAAGGCAGGGCCCAGTGACGACACAGTTCCTCGTCCACCACCACCCCCACCACCAGCACGAAAACCCGTCACCCCACGCGGCATTCCAAGGAAGACTGACGTTTGGCGCACCCCCGACCACCGTTCGCTTTGCTATCACTGCGGAGATGCCAGGCACATCTACCGCCGATGCCCATACCGGGAGATGGGACTCCTACGGTTCGCCGTTAACGCGCCACGACCTCAGATTGGCGAACGACTTTGCGATATTACTGACTACCTCGCCGCCACTCAGTGGAGCCCTCGACGACCGTCTCGTCCACCGTCACCAGGTTGCTACCTGTCGCCGCAGTGCCGACCATACACCGGCCCAGCCCGGGGCCGCTCTACGAGCCCATATCCGGAAAACTAAAAGCAGCAACCGATGGAGGCGCGGTCGCTGTTCATCGAACTGACGAAGATCCTATACCGCCGACGAACACGATGAAGAGACCATCTCGACGACATAATAACGACACGCCGCCGTCCCGATGAAGTCAGGAAGCTAAGATTACACCGACGAAAGACGACTTGACGACGCGACGTTGCTGCTTTATTTCAACACGACGCAGCCGTGATCCGACGCCAAGACCTAACTGCAACTCCAGACAATGAATCGCGGATCTCGACGTGCTTCTCGACGGCCACGCAGTTACCGCCTTAATGGGCACATGGGCTGATTACTCCGTCATGAGTGGACACATCGCCGACAGTTGAAGAAAGTTAAGACTACATGGGAAGGCCCGCAAATTCGGACCACTGGAGGACACCTCATAACGCCAACTGGAATGTGCACGGCCAGAATTAACATTCACGCCAGGACTTACCCTGCCACCTTCGTTATCCTCCAACAGTGTTCAAAAGACGTCATTCTCGGCATGAAATTCCTGAACCAACCGCGCAATCGACGACCTGAAGACGAAGTCAATAACGCTGTCAGAAGATCAAGCGATACCGCCGGAGAGCCCTCGTAGTCACCACGCCTTGAGTGTGCTCGTAGATCAAGTAAGCCTCCCACCTCGCTCCAGCATTGTTGTCTCGGTCGGCACAGAAACGCCCGATGATGTAGAAGGCGTCATCGAAGGCGACCAACGTCTACTGCTCGTCCGTGAAATTTGCGTCGCAAGAGGGATCGTTCGACTGCACGGAGGAAACACGAAAGTGTTACTGACAAACTTCAGCCAGGAGTTCAAGCACACCTACAAGGGCACGACGATCGCATACATCGAGGAAATTCTGGAAACCAGCAATACGTTTGTCCTCTCGGATTCTGTCACATCTACCCCGACGACCGTAATTGCCGAGCCAGACTTCGACATAAATCAAAGCCTCCCCGTGATTAAGCGGCAACACCTCAGAACTCTGCTTCTACGATACAAAGACTGCTTTTCGATGTCATCGAGGATTCGACAAACACCAGTCGCAAAGCATCGCATAATAATCGAAGAGTGCGCTCAACCACTCCGCCACAGCCCTTACCGAGTTTCGATGCGAAAACGCGAAGCTATAAAACAAGTCGACGAAATGCTGCGCGATGACATTATCTAGCCGTCGAAAAGCCCGTGGGCGTCTCCAGTTGTTTTAGTGAAGAAAAAAGACGCAACCCTACGTTTCTGCGTTGATTATCGTCAACTGAACAAAATCACGAAAAAAGACGTATACCCTGTCCCACGGATAGACGACGCATTGGATCGGCTCTGCAATGCTAAATATTTCTCATCGGTGGACCTCAAGTCTGGCTACTGGCAAATAGACGTCGACGAAAGGGATCGCGAAAAGACCGCCTTCATCACGCCAGACAGCCTCTACGAGTTCAAGGTTATGCCATTTGGACTGCGTTCGGCACCTGCAACGTTCCAGTGGGTGATGGACACGGTTTAAGCAGGATTGAAGTGACAGACCTGTAACGTTTACATGTATGACGTCGTTGTCTTCGCCGGAAATATCTACGATCAATTTAGGTGGCTTCCAACAGTACTATAGGCCATCAAGTCATCAGGGATCACTCTGAAGCCAGTTAAGTACCGCTTCGCTTACGATGAGCTTCTGTTCCTAGGCCAGAAAACAGCTGTCATCACAAACTTCCCGCAGCCCACCGAATAGAAGGCAGTGTGTAGATTCGTTGGCATTTGTGCCTACTACAGGCGCTTTGTCAAGGACTTTTCGCGCAACGCTGAGCCGCTAACGCATCTAACCAATTCTGATGTCGAGTTCAAGTGGCGAACGCCGCAGGCCGACGCATTCCAAGAACTCAAAAGACGCGTGCAGTCGCCGCCGGTGCTTGCACACTTCGATGAGGACGCCGATGCTAAAATCCGCACTGACGCCAGTAGACTAGGCCTCGGTGCCGTCCTAGTACAGAGGAAAGACAGATTTGAACGGGTGACATCTTACGCTAGCTGTCAAAAGCGGAAGGCAATTATTCTACGACTGAAAATGAATGCCTCGCCATCATTTGGGCTACAGCAAAATTCCGCCCTTACCTCTATGGCAGGCCATTCAAAGTCGTCAGCGACCAATCACGCCCTATGTTGGCTAGCTAATTTAAAGGACCCTTCAGGACGGTGGAGCCTCCGACTGCAAGAATATGACGCCACCGTAATATACAAGTCCGGAAGAAAACACTCTTGCGCCGACGGCATATCACGAGCCCCCATCGATCCCCCGCCGCAGGATGACGAGGACGACGACACCTTCCTTGGAATAATAAGCGCGGAAGACTTTATTAAACAGCAGCGAGCAGACACGGAGCTAAAAGGCCTCGTCGACTATTTGGAAGGGAACACCGACACTGTCCCTAGGGCATTTAAGCGCGGGCTGCCTTCGTTCACTCTACAAAACAACTTGCCTTTGAAGAACTTCTCACCAGTCCGCGCCAGCTACCTTCTTGTTGTTCCGTCAGCGCTGCGTCCAGAAATACTGTACGCCCTACATGACGATGCAGCCGCTCGGCACCTCGCATTTTCCCGAACGATGTCGAGGATACAGGAAAGGTATTATTGGCCGCGTCTGACCACCGACGTCACCCTTTACGTCAGGACACGCCGAGACTGTCAACGACGCAGGACACCACCGACAAGGCCAGCAGAGATGCTACAGCCGATCGAACCGCCTCGTCGGCCACTCCAGCAGATCGTGATGGACGTGCTGGGAACGTCTCCGACATCAACTTGCGGAAATAGGTGGATCGTCGTGGCGACGGACCATCTCACCCGCTTCGCTGAAACTTAAGGTCTACCGAAAGACAGCGCAGCCGAAGTGGCGAAATTTTTCGTCGAGAACGTCCTGCTGCGACATGGTGTTCCAGAATTCCTCGTCACCGACAGAGGAACAGCGTTTACAGCAGAGCTCACCTAAGCCATTCTCCAGTACAGCCATACAAGCCACAGGAGGACAACTGACTACAACCCGCATACGAATGATCTCACGGAGCGCCTGAACAAATCTCTCGCCGACATGCTAGCAATGTACGTCCACGTCAAGCACAAGACCTGGGACGCGGTCCTGCCGTACGTAACCTTTGCTTGCAACACGGCGGTGCAAGAAACAACACAGATCACACCGTTTAAGCTGGTTTTCGGCAGGAACCCGATGACGACGCTCGACGACATGCTGCGGCACGTCACTGACGAAGAGAATCTTGACGTCGCGTCATTTCTCAAGCTCGCCGAAGAAGCCCGACAACTCGCCCACCTACGGATCAACAGCCAGCAGCGTACCGACAGCCGACACTACAACTTCCGACGATGCTTCATCGAGTACCAGCCCGGTGACCGTGTTTGCGTTTGGACCCCTATACGCCGACGACGACTGAGCGAGAAGCTTTCGCGCCTTTGCGATTTCGGACCGTACAAGATCATCCGATGTATCGGCGCACTTGACTATGAGGTTGTGCCAGACGGCATTTCGCTATCACAGCGGCGCCGCTCACGTCCTGAAATAGTCCACGTTGTGCGACTCAAGCCGTACTACCAACGTTAATGAACTGTTGGACTTTGCGTAAGCGACCTTTGGACTTTGTTTCTTTTCGTTGTTTTCTTACTTTTTTGATTAAGTGTCGTTTTGTGTTTCACTCTCTTATATTTGTAGATCGGGACGATGCTTTTTAAGAGGGGGGTAATGACACGTGTACTTCTTTATCTTTATCGGGCGAACACTTGTCACCGCCAAACAAATGTTATCGCACAGCGCAGGATGCGCCTGCATGTAAAAGAAGTTTCTGGAATGTTATTGATGCTACTGTCCACTCTCTTTCACCGCAACTTGTGTAATCTGATTGCATGTGTGCGCGACGCGAATAATGCAGAGCTTTGTGGAAGGCACGCGGGTTCCAGCGATTGCTCTGGAATATTTCGACGACAGATGTATAAAAGCCGACGCGTTTGACCCGCTCATCAGATTTTCGACGATCGGCGACCGTGTTCGCCGCTGTCATTGTGCTATAAGTGTTGCCTGCTTTTGTGGGCACAGGTTCGCCCAATAAAAGTTAGTTTTTCTTTCACAGTATTGCTACTGTGCTCTTGAACGTCACCACCACGTGAAAATATACAGGTGTAGTTGTCATAGTCACTTAACCCCTTTTTTAAAAGTAGAAGGGTATTTATTATTTTACTGCTTCTATGCAGGAATACCTTTTTTGCACCAGGAAACGCTAACAGCATTGAATGAAATAAAGTGTGGTGTATTTTGCTAATAAACTAATAAAGAAAATTTTGCCTGCCATGTATCAGAGAATAGCTTACGTTCTTGTACTAAACAATACGTTATCTCCTCTGCTACTGCTGTTCTCCTGTGTATTTTTGAAATAATGAAATCTATTTTATTTTAGGTATTCAAGAAATGGCAACAGCCAGAAGTCGCCATCTTGTCCAGCACGTTATGGGTGAGACCAATCCTAGCAGGCACTTTCGCATATCTCATTAGCGTATGATATCTGTTGTAATTTGTGTGTCCACTTTCTTTTCTTTATTCATTTACTATTAATCTGCATAGGGTAATAGTTTTACAGCAATGAAAGAATTAACTTCGAAGCAGTTTAGACTCGTTGGTGTCGGTGCAGGGATGCTCAAGTCCATGCATTTTGTCTTAGCCCCAAAGATATTATGTGGGTTAGACGAAACGGGATGCAAATTTTGAAACTACAAGAGACGACGCGTACATTTGTTTCTTACTTAACGCAAAAACTACTTTGATAAAGCTTTACCAATTGAAAAACAATACAATTTACTTTAATACATGGTATCTGGCTAAATTTACTAGGGCTGCCTCAATGGTAAGTATGCCGATAAGCGTACACCAAAACTGAGTTCCTGTTTGAGTTCATCCTCATGACTGTGCGCTGCTGCATAATTTATCTTTCTGAAACCAGTTTTGCACACACCACAAGTTCTAAACGCGTGGCTTACTTAAATTTGCACCTTTTTGCTGTAGGCCAATTTTGTGAAAATAATATTAATGAGCCATTTTGTCCTTTTTAATGAAGCATAAAATGACCAGTGGCTAATAAGCAGTTCAGTTTTTGGTGTAAGGCCAGTCTTCACAGGCCTTAAAATTTGGCTCTCCGAATGAAGGAGCCAATGTTTTGGCTATACATATTATGATGCATAGTTTGGTGCTTTACACAAACTTTGACATAGTGTTTGCGCTACTGAAATTCTTTTTTGCTTTACGTATTGCATAAAATTAACGTTTGTTCTATACTTTGTTCTATATATAGTTTTCAAAAAGAAATTCCAAGTGGTCGTGTGCCAAGTTGAGACAGCTGGCATGGAATTGCCTACTTACACAAATAGGGAGGGCCATCTACACTTGAATTGATGTTAAGATACCATTATTGATCCCCAAAAGACAAAGTGAAACATTTCATCTATAAGAAGCTCTTCACATTCATTTACACTTTTGCACATTTATATAACTTCAGACTGATGATTGTGTCTGTTTTCATTATCTGCTATGGGCCATTGGTAAACTTCAGATTTGCCCTATGGTGCAGAATATTTTGGTGCTTATAGATATGGATCTCCGTTTTTCAGGTTGCCTCGAAATTTTACCTAAGCCATGCCGCACACTCAGGCCAGGCCTCTTGCGAACCACGTATAACCAGGCTCAACGCATCAGTTTAGAGTGAATCTGGAGATCAAGGGAACCTGCTGTGCAACCAGCGCGCAACATATGTTGACCCCTCTACATACTCCATCTATTTCACAGGCGTACTTCAGCTTCCATCTATCCAAGCAGCATTACCAGGTGTGGTCACTTATAGAACCATGGATGAAGGTTGGGGTGCAGAGATTTGAACAGACATTCTATTTGTCTCTTCAACTTCTTTGCAAATACTTCTGCTAATATAATTCATATGTGGCTTTAGTACTTAGTTCTTAATGGTTTCTTTCTCTTAGAATTCTCACCATCGAATTCAGCTATTATAATATATACCTCTCTTTATACCCCATTTCTAGTAGTTCTTTTAGACTTGTGGACGTAATTGATCGGTTCTTAATCCTTGCTGTAAAGAAGGCTGAAAGGTAAAGTTATCGCATTTTTTTCTTTCTTTCATAATCTACAGGACTGCAATGTGTTCAAGGAATGTAATATAACACGGGCTTTGGTACAGAATAAATTTAAGAGCAATATAGAGTCGTATTTCAAGCAGCCAATATTTTTTTAAGTGAAGAATATAGGATGTCAAAAAATAAAATGAACTATAGAAAACTGGGTTCCCCTGATGAGTCTGTTAATATTGTGACTTCCTTTCACTGCAAAGATACCAGTGGTACCACATACAAGATTGGAAATATGAAAGCTATGATGCCCTTGGCCTTTCTCATTGCCTATTTGCCACATTGACGAATGCAAAAGCAAAGTAGATTTTATGCACACATCGGTTGTGTTGCACCTTTTGAGTATTGCACTTCTCCAACACAGATGTTTACAGCAGTGGTCTAAATGGCAAATGTATTCCCTATTTCTCAGAACTAATAAAGCGAGAGTAATGGTACAGACCATTTAAAACAATTTTACAGACTATGTGTCCACAGATGCATGCTTCTTCGGATGACATAGCAGCGACATGTGGTCGTGGGATGAATATCCTGATTTTATATTTAAATATTCGCTTTCAGGCCTGGGTTAGTCTCCTACACTGAGTATTCTAGGTCAGAACCCATTTACTAGAGGAAACCGAATTAAACTAGGAATCGAAAGATGTTGTTCGGGACAATAATGTGACAATCAGCAAGCTTCCTTGTGCAATTACTTTCCAAATTTGTGAGGATATATTTTGACTGGTTTCATTATTGCAAGAACAAATGTTTCTTTATTCTCACACTAGAGTTGGCTGCCCCCGTTGACATACAATCCCTTTACAGGCTACCACCTCAGTGTATCAGGAGGCTGTTTTTTGTTTTGCACACTCGGTGTATAAGGGATGCAAACTATGGCATACAACAGAATTTAAAAAAAAATGACTAAGGAATCCAAGCAGGGCGTGGGACTTTTTGGGCAGATGAGTGCGTCTGCTATTTATAAAACTCCGTATCATTTTGCTGAAAGTATTTTCTAAAATTTTGGTAGAACACACTGACACCCATTGATTAAGGGGGAATGCTCCTCGAAAAAACTTCTAATAATTATTTTTACTAGAGATTTGAACATATTGCCATTCATAGGAAGTTTTATGTAGGGTTGAATTGTCATTGATTTTTGTGTAGCTGGTGTTTTTTAGTTATGTTCTACACAGTGGCAAATTATTCTACTGGGCACATTCTTGTGTATAAAATTTTCACGAATAGTTTCATGTTGTATATTATTCAGCTAGCTGTACACCGCAAAGTGGCGACACCTACCCAAACAGCTTGTACAATTACTGGAACTATGCAAAAAATATTTGGCCACTTCAAATATTTTTTGCAGATTGCAATTTCAATTAGATATTTTTATTCTGCATATATTGAAGAGCATAGATGCCAAATTTCATTTGTATAGGACAATTATAAGTGCACAAGGTTATTCACAAGCTATTGTTAGAAAAAATTATTGCAGTATTCTCAATAATTTTTTAACAAGGCATGAGAAGTATGCAAGATTAGTAAACAGGCCTGCCTTGTAATCTTGCATACTTCTAGTAATTTTACATGCTGTTTGAATAGGTATCCGCACTTTGCAGTCTACAAAGAGCTGAGTTAGCTACAGCACATTGCTTTTTGTGAAAATTTATTACACGAGAAAGTGCCCGCAAATATCACTATAAATTTTGCCATTGTATAGGAAACTACTGAAGGAGCAGCTAAACAAAATCAAATGCCATATATGAAATCTGCATGAAGAACTCTACAATTGGCTCTCTTTTCAAACCTCTACTACAAATAATAAAAATATTTCGAGTAATTTTCAATCAGCAAAACGTGCTCTTCTTATAGTGACCTACAACATAGCGACGCAAAGACTAAGGCAAGTCCTCTTGTCGAAGCGACTCTGGGCTGTCATCCCAGGGGCTCCTGTTAAAAACGGTGAATTTTCCTGCATTTGCCTGAAGTATAAACCTAAAGTGTTTGTGAATGTGCAGTTGGTGTCGGCACACTAAAAGACAAAAGGCAGTTCCGTGAAATGCAGAATCACCTATAACTTTCTACGACATTTACATTTTCACTCCATATATTTATTTTGTATTTCGTACAAGGTGTTTCAGCGGTGACTGCCGCTAATTTTTGAACATGAGTGCTTCATGACGGTTTGACAAATTTCATTACCAGAAATTTCTAGCAGTGGCAGGCATAAAAATTACAGTACTCAATAACGTCTTCTTTGTAATAACTCAGACTAGCATCAGTCCTTAGGCACACATACCCAAATAGCAATCATCTAATAGATCTGTCTTCCATACAGAATTGTCCCATAAGGCTTACAAAAAGCTTTTTGGCAAAGTAATATCTTAAAGAGCAAAGCATGCTCCACGAACTATGGTGACAAATATTTTAGAGCTGCCAGTCTGAGGACTCCTGCAAAATAACGATACCTTCAGCACTGAGCAGCTTCAATAATGGGATGCTAGCATTTTGCTGAAATTAATAAAACTTCAATAATTGTGATCATGTTTGAGAAGACATTTACAATTTTCATGCATTTGTAATCTCTATCAGTTTGGCAAATATTTTCTAATTTTTTCAGGCTACAATTTTTGATAATGGAGATATTCATTGCACAAGGAGCGAGTAAATGACATATAATAATAAAGGTACTGGTCACTGTAGATTTTCTGTCTTGAGAATTCGTTGTGTTCCACAGCTGGGTCTTGAAATATGGATTGATATACCTGCCTTCTTATGTTAGCAATGAGCAGGGAAATCTGTCAGTACGTTTTGTTTAAAATACAAATGATCAACGCAATAGGCTGTTTCTTAGTTGTAAACTATAACGATAATAGTGCAGGACCATAAAAAACAGATTGAAGCTGAGTCACAGTTGTGGCCAGCTACATCAGCGCACCTTTGCCATACAATGTGCATGTGTTCAGAAGTACCAAATGCCCCGGAGAAAAAGCAGCAGCAACTCGTTGTTCGTCCCCTTGTACAAGGAGGTTATGCGCCAGGTGTAATTTATGCTCAGTAAATACATAAATCAGTCATGTGAGGTGTCTCACTTTCGGTCGCAGGCTTGAAGGTCTTGTAGTCTTGCTTGTTTTTATTTTGTTTCCTTTGTGATGATTAGTGACTGGGTTGCCTACGCACATATGGTCAAAACTCTTTCTTCATCCCCGGGAATCACGAAAGTTCGTTTACACATAAAATTAGCAGTTACTATTATGGCAAGCTTCGAATTTATTTCTCTTATCTCGCATATGTTTACCTACGAAGTTGCTTTATCGTTCATTGAAATATATCCACGCAATGCACAGTGGGCACTCAAATTTTATATATCTGTTCTTGCTTTCCATCCTACTCTGGTGTTTTCGTAACCTAGCACTGGTGCAATTACCTGTCTGCGCCTGCAGAAAAGCAGTGAAGTGGCTAAAGTTAAAAGTCAACAACATAATCAAGACACAAAGCAAAAGCACAAGTTTGCAATTATCCCCCATAACCAGAGTTTCGCATAGAATTTGAAAAAAAGAATGATATCCTGCTATGGTGCACTCTTAAAAAAGGAGAGTCAAAAGAGGGTCACGGCTACCTCGACTCGCTTTTTTCAGTCAATGACTACCTTTTTTTCCAATGGTGGTCGCAAAACAAAGCCAGGAGTAACGCATGAAATTGAGGACCCCCATGCTGCTTGAAGGGAGTCAGATAAAGGCATATGTGATGTTACAGGTTGCAACTAATGTGGATTCATTTGTCACCCAATGAAATACATGATTGACTAAAGCAAAGAAAACAGCATAATATGTAACTACCTGAGATAAACTATATAGCCACAAAAAAGTAAAATGTGATTCATGCACTGCTGCATTACTGAGTAATCAGCATAGGAATTAGCCACTTAGAAATATTAGAAGCAGGATGGAACAACGCCAAACTCCAAAAGTGAGGACACTGGATTGTAGTTATATACAACACGCTGTACATGAATATATATTTTGTATATAAAAATATCTCATAGGCGGGAGGGAGTACATAAATATTGATTGAACATGCACAGAATAGAAGAAAAAGAAATTAAAATATAAGACGAATATACACACAATGTCAATGGAACACAAACTTTGGAGTGCTCTTCGTATAGTCATCTGGACATAAGGCTAAGCAAATATTACTATATGTAATGAATTAACACCAATTCACATCTGGAGACCACCTCCCCTGCCAGATAAAGGTCCTGGCACTCTGGCAATACCTCCTCTTTTGGCTGTACCGCACAGACTAATTGCGTTTAGATGCCTTAATTGCATATCGATGTCTCCTGAATTCAATAAGTCCCATCTTGTCTAAGAAGCACAGAATATCGTCCAGAGCAATAAAATACCAGCAATCTGCGCAAATTGCGGGTCGTTTCCCTTGGCCATTACAAGCAGATCTCCCAACGGTATGCCATATGATCATTAGTGACTGACTTTGCTTGCCATAAATTACCTGCAGGCGGACGCTTTGCACAGGTTTCAGGCGTTACATCATGTGGCGTCGGCTGAAAACAATTTGAACAAATTCAGAGCTTTTCAAAAGTAGGTGACGCTCTACAAGTGTTTTACATATGTTTTTGAAGTTTTCGTGTTTGATGCCGCATTCTTAAATTATTTGTGTTTAGCCTGGAACCTCATAGACCACATTTGTTTGAGTGGTCCGAAACGAGAGATAATACGTGGGTAGTGTCCAAGATAATTTAACTTTCGAATTATGCGGGCTTGTGGATAGCGGGTAACGACTGAACGGAGAAATTCCTGAATTTTCATCTCCATATATACACAACAGACTCTGAGGGAAGCTCATCAGACAAAAGCATATCTACAACTTCTCTCAATAAGAGATAAACATCCCAACCTTTGTTTCCCTCTGGAATTTTAAAAGCGAAAATCTGACGCAAAAGTCTCAAAAGGCACAACTTCTGTAAACCAGTGCCCTTAAGCGGGGCGTTGCCACGTACGAAGGCTTCCGTGCGTTGTGTTGGTGTGTTTGTACGATCATTGCGGCCATAGCGGAATGTGCAAACTTCTAAGTACAATAGAACCGTCAAGAACATTGTCTTGGAGCAGGCCTTTGAGTACATGCTGCATCACAAATGGAAATGCGCCTTCAAAGATATGCATAATATCAGGTGGAAGCTGGAATGTGACATCAAAGTTTAGAAGGCAATTGACCGCTGACATCTCATTTATGTCATAACGTTTCTTGTACAGAAGTATATTTAATTTACCGGCTGAGAGGTGGCTTTCATGGAGTTGTTTTGTTCTTATTTGACACAATTCTTCCCTCGTAAGAGATGCAAGCTTTCTTATTTGTGCCATGCAAAAGCGACAAAGTGCACCACGTGATAAAGAGCGAGTAAAGCCCCCAAGCCTGTCCATGGTAAGGTTATCTTCAAGAACACTTCATATTTCCGTTTTTGAACCGTTATGCCTCTTTCTTGCATCTCCTTTAGTTCATGAAAAAATGGTCGCAGAACAGTCTGGGTCCAATGCATGTACTTCTCCAAGGTGCCAAATCACACGTGTGAATTTCTTTGCGAAAAATGAGCATCGCGGGCACCTCAAGTTGCCAACGGTACTAATTACTCACTGAAGATGAAGAAGCGTACGCATGCACACATATCCAGCTTTAGTCGACACGCACCAACTAACGCCCCAAGTGGCCCCGGCACGAAGCTAGTGCGTTTTTAATGGAACGAGTGGATTTTTCGCGAATAACAAAAAAGCTACCAGTCGATTATCGAAAAAGGCAGGTGACAGACGTGTTCTGGAAGACAAACCACACGAGCCAAATGCAGTGATCAGGCTACGGCACGTAAGAATTTTGTTTCCATAGTGGTTAAAGATTTAGCAATGGAAGCCTATGGAAACGACTAAAATTTATACTGAATTTTAGAGGCAAGAACTGTGCCTGTTAATAAACTACCGCGTCTAACGTAATACCCAGTGCAGCGTATGTAGTCCGGAGACTCCGCTTTCGATTGATGCCTATCTCGACTCTCCACACATGGCGTAACACTGTCCCCAAAAGCGTTTTTGTAACACTGTCGTGAAAATTCACGTGCTATATATAAAAACAAGAGCGTACCGCTGGGCTAAGCCTCGGAAGCTGTGTCCGCATGGTAGATTCGCGCGCCCCTATCGTCCCGCTTCACGGTAACCGCGGTTCGATTCCCGCTTCGCACTTTTTTTAAAGCCGTATAGTACCTAGTTTTGTAGTCTCTCACTAGACGGGCGAAACACAAAACCCAACATTTGCTTTAGGTTTTGCTTTTTCAGCCAGGCAGTTTCTTCAAAAGCCGCATAGGACTTAGTTTTATGGTCTCCCTCTAGATGGCAGAAACACAAAACTCATGATTTGCTTTCGGTTCTGGTTTTCCAGTGGTTCTATTGAAATAATATGTTTTCTGTTCTTCCTTCCTAAAACATAGCAATGTCATGTTCACATATAGTCATCGCATTTATGAAGATTTTATTCATTGGACATCATAACTAGAAGTTTGCGCATAGCTTTGTGTAATGCAAAGAAAAAAAAACTTTCGTGCTTTGTAGTGTGGAACCTGGGAGAGCAAAATGGCTAATCTTATTGAGTTATTCTGGAAGGTCCGTTTTCTTCGACTTTCGCCTATCCCTAAGGGCACACACTCCGAGCGAATCAGGTCCACCTGGGCCACAGGACACCCGGTGGTCAATGCCATTCCTACGCAACATTCGTGCGGACAAATGGTCTGCTAAGCTGAGTCACGGCCCGAACAGTAATTATTTCTAAAGATTCATCCAAATAAGAAATGCACCAACTAGGAGATGTGCAGCGTGTGGATTAAGAGCTACTGTTAATGTGTTCCCTACAGCCAAGTAGTGCGAATACGTAGGTGTGGCCGTAAAAAAACAATTTGAATAAATGTCCCGTGCTGGGTGCCCCGATCGCTCTACAGAGAAGCTAGCTTGGCTAGCCGTCAATATTTAGGGCGAACATATGGCGTCACTCGTTCGGTGCAGTTGCTTTTAATGCGCATCATTCTTTAATGAGTACCCCAGCAATTTCGTAGCAAAATCGTGCAAAATCGGGTCTGTAACGCCAAAAAACCTGACGCATTTTCCATATGAGTACATAGGTCTTTATAAAAAGGATTGGGGTGGCCAACTTGGAATTGGAAGTCGCATCAGCATAAATTTGGGCGTGATACAGGGATGGGCCAAGTTGAATTTGGTAGTGATGTCGGAGTGGCCCTACCTAAATTTGGGCTGAAATGGTAAGGAGCCAAGCAGAATTTGAGGCTGATTTTGGGGTGGCCCAACCTAAGTTTGAGGTGATATAGGGGTGGATAAGCCTAAGTTTGGGGGAATATGGGGGGTGGGCCAGCCTGGATTTCGGGAGGATACGGAGGTGAGAGAACCTAAATTTGGCGGGGGATAGGGGGTGGGCCACCCTAACCATGGGGGTGATATGGGGCTGGGCGAAGCTGAATCGGGGGTGATATTGGGATGGGCTAACGTAAATGTAGGAGTGATTTGCGGTGGGCCATCAAAAATTTCAGCTGATAGAGGGGTGGGCCAGGTAAGTTTGGGGCTAATATGGGAGTGGGCCAACCTAAATTTGGGGGTGACAGGGAAACGGGCTATCCTAACTATGGGGGTGATGTGCGGCTGGGCCAAGCTGAATTGGGGGGTGATATATGGGTGGACTAACCTTAATTGGTGGGGGATTTGAGGTGGGCCATCCTAGATTTGAGGTGATCGAGGGGTGATCCAGCGTTAGTTTGGGGCGGAGATGGGGGTCGGCCAACCTCGATTTGCAGGTGGTATTGTAGTGGGCCAAGCTAAATTTGGTGGTGTTGTGGAGGTGGGCCAATCTGCATTTGGCGGTGATATGGTGTTGGTCCTACCTAAGTGTGGGGGCAATTTCGGGGTGGGCCAATCTGAATTTGGGGTCGATATGGGGGGTGGGCCAACCTAAATTTTGGGGTGTGTCGACTCGAAATTTGGAGGACAATTTATGAAAATTTGTGCGTGGACCAACTTGAAAATTAGGGGTGGCCCAATTGAAATTTGGCATTGGGCCAACTTGAAGTTTAAGGTTGGGCGAAAAGATAATCGGGGGTGGCCGACTTTACATTTGAGGGGGGGCCAATATAAATTAGAGGGTGTGCCAACTTGAAATTTGGGGGTGGGCCTACCTAATGTTTGGGGTGGGCCAATTGAAATTTGGGGGCCTGTTTACGAATTGTTAGACATCACCAGTGGTGTTTCTGCATATTTTTCATTATAGCAAAGTGCGTGTATTAATAATTGTTCCCCAATACCCCTCAAGGTGCGCAACCACTCGAGCCATCCCAGCCCACTGAGCTAATAATATCAAAGGAGTGCTCTCATCGTGACGACTGAGACGTTCAATGTGGAGATCCACAAGAACAAATCGCAGACCGAGCTGACCATTTTCACACCAAAGTCATCGCTAACACTCCTCGCTCGCGCGAGACGCAACACATTTTCAACTTTCAATCGCACGCTAGTCGACATGTTCTCAGTGCACGATTTCGTCAATTATCTGTATAGGAACGCTGCTGGATGTTTTACTGTTACGTTGCGTCGATTTTCACCAAAGCCTTCTCCCTCAAAGAGAATACATTTTTGAGATTGACGAGGCAAGCTAGTATATAACTCATACGAAGCAAATGTATAAGGGTCATAGTGAGTTTTGAAAAATTATGTATAAGTAAATAAGATTTCAGATTGTATTGTTTCGACCGGGCATGACAACGATTTCTTACGCCTTTCCCAGTGCTTTGTTCGAAAACCTAATCATTTTGCTCAAACGTGTTGCCCCAATACTACATGTGCTGAATGTGCAAAAGTGTGGTGCGTGGTCAGAGCTTCAAAGCCTGTCTATATTGTGTACGGTTGTTGATATTGTAGTATTGTGGAGTTTTCCTCTTCATAAGAGCACAAAAAGAAACATATTACAGATAGTAGCTAAGCGCACAGTACATTGGAAGATCTGAAACCAGTAATTAAATTTAATTTGTGGGTTGGACTTCTCTGCTGGTAGATTGCTGTGCGATCATTCAACGAATTTTGTTTGTGTGCAACTGCAGCAAAAACAAAGACTACTATTTCATTGCCATGACATTTATGTCCTCCACACACACAAGAAGGAATCCAGATAGTTGACACTATAAGTTTATAAACTGATATTGTTTTGCTAATTTTAGTGTAGCGTGGTGTCTGTGAACGGAGTATTTTCTCAGTATCAGTCCAGTGCTAGCAGTAAGAAGCAGTTCAGTCTACCGTCCCCATGAGGGCATACTAGCCAGTGTAGCGCTTTATTCTAGGAAAAGTGCTAAAAGCCTGGTGTGCTTTGTCCTTTCCGCAGGTCGTCCATCAATTGTGTTATGGTGACCATCAACTTTGTGTCCGTCAGGCCTCCTCCTCATTTTAGCTTCTCCATCGCGAGAGTGACAGAGAAAGGTAACTTTCTTCCCAATCAGCCCCAGCAGGATTCCACCACTCGTAACTACTGCAATTTACATTCAGTGACTGGGCATGCTAACTATATCCTTAGTTTCACAATGGCTAGAGTGCACAGAAAAAGTAGAGCTTTTGTCGCTATCACTACCACGAACCCATGTCAATGCAGATATATGTACGTGCAGGGGCTGGGTATGCTAACTTCTGTGGTACCACCTGCCGCCGCCACCTCAGATTTTCTATGCATACCTGCTTCTTATTTTCATCGCAGACGCCTGCAGGGCAAACGCGGATAAGTGATTGGATTGGATTGGGAAAACGTTTATTGAGCCTGCAGTAAATCGCCAAGGCGCGCTATGGACGTGGCCTACGTCGTGATCGTGGCACGTGCCCTGCGAGGATCCCCGCTCACCGTTGCCGGCTCGCCAGGCTCCTGCCTAGCCAGCGCCTCGATGACCTGCTTGGCGGCATGGCGTTTTTTTTTTGGTCGTTGCTCCGCGTTGCTTCCTCAAGCTGCGGCGGTATACGTCCTGAGTTAGCTTCGCTTGGCTGTTTGGAGCAATCCCATAGCATGTGCTCGAATGTGACCGCCTCCCTGCAGCACGCTCTGCAGTTGTCATGGGCGTGCGATTCTGGGTACACCCTATGGAATAGCGCCGGGCTTGGAAGCGTTCTTGTCTGTAGTTACCTCAACAGCATGGCTTGCGACCTACTCAGCCCTTTGCAGGGCGGCGGGAGAAGTCTGCGGGCCAGCCGAAAGCCTTGGTCAGTTCGTTAAAGCTGGTCACCCGGTCTTTGGCGCTGAACCACAGCGGGCAGCCGTTGCCTCGGGCGCGGTCGGTCAGTCCTCGCGCTCGGGCGTGTGCCGTTTCGTTGCGATTGGCATGCTTCTCCGACGCTTGTCCTGCGTGTGCCGGGAACCACTTGATTCGAGTCCTCTTGTCGCGGTCTGCCTGTCGGAGCAGGACGCGTGCCGCCGTTGGGGCGATTCTTCTTTTGGCGTAGTTCCTCACCACCTGTCTGGAGTTGCTGAGGTTCATGTGGCATTGTCGGTCTACGATGGCCAGGGCGACGGCTATTTCTTCTGCTTCGTCCACTTGCTTGCTCGATGTGCTGGTGGTCGCCGGCACGTGGCCTCCGGAGTAGACCACCGCGATCGCGAAGCCGTTGCGGCCGGCATATTCGGCTGCATCCACGTATCTGGCACCGGTGTCTTCCGCGTGCAGGTCTGTCAGTTCCTTGGCTGTAGCGCGTCTTCTTCCATCCTTGAATTCCGGGTTCATGTTCCTCGGAAAGGGGTCAACCCGCACGTTCCGTCGTACGTGGACGGTGACGGGGCATTTTGGTCCCTGCTGTTCGTGACAACTGATGCCTAGACTGCACAGGATCTTTCTGTCGGCCTTTGTTGATGAGTCTTTCCAACTGAGCGGCCCTTTGCGCTTGGGCGACCTCGTCGAGCGTGTTGTGTATGCCCAGCTGGAGGACGCGTTTTGTGTTGGTAGTTTCGGGTAGACCGAGGGGTGTCTTGTAAGCCCTCCGGATTAGGATGTCTAGCTTGTTCTTTTCGCTTTTCACCTACTTGTGGAAGGCTGCCCCGTACACTATGTGGCAGAGTACAAAGGATTGTATAAGTCTGATGAAGGTTTCCTCCTTCATGACTCCCTTCTTGGTGGTAACGCGCTTGAGCAGTCTGGTGGTGTTTGCCGCCTTACCCATGATGCGGGTGACGGTGTCTTCGCTCCTGCCGAGCGCTTCGATCGTCATGCCCAGGACTCGGATCTTGCTGATCGTCGGTATTGTGTTACCATCAATGGTGCGGATCTGGACCTTTTTGGGTTTCCTTTGCTTCTTGATTGTGTGCGTTTCGATCGGTTGGTAAAGCAGGAGCTCCGACTTAATTGGGGAGCAACGCAGTCGCGTACATTCCAGGCTTTGGTAGATCGTGTCAACGGCCGTCTCTAGTGTGGATTTTATGCGGGCATCACTACCCCCGTCCACCCACTGCGTAATGTTGTCCACGCATATCGTGTGCTTCAGTCCTGTAAGCTGGCATAGTCTTTTGGCAACTTGAATCATAACAAGGTTAAATAGCATGGGTGAGATGACGGAGCCTTGGGGAGTGCCCTGACCCTCTAATGTCTTCTCGTCCGTCGGCAGGTCGCCGGCTCTGAGCTCCACCGTTCTGCCGGTGCAGTGGTAGCGTAGAGGTAGAACACCCGCCTCGCGTGCGAGAGGTCCGGGGTTCGAATCCCGGTGCTGCGCAATTTTCTACCGGATAAAAAAAAACTAGCGCTGATAAAATTGCATAAACAGGCCTGGAGTGTTGCCTGATCCCGGTGACCAGAACCGGTAACGCACTCCCTCACCAGAGCAGGATTGGACCTCCTGGTGCAGTACTAGTCCACAACCCCCTATATGAACACAACAATCGAACCCCGGGCCTCAGTCCCCAGCAGCTATAAATCAACTGACCACGGCAGCGGTCAGACCTGCGACGCAGCAGAGGGTGCTAAGAATACCTGGCTCCGGACAGGCAGCCATTGGAACCTGAACCTGGCAACGTTTAACGCTTAACATTATCTAGTGAGGCGAGTCGAGCAGTGCTATTGGAGAAATTAGGGGACTGTAATGGGATATATTAGGACTCAGTAAAGTTAGGAGGCCAAAAGAAACCTATACAGTGCTAAAAAGCGGGCATGTCCTGTGCTACCGGGGCTTAGAGGAGAGAGGACAACTAGGAGTCGGATTCCTGAATAATAAGAATATAGCTGGTAACACACAGGAACTATATAGTATTAACGAGAGGGTGGCAGGTCTTGTTGTAAAACTTAATAGGAGGTACAAAATGAAGGCTGTGCAGGTCTACGCCCCTACATCTAGTCACAATGTCCAGGAAGTCGAAAGCTTCTATGAAGACGTGGAATCGGCGATGGGTAAAGTCAAAACAAGATACACTATACCGATGGGCGACTTCACTGCCAGGGTAGGTAAGAAGCAGGCTTGAGACAAGGCAGTGAGGGAATATGGCGTATGCACTAGGAATTTTGGGGGAGAGTTATTAGCAAAGTTTGCGGAACAAAATAATATGTGGATATTGAATGCCTTCTTCCGCAAGCGGGATAGACGAAAGTGGACGTGGAGGAGCCGCAATGGCGAGACTAGAACTGAAATACACCTCATAGTCTGTGGTAACCCTGGCATTATACAAGATGTGGAAGTGCGCAGCAAGGTGTGCTGCAATGACCATAGGATGGTAAGAACTTAAATTAGCCTAGACCTGAGGAGGGAACAGAAGAAACTGGTACATTAGAAGCTGATTAATGAGTTAGCGGTAAGAGGCAGAGTAGAGGAATTCCAGATCAAGCTACAGAAGGGGTATTCGGCTTTAACTCAGGAAGAGGACATCATTACGGAGTGTGCATCATTACGGAGTGTGCAATAAAATTCGGTGGCAACTCCGTTAGACAGGATACCAGTAAACTATCACAGGAGATGAAAGATCTGATCAAGAAACGCCAATGTATGAAAGCCTCTAACCCTACAGCTAGAATAGAACTGGCAGAACTTTCGAAGTTAATCAACAAGCGTAAGACAGTGGACATAAGGAACTATAATATGGATAGAATTGAACAGGCTCTCAGGAACGGAGGAAGCCTAAAAGCAGTGAAGAAGAAACTAGGAATGGACAAGAATCAGATGTGAGCGTTAAGAGATAAAGCCGGCAATATCGTTACTAATATGGATCAGATAGTTGAAGTGGCTAAAGACGTTTATAGAGATTTCTACAGTACCAGTAACACCCACGACGATAAGGTGAGAGATAATAGTCTAGAGGAACTTGAAATCCCACAAGTAACGCCGGAAGAGGTAAAGAACGCCTTGGGAGCTATGGAAAGGGGGAAGGCAGCTGGGGAGGATCAGGTAACAGCAGATTTGCTGAAGGATGGTGGGCAGATTGTTATAGACAAACTGGCCACCCTGTATACGCAATGCCTCATGACACCGAGCGTACCGGAAGCTTGGAAAAACGCTAACATAATCCTAATCCGTAAGAAAGGGGACGCCAAAGACTTGAAAAATTGTAGACCGATCAGCTTACTGTCGATTACCTACAAAGTATTTACTAAGGTAATTGCAAATAGAATCAAGAACACATTAGACTTCCGTCAATCAAAGGACCAGACAGGATTCCGTAAAGGCTACTCAACAATAGACCATATTCCTGCTGTCAATCAGGTGATAGAAAAATGTGCGGAATATAACCAATCTTTATATATAGCTTTCATTGATTCCGAGAAAGCGTTTGATTCAGTCGAAACCTCAGCAGTCATGGAAACGTATGTAAAAATACTGAAAGATATCTATAGCGGCTGCACAGTCACCGTGGTCCTCTCTAAAGAAAGCAACAAAATTCTAATAAAGAAAGGCGTCAGGCAGGGAGATACGATCTCTCCAGTGCTATTCACAGCGTGTTTACAGGAGGTATTCAGAGACCTGGATTGGGAATAATTGGTGATAAGAGTTAACAGAGAATACCTTAGTAACTTGCGATTCGCTGATGATATTGCCTTGCTTAGTAAGTCAGGGGACCAACTGCAATGCATGCTCACTGACCTGGAGAGGCAAAGCCGAAGGCTGGGTCTGAAAATTAATCTGCAGAAAACTAAAGGAATGTTTAGCAGTCTTGGAAGAGAACAGCAGTTTACGATAGGTAGTGAGGCACTAGAAGTGGTAAGGGAATACATCTACTTAAGACAGGTAGTGACTGCGGATCCGGATCATGAGACTGAAATAATCAGAATAATAGTAATGGGCAGGGTTGCGTTTGGCAGGCATTCTCAGATCTTGAAAAACCGGTTGCCATTATCCCTCAAGAGAAAAGTTCATAACAGCTGTGTCTTACCAGTACTCACGTACGGGGCAGAAACCTGGAGGTTTACGAAAAGGGTTCTACCTAAATTGAGGACGAGGCAACGAGCTATGGAAAGAAGATTGATAGGTGTAACGTTAAGGGATAAGAAAATAGCTGATTGGGTGAGGGAACAAACGCGAGTTAATGTTATCTTAGTTGAAATCAAGAAAAAGAAATGGGCATGGGCAGGACACGTATAGAGGAGGGAAGATAACCGATTGTCATTAAGAGTTACGGTATGAATTCAAAGGGAAGGGAAGCGTAGCATTGGGTGGCAGAAAGTTAGGTGTGCGGATGAGATTAAGAAGTTTGCAGGGAGAACATGGCCACAATTAGTACATGACCGGGGTAGTTGATGATGATGATGATGTTGATGATGTTCTGCCGGTGATGAAGGCTTTAAAATATGCGTACGACCTCTCGCCTAGGTTTAGATAGGATACCTGCGCGAGGGTGGCAGAGTGCGTCAATTTGTCGAAGGCGCTTTCTAGGTCGATCCCGAGGATGGCTTCGGTGTCCCTGGTTTCGCCGTCGATGACCTGATATTTGATAAGTAAAAAATCTCAGTGCCCTCCCACTCTGTGAAAAAAATGACCAGCAAAGATGTGTGTGTGGGCCCCTCAATGGCGAAATGTACCTCCACCGTATGTCGGCTCCGCATTGCACTTATTTCGGGATCGGCCCATGTATGGGGAGTGGTGCTTAATGCCTGCTTCACCTCCGCCGAAGGTTAGCCTGGCATGGCGTTACATTCGGGATCAGCCCACGCATGGGGAGAGCTGAACGCTTGTTTCACCTCCGCTACGGGTCAGGCCGGTATTACTATACCTTTGGAATTGTGCTCTACATGCGGACGCGATAGTGGGAAAAGTAGCCCTTAAGAAGAACCTTTAGCTCTGGTGGTCCTATCTAAATACATGTAAAAGGAGAATTCGGTTTTCTCCACAACCACTGCATCAAATTTTCCAAAGTTTGTTGCACTTAAAAGAAAAACTTAAAACCTAGTGACTGTTGGTTTAGAAGTTTTGATTTAGGTCATCATTTGTTTATTCAAAACTGGCAAAAATCGCAAATTTTTAGAAATCGAAACCATCACGTTTACAACTCTGTCTTTCGGCAATGAGAACTGATATCACAATTCTGTACATTGCATGTAACAGCACATCTAAAGCAGACAAAATTGATATATTACGCATGAATCTAATAAAATTAGCATGCATTTCCACAACCCTTGTTCACAACGTAACAAATTCACGTAAGAGATAAATCGGCATATTGGATTTGTCCGCTTTGAATTGCCTAAAGGATGCTGTTTACAGAACCGCGATATCAGTACTTGATGAGGAGTTATTAATTTGTAAACTTAGTTCTTCTGGATTTTTCGCGCTTTCGAATGTTTGAAAATCTTTTACCCAAATTCAAGCACTAACTAGAAATTCCACTTCCAATAGTCACTAGAATTCACCTTTCTTTCCCGAATCCAGCAAATTTCATTAATATCGCCCCAGAGGTTATCTCAGAAAAGCGTTTAGGCGTTTTACATCTATTTGAATAGGCCACGTAGGAGTTGGTCCCGAGTTAAAGCTTACCCTTAACGACTTCGTTGTAACAAAGGAATACAAGAATAAAAAAAACGCCTCAGCTGCCAGTATCGCTGCCTCAGACTTCGTCATGATGGTACCGCCACCATTGGCAGGACTCCGTGAGCCGCTACCAAGCTGTTCACTTTCTTTGTCTTCCTTCCCTCGGCGGCAGCGCATTGCCTTGATGCTAGCGACGCGCTAAATCTGCACCATCATTCCGTCATGAATCGCTTCTGCGACCAAGAAAGCTTTCGGCGGCACACGTTCACTGCCGTATTGACACTAAAACTTTAAAATGCTTGCCTTCGAGAAAGCAGCATGAATAAAAATGGAACGCGACTATGTGGCCATGGGGAACATGTTGACGGGGCCATACTATTGATGACAGCATCACAAAAGGCTAGATGTCGTCAGGTTAACTTTATAGATATGGAAGGAATGACTGACGGGCTAGTTGCTTCATTATCACATAAGGAACAGCGCTTAAAGTTTGCGCATTTTGTGTATGGTTCCTCCTTTGTGTCCCGTCGTAAAGTGCTGTTCTTTCTGTGATTTACAGATGTTCTTTTTCTGCGTCAGTTACGTCTTCCAAGAATGTTTAATTGGAAAATGTTTGTTCGCATGGTTTTTGGCATTTGGCATTTGCATGTTTTGTTGAGATTTTTTTTCGCTTGGCGGCATAATATCGAGGACGGGCTCCAAACTGCTCATTTTCTTTAGCTACGTAAGAACCATTACTGAAAATCTATTTACGTAGGTTTGTTAATTATGAAAACAACTTCTCAACTTACTCCGCATCTAGAGGCTACCAATCTGAACGGTCGAATGATAAAATGATGTTAACATTGTTTGTATCGTTTCAATACTTTTGTATCGTGCAGTTAAAAGCAGCCGGCATATAGATGGTGCTGTAGACTTCTTATAAAGTAAGTGTGAAAGCTTGGACACGTTATCTTGGCACAAATCAACTTCATGGGCTAAAGCACAAGGCCCAACCTTGCACGTCTGTCTTTACAAACGATTCTCATACATTATACAAGAAGCACACCAGCGCTACTGTACATCCCACAAGGTCCGCGAGAACATTGTGCGCGCTTCCGATTAGGTTTTTGAGCGTTGGTGGCATCAGGCTCGGTTTCCTGGCATCATAAGAAATAAAAAGAACATCCTGGAGGAAAAAGCATTGGGTACATATTCAGTACATTGGAACATATTATTACCGTATCATCGAGTGATACTCAAGGGACGAGCGGCCGCGAGAACGACGAGGAAGTGGGTCTGTGCCCTTGGTGCGAGTGAATATCGGCCTGGCGCTCTGGCTCCAGTCCATGGTAAATAGCCTGTAAGTAGCCTATTTCGTTTGTGTCTTTCTAGACGTAATATTCCAGTGGAGGTCAGCGATCCTCGTCCTCACCACGGAATTCCGGAGGGGTCGGTACATCAACCTTGTCCCCATGCCAGCCCGTGACAAGCCCGCCTCTGCAACGGCTTCGGCTTGTCTGACTGCTCCAATCGTCACGGTTGCCCAACATCGCGACCCTGGTGTGTTCTCTGGCCTGGAGGGACATGACGCTGACGAATGGATCAAGCTACATGAACATGCCAGCGCTAATCACAGGTGGAACCCAACCATTATGCTCGCCAATGTCATCTTTTATCTTGGCGGCACCCCGCGCTTGTAGCCCAAGGCGCATGACGACGAGATAAGCAGTTGTGACCCCTTCAAATAAAAGCTAGGGGAACTGTTCGGCGGCCCATTGGCCACAAGGGTGCCGCGAGAAAGGCTCTTGCGTTTCATGTTCAGACATCAACAGAGCCGTGCGGTTCATCCATCTTCGATGTCTTGGCTCTAGGCCGCAAAGCTGACGATGCTGTGTCTGAATCAGATAAAGTGTCACATGTTCTACAAGGCATCGTCGACGACGCTTTCAATTTGCTTGTTTTTGGCAAGTCTCAACAATCGACACCATCATTAAAGAATGCAGTCACCTTGAACAAGCCCAGAGCCGCCGCATCACACACCATATCACGCGGCTACCCAATACCGCTGCTACGTCGACATGTGAGGGTCGACCGCGTCAGCCCACCATCTGTGACGACGTGACCCGTATTGTTCGCCGTAGGCTCGAGGCCGCCTATTTGCCAGCTTTCTCCGTGACGCCTCCCGATCCGCCAGAAACCACGATTTCCCTGATTCTGGCCGTAGTCAGACAGCAATTTGAAAACATGGGTCTGAACTCCGTGTGTTCAACATCTCAACCCAGCGTTCCCCAGTTCTCTACCGGCCCTCCTCGTCCCCGACAGTCCTTTTCTACCACATCTCGCCGCAACCCGTGCGAATGGCGTACCCCTGATGACAGACCAATCTGCTTCCACTGCTGTCGCATCGGCCACGTCGCTCGTCACTGCCGCAAGCGATGGCCACCGCCTCCTCGGACATATGCCGCCACTTATTCCCGCATCTTTTGACATTCTGTTCACTATGCAACCGCCATGAACGCACTGCCGCTGATGCGCCTGCTCCGAACATTCGCTACAGCCGCTAGCCCTCACCTCGACGCCATCAGTCTCGTTCGCCCTAACACCGACGCTTCTCTTCGCCGCCTATCGCCTCCCGGGCCCAGCCGGAAAAATAGGCACTGCAGCTTCTGGAGGTGAAGCTACGCTGTCGACACTGCCCTCAAATCCTCTGCTCACGTTAAACACGAACCAAAACATTCTTGACGTTGACGTTGCTGGCTATCCTGTCACGGCACTCATCGATACAGGGCACATCTTTCTATTATGAGTGCTGCCTTCCGACGACGACTGAACAAGCTCCTCACCCCAGCGTCGGCACGCGTGGTCCGCGTTGCGGATGGCGGTACTCTGCCTATCATCGGTATGAGTACGGCACGTGTTAGCATCACCGGCCGCCACACTCCTGTCCTCTTCACCATGATTGCTCACTGCCCCCACGACCTTATTCTCGGCTTCGATTTTCTTTCGGCACATTCTGCTCTTATTGACTGCTCTGCCTGTACTCTTCGCCTTGAGTTACCGAGTCTCGCAGAACCTTCTGACGCACCACAGTGCCACCTACGCCCCACCGGATTTATTCGCCTGCCGCCAAAATCAATAGCCTATATTGAACTCTTGTGTTCCCCACCAGTCCCTGATGGGGACTACCTCGTCACTCCTCTGCCCGACATTCCACTACACTATGACGTTACCGTGCCTCACAGTATACTTACTATTACTGCGAACCGCACTTCCATGCCTATCTTTAACTTTGGATTGACAAAGCAAATTCTACCGCAAGGTATTTGCCTTGCCAACGTTGATTGTCTCGGCGACCATCACGTGGCAACTTAGCTTAGCTTAACTTAACTTAGCTTAGCAGGCCCATCGTGACAGCCTCGGCCGCCGATCCCAAGATACAGAAAGTGGTTGCGACGGACCTGTCTTCTGCGCAGGCTGAAGAATTTTACCAAGTGTTATCGTCCCACAGAGATATTTTCGACTTCGACGATCACCGTTTAGGCCAGACGCTCGCGGTGAAGCATCGGATCCTTACTGGCGATGCTACTCCTATTCACCGACGACCGCATCGAGTTTCTGCGTCGGAACTCAAAGTAATTCAAAGTGAAGCGAACAAAATGCTGGACAAAAACATAACTGAGCCTTCTCTGAGTCCCAGAGCGTCACCTGTAGTGTTGGTTAAGAAGGATGGCACGTGGCGCTTCTGTGTAGACTGCCGTCATCTGAACAACATTACTAAGAAGGACGTCTACCTGCTCCCATGTATAGACGACCCTCTTGACTGCATCCACGGTTTCAGCTATTTATCTTCTGTTGATCTTCGTTCTGGATACTGGCAGATTGCTGTGGACGATATGGACAGAGAAAAAACCCCGCCCTTCACACCTGATGGCCTACACCAATTTAAAGTTATGCCGTTTGGATTCTGCAACGCCCCTGCCACCTTTGAGCGTATGATGGACTCTTTGCTTCGAGGTTTCAAACGGTCCACATGTCTCTGCTACCTCGATGACGTCATCGTCTTCTCGCCCACGTACGACACTCACCTTGAGCGTATAAGAGCTATACTTGATGTATTTCGAAAGGCGAAACTGCAATTTAACTCGTCCAAATGTCGTTTCGGCCACTGCCAAAATACTGTTCTGGGCCACCTCGTTGACGCTTCCGGAGTACAGACTGATCCCGACAAAACTCGCGCTGTCCGAGACTTCCCGGTCCCGAAGACAGCCGCAGACATTTGAAGTTTTGTAGGGCTATGCTCGTAACTCTGTCGTTTTATTCATATTTATTGCTAGACCCCTCACTAATCTTTTGAACAAAGGCGTAGAATTATCGCGGGGTACTGCACAAGCCATCGCCTTCTCTCGTTTCATTACTCTTCTCTCCTCACCACCCATTCTCACCCACTTCGACCCTGATGCCCCTACAGAACTGCGTACAGATGCCAGCGGTGATGGCGTAGGTGCCGTCTTAGCCCAGCGTCAGCGTGGCTAGGATCGCGTTATTGCTTATGCGAGCCACCTCTTCACACCATAGGAGGGAAAATATTCCATTACGGTACGAGAATGCCTTGTAGTGTGGGCGACTGCGAAGTTCCGTCCTTACTTTTACGGTCGCCCTTTTCCATAGTCACTGACCAGCACGCTCCCCGCTGGCTCTCATCGCTAAGAGATCCTACAGGCCGGCTTGGTCGATGGGCTTTGAGGCTACAAGAATTTTCTTATTCCGTGGTCTACAAGTCTGGCCGCCTGCACCAAGGCGCTGAGAGCTTGTCGCATTGCCCTGTTGACGACCCTGACTCCTCCAATATTACCAGTGCTGCTTGCGTATTCTCTGTGTCGCAGCTGCTTCATTTCGCCGACGAGCAACGTCGTGACGCCAACATCAGAGTACTCATCGACCGTTTTGAACACTCTCCGGCCAACGCCACACTACGCCTCTTCGTCTTCCGCAACGGTACTCTATACCGCCGTAACATTCATCCGGATGGCTCTGAGTTCCTACTTGTCATACCTAAGCACCTCCGCTCAACCGTTCTAGAAGAGCTTCACGATGCACCAACGGCAGGACATCTCGGCGTATCTCGAACCTATGACCACGTACGTCGCCGTTTTTTCTGGCCGGGCCTTGCCAGTTCCTTACGACGTTATGTCGCCGCTTGTGAACGTTGCCAACGACGAAAGAAGCCTTCTCAGCTCCCCGCTGGTTCCCTGCTCCCGCTCGACATCCCTGCCGAGCCCTTCCATCGTGTCGGCTTAGACCTTGCCGCCCCATTTCCGGAATCTACATCAGGAAACAAGTGGCTTGCAGTCGCGGTGGACTACGCGACCCGCTACGCCGTAACCCGTTCTCTTCCGACCAGTTGTGCAACAGATGTTGCGGACTTCCTCCTTCATGATGTCATTTTGATTCATGGTGCGCCGCGTCGATTGCTAACAGACCGTGGCCGTACGTTCTTAGCCAAAGTAATCGAAGACATCATGCGTGCCTGCTCAATACAGCATAAGTTTACCACCTTCTACCACCCTCAAACGAACGGCCTCACTGAGCGTTTGAACCACACCCTTACAGACATGCTATCCAAATACGTTTCAGACCACCACCGTGACTGGGACCAGGCTCTACCTAACATCACCTTTGCGTACAACGCTTCCCGTCTCGACACTGCTAGCTTTTCTCCTTTTTACCTCTTGTATGGCCGTAAACCGACGCTACCACTGGAAACTGAGCTTCCGTCCACCAGAGCATCAACTAGCGCTTATGCCTGTGATGCTATCGCCAATGCTGACCATGCTGGCCAACTAGCGCGCGCTCGTCTGCAAGTCTCTCAAGGCAAAACAAAAAGCAACGCTACGACCTCCGTCACCGTGACGTCAATTTTGTGCCCGGCACCCTCGTGTTGCTTTGGTCACCATCGCCTGAATTGGGCCTTTGTGAAAAACTGCTTTCCTGCTACACGGGCCCATATCGCGTGCTTCGCCTAGTGACCGATGTCACCTACGAAATCGTTCTAGCTACGCCCACTACGTCCTCTGCTGTGACAACCCGTGAGATTTCCACGTCGCCCGACCCAAACCCTACAACTTTCCACTCCCCTTGGATAATTAACAGCACCGTGACGGCGCTTTTGCCGCCGGGGGGTAGTATTGCGATATCATCGAGCGATACTCAAGGGACGAGGCGCCTCAAGAACGACGACGAAATGGGTCTGTGCCCTTGACGCGAGTGAATGTCGGCCAGGCGCTGTAGCTCGAGTCCAGTGTAAATAGCCATTAAATAGCCTCTTTCATCTGTGTCTTTCAACATGTAACAATATTGATCAGCACGGATACGTACGTTAGAACGAAAAGTACTAAAATATTAAGGTGAGGGCTTCACTGGATGTATTTTAGCTTTCTAATGATAGGATGTAAAGAAAAGAATACTCTGATTTTGTGACAATACTGCAGAAATAAAATATGTGCTCCGACGCAGTACCCGTGGTAGAACTGGCCCCTGGACACCAGGAATACATTGAACCATGATGTGCTGGTTTGATTATTACCAGTAATTGGAAAGTGGTTCGCTCTTCAATTCCCTTTATGTCGACACCTCTGTGCATTGTTGGGGGCCCTTTTAAACCACACGCACTATGTTTCAGCTAATTTTGAAAGCAACTGTATTCTTTTTTTAGGGGGGGGGGGGGGGCTTTTTTAGCGTCTAGCCACAGTTCCAAAGTTATCAGTTAGCTAAAGATGCGCCTGCATGTGTTTCTGATATCCAGTATGTTGTCAAGGATTCAATAGCGAAGGAACATCATCTTGTCACATTGCGCGCCTGAATCGGTTACTGGCGCACATTCTCCATCGCATTTGACGACCCAAGATTGCGCTGCAATGTATACGTACTAGCATTCCAATGTGAGGAACCGACGCCTTGATCCGTAGATCGGAATCAGAGAAAGCACTTTGCGCGTAGCCATCGTTATGTTTGAGTGTTCTTTTCTTTCCCAGCGCAAGCTCACCTTATACTCAGTAACAATCGTGACGGACTCTTTTGGAAGTGTTTTGTTCTTGACAGTACTACTACGGGAGAGCATAGAGGTGCTCCATCTTCATTGAGTGAATAGTGGGAAACGGACTAGGCCTTTTGTTGCGTCTGCGTTTACACATTTACACATTACACAGAAAAAAAGAGGAGCAAGCATCAGTGGAAGCACGTCTCAGCAGATTGGTAAAGAAGCGGGGGACAAAAACGAAAAGCTGGGGCCCGGGTGGCAGGCGAAGTCGCAGCTTGGGGGCGAGAGAATGTAAGCATGAGTTGGCGAAACCAGTTGAATTTCAGTGTAGATGTGTGATGTGCCGAGTAAATGATTGGAGTCACCGCCCAGCATCCGTCCTTTGCGGCAGTATAAGCTCCCGCCGTTCTTGGTAACAAAACTTTACTGAAAACCAATCTTCGCAATTACTTATTCATCAGCCATGCCTAGCCAAGTACTCCTTAGTGGCAGGGTCTGTGGATTACAACTACGCTGTCCCGACAAGTTACGACCATAACGTGACGCTTGCGGTTACGGATGTCATACTCGTGACTCTTACTATAATACTACTATACTGCGCGAATACTATAAACATGGGTTTACTGCACATGCTACTGAACAGACATTTTGGAACCACCTTTTGAGCCTTACATAGGCTCAACGCAAGCACAATTGCAGCATGTTATGGTGCGTGTGCCTTCAAGACAGAGACGCGAACGCAAATATAAGAATGCGTTAGAAGACAGAGCCTTGGGCCTCGGGCCAAACATATCCAAGCCAACAATATGTTAACAATCATGCCATCGTTTCCATGCAAAGAGGTTATATATATAAACTTCTGGAGTGACAGTCCAATCCGCCACCTATGGGAGCGCGTGAAGCCGCAGGCGCCACATTGTTAGAGGAGCGCAGCCGTGGCTGCAATATACGCGCGACACAACCTGTGCTTGCGGTTCTGCGATGAAAAAATAAAATCAAACCCTTTTAGGAAGTATATTCGTCCGCCACTGTGTCACTGTTGTCAAAAATAAAATGTCGTGGTGGTGGGTGCCTTGTGTTTTATGTACAATATGTTGCAAGTACTGAAAAACACTCGTTTCCTGTTTTCTGCATTTAGTAACCTGCCGCGTGCATCGGCACTGTGATGCCCTTTCGTCGATACGTGGTGCCGCCCCGTATTCACAAAACGACATGACCTCGAAATATAGTATTCTTATGCCATTTGTTTAAAAAAATCGCAATTTGTTAAATGATCCTTTTTGCTTTAAACCTAGAAAATAAGAAAAAAATATTCAACGTTATGTCTCATTTTTGTTCGGCATTTCAGTTCTAGCTGAAAAGAGTCGGTGAAAGCAAATTTACAACAAAGCAAAGGCGACCTACAATCTGCACGCATCCGCAAGCCTACATGCGCTCCAATGAGAATAACCTGCCAAAGTTAAGGTCATGTGTCAGCTGGGGGCTCAAGCAATCCTTACTCTTTTTCGTTTCTGCATCCGTTCTGCCTGCGTCTGTGGCAAAAACGTGAAGTGGGAAGACAGATAAAGAGAAATTGGTGGAGGCCGGTGGTAGCGTAATGGTTAGCGTGCCCATCTCCCAAATGCAAGACGGTGCATTTGGGAGATGGGCTCGAATCTCTGTGTTTGTTTGTAAAGACAGCTTTCTGTGCTATCTGGTGTCTGCGAAGCTCAGAATGAGGCGGCATCCTGACGACAATGGTTGCCGTAAAGGTAACAGAATGAGCGGGCGTGCAAGGTCACACCTAAAGGCGAAAGCACATTCAGAGGAAATACACTATGTTCTTGTCGACAAAAAGAAAAAAAAACGTGGTGAGTAACGAGCGGTGTTGTTGAGCGAGGCTGTAGACGGATAATGTCACCATAGACAGGACCACGGTCCAATCCCGGTGCTCAGCGCAAATATACATCGACAGCATGCCAACTAGCGTGTAATTGATACTTCATTAAGGTCATTGCGTGTTTGTGTTGTGTCTAGCAGGAGCGAGTAGTGTAAGAGATGACACTGGAGAGAAGGAGGTGAGAGAAGTCCGCGAAAAGTAGTTGAGGATAGCCATATTGAACGTCGACGCCATGTTGAATAAATCCTGCGACTTCAGTTGCTCAGGCGCCAGAAAGCCTTGAGTGGTAGCATACCGCTGGACGTATTTCGTAACCACAGCGATAAACACACTTTGCGGAAGTAAACAGAGGAAAGGGACGTTGTGAGTTGGCCGCCCTTTTCTAGCTCTGGCATAGTTTGAAAAATCATGTGGCGAAGTATGACGCACAAAATAGTATATGTCAACCCAAATGAATCAGCGTGGTCATACTTGTGCGACCCGCCATGGTGGCCTGCCACCAGGATATCATGAAGTTGCAGCGATGAGAGTTTTCATTGGGTACTTGAGAATAAAAACGAGCACATCAGAGACGTCCGAGGGACATTTCTAGGGTTCAAGAGCACATCGCCCCCCCTCCCCCCCAAAAAAAATCCTGAATGTAAGCTAACGAATAGGGACATCATAGGATCGAGCACTACGGTGCTCGTTGATCTTGTTTAGGATAACGTCAGCATTTCATTCGGCGTTTATTTCTGAGAAAATGAGTTGAAGCTCTGTTTTTTTGCATCACAATGGCAGGCGTAATCAGGCAAACATTGACAGCATTATTTCATTAGAGAGTGCCTGTCTACTCTGTGGAGATTGCGTATGACAATGACAACAAACACAGAAAGTATTGCTTACATCGATTCGCACATACATGGGACCCGCATAATGTTTTGCTGTCAATTTAAATGCTTAAGAATGGCGCTCTTTAACGCAATATTTCCATTCATAGTGAGCAAAAGCGGCTGTCGTATCCACAGTAGAATTGATTTAAATGGCTTTAATCCCATGGACATTATATCGTTGCCAACTTCCGTGGGTTTGGAGTCGTCAAAATGGGATACAGTTGACAGGGAAATCAGGAGGTTGATGAACGGCAAGAAAGTGGAAGCTTGCACAAGACCTCAGGGATATAAAATGACTTCTTGAGCAGCTAGGTCAGGGGGGCACGCAATGGTTTCCACGTCTCTTAAAAATCCTACAAAGTATGAACAGAGGCCCACAAAGAAGCGGGCATGTTGGGAAAAGTGAAACCGCTGGAAATTTTAGGACAGCATTCATCTTAATATAAAAGATGACTTAAAAATAGGAAACCATAAAGTTGACAGGGTGGCGAAATATTGGCACAAATAAATCGGCTGTTGAACCAGTTAAGCTGAAATGCAATGGTGCGAAATATGGCGAGAATGTCGGCAAGTGTTCAACAAAGGTCAAGAAGGTCCTGTGGCAGACGCCAGCGCTCGGCAGTTGTCAAGCGACTGCACGTATTAGCGAGATGCCTGGTCGTCAGCAGTTACAGTATGATTCAGATCTGAAATATTGCACGCGGACTCCATCACTTTGAATACAGTGCATTCTACGGTGTCACTCTTCGACAGATGGTACCCATTGTTGCACAATGAGGATGGGAACATATTGTCTCAGGTTCCGGGTGTAACCTTCCTCCTACTGCCAACATTCGTTCCCCTCCGTAGTGTCTTAGCTCTTATTGGGTTCGGCTGCTAATCACGAGGTCTCGGGCTCGAGTCCCAACCACGGCCGGCGCATTTCAATAGGTGTGAAATGCGAACACCCGCGTACATAGGGTGAGGCGCACGTTAAAAATCCCAAGTGGTTTAAATTATTGACGAATCCTCCACGATATGCCTGATAATGAAATCGTGGTTTTGGCAAGTAAAGCCTTAGAATGTGTTATGTAACATTCGTTAAGGATGTCCTGGGCATTCGCACAACCCTTGAATACAATTAAGTGTCAGGAGTTGTGCGCGAGGTCTTTGAGTATGTGGATAGCCTTTATGGCGTTCGATAGCTGCTAGTCTATATTGCGGCTATATAATAAAGGCGGAAAGGCAACATGGTAGAATATGTTGAGAACATACAAATCTCGCATGTATTACTGCACAATTATTTTAGATAGCGTTCTTGCTTCATGCACGTGGATAACCACGATAGGAGACTACCTTGGAAACTAACTTCAAGTATTGTATATGTCGTACCCAAGTGTGTACCTGGCCTGCTGGCCAGAAAACGTGACGTAATATTGCGAGGAGCTTCGGCCATAGCATGCTAACGGACGATGACATAGACTGAAGTGACTAGCGCAAGTATGGACAGGGAACACTAAAGAGGCTACAAGGACAAGCGCGCAGTTTGAAGTTTGCGCTTATCCTTGTCGCCTGTTTAGTGTCCCGTGTCCACTCTTGCGCTAGTCAGTTTAACATGGAATACCAACTAGCCCCATCTCACACCCTGCGACGACACAGGGACAGTTTGCTCAAGTCTTGTGTCGTGACCTTTGTGTCAAGGTGAAAAACCAACATATCCATGTATGTCTTAATACTTAAGCACACTAGATTTCCAGTTGTGGCGGTAGCCCATGAGTGCGCATTGCAAAGTCGCTAGTGAAGTAATTGTGTGCACCTTAACGAATTCGGTAGGGGAAAATCCAAATCCGTCCTTGATGGCGTCTCTAGTAGACGCTGTACGATGTTCGGACGTTAACAATGTGTGCCAACTGAAGAAAAGCTGCCTCGAACTGCCTCTGACGGTTAGGCTAGCTTCTTTACTCCGTAGAAAGAAATAAAGAAAAAGAACAGGAAAACAAAAAAACAAGAAGAAAAAGAAAGAGCCGCATCAAAAACCCAGAATCAACCATTGCTCGTTGCGACTGAACGCTCTTATGATGACGAGTAATTTCCTGGCGACGAGCAAACAAGCTTTATCGAGAACACTGATAACGCCGGTGGGACAAGCACTGTGGCGAAGTTCAATGCGCAGGGATAGCTTTTATTTTTTTTATTTTTTTTTGGTTGACGTCATCACGCGTCACGGCGGGAAGTTTGCAAAGTTTGAGTTTGGTAGGCCACGTGGTGGCACTCATGCGAACTGAATAAACCCTTGTGTCCAGAAAAGCTGGACACGAAGGCGCAGCCATTGGCGTCGTCTGATAGTAATCACGACTAATGGGAGCAGTAGCTTCAACTATTGTCAATAATACCAGCATGGGTACCAGTGAGTACTGCTAACAAAAATAAATAATAATAATTATTGAGTGAACCCTGTTTCTCTAATTATCATTGGAGCTATTTCTCTTTATTTTTACCAAACGTTGTAAGTAAAACAAAAAAACTACAAATAAACAGTCGCATATTAAATAGGATTAAGGACCCATCATAGCCCGCGAATACACAGCCTTTAAGATTTCTTTTAAACACAGCGCTGAAGAAGTAATTGAAAGAGGCTTGCAAGGGGTACACAAAAAAAAACTATCTCTAGAGATTCGTGATTACTCGCAGTGTAGTTTTTGGTTTTTTGATCGTGACGCTCGTAGTACGGCTAGGGTCCTGAATATTTCGCTGTGCGTATTTGAAAAAAAAACATATGGCCCTCACCGCTGCCCTTTTCTCACTCAACTTTTTCAGAACGATCGCATTTTGGCTACGACCTTGTTTAGTGTAACACTTGGCACAGATAATTGCTTTGTTTGTAAGAAAAAAATCAAATTCGCCAGCGCCCATGGTCAAGCAAGCAGCTGCCGCAACGGCGCAAATAAAAACTTATTTCGCCGCCTGCCGTCAGCTGCAAAAAGTAGCGTCTCAAGGAGTGCAGCCGCCTGTTCCAGCAGGGGGCAACACGTGGCAGCCTTCCCTAATATACTGCTTTCTGCAGCTGACGGCAGGCGGCGACACAAGTTTACGCTTGCCCCGTCGCCGCAGCAGCTCGCATCCTCATGGGCGCTGATAAATATGCGTTTTTTTTTTTCTTACAAACAAGCCAATTAACTGTGTGAAGTGTTATACTAAACAAAGTTGTAGCCAAAATGAGATCGTTCTGCAAAATTTTAGTGAGAACAGTGCAACGATGAGTGCAAAACGTTTTTTTTTCGAATACGCACAGGAAGTATTCAGAACGCTGTACAGTAGCTGACTTACGGCTTCCGTATTTACTTCGACTTAGGATTCACAACTGTGGAAAGTGCGGCAGCTTCTCGTTGGATTCGCAAACCACGGCGACAAACGGCTATCGAAATGCGAGTGGCATTTTTTCTGTGAAACCTGATAGCAGCGGCAGCATGTCGTCCGATCCGCCTTCAACAAAATGCTCGCTGACTGATGCGGAAGAAGCGGTTTGCCTTGTTTCGCACGGGCCAATCAAAGAATATCATGAAGATCACAGGCGCTCGGAAACTCGCCAACCTTCACGAAAGCCCGCGATCGGGTAGGTTCGCGCACCTGATGACAGGTAGCGATCTTGTAATACATGTGAGCGTAAATGTTCTGCGCGTTATAGAGCGCAAGGGAGGATTTGGTCACTGTTTGATTCATATGGGCAAAAATAGCAACTGTATGCGTAGCGGAGATGTCGAGCACGATTAGTAACTGTTGGGCTGCCGCGCGTTGAACTGAAAGATCGCGTATTAAGAAATTGCCCTGTGTCACTTCACTCTGCAGCCAACTACAAATATATTTGTCTCGTCACCGCCCGTGCACTCGACCTTATATTGACGAGTGCAGCGCATACAAGCCCGTACGAACACAACGTTGCTCAACTATAGTTATTGCCATGTCGAGAAGCCGAAAGAAAACTAGCTTTTTTTCGCGACTTCCGCCCTCTGAAAACTTGCGTGGTCGGTTCACTACTGATATTGAGGTCAGGTGCGCAATCGCTACCCTATTTGTTGGGGGAAAGTGAAGTACTAACAGCTTCAGTCAATGTAATGGTGCTTTAGTTAGCGTAACCGGTCGTAATATGCCATATTCTGCAAATTTCTGAAGCATTTATCCTACAAACAGACAAGACGAGGAAAACAGACTTGTTGTCTGCCAGTTCAGTCTTTGTCTGTTGTCATTTGTGTGCTGCAGCAGTCATACAGCAATAAAGTTAAATTGAACCAACTGAGGAATAAAAAGTTCCTGGCATTTTCAGCAATAGGACTCTGAAAACCTCATTCAACCAGCAATATGGTTCTACCTTTGCGAAATCATCTGTTCCTATGCACTGATGGTTGCTGAGATTGGTAAATGAGCTCAGCCTTGTGTGCTTAATGCATCCTGTAGTTAGCTCACATATGGACAGCTGTATTAGTGTCGTGCTGTGTTTGATGGCTCTAAATAACAAACCTGTTTGGGACAACACACCAACCATAGAAAAGGCTGTTTAATTAATCAATGCCTGATCAGTGTCCACTGCTTCACACTTATAGTGCAAAACTATCGATAAACCATCTGGCTTTGCTTTCAGATGTTCAACGACCGGTTCCAGTGCTACCTCGACATAGATGAAAGCACGACAGTGCAAGATGGAGCACTGATTAACTTGTTTGTCTCCCCATGCAACTCCGAAGCATCAGAGGCACCGAGAAAGCCGTATGCACCCTGTCTTATCCAATCTGTACTCATGTATCAACTCTGTAAAACATTAAAATCTGTTGTATGCTGGAAGGCTAAAAGGCTGGTATTTGAGCAATACTTTTAAGGCCCCCTCAACCGCCTACATAGATAATCTGGATATATGCTGGGAGTTGTTGCGTGCCCTCTTTGGGGCATTCTACTGCAAAAATTGTCAAACTGGTTAAATAATACCTTATTGCAGTGCCACGAACCCATTATTTAAGGAGGCGAGCGTCACCGCCAGAAAGATAGCTTGGATATCACTTTCCAAGCCTCTAGCGGAGAAAAGGCCACATGTTGTTCCATACATGCACAAGGTGGCCCATGATTTAAAGAAAGTGGCCAGCAGGTACAAAGTACCTCTCATTTTTCGGCGCCACAGAAGCTTACTGGCCTGTGCCCATGTATGTGAGACCCACAGAAGCTGACCCTTTATGACAAAAATCATACAAAGCCCTATGTGACACGCACAGTCGGTGTGGTGTACGAAATTCCACCTAATCACAGCTTTGTGAATATCGGCCAGACATTACGTTGCATCAACTATTTGGCAAAAGAACATGAACTTTGTGTCAAGAATAGGAATAATGCACTGTTGCCTTTGCACCGCGATTCCCGCACGTGTGAGCCAGACGTTTTCCATGTCCATATTCTTGTTATTAGCAGATTCCCTTGATTCCCTTGCAGTTTCTGCACTGTATGATTGGATAATGATGCAAACTTGTTTGAGTATTGTGTGCAAACATATGTGCGCACATGGCCATCTTCATCTCTAAATATGATGCCATCTGCTTTCAATAAAATAGTAGCAAGTGAGACTTATTCTTGTCCTAAACCTTTTCTCTGCCCTTGATTGCGCCTTTTCGGGTAATACGCTCATGGTAATGTAGTAAACAAATAAATGCGTGCCATAGCGGCATTCGAGTATGTAAAAATAAAAGCTTTTTCGCCTAATATTTTTACGTATTTATACAGTCCTAGTTCCACTTGTGTAGCATACCACTGTCCTTGTTAAAAATCGGTATGCTCTGCTATAATTAGATATGACAAATGAGGTGTAGCTAAGAAAACATAAAAAAACTGCAATACATTTTTTTTTTAATTTTGTGCAGTCTACACAGTCCAAATATGACTGATGCTATATGAAAAGATTGAGAACAGTCATGTTCCTGACTCCTCAATCCTTCCAGACCTTCTTTCAAAGTCTTCCCTGACCTTACCTTTTTTGCTGTCTCAGTAGCTCAGATTTATGTAATGCTGAGAGAAAAGTCATCTTCCTGTTTGAAATAATGCCCATTTTTGACAAAAGAACAAACTTATAATAGATAGCATGAACTCGCAAAGCCGCCAAGAAGTTATCAGAATAAAATAGATTGATGGTAGTATTCGTTCCTTAGCCACCAGAAACGCAATAGGCAGTTATTGTTTGGATAAACACAAGCCGTCTAATTTGTGCATTCGAGAACCAGAATGTTGTTCTAGTATATTCTTGTTCTAACATATTATCCTTGGCCTTTGTCTGGCCTACTTTTGTTATCTCTTTATATGTTCCGGAGACTTAATGCTAGTCTGGACTTTAGACTTTATGACCCAGTTTTGGTCCTTCACAAAGCAACACATCTCTAGTCACCTATAGGTTGACAATGTAGCTAGCAACATGCTTCTCTCAAAAGGAATGTTTGTAGGCGTACCATTCTGGTTGCTTTTTCACCTTCGTGGGGGAGCTTTTTGCTCTTGATACCCAAGTTTATGAAGGAACCAGTAATGCGCCTTCCTTATGCATGGTATCAATACCAATACGAAAACGTGGGGAGGGGTCATGGTGTATTGGTAAGGAGGTATATACATGGGGGGCGGTAACATTCCTCTCAAAATTTTTTTTAAGAACCCCTTCATGCTCTAATCAGTCTTGATTGTCATAGTCAGGGATTTTTTCAGTTTGTGCATTATTATCCCTGAAAAACAATGGGCTCCATTTGCCGGTGGCAAATGTGCCCATATTTGGCTTGTGACTAATAGCAGGTATATTTAAGCGTGTGGAGTGGTAGTCCGTGATACCATATCTTTCGTTTTCCCAGCTCTGGATTTTGTGGCTGTTTTCAATGAATACTTCTCTTTTTTAAGACTCTCTAATAGTGCAGTTGAACATGTGGAGAATGCAGTGAAAGGACAGTACATAGAATCAACGTATACACTGCCTCCGATGCCCATTGACATTGCTGCACGCCTCCGAAATGTCACAGCAGGAGATGTGCCTGACAATCTCCGAAAGAATATAACTGAATGGATTGCCTACAAATCGCCATCTTAGACAATGCCATTTACAACACTTAGCTTGATGCATAGGTCAGCAAAATAATGAGGACTCACTCACACTCACAATAATTGTACTCAGTCGGGCTCATTCAGGCTAAGACTCACCGAAATTTGACTCAGCCGGACTCGCTGAGACTCATATTCAGAGATCAGTCTGAGGGAGTCGACTTGTGAGTCAGTTTGCAGATCTATGCCCAGATGTAAATAAAGTTGGGATTCAATGTACCTAATTCGTGCCACAGTATTCGTTCCACTAATGCCACAGAATTCGTGCCGAGAATTCGTGCCAAAGTATACGTCTCATAATTATGTTTGGCTACACATTTTCCCAACCTGGTATTGCAACATGAATGTTAATCACAATGTTAATTAGAAAAGGTATTGCCATCAATTCTTATGTAGTTACGCTGCTAAGGCAATTGGGAGGTGTCTGTAATCAAAACAAGTTTTTGTTGTCTAATTCATGATTATAACTTAATTGCTGCACAGTTCCCCTTAAAAACTATCGATAAGCGAGGGGAAAGACTCTTTCCCTAAAGTTTTGCATTGGGGCAGTGAGCTATATCCAAATTGTCTACGGCCTTTTAAGCGTTTGGAAGAGTATACGGCATTCTCGGTAAAAAATGTTTTTATCGCTGATAATTTGCTGACTAGCCTTAATTATAGTTCACTCATTTTCTAACCTCCAAATTTAAATATTCAATGACTATGTGGACATTGCAGCCCTGAGCCAATTTTCTTTGTTCCAGCTAACAACACGAACCCAACACAGCCAGCGCTCTATTTGATGCACGGACACAAACACCATGTGAACTGGATGGAAAGACAGTTGTGGCTAGCTGAATTCGTTCAGCGATACATGTGTCATGTGAAAGTTGTGGGTTTGGTTACCACCAGCAGCATTCATTCTACTTACATTCGTCTTTCTCTGCAAGAATAGTCACGAAACTACAGAAAGGTCGACACTCAGTCATAATGTTATGCTTCAATTGAGGAATATCCTCCATGGTCAGTGCCGCCACGAGTCTTGGGTTAATGAGGGGGCTAGAATGATGCATTGGATATAGCTTCCTTAGCTGCTGGTTACAGTTCTTATAGGTAGTGTACAGCACAAAAGTAAACGAGTACATACACAGAAGCGCCTACTGTCAACTATCTTATTATCTAATGTGCCGAATTTACACAAGCGCGTGAAAGAGCTGTGAGCCCCGCTAAAGGCAGCTGCAAAACAAACCCAAAAAGACGGCGCGGGCTAACTGGGCAGGGGGAATGCGTCTTGACGATATTGTTTGCACACTTTAGTAATGGCTGTCAATGGTGGTTACTTTGCTTGCCTTGCAGGCAAGCAAAGTAACCACGCTGCCGGCACCCATGGCTGCCGCAGAGTTCGGGGAGCGGAGAGGACCACCAGCGCCACAGCAGCGGTCGTGCAACACAGTGAAAAGGGAGCTTCGGACCCGCGTCGCATTGTGCTTCCTCGGAATCCTCGCAGGCGTTTTCCTTGCGCACGGCCAGCTGGCGGGTATGAACTCATTCACAGCTTGAGGTTCCGCGAATGGGCGACAGAAGCCCTAATAGTCGTGCGCGTCTTACTTCCGCGGTACGCTGGTGGGTGACCTTGGAGTATGCGTGGTTCGGGTCTGGACGCGGGCAATGGGGATCGCGCGGCATCAAGCGGGCGAGCGAGCCTCATTACTTTTTATAGGTTTGCACCACGCGCTGACCGACGTATGGATTCTTAGAACCGCACAAGAGCCTACGGTTTTGTCTCGGTTCCGAGGCGCCAAAGGAACGTTTTGTTCAGCTTACGACACGGTAACGGGGCCGACGTTGGCGGGTGGACAATTATCCCGTGCTCCTCTGTGACAGTTTCCAAGCCAAAGGAGTGCTTGTTTATGGCGTCGCATGGCCTTCAGTTTCTCGGAATCTGGTCGCATCGCGCACGTGTTCGAGCACTGACATCATGGTCCCGACGTTTCCTGGCTTTTAGGTGTTGCGCATGTGTTTTGTTGGTCAGCGCTTGTTACGCCGGCTGTGCTTGCGTGCCGTTTCTCGGAACTTAAGACGTGTACAGCTGGCGTGACCCTCACCCCTTTGTTTTTATATATTCTGCATCTCGGGTGAGGATTCCACACCGTGAACTGCACAAAAAAACATGTTCTTTAATTGATGGTTGTTCGACTGGCCAATCACGCACGCAAGTTCTCCTCCACGCTGTGATTGGTGAACGGATGGTCCAGTTGGGACGCAACCCGGCGATATTTCGCCAGTAACTATTTTGGGTGGAGCGTTGAGCCTAGAAAACGCGGCCGCAGTGCTCGGATCGCAAGTTCTGGACCTGGCTTCGGTGCTAAGCACCTTCGGCTCTGCCGAAATAGGGTCAGCCTAGGTGGTCCAAATCAGTGTAACTATTTGCAACCAATCTACTTTTGAAATTAGGGAATCTTGCAATCGAACTTTGTAATTGTTATTTGTCAATACAAGTTTTGTTCGTTCGTTACTACAGCGTCTTTGTCCTTCGAGCCTAAGTCACCCATTGAGCCACCTGTGCAGACCATCTCTGATGGTGCTTCTCGGAAGCTGACGGTAGGGGTGAAGTTCAACGAATAAATCGATTGATCGTGGCATCGAATTCTTACTAGAGCTATGTGAAAAACGTCTCAGGATAGAAGCAAGAAACACAGGCAAGTGGGCGTAAAATGTTGAACAAGGCCGAAACCCGAGACTTACAAAAAATTTAAGTTTGCATCACAAATGGCGGCCATATGTGGGACTTGCAGAAAAATTTTAACTCTTTTTCTGGTAGGGCAATAAGAAAGGCATCTGCAAGATCAGGCGTAGGATTTGGTATCTTGACTCCACATAAGAGATTGCGTACGAAATTTCTCTTTCATCCGGTGCTTGTCATATGGGGCTCACTTCCAGATGCCTTCATGAGAGGTTGTGTGAACATGCATATAATGTGCCCGATGGCAGAGAAGGCTTTTTGGCACATCATACAAGATGTATGGCTGCACTCCTTGGTTCGAAAGAATGTCAGTTATTCACAAGCACAGGTTTGGTCGTATACATATCATACTTGAAGTAGCACAATTGGCATGGGAACGGAGCAAGCCATTCATTGCCTTGTCAGAAAAAGAGTTCAAGTTTCTGGGAAGTGAAACCTACGGCCAGCATTTTTATGCAACCAAATTTTTTCGCGTGTCTCTGATGGTCTGCTTTGTTCACCTTTTTAGTAGTTATTACTTTTCCCATTCTTATATGACTATTTTGTGTAAATTTGGCAATAAAACCTCCATTGGTAGTCAGTGCTTGTGCCTACGTCCTCATTTAACCTTTGCGCACTATGCTCGGTTTAATGGATCAACAACTAGCTCAATAAGCTGCCCTGCTAAATTCTTATAGGAGATGCTCTTTCAAGATTGTATTCATGGCTGATTTTCCCCTGTATGCATGTTTCAGGGATCGTTCTTTTGATACAATAATTAAAACATTTCATTAGATCTGGTTTGTTGAAAGTATTTTAAGAGCTTGTGGTCTCTGCTTATAATTATCGGTGCACCTTGGCTATTGCCGGACAAAGGGATTAAATGTTGCTCTTGTCACGTGTCAAATCCATCCCAACAATGCTCTAACCTCGTTCTCGTCACGCACCTAATGCTTTCATGTCGCAGTTTACTTAGCTTCTCCCATCTGAAGAATCACAGTTCAACTGTTTGGTATTATTTCATGGAAATTATTGCGCTACAGTGCTGTTGCATAGATCATTGTTTTTATTCTTTTATGTAAAAGGTTGATGCATACTTTTGTAAACATCAGGTACCCAAATTATTTCTACAATGTTGCTGCAAGGAGCCTCGTAAACCAGTACCCAACACTGATGGACACATCAGACTCTGGCCATGTAAGAGCATTTTCGGATGCTTTCCTTAATTTGGATTTCTTTCGCACTTTTAGATGCTAAGCATATACCAGCCACTTCGGCCGCATTTCGGTGGGGGCATAATGCAAAAGAACCCGTGTACTTAGATTTAGGTGCACATTACAGAACCTCAGGTAGTCCAAATTTCTGGAGTCCCCCACTACGGCGTGCCTTTTAATCAGATCATGATTTTAGCGCGTAAACCCCGTTTTTTTATTTACATTGAGCATGCTGTCAAAGCCTTCCTTCGTACTTTGTAAAGTTGGTGGCCATCTTTGCTAGCAGCTGGTCAGGTTTGTGTGCATGTGATTGTGTTGAGATGTGGTGCTTTTAAAGCTTTGCAGCTTGACTAAATGGGAACATGCCAACAGCACGTCTGCATCTAGTATGAATGAGGCCACCTCTTGCAAATTAAATTTCATGCTCAGAAAAATGTACATTTGGTTTAATATTATATTTTGCACCTGTTTAAGTTTATAGTTAATGTTTCACCATTAAGGTTTTGACCAACACCAATACCAAAAGAAATTATCAGCCATTGTGTTTTAAGGTGTACTAAAATAGCTCAGTAGGTACATATTAGAACACGAAGGAAGCAGTTCAAAAAGCAAGCTAAAATTAGGGCAACTCCAAGATTTATTTTGTACAACCTTTGCAGTTTCTTTCACAACTTGAAAACTGGAAGTCATTAAACTGTTGTTTAGGCATGTAAAGTGAATTTCTTTCATTTAATTTCAGTTCCCCTAGTAAATGAGCCTGACAAACAAGTACGAAACATGCGAAATCGCATGACACCAGGATGCCCTGCAGTCGATGCGAGAAAAGCAAAAGTGGAAGTAATGAAGGCAAGCCATAGTTCCGGCACATGCTTGAAATCTTCATTTCGAAGACAGGTGATGAGCTGCACGTTTCCATGTATATTTTATTAATTAAATTAACTGGCTATCCCTTCTTCGTTATGTGCCTTAGTTGAAACATTTAGTTGCTTCTCTTCATGTACTTGTTCGTATCATTTAGATTTTTTCTTTAATAATTGCAAATATGGAATCAGGCTATAGCAGCTATATGTGCAATGCTGTTATAAGAGCATTTATAGGCCAATAAAGGAGGAGCAAAATATCATATCGCATAGTCACCTTGAACCTATTGTGAAACATTGGTTCAAGATGTAGTGGTTGATGCATTTCTATACCAGCAATACAGCAGTCATACTGTAATGTGTATTGATATCCATGCTAAGATGTAGTGAAAGGTGGGTGGCTATGCTACTCTGACACTTGAGTTGTTTTAACCCTTTATTGATGTATGCTGCATACAACATATCAAAAATATTTCTTTTTCTTGCTGATTTTGGCATTGAATAAAATGTTTCTGGTTAAATGTCTCAAGCCAACACTGAATGACCGACAGCAAGTGTCATTGGTTGGTTTACAGTGAGAAAAAACGATGGGAAAGAAGTTAGACATACGACTCGCTTTATTTTGAAAGCAGGGTCAGAGGAGACAGACGGGTATGAGATCTCCGGCTGTAGTGATGTCAGACGCGCAATTCGAAGAAATGTACACCTATAGTACACATATGCAAATAGCTCTCGGTACAAATTCCAAACGCAGCCAGCCATATGTGGCTTGGGGAGAAGCCTACTTCCAGGTTTATATCCCCGTATTGCTAAAGGAATTTGTGCAAAATATTATTTCTTTTCGTTGAATATGCTTATTCTCGATGTCTTTTGCACATTTAGATATAAAATAATTGTTTGGTATTTATATTTGCAGTCTTTAAAGGGTTAAACAAATGAAGTGCTTCCAGTGAATGTGAATGTATAACTTTAGCGAATCTTGTTGCAATGTGTCGATCCTTCCACACTCATTGTGAGACCACAAAACAGGAACTAGGTAGAATGAAAATCACTCAGCAGTACCAAGAAGGAACCTTCAGCACTTATACGGTGCCGCAGAATAGACTTAATCGACGCTGTGGCTGTGGTGTCCTTTTTATGATGTAGTCTTGATCCTACTATGGCGAAATATTTCCGCTTTGCAAGTGCTATAGCAGTACTTTAATACTTTCGCTGCTTGCTGCAAAATGAAAGTGCAATTATTATGTAAGGATCATGTGTTATGAGGCAGTCGGTACAGGTATTGTGTCACAACCCTGTGTGGCCTGCGGCCACTATAATATATTGTGTGGCGTATTTAACTTGACGGAAGAGAGTGGTTGTTATTTGATCAATACAAAATACTACCTAATTCCCGCCCTTATTTGGATCTTCGTCTAATCTCTGTCAAGCGCGCAACTCGCTTTTGATGTTACTGAGATGGATTGACTCCCTGCAAAGCAGCAGGGTAGTCCTGTTAATGGGGCTGTCACTGACATTTGTGCAGATTGTTTAGTAGGCAGTAGCTCAATGTCATTGCCCCATAGAATCGCAGCTTGCATTTCAGTTAAGTATAATGGAAACATTCTGCACATTTCATGTGAAAAGGTGACTTTGCCGGGCATTATGCTATAAGTTCACAGCATTGAGCCCCGCTATTGGGAGACAGTTGTCTCAAATTACTGCGAAGTGAACTCATGTACATTTAAATGCGTTCTGCCGACTGCGTATCCACGCAAACGCAGTGTTGTTGTTGTCAATTGTTGCTTGATCTTGGGTGAATACGCTGGGCTTCTTTTATTTCTTTGTCTTTTTCTTGCTTTTCTTTTCACAAATGATTGTTTGCCAGTCATTTACCCATTCCCCTCTGTAGCACCCATAGAGGCCTTTGGGTGTGATAATAGACAAATGCTTCGAAAAACATTTAGGTATCCTGTTTTAGGCAGAATATTACTATTTTTCTTGTGCACTTACATTAGTCGTACAAAATGACTCCATGGGTGACTTTACTCACGTTCTAGAAGTATAGGGAGACCTATTAAAGAATAACATGCAGTGTATATGTTGCTGATGCATAAGTATGGTAATTTTTTTATCCTTGTCTTTAATTTTCACAATGTTATGAAACCAAACTTTGTTATACTGTCCGTGTTATTTCGCACTTTCAGACTGCAGGGAAGCCATCATTTGAAGTAGATGCGGTGTTCATCTCCAAGACAACAAATTTTGTGAAAAAGGAAGGCAAGAAGGGAAATCCCGCCATGGACAAAATAGAGGACGCCATGAACAGGGCCACAGCTGTGAGGAGAGCACACATAGAACAAGAGGGCATGAGTCTAGCCAGTCTTGTAGACATCTGTCGAGTTTTAACACTAGAAAATGAGGTCAGTGTACCTAATTGTTCAGTACTTTGTAGTTTGTATTCTAAAACATGTTTGCCTCATCGGTAATGTTTATCTTGCATTATATTAGCTGGTTAGTTCAACTACCTTAATAATAGCTTTACTCCTAGTGGGGAACAATTAACTCATCCTTCTCTAAGCAAAAGTCAACACCAAAAACATATTTCCAAATATTATTCTTTACCCTTAGGTTATCTGTCAAAACTAATTAATTATAATACAGTACACAAGGCTTCTTCGCACTCTACCATATTGATAAAGCACATTGAGAAATGCAAACATATAATTTAATAACCTGCTAGCACAAACTATGATTCTCACTCTCTTCCTTGCTGAGTTAATGTGTGTGACCACGGCTGGACTCAAGAAATTGTCACCATTACTGTCTAACGTTCCCATTTTTTCTGTCTTGTGGTAGAATAAATCTCCTAATTTATAGAAACTGCACTGTTTTTTACACTTGCTGCTACATAGCAGTCAACTGCCTCAGAGCTGTTCTTTTACAATCCTGTGAGCACTAAGTATCATGCAGCGTGGAGCAAAAGGTAATGTATTTGCGTAATGCTGGCTATAGAGAATACACTTTGGTGCCTGTTACTGAGAGCCCCTAAAAGAGGTAAAGGGGCCTGCGCAAAGAAGGATGCCATGCATTTTGTGGATTGCAAGGTTGTTCAGGCGGTATACAATATTCCACTTTCATATGGAAATGCTATATAGGCTAGACAGGTAGATGCCTGAAGGACCTCGTAAAGGAGCACCGTACCATTGTCAGCACCCTAGCTGCAGCTAGTAACTTAGCTGATCAGTGCCACAAACAGAAATGCTCCCCATGCTTTGGTAATGCATGTGTTCTAAAGCGGCTCCGTGGTCAAATTTATAGCAAAGGATTTGAAGCTTTTCTGCGTACTAAACCAGGTGATTGACGCGTAAGCACACCGTCTTTAACACTCACAAGCAAATTAGTCACATGTCTGGATAGGAACACTTGCATCAGCGATCCATAGTGGTTTATCATGTTTGGTTTTATATTATTTATTGGCTTGTTTGCTCATTTGTTCGTGCTTAGGCACAGACATACTTGGCGGTTCTTGACTCATTAAAATTTCTGAGTTAACACTCCAGTGCACTGTCCTGTCCCCTCTCTTGCAGAAAATGTTTTCACACTCATAATTATGTCGCTAGAAAAGCCACAGTACCAAGTAGCTCAACTCTGTTCTCTAGTTTCCAATCGGCTGTGCATGGTGTAGCCCTCATATACTAAATATGACATGTTCTTAGTGTTACAAGCATGCCTGAATGGCATTCACTTGCAAACCATGAGGTAACAGCAAATAACTGCATGCTCCTGTGCCAGCGAAGCTACCTCAATCGAATTAAAAAGCTTTGTGACACTAACTATTGTAACCGTTGTGTAACCACTGACAGCACACATCATTAATTTTTTAATCCTCATGGAATGTCAAGTTATCAAAGTTACATTTCTCGATGTTCAGCTTTCGATGATTTGTTGTGCAGAAGAGCAAGCAGAAACTTCACATTTCTCAACAACTGTCCATTACACTTCTGCAAGACTGTGCTTCACTCATTGTGATCACAAATAATCGCACTGTCTTAGCATGGATGTCTGCAAACTGACAGTACCTTGTTACTGCTGACCATGCTTCTCATTGTTTCGATGAACTGGTTTGAAGCTATGTTTTAATTCTTACAGATTTGCAATGAACGTTGTCGCCTAACAGGTGTACCACCTGATAACGCATTGATAAAAGTACTGAGAGATTACAGCGACCACATTCTAAATGCAGCAAGACTCAAGCGAGCACCAAAGTCAACTCTGTGCGCTCTGCGGGCAGAACTGGCTCTGGAGAATAGAATTGCGAGAAACTGTGAGTCGTTATGGCTCAAGGTCATGAGTTCTTCTAGGGGGCCAAGCACATAAATTCTTTTCCTGTAGTGTATTTTAGTAAGTGCATTGCCAGTGTTTATAAGCAGCTTTGGAAAAAATAAAATTTGAGGAGTCTAGGAATATATGAGCCATATTAAAATTTTCCTGCATCAGCACACCTCATGATGTACGTCCATAGTCAGACTCAGCACATTTTTCTTCCTGTTACACTGATAATTGCTGTGCCATATAAAGTTGGGCTTGCAGTGTTCGCTGGCAATAACCCTTTCAGTCATAATTCTGTCTTACCAAGATGCTGTTCTCAAATATCCTTGTAACAATTGAGTTAAAGATATTGGATATGGCACTGAATATGAATGTAAGCTTCCACTAATGCAAAACGCATAATCACTGTAAGGCAAATAATGCAAAACAACACTATAATAAAAAGCACACAACCATGTTTGACAAAAAGGCAGAAGTGTTGCTCTGCGTCATTGCTGTTAATTAGTGTTCTTTTCATTAGAAGGACTTCAGATTATGACAGTGTCCCCTACTTCTCTAACAATTTTCATTCCTTTCCGTGAAATAGTGCATCTAAACAAATACATTTCACAACTAACTTTTAGCGTAACGGTGATGACTGGCCTGACGTCTCCTAAATACCATCCTACTGGCTTACATTTCTCTTGAGTTTCATTTCTATTTGCAGAACATTTTGTGCATTTGGAGGCCACACACAGCCATGGCAGAAGGGATAAAGTTATGTGTTGCCCATGAGTTATAATTCAGCTTTAGTTAAGGAAGCCACAAAGCTATTTGAACATAAAGCATATTTCCATTGAATAGCTTTTGCTGACTGCTAATGAACCGTACAGTGCATTATAGGTGCAGTATGGTGCGCAGCATAAGATTCACTCTCAATTGCTTGTTTACATGGCAATGAAGTGAAACGCACTACTGAGTCCCGAGAAAGCATGGCAGAAAGGACAGGCATGATACATTCAATGTTCGTTATTGTAGCTTAGTAACGCATTTCACTTCAACATGTATGACAAAGTAGCCCCGCATTCACGTACGAACAGCACTAAGGACGCAAATTGAAGGCACGCAAGAAAACGACATACTGTAATGTAACTTTTTTCTATGCACCCTCACATAATCCATGTCCTTCTTGGTATGTCTGCCTGAAAAGGACTAAAAAACTACCTGATGTGTTCATATGAACAAGCCCTATCCTTGAGCTTTCTAAAATTAGCATTACATATTTCTATTATATCTATGATAATATAAATCAGTGTCTGTATTGTATGGCTTTGAAATACATAATTATTGCTAAAGCTTGCCTAAAACAAGAAAAACAAAGAGCAATGTGAAATGAATGAGCGAGGTTTTCATGTTCGATCCAATCATAGAAAGCCTACGGTTCAACAAATATGTTTGACGGTCAACCATTGCCAAGAGTGGTGCTAGTTAACACTCCCAAGTTTAGATCTAATAAACCTACATAAATGCTGAGCGAGGTGAATGGGAGAAAATAGCCTCGATTATAGCTTAATTGACGTAGCATCACATGTGTAAGGCAGAATAAATGGCAAGTTATTTTTGTCTGCTTCTTTTCCATTTTCTTTATTAGCTATGCATTTCAATATAGCTTGTTTCATTTTGCCTGTGCTTTCCTTGGCCAAGATATTTGATGCCTTTATGCAGTCTTGATTAACAAAGTCTGGTGCCTTCGTTACCCTTATTTATGTTTGAACCACTTGCAGTACACTTCCAGAAGCATCATACATCAAATGGCTAAACAACACATCTTGCAAATATCCATATTGTAGACAGCTATATGCAGTTACCATTTCTTCACTGCCCATTTAGTATAGGATTGTGCCACCGAGATTCCTGAAGTGGACTGCTGTATGACTGCACGAATCTTATAAACTGTTATTGCTTGCAGTTTTGTTTCACTTGCTAATTTACTGAATAATTACAAGCAGCGAAATTGGTAAGCAACTACAGAATTTTCACTGGTGTCATTTTTCTCTTCAGATGCAAGGGGCGGGGGCGCCCTCATGGTTCTACCATTTCTTGTCAATGAGCGAGGGGGCGACATGTTCTCAAAAATGATTAGAACTTTGAGCTGTCTGCATGACTAAGTACATAGTAATCACTGGGGGCATAGAATTGATATATAACTGTGGGAAAGTTTTGGAGGTAGAAAACCACTAAGATAAACAATTGAAGTATAGCCTTAATTTGGAAAAGCCTAATTTTGTTATTTGATTTGATCGTTTGATTTAATTTGAATATTAAGGCATAAGAAGTATCAAGTGGGTTATCCGTGTGCGCAAAAACTTTATCTGTGGCATTCTATTTACTCAGATTATTAGGGGGGCCTTTTGTTGGGTTTTGAACACATTAAAAGTAAACAGGGAAACCATTTATGCTCTCTACCTAATGGACATTATCAAATCAACTATATCTTGTGCAATCATCCATGGATGCACATAAGATCTTGCAAAATTAGGTTATAAAAATTGAACTTCAGCATATTGCACTTTTGGAGCAAACTAGTATGGGCACTTCCGCCTTTTTAAATAAAAGCTTAGAACTGTTCTGTCCTAATTTTTTGTAATACCGTATTTTACTTGGATAATGATCCACTCGCACAGTCATCGCAGCCCTCGATTTTGTCATCAAAGTTCGATTTTGTTCCTTTCCTGTGCAATGATCGCCCCCTGAACATGCCACAGCGAGATGTCGTGTGCCAAGTCAAGCTAATAATGATCGCGCCTAACATCTGTCGAATGCTACGCGAACGACACTTCAAGACATAGCAAGCGGTATGCACGCCCGAACATTCTTAAGCAGATGCCCCGTCTCGTTGCTTTCATTACTTTCTGCACTTCCATGAAAAAAAAAATCTACAGCAAAACTCGCCCTAACTTTATTATTTGTAGGATTTATAATGGTTGTGGTCAACAACAAAAAAAAAGATGCTTTTCCATTCTTCTCATCTGTACTCGTGGGCACGTAACGAATTGCGAGTGGCAACGATATTAGCCACGTTTGCACTGATACGTTAGTACTGTACCCCATTCATATGCCGACGCTTGTAATACAGCTAAGATATTCGGCCACCCATAGTTGAAGCGTGCCGTATTAAGAGAGTAGTGAAGACAAATGCCGCAGTTTCCGCAGCGTGCCCGCCATGTGTTTCTCTCACTGGCAGCTAAGCGCGCCCATCTGTGCTTCTGTCCCCTCAATGTGGTCACGGCTACGTTATTGCCGCAAACTTGCCGACAGTTACGATATTATGCATTACTGATAAGGAAGAAAGCGTTTCAATGCGCGTAATGTACTCACGAGAAGAAGAAAAATCGCATTCGGCGCGTCTGGCTTGCTCCGCTGGCCACCGTTTTTGTTTTGGTGTCCCCCACTGTTACAGCGGCAGCCGCCTATTTGTTGACCTGTTGTCAGCCCGCAGCAAATGCGGAAAAAAAAAGGTTTTCTTTTCGCAGGAAATATAACCCGCGTAATGATCGCACTGCTGAATTTGCGTCAATTTTTTTCACAAAAAAGTATTACCATTATGCCAGTAAATACGGTATAACAAACCATTTCTCCCTACTTCAAACAAAAACTTAGTTTTGATCTTTTACACTGCCAAAGTTTTCATTTGGACAACCCATAACTAAAAGTCAGTTTTTTAAATATTGTCATTGAACAATCCCAATTGTTATTCTGTACCAAAAATTTATGCTATTTATATCGACACTTGTACTTATCTTTATCGGGCAACCACGTTTCGCAGCCTAGCAAATGTAATCGCACAGCGTGAGACGCGGCTGTATGAATCAGAATTTTCTGGAAAGTTATCGATGCTTCTATCCGCTGTCTGTTTTCGCCGAACGTTGTGTTATCTGATTTCATCACCTGACGGGAATGGTGTAGAACTTTGTGGAAGGCAAGCGGGTCCGAACGATTAGTCTGGAACATTCAATGACTGCTCTATAAAAGCCGACGCTCTTGACCCGCTGATCAGATTTTCGACGATCGCCGACTTTGTTCGCCGCTCTCGTTGTGCTTTAGGTGTAGCCTGTTTAGTGGGCACACGTTCGCCCATTAAAAGCTAGTTTTGCTTTTCACAGTACTGCTACTGTGTTCTTTGACGTCACGACCACGTGACATCTGGTGCAGGTGCTTGTGCGTTCATGTACCGAATGCCCCCGCAAAGCCTTGATCCAAGCCCGAAGCCCGACAACAAAACCAACGTCGTCCAAGACCAGCGTGCTAGCCGCCGACTGGAAGGTCTTCCCCCAGAGCACGGACTTCTACCTGAGATGAGCAGGAAGATTGCCACCAAGTCAACCCCAGTGGCAGCCCCAGCATCCCCCGTCGTGCTGCAGCAGCTCAGAGAGCCCCCGACGTTCCGCGGTTCAACATTCGAGGACCCGGAAACCTGGCTCGAGATGTACGAGAGGGTCGCTGCATTTAACAGCTGGAACAGCGACGACAAACTGCGACATGTCTTCTTCGCATTGGAAGACGCTGCCAGGACGTGGTTCGAGAACAGAGAAGCCACCTTAACGACCTGGGACCTTTTCCGAAGCGGCTTCCTGCAGACATTCACAAGCGTCGTACGCCGAGAACGAGCCCAAGCACTTCTAGAAACCCGAGTGCAGCTGCCTAACGAGACCACCGCGATTTTTACAGAAGAAATGAGCCGCCTATTCCACCACGCCGACCCGGAAATGTCCGAGGAAAACAAAGTCCGGCTACTAATGCGTGGCGTAAAAGAGGAACTTTTCGCCGGTATGGTACGAAACCCACCGAAGACCGTCGACGAGTTTCTTCGCGAGGCCACTAGCTTCGAGAAGACACTCGAGATGCGAAACCAGCAATTCAACCGCCGCACCAACAATACAAACTATGCCGGAGTTAGGTCACTGGCCTCCGACGACCTGCGCGAGGATATCAGGGCAGTCGTACGAGAGGAGCTTCAGAAGATCTTCCCGTTGTCGCAGCCTCAAGTGGCCTCGATCGCTGACATCGTCAAAGATGAGGTTCAGCGGTCGCTTGGAGTTCCGGAGGTGCAACCTCAATTACCTCAACCCCAGCCCGAAGCGATGAGCTACGCCGCCGTTGTACGCCGTCAAGGTCCTCCTCCGCGACCGCGCCAGGGCCCTGTAACACCGCAATTCCGTCGACCACCGCCGCCGCCGCCGCCAGCATGCCCACCCGTCGCCCAGCGCAGCTACCCGAGGAAGACCGACGTTTGGCGTGCTCCTGACCACCGCCCGCTCTGCTACCACTGCGGGGAAGCGGGTCACGTCTACCGACGATGTCCATACCGGGAAATGGGACTGCAAGGTTTTGCCGTCAACGCTCCGCGGCCGCAGCAAGGTGAACGCCCTCGCGATATCGCTGACTACCTCGTGGCTACTCAGTGGAGCTCTCGACGACCGTCGCGTTCGTCATCACCAGGCCGTTACCTGTCGCCGCAGCGCCGACCATACACTGGCCCAGCCCGGGGCCGGTCAGCGAACCCATATCCGGAAAACTAAAAGCAGCAACCGATGGAGGTGCGGTTGCTGTCGGTCGAACTGACGAAGATCGTCCGCCACCGACGAAGACGCCGAAGAAACTACCTTGACGACATAACGACACGCCGCCGTCCCGACGAAGTATGGAAGAATGCGACGACCAAAGACGACCTGGTGGCGTCACATAGCAGCCACAGATCAATGCGACGCAGTCGTCATCCGACGCCAAGACCGAACTGTAATGCAAGACAAAAACCACGGATCTCGACGTGCTTCTCGACGGCCACGCAGTCACCGCCTTAGTCGACACAGGGGCTGATAACTCCGTCATGAGTGGACACATCGCCGCCCAGTTGAAGAAAGTTAAGACTACGTGGGAAGGCCCTCAAATTTGGACCGCTGGAGGACACCTCATAACGCCGACTGGAATGTGCACGGCAAGAATTACCATTCACGACCGGACTTAACCTGTCACCTTCGTTATCCTCCAACAGTGTTCACGAGACGTCATTCTCGGCATGGACTTCTTCAACCAACAGGGCGCAGTCATCTACCTGAAGTCGAAGTCAATAACTCTGTCGGAAGACCATGCAATACCGTCGGAGAGCCCTCGTAGTCACCACGCCTTGAGTGTGCTCGAAGATCAAGTGAGCATCCCGCCTCGCTCCAGCATTGTTATTTCGGTCGGCACCAAAACACCCGCTGACGAAGAAGGCGACATCGAAGGCGACCCACGTCTACTGCTAGACCGTGAAATTTGCGTCGCAAGAGGGATCGCTAGACTGCACGGAGGAAACACGAAAGTGTTGCTAACAAACTTCAGCCAGGAGTTCAAGCACATCAACAAGGGCACAACGATCGCATACATCGAGGAAATTCTGAAAAACAGCAATGCGTTTGTCCTCTCGGATTCCGCCGCATCTACCCCGATGACCATGGTTCCCGAACCAGACTACGACATCAATCCAAGTCTCCCTGTGATTAAGCAACAGCAGCTCAGAAGTCTACTCCGAAGATACAAAGGCTGCTTTTCGACGTCATCGAGGATTCGACAAACACCAGTCGCCAAGCATCGCATAATCACCGAGGAGTACGCTCGACCACTCCGCCAGAGCCCTTACCGAGTTTCGCCATGAGAACGCGAAGCTACAAGAAAACAAGTCGACGAAATGCTGCGCGACATCATCCAGCCGTCGAAAAGCCATTGGGAATCCCCTGTTGTCCTGGTGAAGAAAAAGGACGGAACCCTACGTTTCTGCGTCGATTATCGTCGTCTGAACAAGATCACGAAGAAGGACGTATACCCCCTGCCATGGATAGACGACGCATTGGATCGGCTCTGCAACGCTAAATACTTCTCGTCAATGGACCTCAAGTCTGGCTATTGGCAAATAGAAGCCGACGAAAGAGATCGCGAAAAGATGGCCTTCATCACCCCAGACGGCCTCTACGAGTGCAAGGTTATGCCATTCCGACTGTGCTCGGCGCCTGCAACGTTCCAGTGCGTGATGGACACGGTTTTAGCAGGATTGAAGTGGCAGACCTGTCTCGTTCACTTGGATGACGTCGTCTTCTTCGCCGGAAATTTCGACCATCACCTGAGGCGGCTTGCGACAGTACTTGAGGCCATCAAGTCATCAGGGCTCACTCTGAAGCCGGAATACTGCCGCTTTGCTTACGATGAGCTTCTGTTCCTAGGCCACGTTATCAGCAACTCTGGCGTCCGCCCAGACCCGCAAAAGACAGCTGCCATCGCACAGTTCCCGCAAACCATCGACAAGAAGGCAGTGCGTAGATTCCTTGGCATGCGTGCCTACTACAGGCGCTTTGTCAAGGACTTTTCACGCATCGCTGAGCCGTTGACACGACTAACTAAATGTGATGTTAAGTTCAAGTGGGAAACGCCGCAGTCCGACGCATTCGAAGAACTCAAACGACGCATGCAGTCGCCGCCGGTACTTGCGCACTTCGACGAGTACGCCGATACAGAAATCCATACTGACGCCAGTAGCCTAGGCCTCGGGGCCGTTCTAGTCCAGAGGAAAAACAGAGTCGAACAGGTGATAGCTTATGCTAGCCCCTCGCTGTCAAAAGCGGAAGGCAACTATTCTACGACCGAAAAGGAATGCCTCGCCATCGTTTGGGCTACAGCTAAATTTCGCCCTTATCTATATGGCAGGCCATTCAAAGTCGTCAGCGACCATCACGCGTTGTGTTGGCTAGCGAATATAAAGCATCCTTCAGGACGACTGGCGCAGTGCAGCCTCAGACTACAAGAATATGACATCACTGTAACCTAGAGGTCCGGACGAAAACACTCCGATGCCGATTGCTTATCACGCGCCCCCATTGACCCGCCGCCGCACGATGGCGAGAATGACGACGCATTCCTTGGAATGATAAGCGCGGACGACTTCGCTGAACAGCAACGGGCAGACTCGGAGCTAAAAGGCCTCGTCGAATATTTGGGAGGGCACACCGACGTTGTCCCCAGGGCATTTGAGCGCGGATTATCTTCCTTCACGCTTGAAAACAATCTACTCGTGAAGAACTTCTCACCAGGCCGTGCCAACTACCTTCTTGTTGTTCCGTCGGCGCTGCGTCCAGAAGTACTGCGCGCCCTACATGATGATCCAACCGCTGGAAACCTCGGATTTTCCCGGACACCATCGAGGATACAAAAGAAGTATTATTGGCCGCACCTGACCGCCGACGTCGCCCGTTATGTCAGAACATGCCGAGACTGTCAGCGACGCAAGACACCGCCGACAAGGCCAGTCGGATTACTACAGCCAATCGAGCCTCCTTGCCGACCATTCCAGCAGATCGGGATGGACTTGCAGGGACCCTTTCCGACGTCAACAACCGGAAATAAGTGGATCGTCCTAGTGACGGACTACCTCACCCACTTCGCTGAAACTAAAGCATGCCGAAGGGTAGCGCAGCCGAAGTGGCGAAATTTTTCCTCGAGAACATCCTGCTGTGACATGGTGCTCCAGAAGTCCTCATCACCGACAAAATAACGGCTTTTACAGCAGAGCTCAAGCAAGCATTTCTGCAATACAGCCAGACAAGTCACAGGAGGACAACTGCCTACCATCCGCAGACGAATGGTCTTACGGAGCGCCTGAATAAAACCCTCGCCTACATGCTAGCAATGTACGTCGACGTCGAGCACAAGACCTGGGATGCGGTCCTGCCGTACATAACATTCGCTTACAACAAAGCGGTGCAAGAAACAACACAGATCACGCTATTCAAGCTACTGTACGGCAGGAACCCGACGACGACGCTCGACGCCATGCTGCCGCACGTCTCTGACGAGGAGAATCTCGACGTCGCTGCCTATCTCCAGCGCGCCGAAGAAGCCCGACAGCTCACCCGCCTGCGAATCAAAAACCAGCAGACGACTGACAGCCGACACTACAACCTCCGACGACGCTTCGTCGAGTACCAGCCCGGCGACCGTGTTTGGGTATGGACCCCTATACGCCGACGAGGACTGAGCGAGAAGCTTTTGCGTCGCTATTTCGGACCGTACAAGATCATCCGACGTATTGGCGCGCTGGACTATGACGTCGTGCCAGATGGCATTTCGCTGTCACAACGGCACGGCTCACGACCTGAAATAGTCCACGTTGTGCGACTCAAGCCGTACTACCAGCGTTAATGAACTTTGGCGCTTCGCGTAACTGACCTTTGGTCTTTGTTTCTTTTCGTTGTTTTATTACTTATGTTTAATAAGTGTCCTTTTGTGTTTCCCTCTCTTATATTTGTAGCATCGGGACGATGCTTTTATAAAAGGGGGGTATTGACACGTGTACTTTATCGGGCAACCACGTTTCGCAGCCTAGAAAATGTAATCGCACAGCGTGGGACGCGCCTGTGTGTATCCGAAGTTTATGGAAAGTTATCGATGCTTCTATCCGCTTTCTGTTGTCGCCGAACGTTATGTTATCTTATTTCATCACCTGACGCGAATGGCGTAGAACTTTGTGGAAGGCACGCGGGTCCGAACGATTAGCCTGGAACATTCGATGACTGCTCTAAAAATTCGACGCGCTTGACCCGCTGATCAGATTTTCGACGATCGCCGACTTTGTTCGCCACTCTCGTTGTGTTTTAAGTGTAGCCTGTTTTGTGGGCACAGATTCGCCTTATAAAAGTTAGTTTTGCTTTTCACAGTACTGCTACTGTGTTCTTTGACGTCACGGCCACGTGACAATATGTTTGTTTTGCAGACACCAGGACAGGAGTTTGCCCACCCCACATTGCTGTGCACTGGTTGCAGCCCCGTCTCTTCCGAGGCCATGTGTGTGAAGCGTGAGGATGTATGTGTTCATGTACTGGACTTCACTTTTGGTGTAGTATTGGTATTTTCCATGTACAGGGCGTTCAACATCGAATACGTGAGCTCTGAAAAGCAGACGCTCTCATCGCTGGAGAACATGATGCAAATCAAAACTAAAACAACAAAGCTTGACACTAAATCACTTAAAGTCCTAACAGCATTAATAGCATGGTCAGCTGCAGCAACTAAGAAAACAGCAGCCAGTGTTGAGCAAACTGTTGAGGAGGCTGAGAAAGCTAAGTCACCAAAGTATGAGCGTTCTTGGGATGAACCTTCCTGTATCCACGTAGCGTCTCTCTTTTTTCTTTTTTTTTGACAGTCAGGCTGTTTCCATGTTCTTAGCCTTTGATTATACAGCTGAGGAGTGCAATAGCCAGCAAAACCTAAACATTTCTCTTATTTCAATGCTATTCACAGTTAGTTTTTGTTATGGTCACATAAACCAAATACTCACCAGTGCTATTTTTTGTATAAATAAAAATATTTTGGGGCCAGTATGTGTTACTTCTTCTCAAATGGGAGTAAAGGCAGTCGTTCGGTTCTGTGCAGGTGAGGTGGTGGAGAGCGCATGCATAGATGTCAAGCAGGCTATAGTGTCATTTCTATCACGTAGCATATCATATGAAGATGCAGTGATTTTAGTAGTAGTAGCTAGCTCTACAGTAGCTACAACGAATGCCTAGTCCTAGTCTATAGAATTACCTATCTTCCTCTGGTGTTTGGAGGGTTACCAAGGCCAAAGAGTTTTCAGCAGAACTGAAATGTTTCTTTTGTGAGCTATAGATACTTGCATTTGTATAAATGCACGTATATTCTGCTTGTTTTAGTTGTGTCCTGTCTTGATTGGTTCTTTTTTGTTGTTGTTAAAAATTGCTTCTCTGTTTGTTAGTGTTGTTTCGTTTGCCTCTTTTGCTTGTTTTTGAATTTATTGCTGATATTTATTGTTTGTCATTCCAAAAATGGCCCTAATGCTAGGGCCAAACAATGGGCTAGTAGTATGGTTAAATAAATAACTAATGTGTTTAAAACAGGGTTGCTTTTGGCGACTTCATGCTGATGCTGCTTCGGGCACTTTTCGAAGTTTTCAGAGTGACCAGTGCACAGTGAATCATATTTTAGCATAGGAATTTACACATGACACCAAGGAAGTCCTTCACGTGCACCATTTCACCACTTAGCTTGCTGGAAAGGATGTATGCCCCACAACCATTGCAGTCATTCAACACTCTGGCAAAAATCCCACTCGTGCCACCTGCATACACGATGGTAGCACGCTTGCATTTTCTTGCCGCTAATTGGCGGATGGGCGCCGAGGCATAACGTTCTCACTCACTCAGCAGTCTTAGCAGTTGGCCTAACGGAGATCAACTCTGCTTCCTACTATTCGGGCTCGACCAAAGATGGAAAAGCAAGGTTACTAGCAATGAGGGGACCGAGAATGTGGTAGCCCTTGAGGTTTACACAAATAATACCCAGGTATTTTGACATGTGTGGGCTTGCGATATACCATGGTGACAAGGCCAGTTGTGGTTCAGTCCACAAGAACATTAACGGATGCAGTATAGCTATTATCAGGCTCTTCCTGTTCTCCTCTAAACTGGGTGCTCTGCTTTCAAGAAATCATTGCTGCTTGTGATCACTATATGTGCCCTTGGTAAACGTTACCGTAATGCGTGCATATACTTTATCGAATAATATTTTTACAGATTTTTAACAGTTGTGCTCCCCTGCTGACAGAATTCGACGCAAACATGGTGGCAGTGCAAACGGAAACATTTAGGAGGTGAGGCAACAGTCTCTTTTGACAATTTGGATGAAAGGATGGCCAAGAAATTGGATTTTGTAACAATATGGAATGTACCTACTATGCAGGCAGCACAGGGATAATAAACTATCACTATTTGTTATGCCCAGTTTTGCATTTATCGGGTCGTTAGGCATATTCCTTTTCTTCAGTTACCATTGATGCTGTACCAGTGCTTTGATTTAATAAGATTGTAAATTTGTCATTCAATATCAACATTGAAATTTAAATCCTCTGTCCAGGTATGCCTCCGTGGCATATTGAAGCAAATGAGCTCTTTGTCATGGCAAAGAATTAAATTCTTGCTCAAATGCCTGAAATGCTACAATGCCTCATAAACTTGGACACATGGTAGCGGCTCAGTGTGCCTTCTAAATTCAAGCATAGGGTTTCTCAAGATTGGCCATTGGTTCTCGTTGAGCAGGTCAGACTGCTGTCTTTTTTTTTTGCCAGGTATAGTGCATTCATGCGTTAGAGGTTAATACAGTTATAGTAAAGAAACTTTTGCTCTTGGTGTTTCACTTACTCTAGTGCTAGTGATCAGTGTTTTTTAGTTGTTTATAGTATTGCAGTTTATCATAATATATAATGGTGGCTAAGAGCTGCTGAATAACTAGGCATTCGTTGCACACCCAAACTAAAATCTTTTACGTTGTGAGCTTCCATCTTAGTGATCTTAGGCAGAGGTCACAGCAGTAGCTGCAAAGGGTCCGGTTAAGTACCAAGGGGTAGTTGCACCAACTCTTGCTATGGCAGTCATGTACACCACTATTATCGGTCTTCGGTGACTACCCTAGGAAGGCCGAAATCAAGAAAGGGCCTGACAGATGGAATGGCACACTGGGGTATAAAGTTTGTAAACAAGGATAAGGAGCCTCAGTAAGGCTGGTCAACGTTTCGATAGGAGGACTTACCTTCGCCAAAGTGGCCGCGTTATCCTCGGCATGTTAGTTTTAAAGGGTTAGTGCAGTGACGTCACGTGCAAGTGTTGTTGCTAGCGGCTGGTTTTAAAGGGAGGCACTTCAGAGGTAATGAGCACTGTTGTCTGACCTCTGTGAGCTTCCTTCCCAAGACGAGGGGACAAGAGCGGGAGAGGGAACAGGGGGAGTAAAGAAAAGAAAGAAAAGCAGAAAAAAAACTGGGGTGAAACCAAGATGAAAAAAAAATTAAGAGAGAAAGAACAACAGACAGACAGACAGACAGACAGACAGACAGACAGACAAAGAACTTTAATTACAAGGTCCTGAGAAGCTTTGCCCTAGGGCAGAGCTGCGGGCTGCTCCCACGTGGGGACTGGTAGGTCGAGCCTTACCGCCGCATTGTGGGCTCTCTGGATAGCCAAGGTTTGACGTGATAGTTCTGAGCTCTGGATGGCAGAGCTCAATTTTTCTTCTCTGATGCGATTTGGTCCCTGTAACGACGGGCATCGCCAGAGCATGTGTGCGAGATTCCTAACAGCCCCACAGTCGGGGCAAGCAAAGCTGAAAGCATCTGGAGTGTTCGTGTGGAAAAGGGCCAGATTTGGATAGGACTTAGTCTGAAGCATGCGTAATGTAGACGCCAGAGGTCTAGCCACTTTGCTGTGAGGAGGAGAATAAGTCCTCCTACCCAGGTGATAGTGCGTAGTAATTCCTCTGAACGTAGTGAGAGTGTCCCAAAACTCGAGAACCCCGAAGTTTGAGCTCGATCCTGCTCCCGCGCGGAGGGTTAGTGCGCGCGCTTGGGAGGGGGCGATGTCATTGAGATTGGGAAACGAGTCAAGCTGGGGGTCGAGGTGGGCCGGAAACCACGTGATGGTCTGCGGAGAGATTATTTTGTTCTTGAGAATCTAGTGAGCCTCCTCAGCGATGGATCCTGAAGCGAAAGCCCTGAACGCCGATCTCGAATCAGTGAAGATTTGTAATCTGCTGTTGTCTAGGAGTGCTATCGCAACTGTGACCTGCTCCAATTTGGTTGGTGTTGAGCACTTCAGGGAAGCCGCATTCGCTATCTGTCCGTTGTGATTAACGAGGACAATGGCAAAGTTAGATGACTGTCCATATTGGGCTGCATCGACAAAACATGCCGAGTAAGGATGGTCCTTGGTACGCTTGAGGAGGGCGAGTGCTCTTGACCTGCGTCTGCCTACGTTGTGTTTAGGATTAACATTATGGGGAAACGGTCCAACTGGTATGTTGGTTCCTTCGATCTTCTGCAATTTCATATTTCCGCTCATCCATAAGGATAGGGTTGATCCCAAGAACCGCCAGGGTACATGATAGACGGGCCAGTTGGGCTGACTCCTGGGCTTCGATTATCTCGTCCAATGTGTTGTGCACTCCTAGTTGCATGAGGAGATCCGTGCTCGCCCGTAACGAAGTGCCTAGTACTATTTTATACTTTTTTTCTGATTAGCGTGTTTAATCGTTTCCTCTCGGAGTTATACCAGCTGTCCATGGCTGCCACATAAACTATATGACTCATGAGGAAGGTGTGAAACAACCTGAGGAGGTTGTCTTCCTTTAAGCATCCACGCCTATTCGAGGCTCTGTTGATAAGCCTGATCATGTTCTCAGTCTTGGCTGTGAGCTTGTTGAGCGTCGTGTTGTTACTGCCATTTAATTCAATGAACATGCCAAGGGCCCGAATGGTGTCTACTCTGGAGATGGTACAGGCGCTTTTAGTGTGGAGTTTGATGTTTATTTCTGACAACGGTTTCTAGCCTCTAGGTTTGGGACATCTCCTGACTGGCCTGTAGAGGAGGAGCTCAGACTTGCTCAAGGAGCATCTAAACCCCGTATTTTCCAGGTACACCCCTGTTTGATCTACAGCCTCGTGTACGCCTAACTCAACAGCTCCTTCGCTTCCTCTTGTGCACCAGATTGTGATGTCATCAGCGTAGAGCGTATGATTGATTCCTTCTATGTTGGAGCGCCTTTGCGATAGTTTCTTCATGGTAATGTTAAAAAGCAGTGGTGTGACTGCCGCTCCTTGTGGCGTGCCTCTGGGGCCCAAACTGAAGTTGTCGGACTTAAGGTCACTGATTTTGAGCGTGGCCTTGCGATCCTGTAGGAACGAGCTTATGTACCTGTGGATCCCAAATAGAGCTCCCAGATGGAGTTCAGAATGTGAGAATGAGATACATTGTCAAATGCCTTCTCCAGGTCTAAGCCTAGGATGCCTCTTATATCTCTTGTGGTGTTGTCAATGATTAGACACTTGATGAGCTTCATCACGCCTTGCGTTGACAGGGCCGGAAGAAAGCCGATAATATTGAACGGAAACAATTCGGGTTTGTCGATGTGCTTGGAAATTCGGTTGTGTATAACATGTTCCGCTACTTTCCCCACGCAGGACGTGAGGCAAATGAGTATGGGGTTTGAGGCACTTCGGGGCCTTCCTGGCTCTGGAATGCCTCCGGTGTACCAGATTGTGATGTCATCAGCGTAGAGCCTATGATTGATCCCTTCTATGTTGGAGCGCCTTTGCGATAGTTTCTTCATGGCGATGTTAACAAGCAGTGGTGAGACTGCCGCTGCTTGTGGCGTGCCTCTGGGGCCCAAACTGAAATTGTCGGACTTGAGGTCGCCGATTTTGAGCGTGGCCTTGCGAACCCGTAGGAACCAGCTTATGTATCTGTGGAAGACGTCTCCCAAATAGAGCTCCGAGATGGAGTTCAGAATGTGAGCATGTGATACATTGTCAAAGGCCTTCTCCAGGTCTAAGCCTACGATGTCTCTCATATCTTTTGTGGTGTTGTCAATGATTTGACACTTGATGAGCTTCGTCATGTCTTGCGTTGACAGGGCCGGACGAAAGCCGATAATGTTGTACGGAAACAACTCGTGTTTGTCGATGTGCTTGGAAATTCGATTGTGAATAACATGTTCCACTACTTTCCCCACGCAGGGCGTGAGGGAAATGGGTCTGAGGTTTGAGGGACTTGGGGGCCTTCCAGGCTGTGGAATGAGGATGACTGAGGCCATTTTCCAGGACTCCGGGACAACCCCTCGTTCCCATATTCAATTAATCTCCTCTGTCAACCATTCTATAGAGCAGTCGTCCAGGTTTCTGAGGGCCCGGTTGGGAATGCCATCAGGACCAGGGGCTGACCTGCCATTTAGATTCTGGAGAGCTTCCCTTACTTCGCATGTCTTGAAGGGGTTATCTAGCTCGGGGCAAGGTGAGCCTTCGTAGGGGGGATATTCTTCGTCACTCGAGTTGCCCAGTGGCAGAGACTTGCGAGCGAGTCTGTTGAGTATGGTCTGCAATGTCTCTGATTGAGATGCCTGGTGTAGAATCTTCGCTATCACTTGTCTTTGGTTTCACTTGGTGTTGGTATAATCGAGCAGATGCTTGTGTAGGTTCCATTTAACTCCAACTCTCATCTGGCCATCCACGGAATTGCAGACCTCATCCCACTGTTGTCTGCTCAAGGTTTGGCAGTGACCGTCTATAGTTTTGTTGAGCTCCGCAATCTTTTTCGAAGCCTTCTGTTAAGTTTCTGCCTTTTCCATCTGTTCAACAGTGACGTTTTAGCTTCTAGAAGACGAGCGAGGCGGCTATTCATCCTGTCCCCCTCCAGTTCAGTCTCGGTTTTCTTTGTCGCCGCGCCTATATCTTCCTTTAACTGTTCAGCCCACTGCTCTAGGCTATGTGCTGAGTCATGTGTTTGTGCTCGCTGTTCCGTAATCTTGCGAAAGTAATCATCATCATCATCATCAGCCTGATTACGCCCACTGCAGGGCAAAGGCCTCTCCAACAACCCCGCTCATGCACTAAGTGTGGCCATGCCGTCCCTGCAAACTTCTTAATCTCATCCGCCCACCTAACTTTCCGCCGCCCCCTGCTACGCTTCCCTTCCCTTGGGATCCAATCCGTAACCCTTAATGACCATCGGTTATCCTCCCTCTTCATTACATGTCCTGCCCATGCCCATTTCTTTTTCTTGATTTCAACTAAGATGTCATTAACTCGCGTTTGTTCCCTCACCCAATCTGCTCTTTTCTTATCCCTTAACGTACACCTATCATTCTTCTTTCCATAGCTCGTTGCGTCGTCCTCAATTTGAGTAGAACCGTTTTCGTAAGCCTCCACCCAATCTGCTCTTTTCTTATCCCTTAACGTTACACCTATCATTCTTCTTTCCATAGCTCGTTGCAACGTCCTCAATTTAAGTAGAACCCTTTTCGTAAGCCTCCAGGTTTCTGCCCCGTAGGTGAGTACTGGTAAGTCACAGCTATTATACACTTTTCTCTTGAGGGATAATGGCAACCTGCTGTTCATGATCTGAGAATGCCTGCCAAACGCACCCCAGCCCATTCTTATTCTGATTATTTCCGTCTCATGATAGGGATCTGCCGTCACTACCTGCCCTAAGTAGATGTACTCCCTTACTACTTCCAGTGCCTCGCTGCCTATTGTAAATTGCTCCCGATGCAAGTAATGCCAATCTGTAATAGTGAACTCTTTGAGGCCCTGCTTCTCACGTTGACGGAGGTGGCCAGGATATTGTGATCACTGCAAAGGTCCACTTGGAGGTTGAACCAAGATGCTGATTCCACATTCCGTATGATAAAGAGGTCAGGTGTGGTATCCCTAGAGCAGGAGTTGCCGATCTTGGTCGGAAAAGCCAGATCTTGTTATAAGCGCGAGGTTATTATTGACTGTAGTTTGCCATAGTTCAACGCCCTTGCGGTTAGCTTGTTGGTACCCCCATGCCCCATGTGCAGCTTGAAGACACCTGCCGCCAGGAGTGGGAATGTCTTGGCCTTGCCTGTAGCCCTGTTGATAATTGCCGTGAATCTTTGCTTGAGGTCATTGGGTGCACTGTATATGTTAACTATAAATATACTTGTCTTGAACTCTCCGCGGAGGATGATTTCAACGAGCGAGTGTTCAACCTTATTGGATTGAAGATTCAGATCGTGGGCAGTGAATGTACATTTGTTGGCAACTAATGTGCTGATTCCCTCTTCCCATCACCATATTGGGTATGCGATTTATAGCCTGGTAGGGTGACCATATCCGTGAGCGTTTCTTGTAATAAGATAAAATGTGGCTTTTCCGGGTGGGTCCAAATGTACTGTTGGAAGACATTCCTTTTACGATGGAATCCCCTGCAGTTCCACTACCAGATATTATAAACCCGGGGATGTGCCGCCATGGTGGGACGTAGCAGTTAGCTTGGGTTATAAAATGCTGGGGAGGGCAGCCGCTGCCGACCTTTCAGTGTCGGCGTTATTCACTTTGTCCAACGATGCAATTGTAGCCATTGTAGACACGTGGCGCTCCCGAATGTCGCATCTGATTCCTAGTGCAGCGACTGCCTCCGCGAGTTTGTCAATACCAATTTGAACTTTTTCGAGGGATTCATCGATTTTATATATCGCTTTTTTCCAATTTACGAATACTGGCGCTCTTGTCGGAGGCATGAACTGCCAGCGCCCTCTTTTTGGGTATACCATTGACAGTCGGTTCCGCTACGGGGATCTCTATGGACGTTTCTACTGTAGAGGCCTGAGTGGGTTGAATTGTCTCTCGCTTGCTGGCTTTCTTGAGTTCCGCAGTTTCTGCTGTGAGCTGCTCCATCGCGTATTTTAACGAAGCGTTTTCTCTTTCCAATTGTGCAATCCTGTTGTGCTCTGGTGATTGACCCTCCGTTACATTTTTTGGTGATTATTTGACCCAGTCAGCCCATGTGGTACCACGATCAGCAGGCTCCTGGATCTGAACTGCAGGTCCCCTGGAAAGAGGCTAGCCCCTGGAGCCGGAGTGGGTCCTGGGGGCTTTGCGGCCCCTGGAAGACAAGCGTTCCATCGAGCGACCCCTAGAAGGGGCACGGTCCTAGTAGCCGCCATCCTCGCCGCCGGGGTCTTGGGATCGGCTCCTCGATCTGTGCGAGCTGCTGAGGGCCGGCTTCAGAGGTGTTGGTTACCCAGATGGTTGTTTGGATTGTTCGCGGTTGCGCCGTTCTCTTCCCCGTTTTCTAACTACAAACGTAATTTGGAACCTTTGCTTGCAGGTTCTGACAGCCGTGGAATGAAGGCCACCGCAGAGGGTGCACTTCGGTGTACATTCGTGCTCATCGTCCGGGTTGCTCGCAACACAACCGCGGCAGATTGCATTTTCAAGGGCCGGGCCAACGTCAGCTCTTTGGCCAAGCTTTTCACATGCATAACAAATGTCACTTTGTCTGCGATAGAGAGAGCATCTGACCAAACTGGGACCGCATTTTACGTAGTCCGGGTCTTTGAGTCTATCAAACAGGATGACTACCCTGCTTGTGTTCTTGATTCGTCTCACCTCGAGGGTGTTTGAATTCTTGTGTGGAATGATGGGGCGTTTGAGCTCCTCTCGATCGATGGTGGGATCAATGTCACGAATGAGTTTTCGGGGGCTGCGATAAATGCACTAACTTCGTAGCTTGCTTGTCCAACATGTATGGCTTTCACATCGGCGTAGGCCATGGTGTTGCGCTTTGATGGTGTGCTTGCAACCAATATGCTTTGCACTATGTTCGGACATATGATATCCTCCGCCGTATCCACCTCCGTAAGTTTAGCAGCGGTAGTGAGCGCTTGGGCTACACTGAAGTGGCCCATCTTCTTGATGTCCAGTCTTCCACAGGCACGGATTATGACTCGAACATGCTCTTTCGGTAGTCGAGGCAATCTCGAAGCAGTCGTTAGCCGTGTCTTGATACTCGCCGGAGCCTGGCTTTTATTGCCGCCAAGTCGCGTGTCGGTGACTCGGCCGCCCTGCCCGAGTGGGTCCTGGATGATGGAAAAAAATAAAGAAAGACGAGGGCATGGGAGGGCGTTGGGGAGGCGAGAGGTTAGGGAGCCTCAGGGTTGTCGTTGGGGGCATGTTTTTTGTGGCGTTAGAAGAGCAGGTCAGGTGGTCAGAGCGCGGGTAACACAAAAGACAAAAAAAATAAAAAGGGGAAAAAAAACATCAGTTGAAAGAGTGACTTGAGTAGCATAGCAGCAATACGCCGAGTAATTTTGAAGTAGTTAAGGTTGCGACGAGGAGTCTGCGGTGCAATGAAAGGCATTGGCAATGTCTTTTAAGGGACTTTGCCCCAGTCGCTCAACGTAGGTGTCGTTACGGCGGCATCCAGAAGTGGCGATACCCTGGGTTGAGGCGCCGAAAAAGGTATATTGACTTCGGAATGTGTTGGTAAGGGGTGTTTCAAAAAATATATGAAAAAATGAAAACAGAGGGGAGGAAACGAAACCGGAATAACAAATACGAGGGTGACATGCGTGGAAGCCGGTGGGAGCAAGTGTGCATGGGAGAAGGGAGTCGTACAGTTGATTTAAATGTAAAAACCTGAAAGAGTATAATAAATTGAGTAGTAGGCAGGAAAAAATTTTCGAAATTGAACAGGAGGTGAGGTTAAGAATGAAGGTTAGCTGGTGGCATATTGTGTTTTGCGTCTGGGTTGATGATATGAAAATTTCAGATTCAGGGCACCACTTTTAAAGATTCTAAGTTGCCATGTGCCCAATTCCCGTCGGGTGTAGGCAATTAAACTTGTGTATGAGGTATGATTCCGTATAATTCCTTTCGTGAGGGGAACGAAAATTATTTTGTAGTATATAGAGCCTTGCTTTGTCAAATTTATGACCATGCTGACTAAAGTTGCTGGCTACTGCTTTAGGTAAATTGTGTTTAGTGTCCGCGCGGTGACCATTGAGCCTTGTATGAATGTGTTGTCCAGTCTCACCTATGTATTGCTTGCTAGAAGCGGCGCATTCTAGACAGTAGACTACGTTGCTTGACGTGCAGGAGAAAGCCGAAGTTAACTTTTGCGTAATTCGACGCTGTACTCTTTACTGTAGTAGTACATTGAATATGTTTGCATGTAGACCACCTGGGGTGGCCACAGGGACTGGTTCCCAACTACCTCTTTGTCTTTAGTTTGGCGTGCCCAAGAACATTTTTAAAATTAGTGTTGCGTCTGTAGGCTACTCTGGGAGGGTCGGCAAAAAATCTTACTAAGTTTGTGGTTGCTGGTGAGAATAGACTAGTATTTTCTGATGATGTAATTCACGTTTGGGAGTGCGTTTGAGAATATTTCCTGACGGTCCCAGAGTAGCCTACAGACGCAACACTAATTTTAAAGGTGTTCTTGTGCAAACCAAACTAAAGAAATAGAGAAAGTTAGGAACCAGTCCCTGTGGCCACCCCAGGTGCTCTACATGCAAACATATTCAATGTACTACTACAGTAAAGAGTACAGCGTCGAATCACGCACAAGTTAACTTCGGCTTTCACCTACACGTCAAGCAACGTAGTCCACTGTCTAGAATGTGCGCTTGTAGCAAACAATACATAGGTGAGACGGGACAACAAATTATTACAAGACTCAACGGTCACCGCGCGGACACTAAACGCAATTTGCCTATAATAGTAGCCAGCCTCTTTAATGAAGATGGTCATATATTTGACAAAGCAAGGCTCTATATACTACAAACAAATTTCCGTTCGCCTCGCGAAAGGAAATATACGGAATCATACCTCATACACAAGTTTAATTGCCTTCACCCGACGGGAATTAATTTGACACGTGGCTACTCAGAATAATTAAAAGCGGTAACTTCAATCTGAAATTCTCATATCATCAACCAAGACACAAAACACATTATGCCACCAGCTAACCTTAATTCCTAACCTCACCTACTCTTCCATTTCGAAAATTGTTTCCTGCCTACTACTCAATTTAATATACTCTTTCAGCTTTTTACATTTATGTCAACTGTACGACACCCTTCTCCCATGTACACTTGGCCCCGCCCGCTTCTGCTCACGTCACCCTCCTATATGTTATTCCGGTGTAGGATTCCCTCTACCTATCTCTTCCTTTATATATATATATATCATAAGAAGCCAACAAACACTGACACCAAGGACAACATAGGGGAAATTGCTTGTGCTTAATAAATGAAATAAAGAAACGATAAATAATGGAAATTAAAGTGGATGAATAAACAACTTGCCGCAGGTGGGAACCGAACCCACAACCTTCGCATTTCGATGGTTGTGGGTTCGGTTCCCACCTGCGGCAAGTTCTTCTTGCATCCACTTTAATTTCCATTATTTATCGTTTCTTTATTTCATTTATTAAGCAGAAGTAATTTCTCCCTATGTTGTCCTTGGTGTCATTGTTTGTTGGCTTCTTATGATATGACTAATAAAAATCGGGACCCTCGGTTAACCCCCTATCTTCTCGTTACACACACACACACACACACACATATATATATATATATATATATATATATATATATATATATATATATATATATATATGCATTTTAAACACCGTCACCAACACATTCCGAAGCCATACCTTTTTCGGCCTCATCCCAGGGTATCGCCGTTTTTGGATGCCGTCGTAACATCTACGTTGAGCGACTGCGGCAATGCCCCTTGAAATACCATGCCGCTGCCTTTCAGTCACCCCATACATTGCACCGCAGACTCCTCGTCGCCATCTTAACTATTTCAATATTACTCGACTTGTTACTGCTATGCTAATCAAGTCACTCTTTCAGGTCGTGTTTTTTTATCGTATTTTTTGTCTTTTTGTTACTCGCGCACTGACCGCCGGTCCGGTTCTTCTATTGCCGCAAAAAACATGCTGCCAACGACACCTCTGAATGCTCCCTAACCCCTCGCCTTCCCAAATCCCTCCCATGCACCTTGTTTTTCCTTTTTTTTTTCTTATTCTTTCTCTCTCAATTTTTTTTCGTCTTGGTGTGACCTCTGGTTTTTTCGCTTTTGTTTCTTTTCTTTTCTCCCCGCGTTCCCGCTCTCCCGCTCTTGTCCCCTCGTCTTGGGAACGAAGCTCACAGACGTCGGACGACAGCGCTCATTTCCTCTGAAGTCTCTCCGTTAAAACCAGCCGCCAGCAACAACACCCGCAGGTGACGTCACTGCACTAACCCTTTCACACTAACATGCCGAGGATGACCAGGCAGCCTTTGACGAAGATAGGTCCTTCTATCGAAACGTTGGCCAGCCTTTCTGAGGCACCTTATCCCTGTTTACAAACTTTATACCACAGTACCCTAGGAAGGGTCATTGTTGCTATTCCAAAGGGGTACCGCTGACTACCAAGGATTACTTGCATGGGCCACTGAGGTAGTCACATCAACTCCTGCTTTGGGAGTAATACATACACCTCAGTAGTTCATGCGGGAGAGTTACCGGTACTGAGGGAGTCGTCCACACTGTATTTCCAAGAGAGTACGTGTTACCATCCAAAAGGTAGTTTCAGCAACTCTTGCCATGGTAGTCAGGTACAACACCATTGTCCGTCTTCAGATGACTACCCTAGCAAGGGTCATTGTTGCCATTCTAAAGGGGTACTGCTGACTACCCATGGGTACTTGCATGGAACACTGAGGCACTCACGTGAACTCCTGCTTTGGGAGTAATACATCTCCCAACTATCACAGTCTGTGAGAGTTGCTTTGGGCAACACGTGAACTGCGTAGCACCTGTGCTAGAGCACACAACAAAGCAAAAAATCACGCCTGAATATAGTGGCAGTGGAAAGTTAAGCACAGATGTTTTATTTCACGCACCAATAATGTGGCTTATCATCTGCTTCTGTTTTGTTTTGTGGGAATGCATACATTGGGAAGACAATTTTTTGCTCCAATGTCACCTTAGCAGGACACCAGAGAAAGGTAGAAATCAAGAACAGGTATTCACCCTTGGTTGCCAACAGGGTATTATCTGGAATTGTTTCACTATAGAAAAGACTACTATGGGAAATTATCATAAAGACAAAGACAAAAGAATTATGAGTGGTATGTGCAAGTCATCCTTACGGGACCTCCAGTATTTATAGAAACACTTCTTTCTTTATATGTGTCCAGCCACAGGGAGGCATTACGTAACTCAGTCATGCTTTCTAAGTTACAAATCGGAATAAGGACAATATCAAGAACATTGTATGACTGATTTGTAAATGTGGCACCTAATGTATGTTATTCATGTTTGTGCTGAGGGTAGATTACAGCCAGTGCATTATCTGCTCCTACAGGATGACTTGCGATGAGTAAAAGAAGCCTTCCTCACATATTCCTCCATTTCTTTTGCATCTTGACGCCCCATACGTTGTTACAGCTGCGTGCATGCAGCTCGGTATAGTTTGTTTATGTTTGCTGCTTCCTCGCTTGTTGTAAAAATTCCCATGCTATCTGTGCCGTAAGAAAATACAGCTACCTGTGCTACATATTTAGTCAGCGTGTTTGCATCATGGCACGTTTTGTACTAATGGTTATTGCAATCTGCGAAATTGTCTGCATTAGCTATTATGCTTCATGTTGGAAAAGTATGTTTTTCAATATAAATAAACAATAGTATAAATGTAGCTGTATTTATTTTTGTAATATTGTCAGTGACGAAGGTTTATACACTGTTGCATATTCTATGACAGAATAAAATTGATGCTCAAGTTTTTAATGTGGTATTGCTCAGATCAATTTTCAACTGACGCTAACACGCACAAGTTGTGTGGGACAAGTGCCAACAAGAGTACCATTAGGTAAGACAGCTGATTTTACTGTTATATTTAATTATCAACTCCCAACCAGTTGTTATTAAAAACAAAGTATAATGCATTTTTTATGTAATCTCAGTTGGAATATTGTTTTAATTGCACTTCGTTATCTGGGTCTCCTTTGTACGTAAGTGCAGCCTTTTTATTTGTTATGTGTAGCTTACTTGCTTAAGATGTTAAATAATAAATTCTAAATAAAAATAAGTCAGGGTGAACGGCGAAATAGGTTTAACTTATCAATTTTCTGACATATATTAAGGTACTTGTGCCGTGGTGAATTAATCTTCTACATGAGTGACATAATATTTTGGGTTCTCGTTATGATTCTGAGTGGCATTACAGTGTCATGCATACGCAGCTGCAGTCTACATATTGGATGTTTGCTGTTTTGCTTGGTTGGCTATTGATTCCAGTTTAATAGTAATGAGAACTCTCTTGCTTTCATAGCAATTCTGTGCTCACTGATACATTTGAATTTTTCAAAAGACGATAACAAAGGGTGACGAAATATTAGGTTTTTATTGTTAACCTGCCATGTATTTTTGGCAAGTTTGCTATGGATTCTTTTTTATAATATGTAGCCTTTTTACAGTAGTCATCTTGAAAGCTAGTCGTAGTCGTGTGTACTAACAGCAAAAGTTGGCGACATCTTGAAAAGTGGCTCGACGCTGCCATCCGAGATTCCGATGACTTACATGGATTAGGTATTCCTTCACCACGACTAGAATCCTGCACCATGCACTAAGGGTAACTGACACACACTGCTGGAGTCATCACACTCATCAATAATAGTTACTCGAACTTTCAGCAGTGGTCATCTGAAGCTTTCTCTTGAGACATCTGACTCGTTTAGTATAGTTAACAGACTCCTTCAGCACTAGCCTTTTTAACCCTTTTGAGAGGGTTAGGAGAATACTACAATAGAATGCGCATGACTATTGTTCGTGGAGTCAGGTAACCACCTTCAATTGAGCACAGAGAGTCTCCGGAATCGGAATCTTGGAATCTAAACCTGGCAACGTTTAACGTTAGAACGTTATCTAGTGAGGCGTGTCTAGCAGTGTTATTGGAGGAATTAGACGGTAGTAAATGGGATATAATAGGGCTCGGTGAGGTTAGGAAGACAAAAGAAGCATATACAGTGCCAAAAAGCGGGCACATCCTGTTCTACCGGGGTTTAGCGGAGAGACAAGAACTATGAGTCGCATTCCTGATTAATAAGGACATAGCTGGTAACATACCGGAATTCTATAGCATTACCGAGAAGGTGGCAGGTCTTGTAAAATTTAAAGGGAAGCTGAAGATTTTGTCGAATTCTATAAGACGCTCATATACGGATGCGGGAACCTTACAAACCATGCAGGTAAAATTTGGGGGTTTTTTTCTATTAGGAGCGAGGTAATCGTCGGTTGAAATTGCGCTGTAGCTCCGCCCCCCCGTCGAATGAGCGAGCGGAGCGGGGACCGGAAACCGCGGTGTTGTGACGTCAACTCTAGTGTTTCGTTCGTTCGCAGCGTCCGCGACCGTGCCTGACCGCGCTTGTTTCTGCGTGCGTGCCATCGTAATCTGCTTGGATCGACCCTGCATTCCTTTGTTGGTGCGTCTGCGTGTATGTAGAGTGGTAGTCAACGTGCGTGGTAGTCAACGTGAGTGGTAGTCAACAGATGAAGGTCACGTCACGTGGTGCATGAACCGGGAAGCATTTCACGCGTTTAAACCGTCTTTGTAGATTGCCGACAGCTTTGGACAGCGCACAAATGCCGACGATCGCATCCCCGTTTACGTTCCACGAGGAGGCATGCAGGAGCACAACACTACAGTTGTTTAACCGGAAACGAGCTCACTATATCGGCGAAAGATCGGCGAGATCACTAGATCGCTTTGCAAAAAACATACTCACCAAAGAGCATTTCCAACACGAGGAGATCACAAGACTGCTTTCGTTCGCGTCGAAAGCACTGCTCGCACCAGCATCGTTTGCTTCTTCGAGAGGCCGGCTCTTCGAAATCGGCTCGAACATGTAGGGAGTAACGCCGAACTCCTCAGAAAAACGCAGTCTCTCTAAATTTTCCATTACCGTCTCAGAAAAGCAGCACCAAACTACCTGGCACCGCGCTTCATGTGTAGCGGCAGCGGTCGGTTACTAGAGTTGACGTCACGAGGCGCACCGACCAATCACAGGCGGAAACGAGACAAGCGAGCTGGGCGTGTCCGCTGCTGCACTTTTCGCCCAATTAAAATATATTTGCGCTTAATTTCGCTCAATTTCGATACGGTATTCGAATTTGGAGGGTTGAAAACCATTATGTACAGATGTTCACTCATTTTTTCTGGAAAACCTTTCAGCTTCCCTTTAATAAGTGGTACAAAATGAAAGCTGTACAGGTCTACGCCCCTAAATCCAGTCACGATGACCAGGATGTCGAAAGCTTCTATGAAGACGTGGAATCGGTGATGGGTAAAGTCAAAACAAAATACACAATACTGATGGGTGACTTCGATGCCAGGGTAGGTAAGAAGCAGGCTTGAGACAAGGCAGTGGGGGAATATGGCATAGGCACTAGAAATTGCAGGGGCGAGTTATTAGTAGAGTTTGCGGAACAGAATAATATGAGGATAAGGAACACCTTCTTCCACAAGCGGGATAGCCGAAAGTGGACGTGGAGGAGCCCGAACGGCGAGACTAGAAATGAAATAGACTTCATACTCTGCGCTAACCCTGGCATCATACAAGATGTGGACGTGATCGGAAAGGTGCGCTGCAGTGACCACAGGATGGTAAGAACTCGAATTAGCCTAGACCTGAGGAGGGAACGGAAGAAACTGGTACATAAGAAGCCGATCAATGAGTTAGCGGTAAGAGGGAAAATAGAGGAATCCCAGATCAAGCTACAGAACAGGTATTCGGCTTTAACTCAGGAAGAGGACCTTAGTGCACAAGCAATGAACGACAATCTTGTGGGCATCATTAAGGAGTGTTCAATAGAAGTTGGTGGTAACTCCGTTAGACCGCATGCCAGTAAGCTATCGCAGGAGACGAAAGATCTGATCAAGAAACGCCAATGTATGAAAGCCTCTAACCCTACAGCTAGAATAGAACTGGCAGAACTTTCCAAGGAAATCATCAAGCGTAGGACAGCGGACATACGGAACTATAATATGGATAGAATTGAACAGGCTCTCAGGAACGGAGGAAGCCTAAAAGCAGTGAAGAAGAAACTAGGAATAGGCAAGAATCAGATGTGAGCGTTAAGAGATAAAGCCGGCAATATCGTTACTAATATGGATCAGATAGTTGAAGTGGCTGAAGACGTTTATAGAGATTTATACAGTACCAGTAACACCCACGACGATAAGGTGAGAGATAATAGTGTACAGGAATTTCAAATCCCACAAGTAATGTCGGAAGAAGTAAAGAACGCCTTGGGAGCTATGCAAAGGGGGAAGACAGCTGGGGAGGATCAGGTAACAGCAGATTTTTCGAGGAATGGTGGGAACATTGTTCTAGAAAGACTGGCCTCCCTGTATACACAATTCCTCATGACCTCGAGCGTATCAGAATCTCTGAAGAATGCTTACCTAATCCTATTCCATAAGAAAGAAGACGCCAAAGACTTGAAAAAAAATAGACCGATCAGCTTACTGTCCGTTTCCTACAAAATATTTACTAAGGTAATCGCAAATAGAATCAGGAACACATTAGAACTCTGTGAACCAAAGGACCAGGCAGGATTTCGTAATTGCTACTGAACAATGGACCATATTCACACTATCGATCAGGTGAGAGAGAAATGTGCGCAATGTAACAAACCTTTATATATAGCTTTCATTTATTACAAAAAAGCGTTTGATTCAGTCGAAACCTCAGCAATCATGGAGGCATCACGGAATGAGGGTGCAGACGAGCCGTAAGTAAAAATACTGAAAGATATCTATAGCGCCTCAACAGCCACTGTCATCATCATCATCATCAGCAGCCTGGTTACGCCCACTGCAGGGCAAAGGCCTCTCCCATACTTCTCCAACGACCCCGGTCACGTACTAATTGTGGCCATGCCGCCCCTGCAAACTTCTTAATCTCATCCGCCCACCTAACTTTCTGCCGCCCCCTGCTACGTTTCCCTTCCCTTGGGATCCACTCCGTAACCCTTAATGACCATCGGTTATCTTCCCTCCTCATTACATGTCCTGCCCATGCCCATTTCTTTTTCTTAATTTCAGCTAAGATGTCATTAACTCGCGTTTGTTCCCTCACCCAATCTGCTCTTTTCTTATCCCTTAACCTTACACCTATCATTCTTCTTTCCATAGCTCGTTGCGTCGTCCTCAATTTGAGTAGAACCGTTTTCGTAAGCCGCCAGGTTTCTGCCCCGTAGGTGAGTACTGGTAAGACACAGCTATTATATACTTTTCTCTTGAGGGATAATGGCAACCTGCTGTTCATGATCTGAGAATGCCTGCCAAACGCAGCCCAGCCCATTCTTATTCTTCTGATTATTTCCGTCTCATGATCCGGATCCGCCGTCACTTCCTGCCCTAAGTAGATGTATTCCCTTACCACTTCCAGTGCCTCGCTGCCTATTGTAAATTGCTGCTCTCTTCCAAGGCTGTTAAACATTACTTTAGTTTTCTGAAGATTAATTTTTAGACCCACCCTTCTGCTTTGCCTCTCCAGGTCAGTGAGCATGCATTGCAATTGGTCTTCTGAGTTACTAAGCAAGGCAATATCATCAGCGAATCGCAGATTGCTAAGGTATTCTCCATCAACTTTTATCCCCAATTCTTCCCACTCCAGGTCTCTGAATACCTCCTGTAAACATGCAGTGAATAGCATTGGAGAGATTGTATCTCCCTGCCTGACGCCTTTCTCTATTGGGATTTCGTTGCTTTCTTTGTGGAGGACTACGGTGGCTGTGGAGCCGCTATAGATATCTTCCAGTATTTTTACATATGGCTCATCTACACCCTGATTCCGTAATGCCTCCATGACTGCTGAGGTTTCGACAGAATCAAACGCTTTCTCGTAATCAATGAAAGCTATATATAAGGGTTGGTTATATTCCGCACTTTTCTCTATCACCTGATTGATAGTGTGAATATGATGTATTGTTGAGTAGCCTTTACGGAATCCTGCCTGGTCCTTAGCTTGACAGAAGTCTAAGGTGTTCCTGATTCTATTTGCGATTACCTTAGTAAGTAGTTTGTAGGCAACGGTCAGTAAGCTGATCGGTCTATAATTTTTCAAGTCTTTGGCGTCCCCTTTCTTACGGATTAGGATTATGTTAGCGTTCTTCCAAGATTCCGGTACGCTCGAGGTCGTGAGGCATTGCGTATACAGGGTGGCTAGTCTCTCTAGAACAATCTGTCCAACATCCTTCAACAAATCTGCTGTTACCTGATTCTCCCCAGCTGCCTTCCCCCTTTGCATATCTCCCAAGGCTTTCTTTAGTTCTTCCGGCCACCGTAGACCTCCATAAAGAAGGCAACAAAATCCCAATAAAGAAAGGTGTCAGACACGGAGATACAATCTCTCCAATCATATGCACCGCGTGTTTACACGAGGTATTCGGAGACCTGGTGTGGGAAGAATTCGGGATAAAAGTTCATAGAGAACACTTTAGTAACTTGCGATTCGCTGATGATATTGCCTTGATTAGTAACTCCGGAAACCAACTGCAATGCATGCTCATTGACCAGGAGAGTCAAAGCAGACGGGTGGGTCTAAAAATTAATCAGCAGAAAATAAAGTAATGTTTAACAGTCTCGGAAGAGAACAGCAGTTTACGATAGGTAGCGAGGCACTGCAAGTGGTAAGGGAATACATATACTTAGGGCAGGTAGTGACCGCGGATCTGGATCATGAGACTGAAATAATCCGAAGAATAAAGGGCCGTTTATAGTCCGACGTAACACGCGCGCGTGCTCGCGCACGCTACGTTACGTTGTCGAAAACTGCTCCTTCCATAGTCCGACGCTCTGCAGCGCCGACGTAACCGGCGGCTGCCAGCGCGCCTCGACGGGCCCGGCGCAAATTTCTCTCCTGCTCCATTCGCACGCCGGCGCCGCCGACTGCGTCGACCCACAATGCATTGCGCGCGAAGAAAAAGGTGCCAACAAAACTCCGCAGACGGCTTTTGCGGATGGCGCGCGACATGGTGAAAGTTCTGCGCATGCTCCGAAGATAGCAGCCGGCGGCACGCGCGTTGAAGTATTGAGGGGATGGCATCTTGGCTGGCGCAGCGCAACCGACATAGCGTGACTGACCGCGAACGACGCTCGCCCGCGTGCCGATAACGTCGAACTATAAACGGGCCGCCCGTTTATAGTCCGACGTTATCGGCGAGCGGGCGAGCGTCGTTCGCGGTCAGTCACGCTACGTCGTTTGCGCTGCGCCAGCCGAGATGCCATCCCTACTATACTTCAATGCGCGCGCCGTAGGCTGCTATCTTCGGAGCATGCGCAGAAGGTTCGCCAAGTCGCGCGCCGTCCGCAAAAGCCGTCTGCGGAGTTGTGTTAGCGTTTTTCTTCGCGCGCAATGCATTGTGGTGCGAGAGTTCCGCCGACTTCGACGCGCGAATGGCTCAGGAGCCATATCGGCGCCGGGCCCGTCGGGGCGCGTTGGAAGCCGCCGGTTACGTTCGCTGCGCCGGTGCGCCCGACTATAGAGGGGTCGTTTTAGCCGACGTGACGTAGCGTGCGCGCGCGCGCGCGCGCGCAGGCGTTGCGTCGGACTATAAACGGCCCTTAAGAATGGGCTGGGGTGCGTTTCGCAGGTATGCTCTCATCAAGAACAGCAGGTTGCCGCTATCCCTCAACAGAAAAGTGTATAGCAGCTGTGTCTTACCAGTACTCACGTATGGGGAGAAACCTGGAGGCTTACGAAAAGGGTTCTGCTTAAATTGAGGACGACGCAACGAGCTATGGAAAGAAGAATGATGAGTGTAATGTTAAGGGATAAGAAAAGAGCAGATTGGGTGAGGGAACAAACGCGGGTAAATGGCATCTTAGTTGAAATCAAGAAAAAGAAATGGGCATGGGCAGGACATGTAATGAGGAGGGAAGATAACCGATGGTCATTAAGCGTTACGGAGTGGATTCTAAAGGAAAGGAAGCGTAGCAGGGGTCGGCAGAAAGTTATGTGAGCGGATGACTTTACGAAGTCTTCCGCCAACGTGGCCACAATTAGGACGACGTGGCCACAATTAGTACGTGACCGGGTAGTTAGAGATGTATTGGAGAAGCCTTTGCCCTGGAGTGGGCGTAACCAGGCTGATAATGATGATGATGAATATTATGATGAGTCTCGGGACTTTCTGCCAAAAGAGAGTTCGGGTGTCTCCCACAAAGTGTGTCGTATACGGGGCGAGTCCAGACTCCGAAAAGAGTAAGGGATACTCTTTTTTTCTTAGTTTGTACAAAGCAGCAGACAAAGACAGTGCTACTACTGTATAAACTACTTGCCATACTTCGTTGACCTATCCACTAATTTGCTTTTGGAATCGGTGCTTCGGCTTTCAGGCGAAACTACAGATATTTTTGCTTTACACCGAACGTAACGACTCGCGTCGTTAGAAATTGCTAGGCTTGGCAAGCATGAAACGCTTTTTAGCTCCCTTTGTCAGCGACCATCATAATCTTGAGCCAAAAACCAGAGAAAACCAGAGCGCATACATCACAGAAACGAGCGTAGGGAGCTCTTTCGCAGTGCAATGGGTGGTCGCCTTATAGTCCAGGTGTGCAGTGAGCGTAGCAGCCCTTCTCGCTCGATTGACCAGGTTTAGCTGTTCGGACGAGTAAAACTCGTGCTTTCTTTTTTCTGGGGAAGGGGGGGGAGGGTTGGCAGCAGACATGCCTAGAAACAAATTATATTGTGGGGTGGGGGGTCATCGTTTTATGTGGTGTTGATCGTCTCTTTTCTATACACATCGCAAAACCGGGAACCTGTTAATGTTACAAAACACATAAAATACTCAAGTACGCTTCATTTATTCAAGACAAAGCACAGGTACAGGCGTAGCTACAGTTTTGTTCGCTTCCTGTTGCACTGTTCTTACTTTCCCTTGCTAACATGTGGAAAGATAGTGAACATTTTATTATCAAAAGAGTATAAAGTCCTCGGGACAACACTATTTTTTGTTGCTGTGCGAAAACGCCAAGAAACGAAGTATTTTCAGAGGTGTTCGTTTTGACGGGTTTTGATGCTTTGTTTACCATACACGTCGAAAGAGAAACAACAGGGTAATAATGCCAAACGCATCAAAGGGGAAATACAATACTATCTTCTTATACAAGGAAGAATGCAACCACAAGCGCAGTTCCAATGTCTAGTGCTTATTTTGACAGTACTGTTGCTTTGTTTTGTCGGCTCGTGAAAATTCAGAGCACAGCTTATTGAAAAAGAGCCCAAAATGTTTCTTGCTGAATAAGTTTTCTTTGTTTTGCAGGGCAAACATGCATAGAACATGCATTTTCGGAGGTATTGGTTTTGGATGTCCTTGATGCTTTCTTTACCATATATTTAACAATAGAAATAACAATGTAATAATACTAAACGCATGAAGGGCGGGATGCAAAACTACTTTATTGAAGAAAGAATGCAGCTACAAGTGGAGTTCCAAATTCTTTAGCTTGTTTTCGAGAGTGCTTCTGCTTTCTCTTGTCGGCACGTGCAAAGACCTAGCACAGTTTTGCTAAAAAGAGCACAAGATGCCGGGGGAGAAATCTATTTTATTTTGCAAGCCATACACGCATAAAAATGAATAATTTTCTGATGAGTCCTTTGTGCATGGTTTTGATCATTTCGTTACCATACACGGCGCAAGAGACACAATAAAGTAACAATGCCAACTACCTCAAGGGTGCTACAAAAAACTCTTCTTTTTTCAAGACGGATGGAAACTACAAGCGTAGTTACACTTTCTTGAGTTTGTTTCCTTGCAATGCTCTTGCTCTGTCATATTGACGCGTAGAAAGAAAGAGAACAGTTTATTTAAAGAAGAGCAGAGAGTTGTCCTCGCAACAAAAAGCTTTTGTTTTTGGAGGGTAAACATGCCTAGAAAGAAAATATTTTCGGGGGGGGGGGGTCGTTTTGAATAGTGTTCATGCTGGCTTTTGCCTACGCGTGGCAAGAGAAGCAACAAGGTACTAATTCAAAACGCATGGAGGACGGAAGACGACATTACCTTCTTATTAAACAAAGAACGCCACAATAAGAATAGTTACAATTTCTTATGCTTGTTTTTGAGTGTTCTTATGTCTCTAACAGCATGTGGAAAGACAGAGAACAGTTTAATAAAAAAAGCCCATAAAGTCCTCAGGACAAAAATTTCTTGTTTGTTCCCAGGCAAACAGGCCTACAAACAAATTATTTTCTCACGAGTTCCTTTGGTATGGTATTGATCCTTTCCTTACAATACAAGTCGCAAGAGATACAAGAAGGTGACAATGCGAAACGCATAAAGGATGAAAGACAAATCTATTTTTAATTTAAGATAGGACGCAGTTATAAGCATAGTTCTCATTTTACACGCTTGTTTTGACAATGCTATTCCTTTGTCATATCGACGCATGGAAAGAAAAATCCCAGTTTAACAAAAATTGCACAAATGTCATGTGACAAAACTTCCTTCTTTTTGGAGGGCAAACGATCCTTCAAAGGAATTATTTTCTGAGGAGATCGTTTTGCATGGAACTGATCAGTTCTTTTCAATGCACGTCGCAAGAGAAACAAGGTAATATCGCCAAACGCATCATAGGCGCAAGACAAATCTCTCTTCTCAGTGAAGACAGAGCGCAACGAGAAGCACAGCTCTAATTTCTTACGCTTGTTTTTGACATTGCTACTCCTTTCTCATATGGACACGTGGAAAGACGGATAATTTGTACTAAAGGAAGAGGAACATGTACTCGGGAGAAAATTCACTTTTTGTTAGAGAGCAAACACGCCAAGAAAATAGTGCTTTCTGGGGGGGGTCCTTTTGTATAGTGTTAAAACTGTCTTTTTCACATACGTTGCAAGAGAAACGAGAAGGTAAAAACACGAAACGAATCAAGGACACAGGACAAATCTATATTTTGATTTAAGAGAGTGCGTAACTAGAAGCGTAAGTACAATTTCTTACGATTGTTTTTGATAGTGCTCTTGCTTTCTCTTATCGAATAGTAGAAAGACAAAACAATTTAACACAAAATGTACATACAGTTCTCGGGACAATATTCTCTTTTCTCTTGCAGGACAAACATGAATAGTGACATGTGATCTAGTTTATAAGGTGACCATGTTTCGCCGCCTAAAAGTTGTTATCGCACAGCGAGGATGCACCTACATGTATCGGAAGTTTCTTGAATGTTATCGATGGCTCTAACTGCTCTCTGTCGTCGCCAAACCTTGTGTAATCCGAATGCATGTATGCACGATGCGAATAGTGAAGAATGTTCTGGAAGACACGCGGGCTCCAGCAATTACTCCGGAACGTTTGATGGCTCAAACACAAAAGTTTGACTCACTGAGCAGATTTTCCAGATACACCCATTGTCTTCGCTGCTGTCGCCGTTCTTTGAGTGTATAATGTTCTCGACGGCACAAGTTCGCCAAATTAAATGCTAGTTTCGTCATTCCCAGTGTTGCTGCTTTCTGCACCGTCACTACAACGTGACATGTCGTGGAGGTGCTAAAGCGTTCATGTACCGAACGCCCCCGCTATGCCGCGATCCAAGCCCTAAGCCCGAGGACAAGACCAACATCGCTTATTACCAGCCGGCTAGCCTCAGACTGCAAAGTCTTCCCTTAGAGCACGGACTCCTGCGTGATACTACCAGGAAGACCGTGGCCAGCTCAGCAACCACAACGGCATTGCCAGCGTCACCCATCGGGCTTCAACAACCCAGAGAGTCGCCTACTTTCTGGGGAGCTACGTCTGACGATCCGGAAACCTGGCTTTGAACATTTGAAAGGATCTCGACCTTCAACAATTGGACCTCTGAGGATAAGCTGCAACATGTGTACTTCGCCTGGGAAGTCGCCTCAAGGGCTTCGTTCGAGAACCCGGAGTTCACCCTTACAACGTAGCATGTGTTCGCAGTAACCTACTTAGAACCTCCTAAAAACGAAAAGAAAGAGGCGAAAGTCGGCTGGAAACCCGGGGGCAACTACTGACTGAGACCATCACCATCTTCACTGAAGACATAACCCGTCTTTTCTGGCACGCTGACCCGCAAATGTACGAAGAGAAAAAAGATTTGTTTCTTGATGCGAGGCGTAAAGCAATAGCTTTTCGTAGGACTAATCCCCAACCCACCGAAGAGCGTAGCTCAGTTCTTGACAGAGGCAACAACGATTGAAGATATCTCTATAAATGCACCCTATGCGATATAACCGCCAAGTTCTTACGCCGCAGTGCGCCATCCAGTCACTGTGCTCCGGTGACCTACAAGAAACCATCAGGGCCATTGTGCACTAGGAACTGTGCAAGGTGCTTCCTTCACCAGAATCTCAGGTGTCCCCAGTCCCTGACATCGTCAAGTGCAACCCAAACAGCCGCTTTCCATGCGGGAAGCTGTGACCTACACCACCATCACCTGCCATCAAGGTCCCCCACGCACGCGCCAAGACCCTGCAGCGCTGAAATTCTGTCGTCGACCGTGGCCGCCACCTCCACGCCCACCCATCGCCAAGCGCAGCTACACGAGGAAGATGGCCATTTATTTATTCATATTACCTTGCAAGCACATTAAAAGGCATTGAGTAAGGGGCAACAGTAATTACATAAGAGAAAGTGCATAGTGCATCATCCTTATACAATATTAACACGCAACAAATCAGGTTATTAGGGAATGTTTCACGATTGCAGGTGGATGTATTGTGATCCGGGAGACTGTTTCAATGTGAAACAGCTCTTGGTAGTGGGGATGAATTTATAGCCTGCGTTCGACCATGAATGAGCATAAAACTAAGTGCGTTGTGAATGCAATAATATGTGTGCACAGGAGCATGAAGTGGCAAACATCGAACAGCTGCCGAAACTCCAAAAACTTATGACTGAAATTCGGGCAATCCGGGTTGTGCTCGAATGATAGTCATAGTTGCCAAATATTATATTTGGCTGACTTACCCGCCGTGGTTGCTCAGTGGCTATGGTGTTAGGCTGCTGAGCACGAGGTCGCGGGATCGAATCTCGGCCACGGCGGCCGCATTTCGATGGGGGCGAAATGCGAAAACACCCGTGTACTTAGATTTAGGTGCACGTTAAAGAACCCCAGGTGGTCGAAATTTCCGGATTCCTCCACTACGGCGTGCCTCATAATCAGAAAGTGGTTTTGGCACGTAAAACCCCATAATTTTAATATTTGGCTGACTTACTCTGAACAGCTTCCAACATACTGATTAGATAACCTTCATATGGAACCATGAGGATGAAGCGTATTCTAGTTGTGGGCAAACAAGTAAGGTATGCTAATTTTCGCAGATTAGAAAGCGCGTCACGCAAGTTTTGACGCAGGTGGACTAGAAATTGAGAAGTTTAGCTGAGACAGTTGCTAACTGCGTTGTCCAGGATAAGTCCGACGAAAGATAAACGTCGAGATATTTGTACGATGAGAGAGCCGATACTACGGTATTCTTAATCGAATACTGTACCGCCGAGTTGGTGCGCTTTCGACTGAACGAGATTAACTTGCATTTGGAGGCGTTAAAGACATCTAGCAAGTTACGCACCACCTATTGTTTAGTTCAACGTCATTTTGGAGAGTGAGATGATCATCGACACATTTATAATGCCGTAGATGACGCAGTCGTCAGAGAACAACTTAACTGAGCATGAATGGTTAGCGGACAAGCTCTTGATGTATATTAATAAGAGTAATGAACCTAGCTTTATGCCTTAGCGGATGCTAGGCATGACGTCGCAGCTTACACGAAACGCTGTTGACGACTGCAAATTGCTGGCGCAAAGATAAGAGGTTACGTATCCGAAAGAGTGTTGATCATTTATTACAAACGCCATACAATTTGGAAATTAAACGCAACTGAGGTACAGTATCGAACACCTTAGCGAAAGCGAGAAAAGGCAATTGGTTTGATCGTTAGAGTTCGTGCTGAAGTGGAGGTTAGTAGTGAATTCAAATAACTGAGTGTCAGATGAGCAGCCTTTTCTGATGCCATGCTGACTAGATAAAAAAAAGTTATTTGATCCAATTCAATCTACTCACTAACTCTCATTCTCCGGAGGCAGTAAATGATATCCCGAGAAATTCTGCAAGCATATATATGAATCTTAAAGCTGAGAGCGAAATAAATAATATCCGTAAATATTTTAAGAACAGCCTAATGTGAGAATTGACAACATTCAAGTCAGTCCAGTAAAGTACCTCCTTGACATCATAATGAAACAGCTCACGCATATTTATAATCTAGCTCTCTCGACAGGTGTTTTTCCAACGAAAATGCAAATAGCAAAAGGTGTTACGAAATTCAAGGGCGGAGAAAAAAAACAGCTTATCAAAAACAGGCCGATACCCATACTGCCCTTGTTATCTAAAGGTACAGAAAAAATTCTGTACGCTAGAATAATTGGGTTTGCCAACAATTACAATTTGCTTAGCCCCACCTTATTGGGATTCAGAAAAGGCATGTCTACAGAACTTTCCCTTGTCATGCAAAAAGAAATACTTCTGAAAGCCTTCGATGAAAAACGCCTCATAGCTCTATATATATCGACTTCTTAAAGGCGTTCGACCGCCTAGACCACTTACCACTAACTAAAAAACGAATTATACAGAATTAGAGGCACCCCGCTTGCGCCTATAACATCCTACCTGCAACATGTCATGCAATGTGTTTGCATTCAGGGAAATTTATCTCCATGCAAAGCAGTTACCTCTGTCAGACCTGCGACGCAGCACAGGGTGCTAAGAATCACTGCTTACGGACAGGCCGCCATTGGAATATGAACCTGGCAACGTTTAACGCTAGAACGTTATCTAGTGAGGCGAGTCTAGCAGTGCTATGGAAGGAATTAGAGGGAAGTAAATGGGATATAATAGGGCTCAGTGAAGTTAGGAGGCCAAAAGAAGCATATACAGTGCTAAAAAGCGGGCACGTCCTGTGCTACCGGGGCTTAGCGGAGAAAAGAGAGCTAGGAGTAGGATTCTTGATTAATAAGAATATAGCTGGTAACATACAGGAATTCTATAGCATTAACGAGAGGGTGGCAGGTCTTGTTGCGAAACTTAATAAGAGGTACAAAATGAAGCTTCTACAGGTCTACGCCCCTACATCCAGTCATGATGACCAGGAAGTCGAAAGCTTCTATGAAGACGTGGAATCAGCGATGGGTAGAGTGAAAAATAAATACACCATGCTAATGGGCGACTTTAATGCCAAGGTAGGCAAGAAGCAGGCTGGAGACAAGGCAGTGGGGGAATATGGCATAGGCACTAGGAATAGCAGGGGCGAGTTATTAGTAGAGTTTGCGGAACAGAATAATATGAGGATAAGGAATACCTTCTTCCACAAGCGGGATAGCCGAAAGTGGACGTGGAGGAGTCCGAACGGCCAGACTAGAAATGAAATAGACTTCATACTCTGCGCTAACCCTGGCATCATACAAGATGTGGACGTGATCGGCAAGGTGCGCTGCAGTGACCACAGGATGGCAAGAACTCGAATTAGCCTAGACATGAGGAGGGAACGGAAGAAACTGGTACATAAGAAGCCGATCAATGAGTTAGCGGTAAGAGGGAAAATAGAGGAATTCCAGATCAAGCTACAGAACAGGTATTCGGCTTTAACTCAGGAAGAGGGCCTTAGTGTTGAAGGAATGAACGACAATCTTGTGGGCATCATTAAGGAGTGTGCAATGGAAGTCGGTGGTAACTCCGTTAGGCAGGATACCAGTAAACTATTCGCAGGAGACGAAAGATCTTATCAAGAAACGCCAATGTATGAAAGCCTCTAACCCTACAGCTAGAATAGAACTGGCAGAACTTTCGAAGTTAATCAACAAGCGTAAGACAGCTGACATAAGGAAGTATAATATGGATAGAATTGAACATGCTCTCAGGAACGGAGGAAGCCTAAAAACAGTGAAGAAGAAACTAGGAATTGGCAAGAATCAGATGTATGCGTTAAGAGACAAAGCCGGCAATCTCATTACTAATATGGATGAGATAGTTCGAGTGGCTGAGGAGTTCTATAGAGATTTATACAGTACTAGTGGCACCCACGACGATAATGGAAGAGAAAATAGTCTAGAGGAATTCGAAATCCCAAAGGTAACGCCAGAAGAAGTAAAGAAAGCTTTGGGAGATATGCAAAGGGGGAAGGCAGCTGGGGAGGATCAGGTAACAGCAGATTTGTTGAAGGATGGTGGGCAGATTGTTCTAGAGAAACTGGCCACCCTGTATACGCAATGCCTCATGACCTCGAGCGTACCGGAATCTTGGAAGAACGCTAAAATAATCCTAATCCATAAGAAAGGGGACGCCAAAGACTTGAAAAATTATAGACCGATCAGCTTACTGTCAGTTGCCTACAAACTATTTACTAAGGTAATCGCAAATAGAATAAGGAACACCTTAGACTTCTGTCAAGCAAAGGACCAGGCAGGATTCCGTAAAGGCTACTCAACAATAGATCATATTCACACTATCAATCAGGTGATAGAGAAATGTGCGGAATATAACCAACCCCTATATATAGCTTTCATTGATTACGAAAAAGCGTTTGATTCTGTCGAAACCTCAGCAGTCATGGAGGCATTACGGAATCAGGGTGTAGACGAGCCGTATGTAAAGATACTGAATGATATCTATAGCGGCTCCACAGCCACCGTAGTCCTCCATAAAGAAAGCAACAAAATCCCAATAAAGAAATGCGTTAGACAGGGAGATACGATCTCTCCAATGCTATTCACAGCGTGTTTACAGGAGGTATTCAGAGACCTGGATTGGGAAGAATTGGGGATAAAAGTTGATGGAGGATACCTTAGCAATTTGCGATTCGCTGATGATATTGCCTTGCTTAGTAACTCAGGAGACCAATTGCAATGCATGCTCACTGACCTGGAGAGGCAAAGCAGAAGGGTGGGTCTGAAAATTAATCTGCAGAAAACTAAAGAAATGTTCAACAGTCTCGGAAGAGAACAGCAGTTTACGATAGGTAGCGAGGCACTGGAAGTGGTAAGGGAATACATCAACTTAGGGCAGGTAGTGACGACGGATCCGAATCATGAGACGGAAATAATCAGAAGAATAAGAATGGGCTGGGGTGCGTTTGGCAGGCATTCTCAGATCATGAACAGCAGGTTACCATTATCCCTCAGGAGAAAAGTGTATAATAGCTGTATCTTACCAGTACTCACCTACGGGGCAGAAACCTGGAGGTTTACGAAAAGGGTTCGACTCAAATTGAGGACGACGCAACGAGCTATGGAAAGGAGAATGATAGGTGTAACGTTAAAGGATAAGAAAAGAGCAGATTGGGTGTGAGAACAAACGTGAGTTAATGACATCTTAGTTGAAATCAAGAAAAAGAAATGGGCATGGGCAGGACATGTAATGAGGAGGGAGGATAACCGATGGTCATTAAGGGCTATGGACTGAATCCCAAGGGAAGGGAAGCGTAGCAGGGGGCGGTAGAAGGTTAGGTGGGCGGATGAGATTCAGAAGTTTGCCGGGACGGCATGGCCACAATTAGTACATGACCGGGGTTGTTGGAGAAGTATGGGAGAGGCCTTTGCCTTGCAATGGGCGCAACCAGGCTGATGATGATGATGATGATGATGATGATGATGATGATGATGATGATGATGAAAGCAGTTACCTCAGGTATCCCCCAAGGGAGCATCGATTTTACCGCCCCTATTTAATTTCTATATAAATGACATTACACAAGGTAACCACGGTGCAGAGTACATAACCTAAGCAGATGATACAATAATTTTTTTTCGAGTCATCATGAAACTCTTCAAAGTAATATTAATGAAGCTCTCCGCGATTTACATAAGCGGAGCATAATAAGTTCGCTTGAAATAACCATAGTTAAAACAAAAGCTAGTATCTTCACATCTCCACAGTCCCCTGCAGCACCCACTTTGAAGCTAATCTTAGGAAATTTACGTATAGAAATTGTTGACTCAGTAAAGTCACTTGGTGTAGTTTTCCAAAAGCATATGTCTTAGGACATACATGTTATTCACGTTGCTACGCAGATTGCAAGAGCAGCAGGAATTCTGGCGAAATTCAAGTTCAACTTACCAGCAGCTGCCAAACTTCATATTGATTACGCACATTTTTTTTCACACTTAAAATATTGCTCTCTGGTATGGGACACAACCATGTTAACGAACCTGAACCAGCTGTTTATATTACAATTGAAAGCACTTCGTCACATTACATGCATTGAGAAAACTGCGCAGAGAAAATCTCTATTTATGAAATACAATCTTGTAACTGTGCATAATGTTTGCCCTTAAAATCTAGTCAGAAAATATAAATACAATTCAGACGCACACTTTCACAGTTGACAAAACTCACAAGGTGTTATAATTCACGCAGTGATGATATCTGGAAAACACCATTTACGCACCCTATGTTAACAGAATAAATTCTTCGTCACACATTTTCAAAGTGGTTCAACAAACTTCATCAACGCGGAATGAAATTAGAAACAACTTGGAAGCGTGCAATCAAGACATTTTTTGTTGCGAAAGATTGATCCAATTCTATTGTGTGAAAGCTACACAATATGTATAATTTAGTTCCACATTTCCAAATCAATATTATTTTACATTGTTTCAATTTTATAAAGTATCGATGAGTTAATTGTCATGAGTGCCTTAGAGAATTATCATTGCTCAACGTGCCCATACATTTTTATATTTCCACACCCTCATTGTATGCCATGAACACGGGAGCTCGAAGCTTCTCAAGTGGCTAGATATACTTTTTTTAGCCGTCGTCTTCCACAAAAGAACAGTTTTCTGGGAGGAATAAAGTGTGTTTGATTGATTGATTGATTGATTGATTGATTGATTGATTGATTGATTGATTGATTTACATATGCAATAGGAACTTCCTGCTTTCTTGACAAATTAGGGTTCGCGCTTGAGATGTACGAATGAAACATGAATTTTGCACTCATAACTTTAGCTTGTTAATCAAAGAGCACTTCACATAAGGCCCTTATAAGATGATATACCAGCAAGAGACTCAGATAGGTGAGCTATGATGTGCTACATGCTGCAGGTAAATTGTGTGTTTTCCCAAGCACAAGGTATACAGCTTATGGATGGTTAGGGCAAGAAATCAGCCACGTTTCAAGCAGCAAGTTTTGAAGTTTTATTACTATATCGAATATCATAGGTTATAACATCACATGCCGTCACTATCTGCTATTCCAACACAATAATAGTACGAAAGAAAGGGTGTCAATGGAGTTGAAAGCGTCAATTTTGTACGTTTTAGATCTTTTTCGCTTTCTATATTTTGATTTTTGCATGCTATAAGCTTTTATGAGGAAAAGCTCAAGTTCACATGGATGATAGTAATGAAATCTTCAATTTAATAATGATGTAGGGTTTTTTCCAGCATACACAGGTACTTCGCACGACATCTGCTGTGCTTAGAGAAACAGACCGATGCTTTAACATTGTCTTACTTTTCTTTCCTTTTGTGCAGGGGGTGTTCACGAATGGAAGCACTCAATGCGCTTCTGTACATATATTTTAATAATGCTTCTGCTAATGTTGGTATGCCGGTATAGGAATCATGCAACTTGAAAATCAAATAAATATGTCTGCATGGAACAGTACATTACATTACCAAATGTCAACATTTGTTATAAAGGCCACCAGGACATTTCAAATGATCTGCATTGATTGGAGTCAAAGGGCAGGAAAAGAGGCCACATTCCTGCTGCTCAGCTGCCTGCTCAGATTGATGGAAATAATATTATTAAAGTTTTTGTAAAATTTGTGGGAGAACAAGCCGTGCAGTAGCCCAGCCCAACCACAAAACCCCCTTCGATGCCTTTTTAGAGATTCATTTTAGGACGTTTTTGCTGGACACAAAACGTTGTCTTGATGTAGCAGTGTTGTGAGGCATTTTGCCACCCCAGGTTAAGTCAAACTACTGCACGACTCTCCACTCTGACACCAAATTTAAGCGCATCAGATGAATGTTAAGAAACATTGTAAGACATTAGTAACTAATATGGGAAGAAAGTTGGTGTACAGGTTTCCAGGCATCACTTCATTGTTCTTTCAAAAGTCAGTCATCCATAGTGTATTTGAAATTGAACATTTTACGGAATCAACATTGTCCTTTGCCCATTGGTAAAATGTAAACGGTAAAATGGGGCGAGGAACGAATAGCTGCGATGTGCCCATTTAGAGCTGCCAAACCTAAGTGGCCACGGGTTTCTCCTCCAGCCCAAAATACCTCTGCTTGGATGTGTTGCTGGTCAGAAATATACGTACAAAATAACAGAAGGTGCTGCTGTGCCAACATATTCAAAGAAGTCTAACATAATTTTACAGGTGCCATTCATTAGCATTAAAACATGGCCTGCACAACAAGCACATTATCTTCAGCGGAAGTTGTAGTATTTTATCTTCCATACAGAAATGTAAAAAAGTGTAAACAAGGCACTCAAAAGGTTAACATTTAAGGTTAACAAGGCAAACAAGGTTAACTTTTGTCTGGTGAATTCCTACTGTGCCAACTGTACAGATTGATGACATAATCTGATGTGGGAGCTAGCCCAATGCACATGTACACAAAGGAAAATGACTCACCTGCTAAATATGTGACGACTTGGTAGACACAATAAATTTTCAGCTCTGTATCCTTCAGTGTTATGCTAGAAGAAAACGTTTTTTTTTTAGTGTGTTGCTGGTTCACAATCATATACCAACTATGCATATGGAAGAACAATCTGCAGTCTTTTAAAAGGTCACGTGTTAAAATACCATGTATACAAGCAGTTACAGATATTAATAAACAGTTTGGTTGATGCCCAGTCTGATACTGCATGATTATACTGACACATATGCATACTTGTTTATCCTTTTTCTGTGGATTGCATTTTGCCTACTATGAACTGAAAGATATCAGTCAACGTGAAATGCAAATAGTGTAGTACTTTACGTAACGTATGTATATATTAGGGTCTTTTAAGGGTGCTCCGGAAAGTACGGTATGCGGTACGGTAAGTGCGTAATACCGTACCGGCCGAGGACTGCGCATGCGCGAACTTAACCGTACGGAATGACTTTGCATACGGCATTCTAGACGGTAAGGAATCGGTAAGGCTCGGCTGGCACCGTGTGTCACGAGCCGAGCTGCACTAAGCCAAAACAGTGAGAAGCTGATGTCGGCCACAGAGTCCACACCGTGTATACAGAGGCTAGAAGGTTTTCCTAGTGGCGTGACCGGCCGCCGTTTCAAGGGGCCCCTGTGAAACCACTTTGGATACACTGCGTAGGTGGCGCTGCAGCTATTGGCGAGCGGCTTTGGCCGCGCCGTTCGCCCAGCCAGTTGGCAAGTGCGCGTGGGCTGGGATTTGTGCGTGATTTGTTTGTGCGACTCTCGATGCCTCGTTACGTTGAAAAAAAGTGGCGTCTGTGCAGCACTTGTGATAATGCCGACAAAAAGAAGGTCGCACGTGTTTCGTGCCGCTCTGCAAAGGTGACTACAAGTCTTCGAAAGAAAAAGTATCGTTCCGCTCCCCGTCCGACCCTCATCGGTTGCAACAATGGGCTCGAAACATAACGCGAGATGACAAGGCTCTCGACGAAACCTGTGTCGTGTGCTCAAGGCATTTCGACGAACGCTACGTTCAAAGGACGTTCAGGCACGTCATAAACGGGAAGGTTGTGGAAATTGATCGCGAGCGGCCAGCGCCCACCGATGATGCCGTTACGGCGAAATTTCCTGATGCTCCCTCCTACATGACGGGTCTCGTTCCCCAGAAAAGGAAGGAAAGGAACCTAGCAGACAACTGTCTGCCACCATCAAAGCGAATGGCATCAGGTAACCGAATCAACAACGACCCTGCAGATGTCAGTGATGAAGGGTGCACATTAGAACTGCCATCGCACGCACCGCATCCGTTTCGTGACATTGTCCCGCCGTCATCATCTTGTTGCAGAATTGTTTTGTTGAACGATCCTGCCGCTCTGTGCTTCGGGTGGCTCATCAGTTTGGAACCAAGTGACGTGCGCGTGATCAAGCATGTAACGTTTTCGGCTTGCGCTGAAGCAGCTGGGTACATCTGCACATTGCACTGCAGAAGTATCAAAGTTCCAGAATTTCATGTGCAGTGTCAAGAGGATGCCGTCGCAGCGTTGATGAAGGCCGATAAATTGCTACTTTGTTCTGGCTGTGAGATTGAGCCTGTCTCACGTGGCCAACGTACATAGTATGGAAAGGCGTACTTCTCTAAAACCTGCACTGTGGCGACGTCTGATGGCAATACTTGTCTACGATTTAAATACTCAAGAAAGCTAATCTTGAACCAGTTCAGCAGGCAGCGTAAGAAGCGACTAGCGACTGTGAAACAAATAAATGCAAGGAAGCGAAAATCCCTTGACTTATTCCGGGCCAAAAAAAAAAAAAACTGTCTAAGATCAACAAGACCGTCGAAGATCTCCGGGCACTCACGCAGTCAGTCCCAACTACTGTGCTAGAGGAGAAAATCAGAGGCCTTCCACCAAAGCAGCACCTTGCTGTGGAGGCATGTTTCGAGGCAGCTTCCAGAAAGTCAACCCGGGGCATGTGGTTCGATCAGCTGTGGGTGTTGGAATGTATCCTCATGCGGATGAGGATCCCATAGCTGTATGAACATGTCAGGCGGCATGAGATTATGGCCTTGCCAAGCAAGTCATGCCTGGACAAGTATTTGCAGGGATAAAAGAGCACATTTGGGTTTAATGGCAGCGTAGTCTCTGCGCTTGAAAAGAAGACAAATGAAATGGATGAAGTCAGTCGCCAAGGGGGCATTGTGTTCGACGAGATAAAGCTCTCCGAGAACAATAATGTGATGGGCTCTGGTGAACTTAGTGGTTTTGTTGATCTCGGCCCATTTAGCGACGAAAGAAACAAGACAATGCGGAGTGATCATGGCCTCGTGATAATGTTCCAGCCATTCCTAGGTGGGTTAGTCAATTAAGGTTGTGAAAAATTGTGTTTTTATTCTACAAAAGTTAGTACATGCGTATGTTCAGGAGTTAAATCTTTCAGAACGAAGCAGACGTTTTTTTTTTTTTTATTTTTCACTCTGGTGCTTAGACTATTTTCCTCACAATACGATGTTCTGCATTCGCAGGTACATGGACACAAATTCTTGGGGTATTTGCTGCCAAAGACAATGTTAAAGCTCCTATGCTTTCCAAAATACTTCTTGAAGCCACGATACTTGCCGAGAAATCGGGTCTTTTCGTTGATTTTTTAACAAGTGATGGAGCTCCCTGAAACAGGTGCCTGTGGAAGCTCTTCGGCATCAAAGGTAGGTTGATTGTTGCATTAAAACTGATTAAAAGGTTTTGTTCTGTTTAGCTCATCAGTTACTGACACTGGTTTCTCATCTGTGCAGCTTCATCCAAGGAAATCAAGTTTAAAGTGCCCCACCCTGCAAACAAAGAAAGAAGTATCCACTTCATATCGGACTTCCCCCACCTGGTGAAGTGTGTGCGGAACGCTTTTGTTGGAAAAGACATACAAATTCTAGGTGGACACGCTCATGCTTATGTAATAGAGGAAGCCTGGAAAATGGACAAAGAATCTGTGACATTGAAGGGGATGCCACGCATCACGCAAGCACATGTGCATCCAAACACATTCGAAAAAACGCGAGTAAACCTTGCCTTTCAGCTCTTTAGTCAGGAGGTACTGAAGGGTATTTTCTTTTACCGGGACCGTTTGCAAAGGGACAACGTCAGAAATATCGAACCGACAGAACGGTTTGTAAAACTAGTGGAAAGACTATTTTTATCATGTCGTCTAGAATCCCATCAAAAGGCCTTCGTGCTGATTCAAGAAGTGCAGAGTTCTTGAATGAGTTTATTATTTTTCTCAAAGAATGGGAGGAATATGCTGCACACCATGGTGGCGGCTATTTAAGTGCAGGAACTGCCCTTGGACTGCGTGTAACACTGCAAAGCACACTGTCGCTTGTAATATACCTGACCACGTCCCTGCAATACAAGTACTTGTTGACCGCAAACCTAAGTCAAGACAGGATGGAGAATGTATTTGTGATTGTGCGCCAGTGCTTCGGTTGCAATGATCATCCAACTGTGGGCAGTTTTTGATAATTGTCCACAATCTGGCTTTCTACAGCCTCGCAAAGCCTCCAAAAGGAGCAAACGTACCTGCACAAGTAGTGACTGCCCTCTTGCAAACATCTGATGTCCCCAAAGAAAAAAATGCACAAATAACTGAACTTGTCGATAATTTACTTGATGGCAGAAACTTGGCTTCTGCTGCAGAGCTGCTCGACGAGCACAGCAGCCTCATCGAGCATCAGGGCTGTGTAGACAAAAAGAGTGACAGCAGACTAATTTTTTATGTTGCTGGGTATGTTGTCAGAAAAATCCTTAAAAGATTTCCTTGCCCTGAATGTGCAACTTGTTTCAGCACTTTGCCTTTGCAAGCCGAGTCAAACAACAATGCCTCGCTTGCTCGAAATTTTGGCCATGGAGGCTTAGGTTATCCATCAAGGCCAATTTAACAGCTCATAGGAAAGCTTGAGGACGCATTTACGGTGTTTTTCAGCCGCAATAAGCTACACGCAGATAGCATTATCAGCTTTCTGCATTTTCTTCAGGGACGTGAGCTTGAAGGTGTGGGCTGCAAGGCGCATGGACGTCGAATTACGACAGAAGTGATCAAGTTTTACGCCTTGACTAGAATGCATTTCCTTGTAAAGTCAGTAAACAAAGAGCGTGGTGCGCAGTGAGAAACGCGAAAGCTGCTGAAGATGAGGCGCTGTCAGTAGCCTCGCACAGGGCACAAGGAAAGGCATTAGTGCATTGTTGTCATGGCACCTCATGTAATAAACACGTTCCACCCTGCAATTTGTCCCGCTTCCTTTTCTCGTTATGGTATCCTGCACAAGATGTGTTTTAACGCTTCCTTACGGCGCAGTAGGTCGGGCCCGACGTGGCGCTTGCATATGCTCCTGCCGCGGCATGCTGTCGGTGTTACAGCTAGTCCGTGTCGAATCTAAATGACAAGTAGTAAAGGCAAGGCGCAAAAGACCAGGATTCAAGGAGAAGAACACAAACGACAGGACCGGCGTTTGTGTTCTTCTCCTTGAGTCCTAGTCTTCTGCGCCTTGCCTTTACTACTTCAAGCATGAACCAACTAGCCCAAGCAAGAGTTTTACTAAATGACAAGGTAACCTATGCCACAGTTTGCACTGTCTTTAACACTTTAACGCCTTGTCAAAGCAGTGACTGCAGCACACACACGATCAACCGACTGAACCAGAGAGCACTACCCCCATAGGGGATTTTCGCGCCCGCCCGCGCGCCAGCGGGCGGTAGCGCCATCAGCCTTGCGCATAGCCAGATATTCAGCAGGTCGCAACACTAGGAAAACCTTCTAGCCTCTGTACCGTGTATGTTCAAGTCTCGTGTGCGTTTTTCACGATGACATGACCAAGGCACGAGTTACCATTAATTTACGGGCTGCGACACGACGAAGTAGCAGCAAGACAGCCCTTCTAACCGGGAGGAAACTTCCGCTGAAGTGAACTAGTGGCCTTACCCTTCTGACAAGCGTTTACTATACTCTAGAAACCGAAAATGATTTTACAGAAAAATTGAAAATAAAAAGAGGCATAAAAAAATCCTTTAGGTTGGTGGGGCCTTCTAGTGACGCAGAATTTATTTAGAGGGGACGCCGAGTTTTTATAGCAGCAACTTAGTATAGTCTACTTGTCTACTGGTGTAAAGTGCCGGCAGCGGTACAACTGACAACAAACACCCCTATTTTTATATCTTGCTTAGGCAAAAACATCTATGTTAAAAAAATATGTTTCACGTGTTGCAGGACAAAGGGTCACAAGAGGTCGCCACCGGCATTGTGACTGGCGTCTACGCTTGCCATAACCCGGCCCTTCCGTAAACAATATTGTGTGTGTGGACAAGATAAACCTTTCTAGTATTTTCCTAAATGAAGCTTTCGTGCTCAGCACATAGTTATGCTATTCTGCAAGGCACCAATGTTAGCCACTATCATCATTATCACATTACGGTACGCATCGAGCGGCACACGCAGCTAAGACGTTTTCGGTCATCGTGGTAGGTTGGTACGCAAGGGTAATAGCATACCGTATACCGCACTTACCGTATCGTAATACGGCACTGCTAAAACTGTCTATTATATATAGCACCATCGATTACGTTACGACCTTTGATGAGTCATGTGACGCGCTTGACACACCATGCTCGCCGCAAGGCCGTTGTGCTTTGAGTGCCACATTTTTTTCTAGGCACAGGTTCGACCAATAAAGAGTTACTACTTAGAAGTCACGTTGGCAGTGTCTTATTCTATGCTGGCACGACAACGCAACAATGCTTTAAAGTATATTTATTGATTTGACAGAAAGAATTCCATAGACATCTTGTGTGGCATGAAGGAAGGATGTGCTGATGTGGTAGCAGGTTTGAATCATTATCGTTATTATATATACATTTTATTACTGCTGTAATAATAAAGTATACATTGTTGTACTGCCTGGTAGGGCAATATAACTTATGCCGAAAAATACACGCACTGCTCAAAGTTAGCCGGGGCTCGAGTGAGTCCGGCCTCTCTTCCATTTTTTAAGCAAGGGCTCGGCCCCCCTTTTGCAGGTCAACTGTAGCACTGCGGCATCCAGTCGACAAGTACTGTAGGTGATTTTATTGCCAGCAGTACCTTGTGAGTTGAATATTCCAACTCTCCCATTTTCGAAATAATGACTTCAATAAATAACAACTCGGTTTACATCCTCTGCCTGAGAAAAGTGATTGTGTATGCCTTAAATTGTTGCATAATCTAATTCACACCCCACGCTACTCATCAAAAAACAACTATCTGTCTCCTGATAAATTGAAACCTACTAGGAATAGCCACAAACATTACTTTGCACCATATCAGCCGCCTACAAAGCTATTTAGGTATAGCTAGTTTCCTCATACATTTAAGGCATGGACCTTGCTCCCAGGTGAAACTAGGCCGCTGCCTTTAAAGGAATTTTTGTATGAATTAACGTGATCCATGCTGGCTTTGTTATACCGATTGTCTCTTTTGTTTTGAAGTTTTCATGTTTCTTAAGGTCTTGAAGTTCATTTGTACACAAAAATATTCTGTAATATACAATGTACAAATCCACTTCTGCGATAGCCCAATTGGGCTGCAAAATGTGAAAATAAAAAAATAATAATAGGTAATAATAATAAATAGGAATAATAAATAATATTAATAATAATAATAATATTACCGTTGATAGGCCATGAGCAAAGACAGGACAACAGCTATTGCCCTGCTTCTGCATGCATTTCCCCAAGGCGTTGCACATAACAGTCACCACCCTTAATTAGTCAACTAATTAAGATTCTTGGCACAGCTAGCGTGCTGTTTTATGAGTCAGTTGAGTGAGACCTTACCTGCTCCTGAATTATTGAAGGCTCACCTTGGTATCGTAGTTTACCAATTAATTTTAATTCGTTTCTTTTTGCATTACGAGTGCAGTGCTATACCAAAGATGCATGCACTTTGTACGCTTATGCACTTAGCAGGTGTGAAACCATAAACTATATTTTTGTAGTGCCCTGAGGTTCTAGGTCCTTTCGGCTCCCCTTATTACCATCGGTACCACTATAGCCGTTACCACCAGTGGTGCGGCCGGTATGTTGATAAAGCCGGAGTGCTTTATTGCGTGATATGTGTGAACGTGACACGCACGGCTTGCCCGTAAATCCGATTCACTTGCGCGTGCCACGTAAACAGAAGCACACCGCTTTTCTTTCTTTCTTTTTCTGGTGAACACGGCGCACACATCGAATAAGTGAAGCTTTGCACAACACGTTTACAAACGGACAAACACGAAAGAATCACCAGGATCTGACTGATCATTAACATGTCTAATTTACCAACGGTTTGTCGGCCGTCCATTGTATTTGTTATGTTGGTAATTATGCTGTTTCTCACGAGTTGTACAGGCTCGCTTTTCGTCTTGTTGCATTTCGTGCCTTGCCCGTCCGGCTCCTCTTGCCGACGAGAAGCAGCCTAATACTCGCTCTATCCCCGGCAGCAATACCCTAAAAAATGAAATACTGTCCCTCTATTTGAACCCCATTCAACCGGGTTCAACGTGCTCAACATTGCTCCACAATATGTATGGAATGTCCTTTAAAGGCCGCAGGCCAGCTGACAATGCGCATAAATCGGAGCGGCCGAAGGGCGAAAGACACTAAACCAAAAATTTGTTTGCCGTGAGCATTTTCTAAACAGCATGTGTGATATCTTAACCCTGTAATCTACACGGACATATGTTGGAATGTTGTTTCATTTTGTCCATATTGAAATTCTTCTAGGGGGTTCCACAACAGCTCATCGGAATGCACGCGGCGCAAATTCGAATCTACGGTGAGATTTGAGCGCGGGAAGCTGCTGGTGAACATGAACATGTAATGCAGGCTCCAAATTCTAATTCGCCCCTTACGGCGCAGGTGCCAAGTAACAGGCACTGGGATGCTTGGCTTGTAAGTGAAGATGTAGAGAGCCAAAGAGCTTTTTCTTGATCAACCCCATCGAACCACAGAAACCAGTAGAGCCCTGGACTGACCCCTACAAAAATGACTGTCGATTAACCATTGATATACTGTTGGGGAATTGTTGAAACAATTGACTTCAACAAATTTTCAAGAGCAATTTAGTTCACTCAATGCTTGTACAACAATATTTCCGTAGGGTATTCTCAATGAACAATTTATTGGGTAATTTGTGTTGATTTTTCTAGTTGTTCTTTTGTTGTGTAGCAGTTTAGTCCAGTATACAATAATTAGGACTCGCATATGAAGACATTCCAAACATTAATTGCGATGCGTTCCAACCTCATTCCTGTCACTTTTCGGCAGGTAGGTCTTTCTTTCGCCTCGCTTTCATTAAAAGAAAATAATGCGTGACCGATGGGGTCGAACGTCGGCCGCAGAGCCCGGTACTCTAACCAATAGGCCACGAGCGCGCGCATACACCTCTCATTCGAAAGCCAGTAAGCTCTGAAATTCTTGGCGCGTGCACCGCGTGCCCCCTTTTTCCTGTCGCCACAGCTGGCGCTTTGAAGCGCCTATTTCCGGGACCGCCCCACTTTCGTAGCCATTTTCGTTACGTAAAAACTGCAACGCTAGACTAGATTCATGACCGCCCAAGTTCATAACGATTTATTTCTTCGCTGGTGTACAAATTCCATCGTCGCTTTAGCATACGCTAGATGACATAACTATTGGTACGATCGGAAATGAGCATGTTTCGCAGAGCAGAAGAATGCGAAATTCACTTGCAAACGCGGTGACTACGCGCATGTGGAGTTCCCCAAAAGTAGACACGGCGGCAGCGCGGCCGCCGATAAGACAGGTGCCAACAAGCGATGACGCCACCTTAGAGCATCGGGTGCGCTGTTGGAACCGTAGGAAGCATGTGCGCACACGCTACAAACATACACGGGTGAGGTCTTCGAATTTCCTGCGATGTACCCACTGTCCGTAAAGCAAATATAGTTTTTTATCCAATGTCCGTGGTACTAGAGATCAAATAACGAACGCGCTTTGAGATCGCAGCGCACAGCCGCTTTAACCGTTGACTTCAAAGAGCTTCAGATTCAGCAACGGCCGCAACAGTATCACAGCTAATCGCTGTATCTGCGGCTGCTCCCGTCTCTCGCCTTGCAAGAAGCACGCGATTTGCGCCTCGCCTAACTGTCGTCTTCTCATCTCCCATGCCAGCAGGTCTCCTATGTTCACTTAAAAACACCAAAGGGAAATGAAAAAAACACAGGTAACGGACGCTTATTATACCTTACTTGTCACCACGTCATCTGCAGCGGCGCTATAAACTATTTTAGAAACTTTATTTTTAAAAAAATAGCAATACTAGTAGTAAACTTTATTTCTAGGTGGCGCTACAGACGTCAAGGTTGCGTTCGGATGTGTATGTGTGCGCGCAAGCGGGTGCATCCGACCTTCGTCTTGCGCAAACTTTTGCAACAGTACGAACGGTTACCGCTAGTTTCGTAGTCGCATTTTTTCGGTCGTAGTGTTTGTTGTTTACGCTACAAATTATGTTGTTCTTAAAATTTATGAAGGCTAGTTGATGAAAATTATTGCTAATTAATTAGCGGTTTTTCAGTGTCGTTATTTTGTGTTTGAAAGGTTTTTATAACTGAGTACGATAGTGAAGCTGTGAACAGCTTTCGGACGTAGTTATTCGGTTGCAGTTGTGCGGTGGTCCACACCTCATGCTTTTTGATGAAAGCATTTTTTTCTTTTCAGACATCATGACGCACATTTTAGTGAAATGCTTTAACGACGATAAGTGGGACGTTTATCCGTTGAAGTGGTTGGCTCGCCCAGCTACTAGTCTTCGACTGATGTGCGAGCCTGGTTGTTTTGATGAGTTGCGCGGCAGAGGTCATGATGCCTGTTGGAGAGAAGGCACCCCGAAACAGTCACAGCCGCACTTCTGAAGATAGGTAAGTAATTAAGTTTTCTTGGGCAGGTAGCCTTTTTTTCTATTTTGACATTGACGAGCGTGAGTTGTTAAGCACAACATTCACTTTGTTCAAGCAAACCGCATGCCCCGGAGCAAATGCGCGCGATACTAACTCTCGCTGCCGCCGTCACTTCGTTTGAAACAATGGTATAGGCGAAGAGGCAGCGGCGCCCCATGTGCGTGACATTGCATTGCTTCCTTTGTTCCTGTCTAATAATGTTTCCTTCATTTGTATGAGAGAACACAATTGGAACATAAGGATCGGCTTCTCTGCGCGGTGATAATTTTGTACAGTGGCCACGTCATCTTTCACGCGGGCTCGCGTGGGCCGTCTAAGCGCTTGTTATCCGGTTCCAATACGTGAGGGGCGCGCTGCCTTTCAAGGTATTTAGGCAGGCACTACGAGCTTAGGAGAACCGCGACAAATAATCGTGCAGCAAATGTGCAGCTGTGCTACGCTTGTACCACACTCGTACCGGAAGGCAGTGTTGCATTTCACGCTTACGCATTTCGTAACTATGGCGGCCGCCGTGGCAACTTGGGTCTCGAGGTCGTGCATGCGATCCCTGCAGCGGTCACATTCCAAAGGAGCGGAATGCAAAAACGCTCGTGCATTGTGCATTGTATGCACGTAAAAATTTCCAGGAAATCAAAACTAATATGGAGTACCCAACTACGACGTGCCTCATGATCAGATCGTTGGTTTGGTGCGTGGAACATCAGAATTATTTTTTCCGTAGTGGCTCATCGTATACCATACGGTTAGTGTGATCACCTTTTGTGCCGTAGCGGTTAAGCACGCCTCGATTTAGGTTGCGGCTAATGAGGCGGCGCACCACGATATATATTTCGCCTCTTTGGGATTTGCGGAGGACGGCCAACCGATTAGTCACAGCTTCCCCGTACAAAAACGAGTGTTGATTAACCATTGATATATTGTTGGGGAATTGTTGAAACAACTGACTTCAACAAATTTTCAAGAGCAATTGAGTTCACTCAATTCTTGCACAACAATATTACCGTTGAGTGTTCTCAATAAACAATTTATTGGGTAATTTGTGTTGATTTTTCTAGTTGTTCTTTTGTTGTGTAGCAGTTGAGTCCAGTATACAATAATAAGGACTCACATATGAAGACATTCCAAACATGTTTTGCGATGCGTTCCAACCTCATTCCTGTCACTTTGCGGCAGGTAGGTTCTTCTTTCGCCTTGCTTTCATTAATAGAAAATTATATGTGACCGATGGGGTGGAATCGAACGTCGGCCGTCGAGCCCGGTACTCTAACCAATAGGCCACGAGCGCGTGCATACTCCTCTCATTCGAAAGCCAGTAAGCTCTGAAATGCTTGGCGTGCGCGCCGCGTGCCACTTCCTGTTGCTGTCGCTACAGCTGGCGCTTTGAAGCGCCTATCTCCGGGACCGCCCCACTTTCGTAGCCATTTTCGCTACGTAAAAACTGCAACGTTAGACTAGATTTATGACCGCCCAAGTTCATAACGATTTATTTCTTCGCCGGTGTACAAATGCCATCGTCGTTTTAACATACACTAGATGACATAACCATTCGTACGATCCGAAATGAGCACGTTTCGGGGAGCAGAAGAATGCGAAATTCACTTGCCAACACGGCGACTACGCGCACGTGGAGTTCCCCAAAAGTAGACACGGCGGCAGCGCGGCCGGCGATAAGACAGGTGCCGACAGGCGACGATGCTACCTTCGAGCATCGGACGCACTGTGGGAACCGTAGGATGCAAGCGCGCACACGCTACAAACATACACGGGTGAGGTCTTCGAATTTCCGGCGACGTACCCTCTGTCCGTAAAGCAAATATAGCTTTTGGCCAATGTCCGTGGTACTAGAGATTAAAGAATGAACGCGCTTTGAGATCGCAGCGCGCAGCCGCTATAACCATTGACTTCAAAGAGCTTCAGATTCAGCAACAGCCGCAACAGTATCACAGCTAATCGCTGTATCTGCGGCTGCTCCCGTTTCTCGCTTTGCAAGCAGCACGCGATTTATTTGAGCCTCGCCGAACGGTCGTCCTCTCCCAAGCCTGCAGGTCTTGTATGTTCAGTGAAGAACACCAAAGGGAAATGAAAGAAATACAGGTAACGGACTCTTATTATACAGGTAACGGACTCTCCTTACTTGTCACCTCGTCATCTGCAAAAAGGCTACAAACAATTTTAAAGGCCTTATTTTTGTAAAAATAGCAAAACTAGTAGTAATTTTTATTTCTAGGTGGCGCGACAAACGTTAAGGTAGCGTTCGGGTGTATATGTGTGCGCGCAAACGGGCGCAACCGAGCTTCGTTTTGCGCACACTTTTGCAACAGTACACATGGTTACCGCAAGTTTCGTAGTCGCATTTTTTGGTCGTAGTATTTATTGTTTACGCTATAAATTAGGTAGTTCTTAATAATTTATGAAGGTTAGCTGATGAAAAATTATTGCTATATAATTCGTGGTTCTTAAGTGCCGTTATTTTGTGTTTGAAAGGTTTTATAACTGAATACGATAGTGAAGCCATGTGAAGCTGTGAACGGCTTTCGGACTCAGTTATTCGGTTGCAGTTGTGCGGTGGTTCACGCCTCGTGTTTCTTGATGAAAGTATTTTCTTTTCGGACATCATGACGCACATTTTAGTGAAATGCTTTAACGACGATAAGTGGGACGTTTATCCGGTGAAGTGGTTGGCTCACCCAACAACTATTCTTCTACTGATGTGCGAGCCTGACGGTTTGGATGAGTTGCGCGGCAGAGGCCATGATGCCTGCTGGAGAGAAGGCACCCCGAAACAGTCGCAGCCGCAATTCTGAAGATGGGTAAGTAATCTCGTTTTGTTGGGCACGTAGCCTTCTTTTCTATTTTGACATTGACGAGCGTGACATGTTAAGCACACCGTCCACTTTCTTGAAGCAAACCGCATGCCCCGGAGCAAATGCGCGCGATACTAACTCTCGCTGCCGCCGTCACTTCGTTTGAAACAATGGTAGGCGAAGAGGCAGCGGCGCCCCATGTGCGTAAAATTGGATTGCTTCATTTGTTCATGTCTAATAACGCTTGCTTCATTTGTATGAGAGAACACAATTGGAACATAAGGATCGGCTTCTCTGCGCAGTGATAATTTTGTACAGTGGCCACGTCATTTTTCATGGGGGCTCACGTATGCCGTCTAAGCCCTTGTTATCGCGTTCCGATACGTGAGAGGCGCGCTAAATTTCAAGGTATTTAGGCAGGCACTACGAGTTTAGGAGAACCGCGACAAATAATCGTGCAGCAGGTGTGCTACGCTTGTGCCACACTCGAACCGGAAGGCAGTGTTGCACTTCACGCTTACGCATTTCGTAACTATGGCGGCCTCCATGGCAATTTGGGGATTGAGGTCGTGGATACGATCCCTGCAGCGGCCGCATTCCAAAGGAGCGGAATGCAAAAACGCTCGTGCATTGTGCATTGTATGCACGTAAAAATTTCCAGGAAGTCAAAATTAATACGGAGTCCCCAACTACGACGTGCCTCATAATCAGATCGTTGGTTTGGCACGTGGAACATCAGAATTTTTTTTTTCCGTAGTGGCTCATCGTATACCATACGGTTAATGTGATCACCTTTTGTGCCGTAGCGGTTAAGCGCGCCTCGATTTAGGTTGCGGCTAATGATGCGGCGCACCGCGAAATGTATTTTGCCTCTCTGGGATTTTCGGAGAACGGCCAACCGATTAGTCACAGCTTCCGCGCGGTGACTGTACACGGATACACAGCGCAAATGAACAGAGGTGTGGTGACGAGGTCAAAGAACACAGCCGCCGATGGGCTCACCTTATCGTCTATCACCGCCAAAACTACCACAGTAAGCATCTTTATCTAGCGCGGTGGTTTGCCGTTGAAGACGTACTGTACAATTTTAGTAAGCGATAACCGAAACATGCCACCGTTCTCTGCTGCCTCTTTGAGTTGAACCGATCCGAATATGCGTTGTTTCCAGAAGCGAAAGGGGCGCCAATCGGCGCGTTGTCGCTTCGAGCTAAGCGTCGCACTCGAGCACCGTTTGCGCGGTGAAGAAATGACGCGTCCGTGAAGCTAGCTCACTGCGCGGACGCTACCGCGCAAAACGCGTAAGGGCGTGTACGCGACGTTCTGCACACAAATCGCGCGGGATGATCGGAGCCACGCCGGGGCGGCTTGCTTCAAAGAAGCGGTACATGTTCTCACTCGTACAGGCACGCTCACGCTCGCATCGCTCTCGGCGTATGTTTAGGTCATCCCTTCTACTGGACTTCTACCCAAAGATTCGATATCTGTTTGGCATGGGCTATGCACTGTCGCGTGGTCTTTGCTTCTACGAGAGAGCCGGGAATATTTTCCCCACTGTGAAACATCGCTGTGTGTGTTTTAGCTAACATTTACCGTAGCAACCCATTCCTTCCGTTTCTCTCACGGCACTCGTAAAGAGTCGCAAATTTTTACTTGCCAGTATAGTGTGTACTTCTATTTCGTGCGTAGTTATGTGCAGTGTGTCGCAGATTATTAATCCGCGCACTCTCATTTTCTGTCCACATTCCCTTCTCACAGGTTACGTATGCAGTAAATTCCCAGATGCTAAAGTGTTCTACGCCAAAAGCACCTTAGCGTCGTGCAAGAGACACCCGTTGATATGTGGCTGATTCACTAGCAAGCTCGCATCTCTGTTGCCAATCTCCATCAAGTGGGATTTTCAAGTATTTTTTGTGTTACTCTGTGGTGTACTAGCTGCTGCATGCACGCTGTGAAGGCTTACTTTCGATTTGCTCTGGCGTTTAGTAGTAAAGGATGGGCTACCTTTTGAGGGGAGGCATTTACTTTTGTTTATGAGAATGTTTACCAGCCTAACCAAGTGATACGTGGGTACTGTAAACAGCAGCACGAACAGAGGCGGACGACAAAATAGGTAGGAGCACACACTAGCGCAAGCTCTACTAAATGTTTGCTTTTGATGACAAAGGTATTAAACACACTGGTCAACTTGGCAAAGGTAAAAATCCGTGCGTGCGTGGCAGAAACAGCCACGTGCGACAAGAAAAAAATATGAAAATGCCATGTCATGTAGAATAAACGTGCGTGAAAAACGAGAACTATCGGTCAAATCTATTGAAGAAGCGAAAGATTTGTCCGATAAGTGATACTACCCAACGGGAAATACTCTTTTGAGAACAACTTTTTCCCACTAAGGGCAACCGATAACTTGGTTACGCAATTGTTTCGTTTGTGATCAATAAATATTGCTTCTGGAACTCCTCTGGTGTTGCGGTATAGAGCAGAAAGAACGATTGTTTCATCACAAAGACCAGAACACAAAAGGACTTATGGAAGGATTATTTATTGATCACGAAGAAATATTCATAAGCAAGATTTCTGTGACCCTTAGTGGGAAAGAGTTGCTACAGTACTTATCGTTACTATCGCTTACAGGAGAAACCTTCCAGTTTTCATGCTTTTGTTAGTTTTTGACGCACATGTTTATTCTACAGGACGTATTTCGGTCCTTTTTTGTTGTGCCGGGCTGTGTATTCTGCGCATCCATGGCTTTTTCTTTGTGAAGTTGGCCAGTGTGTTTAAAATCTTCGTCTTCACGAATAAACTTCTACTTGAGTCAGCGTTCATGTGTGTTCCTAACTTAATTCATCCTTCTCGTCTCTGTTTGGGTGGTTGTGAAATATAAATATACACCGAATTGGCGAAGTGTCCATAGAATTGATACATGAAGTTATTTGCGCTGTTTATTTCAGCAAGAACGCTATAGTGTCTTATCTTCTCTTTGTTTTTGACACTGTGTACATTTTTCTAGTTCAATTTCAAGGAGTCCCCCTGAGGAAGCCAATAAGAGTGATGGTAACTTCCTTTGTGTGTAAGATTTGTGAATTTCATCCATTCAAGGCATGACATGGCACATGCCTGATTGTAGGTTGCAAGCATTCGTAGTAAGATCTACTTTTCGGTTCTCATGACGCTTCTTTGTACTGCGGTGCATTCTCCGGGCACATGAACCTTTTTATGCTCTAAATGCATGCGTTCTTGTTCTATATGTTGGAGCGAAAATTTTAAACTTAAATATGCATATATATCATTTTCCTTGTAATCTTTTTCAACATGGGTGCGCTGTAGCTCCGTCAGTTTTTCAGTTACTGCTTTGTCCCAATTTTTATGCAACCTTTATGTATTTTATGCAGCAAAATTCTGGTGCTATTTTAATAACATTTTATCTGCGAAATTGGGGTAATTGGTGTTTCGTATGATTTATTTGCGTTTTTCACTGTCTCAGCAATCGGGCTAAGGGGTCATTGGAACCTTTTCTCATACTGTAAGACTATTTCTGGGGTGCTTGATACTAAAAGTGCAGGTGACCATTTATTTGGCTGTTTGGAATTGTGTTAGCCATGTGTTACTACCAATTGTCTGTGCTAAATAATTATTTTTTCTCTTATCGTTCAAGGTATTAGCCTTTCCTTATCTCTTTATTGACTGAGGTAGCACTTAGTTGCTGGGTATAGGAAAAAAGGCCCCAAAACGTGCTTTAATTAGCTTTGTGCAAGTCCAGAAAGATTGCCTGAAAATGAGCTCACTAAATTGAGGAAATGGCACTAACGAACTCCTCTGTACCCCAAATTAACATAATGAAATGGTGTACTGTTTGTTCTTGACTTATGCCAGGGAGATAAGCTGCTTTCATTACACAAAAGCTTTACAAGTTTATTTCTGAAGAAAGCAATCCTGGCTTGTCAGAAAGATGATTCAGGTGTTCATCATGCCCGACAACTTTCTAAATGATGTCTCGTCAAATAATAGCTAAGTTAAGTGATGTCATTTTATAAAATAATTGGGCAACATGAAAATATATATATCTCGAAGACAAAGCTCAGGCAAGTGTACTTTGGTACTTCATTAAATTTTAATCGCGGTGAAAGACGTGTGCTAAAGGTTGTATATATTTACGTGAAGTCGTTTGTTTCAAGTTGGTTATTTTGCCTTCTCACTCAGCCGTAGCTCTTCCTGTGATGTGTTAGTGTGCGCAACATTTTAGTGTAACATATTCAGATGTCTTTTGTGTGTTCACATGCAAGCAGCTCCAGGTGTTCATGTGTTCAAAGTTGGTTGTTACAAGGGTATGCTTAAGGGTACGCCTTTTGAGTCGCTTTGCCTCTTAGTCATAAACTTAAGTCAAAAGTGAAGAGCGCAATGATCGTTTTGATTGGATTCATATGTATAGGTTTTTTCAGATGTATTTACACTGCTAGAGGGCTGTAGGTACTAGCGTGTGTCTCCAGGTTCAATGTAGTGGTGCCTTATGTACTGTAATAATGTTTCACGTGCACACATCTTTAGTGTAAATAAAGGTACTTCAAGTTGATCAGTCTCTCCTTTGATTTTGTTTGTGTTTGGGAAAGTTATGAGCAGGCACCGTGGCATACAAGTGTGAACAGCGAAGCAATTTCAATATATCAATAAAAATACACTAGCCCAACGAAACGTCAATCATATTTCAATGGCGACTTCTGAAATCTCAATGCCATCTCAACTGTGCCACGATATGCTTTTCAATGCTGTGGCAATAATAACTCAACAACAGATCAACAGAACTACCACTACGTTAGTTCAACGCAGAATCAATGGTAACTCAACAACCATTCAACAAAACGAACACAACGGGCCGTCTAAGCACAATGGACTTTCAATGGTAACTTTACAATTATTCAACATTGAGGTACCCAATGGTGTTTCAATTCGATTTCCGTGGCCAATATTCAAGAGTGCTCAACACTCAACCCAACAATTCTCCAACGTACTCTCAATAATTCCTCAATAAAAAACTCAACATTGACCAACAATATTTCAATGCCTTCTCAATAATTTTTTGTACGGGTCCGCGCGGTGACTGTACATGAATACACGGCGCAAATGAACAGAGGTGTGGTGACGACGTCGGCAAAGAACACAGTCGCCGACGTGCTCACCTTATCGCCTATCACCGCCAAAACTACCGCAGTAAGCATCTTTATCTAGCGCGGCGGGTTGCCGTTGAAAGCGTACTGTACTATTTTATTAGGTGATAACCGAAACATGCCGACGTTCTCTGCTGCCTCTTTGGGTTGGACCGATACGAATGTGCGTTGCTTGCAGAAGCGAAAAGAGCTCCAATCGGCGCGTTGTCGCCTCGAGCTACCCGTACAAAAATTATTGAGAAGGCATTGAAATATTGTTGGTCAAGATTAAGTTTTTAATGAGGAATTATTGAGAGTACGTTGGAGAATTGTTGGGTTGAGTGTTGAGCACTCTTGAATATTGGCCACTGAAATCGAATTGAAACACCATTGGGTACCTCAATGTTGAATAATTGTTTAATTACCATTGAAAGTCCATTGTGTTTAGACGCCCCGTTGTGTTCGTTTTGTTGAATGGTTGTTGAGTTATCATGGATTCTGCATTGAACTAACGTAGTGGTAGTTCTGTTGACCTGTTGTTGAGATATTATTGACACAGTACTGAAAAGCATATCGTGGCACAGTTGAGATGCCATTGAGATTTCGGAAGTCGCCATTGAAATATGATTGACGTTTCGTTGGGCTAGTGTATTTTTATACATATATTGAAATTGCTTCGCTGTTCACACTTGCATGCCCCGGTGCCTGCTCATAACTTTCCCAAACACAATCAAAATCAAAGGAGAGACTGATCAACTTGAAGTACCTTTATTTACACTAATGATGTGTGCACGTGAAACATTATTACAGTACATAAGGCATCTCTACAAAGAACCTGGAGACACAGGCTAGTACCTACAGCACTCTAGCAGTGTAAATACATCTGAAAAAACCTATACACATGAATCCAATCAAAACGATCATTGTGCTCTTCACTTTCGACTTAAGTTTATGACTAGAAGGCAAAGCGACTCAAAAGGCAGGGCTTAAGCATACGCTTGTAACAAACAACTTTGAACACATGAACACTTGGAACTGCTTGCATGTGAATACACAAAAGACATCGGAATATGTTACATTAAAATGTTGCGCACAATAACACATCACAGGAAGAGCTACGGCTGACTGTGAGAAGGCAAAATAACCAACTTGAAACAAATGACTTCACGTAAATATATACAACCTTTAGCACACGTCTTTCACCGCGATTAAAATTTAATGAAGTACCAAATAGACTTGCCTGAGCTTTGTCTTCGAGATATATATATTTTCATGTTGCCCAATTATTTTATAAAATGACATCACTTAACTTAGCTATTATTTGACGAGACATCATTTAGAAAGTTGTCGGGCATGATGGACACCTGAATCATCTTTCTGACAAGCCAGGATTGCTTTCTCCAGAAATAAACTTGTAAAGCTTTTGTGTAATGAAAGCAGCTTATCTCCCTGGCACAAGTCAAGAACAAACACTACACCATTTGATTATGTTTATTTGGGGTACAGAGGAGTTCGTTAGTGGCATTTCCTCAATTTAGCGAGCTCATTTTCAGGTAATCTTTCTGGACTTGCACAAAGCTAATTAAAGCACTTTTTGGGGCCTTTTTCCCTATACCCAGCAACTAAGTGCTACATCAGTCAATAAAGAGTTAAGGAAAGGCTAATACCTTGAACGATAAGAGAAAAAATAATTATTTAGCACAGAAAATTGGTAGTAACACATGGCTAACACAATTCCAAACAGCCAAATAAATGGTCACCTACACTTTCAGTATCAAGCACCCCAGAAATAGTCTTACAGTATGAGAAAAGGTTCCAATGACCCCTTAGCCCGATTGCTGAGACAGTGAAAAACGCAAATAAATCATACGAAACACCAATTACCCCAATTTCGCAGATAAAATGTTATTAATATAGCACCAGAATTTTGCTGCATAAAGTACATAAAGGTTGCATAAAAATTGGGGCAAAGCAGTAACTGAAAGACAGAGGGAGCTACAGCGCACCGATGTTGAAAAAGATTACAAGGAAAATGAGATATATGCATGTTTAAGTTTACTCGCTCCAACATATAGAACAAGAACGCATGCACTTAGAGCATAAAAAGGTTCATGTGCCCGGAGAATGCACCGCAGTACAAAGAAGCGTCATGAGAACCGAAAAGTAGATCTTACTACGAATGCTTGCAACCTACAATCAGGCATGTGCCATGTCATGCCTTGAATGGATGAAATTCACAAATCTTACACACAAAGGAAGTTACCATCACTCTTATTGGCTTCCTCAGGGGACTCCTTCAAATTGAACTAGAAAAATGTACACAGTGTCAAAAACAAAGAGAAGATAAGACCCTATAGCGCTCTTCCTGAAATAAACAGCGCAAATAACTTCATGTATCAATTCTATGGACACGTCGCCAATTCGGTGTACATTTATATTTCACAACCACCCAAACAGAGACGAGAAGGATGAATTAAGGTAGGAACACTCATGAACGCTGACTCAAGTAGAAGTTTATTCGTGAAGACGAAGATTTTAAACACACCGGCCAACTTCACAAAGAAAAAACCAAGGATGCGCAGCATACACAGCCCGGCACAACAAAAAAGGACCGAAATACGTCCTGTAGAATAAACATGTTTGTCAAAAACTAACAAAAATATGAAAACTGAAAGGTTTCTCGAGTAAGCGATAGTAACGATAAGTACTGTAGCAACTCTTTCCCACTAAGGGTCAGAGAAATCTTGCTTATGAATACTTCTTCGTGATCAATAAATAATGCTTCCATAAGTCCTTGTGTGTTCTGGTCTTTGTGATGAAACAATCGTTCTTTCTGCTCTATAGCGCAACACCAGAGGAGTTCCAGAAGCAATATTTATTGAACACAAACGAAAAAATTGCGTAACCAAGTTATCTGTTGCCCTTCATGGGAAAAAGTTGTTCTCAAAACAGTATTTCCCGTTGGGTAGTATCACTTATCGGACAAATCTTTCTCTTTTTCAATAGATTTGACCGATAGTTCTCGTTTTTCACGCACGTTTATTCTACATGACATGGCATTTTCATATTTTTTTCTTGTCGCACGTGGCTGTTTCTGCCACGCACGCACGGATTTTTACCTTTGCCAAGTTGACCAGTGTGTTTAATACCTTTGTCATCAAAAGCAAACATTTAGTAGAGCTTGCGCTAGTGTGTGCTCCTACCTATTTAGTCGTCCGCCTCTGTTCGTGCTGCTGTTTACAGTACCCACGTATCACTTGGTTAGGCTGGTAAACATTCTCACAAACAAAAGCAAATGCCTCCCCTCAAAAGGTAGCCCATCCTTTACTACTAAACGCCAGAGCAAATCGAAAGTAAGCCTTCACAGCCTCCATGCAGCAGCTAGTACACCACAGAGTAACACGAAAAATAGTTGAAAATCCCACTTGATGGAGATTGGCAACAGAGATGCGAGCTTGCTGGTGAATCAGCCACATATCAACGGGTGTCTCTTGCACGACGCCAAGGTGCTTTTGGCGTAGAACACTTTAGCATCTAGGAATTTACTGCATACCTAACCTGTGAGAAGGGAATGTGGATAGAAAATGAGATTGCGCGGATTAAGAATCTGCCACACATTAACTATTACTATTATTAACTATTACTATTAACTATTACCTACGCACGAAAGAGATGTACACACTATACTGGCAAGTAAAAATTTGCGACTCTTTACGAGTGCCGTCGAAAAAAGGAAGGAATGGGTTGCTACGGTAAATGTTAGCTAAAACACACACAGCGATGTTTCACAGTGGGGAAAATATTCCCGGCTCTCTCGTAGAAGCAAAGACCACGCGACAGTGCATAGCCCATGCCAAACAGATATCGAATCTTTGGGTAGAAGTCCAGTAGAAGGGATGACCTAAACATACGCCGAGAGCGATGCGAGCGTGAGCGTGCCTGTACGAGTGAGAACATGTACCGCTTCTTTGAAGCTAGCCGCGCTCCGGCGTGGCTCCGATCATGCCGCGCGATTTGTGTGCAGAACGTCGCGTACACACCCTTGCGTTGCGCGTTAGCGTCCGCGCCGTGAGCTAGCTTGATGCACGCGTCATTCTTCACCCCGCAAACGGCGCTCGAGTGCGACGCTTAGCTCGAGGCGACAACGCGCCGATTGGCGCTCCTTTCGCTTCTGGAAACAACGCATATTCGGATCGGTCCAACTCAAAGAGGCAGCAGAGAACGGTGGCATGTTTCGGTTATCGCTTAATAAAATTGTACAGTACGCCTGCAACAACAAACCGCCGCGCTAGATAAAGATGCTTACTGCGGTAGTTTTGGCGGTGATAGAAGATAAGGTGAGCCCGTCGGCGGCTGTGTTTTTTGACCACGTCACCACACCTCTGTTCATTTGCACTGTGTATCCGTGTACAGTCACCGCGCGGAAGCTGTGACTAATCGGTTGGCCGTTCTCCGAAAATCCCAGAGAGGCGCAATATATTTCGCGGTGCGCCGCATCATTAGCCGCAACCTAAATCGAGGCGCGCTTAACAGCTACGGCACAAAATGTGATCACACCAACCGTATGGTATACGATGAGCCACTACGGAAAAAAAATTCTGATGTTCCACGTGCCAAACCAACGATCTGACTATGAGGCACGTCGTAGTTCGGGACTCCGTATTAATTTTGACTTCCTGGAAATTTTTACGTGCATACAATGCACAATGCACGAGCGTTTTAGCATTCCGCTCCTTCGGAATGCGCCCGCTGCAGGGATCGTATCCACGACCTCGATCCCCAAATTGCCACGGAGTCCGCCATAGTTACGAAATGCGTAAGCGTGAAGTGCAACACTGCCTTCCGGTACGAGTGTGGTACCAACGTAGCACAGCTGCACATTTGCTGCACGAATATTTGTCGCGGTTCTCCTAAACTCGTAGTGCCTGCCTAAATACCTTGAAAGGCAGCGCGCCTCTCACGTATCGGAACGCGATAACAAGCGCTTAGACGGCATACGTGAGCCCCCATGAAAAATAACGTGGCCACTGTACAAAATTATCACTGCGCAGAGAAGCCGATCCTTATGTTCCAATTGTGTTCTCTCATACAAATGAAGGAAGCGTTATTAGACATGAACAAATGAAGCAATCCAATTTTACGCACATGGGGCGCCGCTGCCTCTTCGCCTACCATTGTTTCAAACGAAGTGACGGCGGCAGCGAGAGTTAGTATCGCGCGCATTTGCTCCGGGGCATGCGGTTTGCTTCAAGAAAGTGGACGGTGTGCTTAACATGTCACGCTCGTCAATGTCAAAATAGAAAAGAAGGCTACGTGCCCAAGAAAACGAGATTACTTACCTATCTTCAGAAGTGCGGCTGCGACTGTTTCGGGGTGCCTTCTCTCCAACACGCATAGTGGCCTCTGCCGCGCAACTCATCAAAACCGTCAGGCTCGCACATCAGTAGAAGACTAGTTGTTGGGTGAGCCAACCACTTCACCGGATAAACGTCCCACTTATCGTCGTTAAAGCATTTCACTAACATGTGCGTCGTGATGTCCAAAAAGAAAATACTTTCATCAAGAAGCACGAGGCGTGAACCACCGCACAACTGCAACCGAATAACTGAGTCCGAAAGCCGTTCACAGCTTCACATGGCTTCACTATCGTATTCAGTTATAAAACCTTTCAAACACAAAATAACGGCACTTAAGAACCACGAATTATATAGCAATAATTTTTCATCAACTAAGCTTCATAAATTATTAAGAACTACCTAATTTATAGCGTAAACAATAAATACTACAACCAAAAATTGCGACTTCGAAACTAGCGGTAACCATGTGTACTGTTGCAAAAGTGTGCGCAAAACGAAGCTCGGTTGCGCCCGTTTGCGCGCGCACATATACACCCGAACGCTACCTTAACGTTTGTCGCGCCACCTAAAAATAAAAATTACTACTAGTTTTGCTATTTTTACAAAAATAAAGCTTTTAAAATAGTTTGTAGTGTTTTTGCAGATGACAAGGTGACAAGTAAGGTACAATAAGAGTCTGTTACCTGTATTTCTTTCATTTCCCTTTGGTGTTCTTGAGTGAACATACGAGACCTGCAGGCTTGGGAGAGGACGACCGTTCGGGGAGGCTCAAATAAATCGCGTGCTGTTTGCAAGGCGAGAAACGGGAGCAGCTGCAGATACAGCGATTAGCTGTGATACGGTTGCGGCTGTTCTGAATCTGAAGCTCTTTGAAGTCAATGGTTATAGCGGCTGCGCGCTGCGATATCAAAGCGCGTTCATTCTTTGATCTCTAGTACCACGGACATTGGACAAAAACTATATTTGCTTTACGGACAGAGGGTACGTCATAGGAAATCCGAAGACCTCACCAGTGTATGTCTGCAGCGTGTGCGCGCTTGCATCCTACGGTTCCCACAGTGCGTCCGATGCTTGAAGGTAGCGTCGTCGCCGGTCGGCACCTGTCTTATCGCCGGCCGCGCTGCCGCCGTGTCTACTTTTGGGGAACTCCACATGCGCGTAGTCACCGTGTTGGCAAGTGAATTTCGCATTCTTCTGCTCCCCGAAACGTGCTCATTTCGGATCGTACCAATGGTTATGTCATCTAGTGTATGTTAAAACGACGATGGCATTTGTACACCGGCGAAGAAATAAATCGTTATGAACTTGGGCGGTCATGAATCTAGTCTAACGTTGCAGTTTTTACGTAGCGAAAATGGCTACGAAAGTGGGGTGGTCCCGGAGATAGGCGCTTCAAAGCGCCAGCTGTAGCGACAGCACCAGGAAGAGGCACGCGGCGCACACGCCAAGCATTTCAGAGCTTACTGGCTTTCGAATGAGAGGAGTATGCGCGCGCTCGTGGCCTGTTGGTTAGAGTACCGGGCTCGACGGCCGACGTTCGATTCCACCCCATCGGTCACGCATAATTTTCTATTAATGAAAGCGAGGCGAAAGAAGAACCTACCTGCCGCAAAGTGACAGGAATGAGGTTGGAACGCATCACAAAACATGTTTGGAATGTCTTCATATGCGAGTCCTAATTATTGTATACTGGACTCAACTGCTACACAACAAAAGAACTAGAAAAATCAACACAAATTACCCAATAAATTGTTTATTGAGAACACTCAATGGTAATATTGTTGTGCAAGGGTTGAGTGAACTCAATTGCTCTTGAAAATTTGTTGAAGTCAGTTGTTTCAACAATTCCCCAACAATATATCAATGTTTAATCAACACTCATTTTTGTACGGGCAAGGATCGCACTCGAGCACCGTTTGCGTGATGAAGACTGCCGCGTGCGCAAAGCTAGCTCACTGTGCGGAGGCTACCGCGCAAAACGCGCAAGGACGTGTACGCGACGTTCTGCACACAAATCGCGCGGGATGATCGGAGCCATGCCGGAACGGCTAGCTTCAGACAAGCGGTACATGCATGTTCTGACTCGTACAGGCAAGCTCACGCTTGCATTGCTCTCGGCTATGTTCAGGTCATTCCTTCTGCTAGACTTCTACCCAAAGATTCGATGTCTGCTTGGTATCGGCTATGCACTGTCGCGTGGTCTTTGGTTCTGCGAGAGAGCCGGGAATATTTTTCCCCGCTGTGAAACATCGCTGTGCGTGTTTTAGCTAACATTTACCGTAGCAACCCATTTCTTCCTTTTCTCGGCGGAACCCGTAACGAGTCACAAATTTTTACTTCACAGTATAGTGTGTACTTCTATTTCGTGCGTAGATATGCGCAGTGTGTGGCAGATTCTTAATCCGCGTAATCTCATTTTCTGTCCACATTCCCTTCTCACAGATTACGCATGCAGCAAATTCTCAGGTGCTAAAGTGTTCTACGTCAAAAGCACGTTGGCCTCGTGCAAGAGACACCCGTTGATATGTGGCATATTCACTAGCAAGCTCGCATCTCTGTTGCCACTCTCCACCAAGTGGGATTTTCAACTATTTTTTGTGCTGCTCTGTGGTGAAACCAGCGCGTTTTCTGGTATTGGATCGCACTGGGTACGCTGGCGCTCGCTGGAACTCACCGGGACAGCAGTGAGAACGCTGGATAAGAGCTGGCTCACACTGGAAGAGACCGTGGTCCCACTGCCCTGGCGCTGGGGCGCACTGGTTTGTGCTGTACAGACGCTGGTACTCGCTGCACTTCGCTGGTTCGCACTGAAAACTGCGCAGCTTGTGTTTGTGCCCTTTTTCCCTTTTTCGTGTCGCAGCTTGGAATAAAGGGTGGGTGAGCTGCCTTGTTTATTAATGTACATTCGACACTGAAGATCACTTTGATTTTTTTTTCATTTTCTCTTCGGACAGGAGGGATAGCTAAATTCTTGAACGAAGCCACGCAAACGCAAAGAACGCCGCGTTTTTTTAGTAGTTCGCACGTATCATATGAATCGGAGTTGTCGCCGTTGTCGCAGCGCTGTGGAGTGGACATGAAATGCAGAAGTCATTCAGACGCGCGCTGAAGCCTATCGCTGACTGATATTATCACACCAAGAACAAAACTGAGGTCATTCGTGCGCTTCCACTTTCCATATTGTACCAAAAAAGTTCTGAGGCTGAAATACACACATTTTTTATTTCGCCAGCTACCCGCGCCGAGATCAGTCCCCACTGAAGCTTAGGCCTAGCGTATCCGTCGAGTCCGTCGTCACGCTATCGGAGCGTCTACCTTGTTATCCTTGTTATATCAAGAGATATAACAAGGATAAATCACTATATCCTTCAGCGTTCGCATCGGTGTTCTTAAATAAACATTTTTTTATTTCATTTCTACAATGCCAGCACAAGAAGCGATGACCGCCGATGTGACGCGTCATAAACAAAGGTATATATGCTATCGCCGAAGGCTCCCAGCACTAGCCTGCGCTTCTCTTACAAAGATATATAACTAGACAGACGTATTGACTGACAGGCATCACAGAAATAAGAAAACGTAGCAAATCCATCGCGTGAAGAACAAGAAACGGCTGTCGAAATCGGCAGTAACAGCCCATACAGCGTCCCGGGTCGGCGGTTCATTTAGGACTTTTTTCGAAGTTAAAATACAAATCGCAAGTGAAAATCGATGTGGGGCCACTTCTGAGCATGCTACTGAATAAGGACAGCGAATTCTTTTTTGCAGTACAGGCGTGGATTTTAGTTGCTGGGCGATAGCCGATGTACCATGTCTGTGCGAGACGTAGCTCTGCGAAACTAAAACTTCTTCTCGATTTTGACATGGCAAATTATCCGCGCATGTTGGTGTGCTGGCGTGGCGTAGCGGTAAGGTGCCGGGCTTTGGATATGTAGGTAGAATGCTAGTCGAAGCAGTTTTACTTTTACGTTTTGTTTTATCTTTCTTTATTGCACTAAAACGCTCTTTGTTGCTTTCTGTGTTCAAAAAATTATATACGGTGTCCAGGCGCCGCATATCTACCGCGCTAGAGCTGTTTTTCGCAAGAGTAGCCAGCATCTTCCAGTACGCCGCGCATGCCCAGCGCCCCAGTATCCAACGCGCTGCACTGGGCCCATAATCCGGCGCACTGGGTCCCATCGACACTGGGTTTTGCAATAGGGCTCGCGTTAAAATAAAAACTTTTTTACCTCACGTAAGTAAGGCTCACGAATAAAACAGCAATGAATTTACCATTCGTTTTGAAATACCTGCTACATTCACTTCGCAGAAGCAAAATTTGCTCGCCCGAATCTGATTACGTTTAAAATATCTATTCGTTGGGCAGTCGGAGCGTGCTCGAAGTCTGAAGACACGGCGTAATTGTGCTTAGTTTGCTTAGCTATAACGGTGCGGCAGCCCTTGATTTCTGCCGAGTGCATTTTGCTATGATGTAAGATAGAACTGCAAAGCCGCCCATGTTACTGAATAATCTAGTGCATCTGAAGCGGCCAGAACCCCGGTATTTCTTCCGCAAGTTCTTGCGACTATGTGCCGCTGTTGCGAAATGCGAGCGAAGTCATTCGGTGGAGATTTAGCAGCACATTTTCTAGAAGTATCGTTCACCGCTCTATCCAGACGTGGAGAAGCAGCGTGGTTGGTCCTTTGTAAAATTTTCTGTTTGTTGCGAATTTTTCGATAGCAGTTATATAGACGAAACCATCGAAATATATCTGTCGGTGTTGCCGTCTGCCTACGTATAAAGTCCAAGTGCGATGAGATCATATCCCGTGCCGTTGGCTGTGCGCGTGAAAGGAAGGAGGAGGAGGATAAACATTTATTTACAAAAATAAAGCACAAGCAGGTGTCTTTCTGCTTGTGCGGGAGGCAGGGGTAGCACACTGTCAAGTTCAACAAATGGCCACAGAGGGCGAAAAAATCTACCACGCGCCGCTGCTAAAAAAGCCAGCGTAGTAGCATCACTTCGGTATGCTTACGTTAGTTCCAACATTTCCCGGTAGAGGCGTCGTAGTAAGCGCAATTCTATCTTACAAACTTTCTCTTACAATTACCGAAGCATTTTCGTTACATAAAAAAACAGGGCAAAAGTATCATTGCTAATTAGATATTGTACTCTTTGCTAGTAAGTTTATTGTTTCTTCGTCATTATAAACGCAAATAGCGTTCAGCATCATCGATCTTTCACGTGACCTCTGGCCTGGATTTAAAATTTTTACCGGTATTTTCGAGTGCACGGTGGCACGGATTCCTTCGTTCGTACACTCAGACTGGCTGCTTCTTTGTTTCTAAAACTAGTTTCTTGCGCTTCGATGTCTTGCGTTATTTAACTTGGGGTGAAGTTACGTGTTTGCAAGCGGTCATGTAAGCCCGGAAGTTGGGCTTCGGTCGTGAGCCATTCGAAACACGTCTGCATCGAAACGGGAGCTGGATTTTGCTGCGGTGGACAACGGCAATAACGGTGAGTCGTTTAACAACGCTGCTTGAATCGTTATATAATACCCGTCTGATTACCTTCCAGGCAGGCACAAGTTAAAGAACTAGATCCTGCATTACATATGGGCAGTCAGGATCTCAGTTGCTGTTTCCTAAATAAACCTTTACTTGCGATACTGTCGTTATACACACACAAGCAGGAAAGAAAGAGTGATATCGGAACGCGCGTCTCATTTTTCATCTTATTGTATCCGTGGTCGTAGGTCATAGGTATGTTGTAGGTGGTCGTAGGCCTTATCAATATACATAATAAACTTTTTTTCGAGTCTACCGGTAATTTCTTTCGTCCACAAAACCGAATAATCCTTTGGTAAAATGATGTGAAAGTACAGAATCTAATGTATTAAACAGTTGCAAGCATGATAATTCACCCATGTTTCGTACTTGTTGGTTCCAAATGTTCTTGCTGTTCAGTTTGGTTTACCGTAGGGCATTTATTTTCGCAGTAGTGAAGCGGTGCATCACGTTCGTGCAGAAAAATAATGCATCAGTTCTAATAGCTTTATGATTTTCATGCATTTGCTTGTGGAACCAGCAGTGTGATCTCTTGTAGTGTATAAATGAACGCACAAATGTTCTCATTTGTGATCTTAATAATACTTAAGCTGTTGACATGCAGTGTAGTTAGGCAAACATCAATTTTATAGACAATAGCAATATTTATTTAACATGCTGCTTAAGCACCCCAGAACAGACAGTGTACATTTGCATGTGTTCAGTAATCGCAAACCATTACAATATATATCTCACACCTTTTTGCATTTCATATTGCAAAATTTAGCTTTTTCAATTTCTGATTCAGTCAAAATTTCTGTTCCAGACATGCAGTAATGAGGACGGCACCAATATAAAGCAACACACTCTACGCACTAAACAGAAGCTGCTGTCTGCTTCAACAAGGTCGTTATGTGGACGTTGGCTACTGCTACAAGGTAAACAACACGTGGTTCATAAATAAATATGTTTGATATATGCTGTATTGGCTTGCTGTTTGCAGCAGATATGAATGTTTGTTCATATTTATGGTTCAGTATAATTGGTTCAAACATAAAAAATGCACATGAGTTTGGCTAATCTGTGCTGTATCTCATGTGTCACGGTTCTGCCCCAACAGAGTCTATGCCAAGCACATCTTGGTCATCACAGGAGCTCTTATCTGCACTAACAGGAAGGGGCTGGAGCCGAATTTGCAAGGCTTTTACACCACGAACAAAGAAGCGCATGCAGAACAATATGGATGAGATATCAAGTCTGCAGAGGACTGGGTTAAGACTGAAAAGAGCTTCAGCCACCATTCCACCAGCACGGACATTTGGCGGAGTCATCCAGGTAACTCAAAAAGGACTTTCTAGAAATTATTCGTCTTCAGCTGCACCTGCAACATCCGACCAAGCACGGACGACGCTGGCAAAAAGATCGAATTCCGTCAGTTTGCGCTTAATCAGCTTCCTAGCCATGTCAATTCCGTTTGTGCCAAGTGGCATTTTTCTTCTATAAGTGTAAGCTTTTTCATTGCCTATTTTTGTTAGAGATCATTCATCCTCCTCCAAACATAAAGGTCAACCGATTCTTCGCTGATACTTAATACCAGTCACTGTCTAGTAGTTTAACATATCTGTAGCAGTATCTTCTAGTGTATGTTGTCATGCACAATTCCTCTCCTGAAAAAGCTGATGCAGCATCGGCATGTATCTTACATTAACCTATGCACCATGTGCTATTCACCATTTTACTTTTCTTTATAATTTTAGCCTTCGATGCCTGCATAGCAGAGTGGCTTCTCTCTTGAATGCAAGCTTTTTCATTTTCGATATTCCTAGTCTCGTTGATGATGGCTCTTCTTCCTCAAAGCCTGGGTTTTGCGCAAGCTACACTGAAGTGATTGAGTGCAGAATCTGGTTTTGCTGCGCCACTTGGTTGTGGTAACTGTGTTACGTTTCTCGGATGTGGGTGCCTGGTCAGTTGCATTGGTAAGCAGTCCCTCGAGGTAAGCATTTGCTCCTGCAGTCCGCAAAGCGACATAGACCGCCACTATACACACACCGTAACGCCTACTCCCCGTTCGTTGTTGCCTGCTGCAGCCATGGGCAAATTGTGCTTGTGGCCTACCTCGGCCATGATTTGCTCAAAACGGAGACCAGCATATGTGCTTACATGGTTCGAAGTGTATGAAGTTGATAGCCGTATGGGTGGAAAGGCCCGCAAAAATGGCTGCCGAAGGTGATGCCCACAAAAGCGACTTGTCCACATTGAGACAAAGTGGGACACAAAGTGTGAGCCACACATTAGTGGCCTTCGAAAGAAAATAAATTTGCAGGTTGGAAAGGAGTTAACGCTAAAATCCCAGGTACTCCATGTTGCTGTGTTGGTTGTGGCAGCGGATGCCTGCGTCACCTGATTGATTCGCAATGCAAGTTGCTCATCTTCAATGGCAACTGTTCGTTCAAATAGGTCCGAGGCTCTGTTCAATTTGTTTGTACCACTGGTTGTTGCAAGTTACCAGACGACCACATGCGACAAAGGCAAGCATTATGCCTGTAAGGTGGTTCTTAGCCAATGTATAACGTATTGTCTGATCCCCATGTGGTGACTGATTGCTGTTTAATTTTGCTGTTGTGTCACTTGGTTACGGTGTCAGTGTTATGCTTTTTGAATATTGCAGCCTGGTTGGTTGCACTGGGAAGCACTCTCTCGAAGTAAGCATTTGCTCCTGCAGCCTGCACAGCGACATATACTCCCAATTTATACACACCGTGATTTGTGCTCCTCGTTCACCCTTTCCTGCTGCAGCCAAGGGAAAATTGTGCCTCTGGCCTTTCTTGGCTGCGATTAAGCACGAACGGAGGCCAGAATACGTGCTTACACGGTCGGACGTGCATGAAATTGGGTGGAAAGGCCCGCAAAAGTGCCTGATAAAGGTGACGCCCACGAAAGCGACTTGACCATATTGAGACAATGTGGGATTCCAAGTGTGAGCCACACATTAGCGGCCTCCGAAAAAAAGAAACATGCAGGTGGGAAAGGACTCAATGCTAAAATGATGGGTAGTCCATGTCGCTGTGTAGGCTGCGGCAGCAGATGCCTGCGTCACCCGATTGCTTCACACTGCAAGTTGCTCATTTTTAACAACGACTGTCGCTGCAAACAGGTGGGACACTGTCCAATCTGTTTCTGCTGCTGGTTGTCGCTCGTTACTAGACCGCCATGTGCGACGAAGGCAGGCACTACGCCTGTAGGTAGGCGGCTGAATGTACCCTAAGAGACCCGTTTATGTAACTGCTCACTGTTGCCATATAGTTCGTAGCCAATGTATAATGTATTGTCTGAACCTAATGTGGCGATTGATTGCTGTTTAATTTCGATGTTATCTCACTTGATTATGGTTGTCGTGTTATGCTTCTCGACTGTGGCGGCCTGGTCAATTGCCTTGGGAAGCAGTCTCTCGAAGTGAGCCTTCGCTCCTGCAGCCTTTAAAGCGCATAGACTCCCAATTTTCATGCACCGTGATTCGTGCTCCCCGTTCGCCCTTTCCTGCTGCAGCCATGGGCAAATTGGGCCCTTGGCCTTTCTCGGCCGCGATTAGGCATCAACGGAGACCAGCATACGTGCTTACATAGTCTGATGTGTATGAAGTTGATAGCCACATGGTTGGAAAGGCCCGCAAAAGTAGCTGATGAAAGCGATGCCCACAAAATCGACTTGTCCATATTGAGACAATGTGAGACATCGAGTGTTAGCCACACATTAGCGGCCCCCGAAAGAAAAGAAACGCGCAGGTTGGAAAGGAGTGAACGGCTAAAATCCGGGGTAGTCCATGTCGCTGTGTAGGCTGCGGCAGCAGATGCCTGCGTCACCCGATTGCTTCGCACTGCAAGTTGCTCATATTTAAAAACGACTGTCGCTGCAAACAGGTGGGACACTCTGGGCAATCTGTTTCCGCTGCTGGTTGTCGCTCGTTAACCTGACCACGACGTGCGACGATGACGGTGAGTCGTTTACGAGCTCGCGTCAATGATTCCAGCGTATCTCAACATGCAAATTTCATTTCTGCTATTGCACGAGAATGTACAGTGCTTCTCTTCTGCGAACAAAGTCGCACGTTCTGTTCACTCACTTGTGGCTTGTTTGTATGGGCGTCAGTAGAGGCTCTTGGCAAGTAGAACGCACCAGCTGGATTTTGTTCTAAAAAAAGTGTACTTCCGCTTCCGGATTGAGAAACGTCATCTGGCGTCCACCTCAGTAAGTTCCATGCGCTGCCGCTGCTTATTTTCGAACCACTGCGAAAGGTACAGTTTCCCTTCTCTAAGTTGGTTCTTAATTCTATGGAGGCGCCCTTACTCCAGCACTCCTGCGGCTCTTGCTCTCTTCCGGGCCCGCCGCACCTGTTGCTGCTGGTTACGAGGGTCCGAACTAGTCAGCACGGCCTCCCACGCCTCGGGTGTGGGGTTGGGTATTGGCGGGCCCGCCTTCACCTTGGGGCACGCCCATGTGGAGTGATATAGGGAGGCGTAATCATTACAAAGGGGACATTTGTATAAATATAATGTAGGGCGTACTGCGTCTAGTCTGCTTAAATGGGGTTATGTATTGGTTTGTAGTTGTCGCCATGTTACGGCGTCTTCACCTGAGAGGGTCCTGTGTGGAGGTGGATATTGTCGTCTGTTCAATCTGTGGTGTTGTAGTATGGCGTTGTATTGTAAAGGTACGGGCTCCATATATGCAGCCGTATCCCTCTCTTGTGGCGTCCGGGAGGCACGAGCTCGGGTTACAGCGTGTGCACACTGATTTCCACGGAGGGACTCGTGTCCTGGAGTCCACACTATTTCAACGTCTGGGAATTGGGAGGCTTGTTTGAGGAGTCGTTGGGCGATTTAAGATATTGTACCTCTCGCGTAGCTATGGCAAGCTGCCTGGGAGTCAGTAATAATTGTGAAGTACTCGTTGGTCGGACTAGAGGTGATGGCCAAGGCGCTGGCTGTCTCCTCCGCTACGAGGGCGCTGGCAGTGCGGACCGTCATCGAGACCACCCCTTGTAGGTTATAGTCGACAACGCTGGCCGTCATGACTGCTTTTGTGGGTACTGCGCGGCATCTGTGTAAAGTGTGGTGGGGAGACTGCCATATTTTGTGTGTAGGGTTTTTGCGCCAGCTTGGCGAAGATTGCCATGATGTTCCAGGAGCATGCTTCTGGGGATAAGGGCTACCTTTATGTGCTCCCGGAAGTTGGGGCCAGGTGGATTGCTTGTTAGTGGCCTTTCCTGTGTGTGGTGTAGCCACGGCACGCTAGGACTGCCCTTCCTGTTGGTGTGACGGCTAGGCGTTCTCATTGGCTTGTGAGGTGGCCATCTATAATTTCTCTTATCGTGTTATGGACTCCTGGGGCTTCAAGCTTGAGTGCCGCTGTTCCCCGTGGTAGGCCGAGCGCTTGCTTGTAGGATTTCCGAAGAAGTACGTCTAACTTATCTATCTCCTTGGGAGTGAGGGGCAAGTACGGGGCAGCGTAGGCAACGCGGCTGATTATGAGGGCCTGGACGAGCTGTATTATGTCGTCTTCTTTCAGTCCGTATTGTCTGTTGGTGATGCGGCTGACCATTCGCATGAATTGGAGGGTGGTCTCCTTGAGACGTTGGATGGTGTATGCGCCTCCGCCGTCCTGTTGTATGTGGACGCCGAGAATGCGGACGCGGTTTACTGTGGGTATTTCTTCGTCGTCGAAGGTGAGTCTGATGTGGGGTAGGTCATTGAGTTTGCTTCGTGATTTCTGTCGAACGACTAATAGTTCTGAATTCTCGGTGGAGCCCCGGAGCCCACTTATTTTTGCGTATTGCTGGACGACGTTGGTCGCTTTTTAAGAGCATCTTGTTTGTCTCCTTCGGAACCAGTGGTGGTCAGATAGTGATGTCATCGACGTATATTGCATGCCTGATTCCTGGTATTGCGTTGAGTTCCTCAGGTGATTTCATCATAGCAATATTGAAAAGGGTGGGTGATGGAACAGCACCTTGTGGGGTTCCTTTGTTGCAGGTAAGAAACGTCGGGTTTCTGAATGAGCCAATGCCTACTGTGGCCGTGTGGTTGCTTAGAAAGGCGCGTATATAATTGTAAGTATTACGACAACAGTTCGTGAGGCTTAGGTTAGCAAGGATGGTATGGTGGGTCACATTGTCGAAAGCGCCTTTGAGATCGAGTGCTTGAATCGCTGCGGCGTTGTGCGGTGAGATGTGTTCAAGGACTTATTCCTTCAGCTGAAGACGTATGTCGTGGGTAGAAAGGTGAGGCCGGAATCCAAACATTGTTTCGGGAAAGAGATCGCTGGATTCTAGGTAAGGATGAAGTCGGTTCAGAATGACATGTTCCAGAAGCTTGCCTAGGCATGAAGTCAGTGAGATTGGTCTCATACTTTCTAAGCTGGAGAGTCTTCCTGGCTTCGGAATGAGTATGATGTCCGCGTGCTTCCAGTCTGCTGGTAACGTAGCCGCTTCCCAGTGATGATTAAAGAGGTCAGTAAGAGATTGAATGGTGCCATCATCCAGATTGCGCAGGAGCTTGTTTTTATTTTGTCCTTGCCGGGCGTGGCGTTTCGTGTGAGTGCATGCAGGGCTTGTTGCAGCTCAGTGATAGTGATCGGCTTGTCGAGGTCGTAACTGTCGCTCCCACTGTAGGTTGGAGGTTGTCCTTTTGCGGGTTCGAAATCGCCTATGTACCGCCCCCGTAACTTTTTCAGGATTTCGTCATTACAACCCGCATGGTTGCGGAGGATACGTTGGATTGTTTGCTGGCTAATTGCCTTGCTTTGTGCAGGTTCAAGAAGATGGCGTAGCAGCGATCAGGTTTTGGCCGTGCTAAGATTGTCCTGCAACTTGTCGCATAGTTGTCGCCAGTTGTGACGGGTGAGCTCCCCAGCATAAAATTGTGTGGTTGCTGTGAGTTTCGCTATACGTAGTTTCAATATACGATTATGTTTTTAGAGCTTCCACCTCCTAACAAGGCCTCAACGTACTTTCGAGCGGTGAAGAAGCTGCGGGTCTACGGCCGGTATGGCTGTGGTGAGTGTGATCTGTTTTGAATGTCTGGCTACGTCTTCTTGGAGCTCTTGTACCCACTGCTCGAGATCTGTAATGCTCGTTGGGGAGTCATCCGCTCGTTCTTTGCGAAAAGCTGTCTAATCTGTGAATGTTGTCTTTTTTATCGGGTGGCGTGCATGCGTAACGTTCAATGTGGTGGCAAGTATACAGTGGTCACTGCCTAGAGTTTTCTCCGTGTTGTGCCAGGCAGCTTGTTATACCTCTTTAGTGAGGGTGAGGTCAGGGCATGCATCTCGGGAGACGCTGTTACCTAGACGTGTGGGGTATGCGGGGTCTCTGAGGATGGTGAGACGATGCTGCTGTATCGTGTACTAGAATGCAGCGCCTTTTAACGTGGCTGTCATGTAGCCCCATGCCTGGTGAGCCGCGTTGAAGTCGCCTACAATCAGCAGACTATTATTTTAGGCTATACCAATCGCTTTAGTGATCAAGTAGTCGAACTTGGCCTGCTTCTGCTTGGGTGGGCTGTATTTATTCAGTATGAAAAGGCTCTTTCGCCCTCGTTGGAGCGGCAGGATATCAATTGGGTTATGACCGACGTCACTGGCGTCTATTATGTGTTGTGAGGTTGTGAGCGTTTGCAAGTGCGCACAGTTGCAAGTGTGGCCACGCGGCTTTCAGGCGTGTCGTAACCAGATTGAGTTGGGTGTGTGCCTGTTTACTTGCAGTGCGATTACACTTGGTGTGGTTTTGGCATTACTTATGCACTTTCTCAGTGATCCTCGCCTGCGTTTGTAGCTGCGACAATTTCATGGCCCGATTATGAATGGGTTTTCGTTCCTTTGGTTGGTTTTGCTATTCGTCCTGGCTGACGGGTGGATCGGCAGGGTGTCCCTGCTCTACTTCGTGTTGTGCCAGTGTGTTCTCACTTTCTTGGGTCGCCTAGCCGTGTTTCTTCAATAACACTTGCCACTTGCTGGATACATTGTTGCATTGCTAGAAGCTGTCGTTGCAGTACATCAAGTTTCTCCTCGACTTGTGCGATTTCTGTCGGTTTTGCTGATTCCGCGAGAATCATGGGTTCAGAACGTTCTAAAGATGATGGCATTGAGGGTGCGGTTATTGGTTTGGAATGCTGAGTGGCCGTACGAGTGGCGTATATTTCTGCAATGTGGGTGCGAATTTGTTGTTTTCTTCATGAAGGCGCTTGTTTTCTTCTCTGATGGCCTTTAGTTCAGCTAGAATTTGCGATTGAACATCAGTATTGTGTATGGGTGAATTGTGTGGAGTGGGTGCTCTGTGTAGATGTGACGAGAAAGTGTTGTCTTGGTGGACTGTGTGAGAGGGGAAAAACCGTGCTGACCAGCTCACTGCTTGCGATCCCGGTACAGCAGGTCCGCTGAGGTTCCGGGTCGCTCCTGGTTGGGTCCGCGAGCAGGAGCGAGACGTGGAGCGAGAGCGCTTCTGTTGCTGGTCTGCACGTGACCGAGACTTCACCGTGAGTAGTCGCGGCGGCTGGTTTTTTGGGATGCTGAGGATGCCTTCTTCAGTCAATCAGGGCACTCCTTGGAAGCAGTAGGATGAGGCCCCTGGCATAAGGTGCACCGGGGGTGACAGGGGTAGTCCGGCGTGTGGTTTCGTGTCCCGCACTGGGGGCATACGTTTGCTTCTGGAGTTGAGCATACATCGGTCCTGTGGCCGACTTCGTGGCAGACGCGGCAGAAATGTGTGGTTCGTCGGTATGGTTTGCATCGTACTTCACCGCTGTAGTATCGCACGTAGAAGGGTGCAGCCTTGGCAGTGAATGTGATCACTGGCGCAGTGGTTTGTCCGAGCATACGGGCATGTAATATTTCTCGGCCAGGTGCATATAGCCCATTAAGGAGGACTTCTGTGGGAGTTCCTGCGGGAATGCCGTAAATGACCCCTTTGATGGAGCTGTCGGGTGCCGCCAGCTATGCCATGACTGCAAATTCTCGTTCCGCCCAGGTGAAAGGTAGTGAAGCGTCGGATGCTCATTGCTAGCTTTTCGTTAGGTGTGCTAGCAATAGCGATGTATTGTACTGGGTCAATTCTTGCAGTAAGGGTACGTACGTGCTCAGTAGTGGGGTGCTGACATGACAGCTTGATGCCTTCAGTGACCTGTGGCGTGGTCCAGGTGGCAAGGTTGAGTCCCTCTCGGGGGCGGATGATTACCTTGCGGTCGTTTCGGGGCAGTGGTGAGATTCGGGGTTTCGGGGAAACGATGGGTGTCGGGGTTGGAGGGGTGGGCTGGTGGGAGTCGATGTTTTCTTCCGACCGTATTTAACAGTGAGCCAGTCCCCGCCGGCAGGTTCACCAGGAAGTGGGATTTGTGCGTGCTCAATATTCATCTCGGTGCCATCATTGGTAGCCAGTAGTGCACCGAATTGGGTCAAGTGCTTCGTCTAGACCGTACGCGTCGTTAGGTTAGGCACTCAGAAAGCGCAATTTCAGGTTTCGGAGACGCGTTGAAGGAAGAGGCCGTAGAAGTGCCCTTCATCCCGCCAACACTGTGACAGCAGTGTTCGCGGTCAGTGAGGGCCATCTGTTCATGATTGCATGTGCGCGCGTGACCCAGTGCTTGCTAATTTAAGGAGTAAGCGAATGTTTACTGTAGTTTATTCAACCGATGAAACTACGAACCTTGGATCGTGCAATTGTTCGGGCAGTGGTTCATATAGCATTGGGGTGAAACTGTCATATTTTTGTTTCTCTATTTCTAGGGGGTTCAAAAGCAGTGTTGCGTACGCTGTTTGTTTCTGGCCGCGGAACGCAACGCACTGCGGTAGCCCAGTGGCTTTGGTGTTGCGCTGCTCAGATCGAAGTGACTGGTCCAATCTCAACCGAAGCAGCTGCGTTCCATTAGGGGCACAATGCGAAAACACGCGTATACCGTGAATTCCATGCACGTTAAATAACCCGAGCTGCTGAAAATAAATCTGCAGTTTTCCACCACCATGTGCCTCACAACAAGATCTTGATGATGATGATGATTATTATTATTATGATGATGATGATGAATATAGCGTTATGTGGCGGAACGTCCCAGTGTGACCAAAGAGCGCCAGGCCAATTTCCCAAGTTCTTGATTTTAGAACATAAATCTTCAAAATTTTATTTTACGTCGCGGAATTACATATACAATTGACACTGTTGATTGCGCCTACTGAAATTGCTGTCTCCTTGCTGTCCTCTCTTTAAGACAATACTTGTTTTTAGATTTACTTATGGTCAGAATCCAGTGGGACAAATTCGGGTCTTCCTTAGCATACGAAACCAGTTATCGCTTAAGCGTGTGAGATATTACCAACGTGGCCAAGGCAAATCAATATTTACAGTTCGAAGTAATTACAGAAAATTACAAGGACGAAAGAATGATACACTGCACTAGAACCATGACAGAAACCCCGAAGAAACCCATAAAATAACAGACGTTATCTGGTATTTCTTATCTTGCATCTTTCTCCCGTCAAGACTCACCTCGAATATCGAAGGAAGCGGGATATTTCGTGACGACCCTTCTTAAGACATTGCGAGTCAATTACCTCATGCAGAAGGGTGGGTGAAAATTTTGCCACTCTACTGGCGCAAGAAAAGTTGTCCAAGCAAAGAAAAAAAGAGCCAAGTTCCTGTGACTCAATTTTGACCTTTTTTTTTCTTAGAGTGTACTTCGGTGTTGAATCTATCGTAATTACCACGGGAATAATCACAGATAGTCCAAGTCACTGAACCTGTGAAAGTATAAGGTGAAATAATTTGCAAATTAAGAATTTTGTGGTCTATATGTCTTTCTATTTGGGAATTCGTACCACTAGTCTCTCGTGCAGTCCTTAAAACCAGATCCAATATGTTATTGCCGCGTATGGATTGGTTACCAAGGTATTTTAGGTTGTTGTCAAGAGTTAAATGGAGGAAAACTGACGAGGCTCGGCCTGTTGTATGAGCAGATAATTGAAATCACCAAGAAGGTATATTACGTCAGTTGAATAGAGTTGTGTAGTTCGCTCTATGTTCTGACATAGTTCCGTAGAAAAAGAATTCGCGTCCGGTGCGCACTAACATGATCCTAAATTATTTTAGCGTAAGATGTAAGGCATGCACCCCAAGTTATTTCTATACTACGATTAGTATCAAGGGGAAACCACAAGATTGTCTTTTTCACAGCTAATAATATGCCGCCTCCTCTATTACCAACACGGTCACAGCGATATTGGTTATAGTTGTCCTTATCAGGGAGGAGTTTTTCATTAGTTACGTCAGGATAGAGCCATTTCTTCCTGGCTCTATCCAGGCTTCTTGAGCAGTATACATCTAATGTTAGTAAAGGACACATGTAAGGGTGGCAACATTAAATGACTCCGTTTACGCGCGCGCGTGTTAGCCTCACGCTACCTCGTAAGCAGCACAACTGCGTTGTTAGAATTATTAAAAACAAAACTACTAGTGTCAATGCGAAGCTTATCTATGGATAGCTTCAAGGGTTTGGTTTGGGCCTTTGCGTATTCCAGAAGCTTTCGGCGCGCTTGTCGCGTTTTCACAGCAAAATCATTGCTTATGGAAAAAGCGGATCTGTTAAGCTTACGTGCCTACAGCAAAATCTGTACTTTGTCCTAGAAAAAGGTAAACTTGGAAATGGCAAGCTTTTGTTTATCCTTGATAAATCTGCACAACCTGTGCACTTGCTGTAATTGCGAACGTGTAAAGGAAAAAAAATCACTGCCTTATCTTCTGTGGCAGCCCAATTCTTTCTGGGGTCATCATCTAGACCAAAAAAGAGAAGATAAAAAAATTATGGAGTTTTACCTGCCAAAACCGCTTTCTGATTATGGGGCACGCCATAGTGGAGGACTCCGGAAATTTCCACCACCAGGGGTCTTTAACGTGCCCCTAAATCTAAGTACACGGGTGTTTTCGTGTTTCGCCCACATCGAAATGCGGCCGCCGTGGCCGCGATTTGATCCCCTGACCTCGTGCTCAGCAGCCTAACGCCATAGCCACTGAAGAACCACGGCGGGTAAGGTTAGAACGACGCAACCTATTTTCCGCATCATCGCACCTATTCCTTATTTTCGAAAGCTGGTTCGTCACATCAGCTAGAACGTCAGCCGAACCAGTGCTGCGGCCACAGACAGAGAAGCATTGGTTTCTTCTGGGGAATTCATCATCGTACATAAACTTTTTATTTGGTTGTCAGACATGACACGTGCAACATTGGCTTTTTCAGGGAATTCTGCTTTGTGCTTGATCTGTTTAATTTTGATCTCGGCGGTAGCATCTATGGAAAGTGAAGCTTCATGCCATTCCTTGAGGTCACGTATTTTATTAAGGGCAAGTGTGAATGCGTCGGCCTCCAACTTATTCATAGGACCAGGATTTGAGTCCACATCAGCTGCCAGCATTATTAAAAGTTCACGCTTGTTACTACATACATAGGCAGAGCACAAGAGTCGCTTCAAGAAACCCATAAGCTCCGGTGCGTACGAAACCGCAAGGAAAGAACGCTTGTTACTTCCTATACAAGAGGCAGTATTCAAGTAATCAACCTGAAAGAGCAAGAACTGTAAGTGTGGCATCCTTCCTGCGGTGTCGAGCACAAATCAGCTAATGACAGACTAGACCCGGTGACTCGTGATGAGAGAGGCAGGTTGCCAGATGAGAAGGTCATTTGTATCCAAGGCTGGAATACCAAGCGTCAACGGTCGCAAGGCCAGAGACAGGGAATCGCGTACAAGCCAAGACGAGTCGGGTACTCTGGTGTGCGCAGCAGAGAAAGTGTCGATCACCCAGGAGGCGTTTCCATTTTGCCAGCGGGTGAAACAATTTACAGCGTGAAGATTGTACGTCAAACACGATGCTGTTGAACTAGAACATGGCATAGGAAACGAAGCAAGCCAGAAGGAACGCAACCGCCCGGAGCAAACAGCCCCAGGTTACGGTGACCTGAAAGAGCACAGGCTGTAAGCGTGGCGTCCTGCCCACGGTGTCGAGCCCCCGACCACGGTGTTAGAAGTATTTTAGGTGGACGAACGCCGTCGCCGGAAAGGGAGAACTTCGGTCAGCGTCTTGTGCAGAAGGCCCGAGATGGCGCCACAGTACTCGTGGCCGATGCGAGGTGTCATGCGTGGTCGCTTCGGGGCCGTGACCACCGCTCGAAACAAATAAAAGAACTCAGCCTTCACGCTATGACGAGCGCAATAAGGTAAAAACGGTGAACAAATATGAGATTTTGGTGATACTGCCATAGATGTCTGTTCAATATGTCAATTCACCACCTCGAATGTTCGCGATAGGGGGATGTCTTCCCACTCGGACATGCGAAATCGTGCATTTACAAATATGATAGTGAATAAGTCGCGTTGAAACATGACAGCAGTTAGTTTTGTTTGTCTAAGTAATGTTTACCTTGTTAAGCAAAAATAACGTATTAGCCGCAGTATTAAAGCAGCAAAACGTACTGTCGATCGCTGTCTTGGACTTTCGAAGAAATTAGCGGTCGTTGATTATGCATGAAACATGTATGATGAATACAACCTTTGTTAACGCTAGCTTGTTGCACTTAAAACAGTGAATTTTAGCGAAGTGAGTAGTATGAAAACACACGTAAAAAACGCACGTGAAAGTATGAGTAGTACTGAAAACACACGTGAAAAACAAAAACTATGACTTCAACTTTGAGGCACCAACATCACTGGACTAGGTTCGAAAGCTTGCGAAACTTTTGGGATTTGTTGCTCTCAATCTTTTTGAGTTGCTTGCAATATTGCCGCATCCGCACTCCTACATAGTAGTGAAGAACTTGTGCCATGATGTCTACTTTATGTTCCTGACATGGAAATGACAGGTTGTAATTATCTAACACATAATCAATAGTTAAGTCATACGCTTGCTTATCGCCAGCGTGCTTCTGAAATTTTCTTTCAGTTTCTTTCAAAAGATGAAGTAGGGCAGCATTTGGGTGCGTCAGTCCTCCTCTTGTTTTCAAGACTACAACAGCTGCTTCAGCTCTTGACAGATCACCTGTTGCAGTCAATCCAAGCTGGCACTGTGAACAATTTGTGTTTTAGGACTTTCCTGCACAGAAACCCACATAGATAGCAAATTATACAGCCGGTGATGCTGTCTGATGCAGGTACAGAGTCAAATACATAATCACACTCAATGCCATCTTGCACGAATCCGTCAAGCCTACTCTTCAGCTCATCCAGCCGTGACTGACTGAGCACATCTTCCTCAAAAGCTCACGACAAATCAGACAAGTTAAGAAGACGTGGCTCTTCACTGAGCAGTAACTGGCAATTTTCATACTTGGGTAGCTTTACGATAGTGTAAATGGACAGCATGCTGTATAATTGCAAAAACGTCGGCAAGCAGGGATGTTCATTTTGGTCCCCAGCTTGGCGTATGACACCAAAAAACTTTTCTAGAACGTCTTGGTTAAAATTTGCAGTTAACACATATTTGAAATCACATTTCTTTAACAAGTAATTTGTGGAGTTGAATTGTCGACAGAATAGTCACTGGCAAGCCCTCAACTGTACTTTGTGGGAGAAAACTTTGAGGGAGAATTCGTCCTGCCTTGACCTCTTCCTCCCAATCATTAAGGCACTGTAGAGAGGATTCCAGCACTTCAAAATGCTTTCCGCCTAATCTAAGGCCTTCCTTAGGGTGTCTGCGATTCATGGCATGAAAAGGGTTGTTAATTCGCTCTGTAAAATCGACGGTGCCTTTGACATCTTCGAGGCCCGGTGTACCTTTGTTAGAATACAATTCTAAACCTTTTGCAACACTAATACTAATTTCACGGCTTGCTCACACGAATAGCATAGCTTGTCGTCGCACAAAAAGAATGAAAACAAGGGCGCAACGTGGCACCAACTGCTTCGACTTGACGGGGACCGCTCGTCCACGAATGGGCAATAGGAGCCGGCTAGCCCGATTTGTCGGCACCGCGACCGCTCCTGCCATGCCAAGTTCAACGCAGCGAGTGCACGGTGGCGGCGCTCCATCGTTCCACCCGTACTTCTAACACCGCGCCCCCGACCACCGTCCCCGATTTGGCGGGCCCCCGACCACCGCATGCTCTCCTATCACTGCGGAGAAGCCGTCCATGTGTACCACCGATGCCCATAGCGCGACTTCGAACTTAGAGGGTTCACCATCAACGCGCCGCTTTCAAAGATTGGGGAGTGCCCTCGTGATATCGCCGACTACATCCCCGCTACCAAGTGTAGCCTGCGATGACCGTCCCGTTCGTCGTCACCTGGCTGCTATCTGTCGCCGCATCGAAGCCCAAACGATGACGATAGACTGGCCCGGCTCGGGGCTGGTCCATCAGCCCATATCCGGAATACTAAAAGCAGCAACCGATGGCGGTGGAGTTGCGGTTCATCGAACTGACAAAGATCCTCCGCTGCCGACGAAGACGCCGAAAAGACGATATTAACAATACATGAATTAGACGGCGCCATCCCGACGAAGCATATACGCAAAGAGTACGCTTACAAAAGAAGATCTGACGACGCGACCTTGCAGTCACACGCCAACACAACGCCGCCGTTATCCGACGCCAAGACCTAACTGTAATGCGCGACAAAGGACCACACACCTCGACGCGCATATCGATGGCCAAGCAGTCACCGCCTTAGTAGACACAGGAGCCGATTACCCTGTCATGAGTGGACCCACCGCCGCCTGGTTGAAGAAGGTTATGACTGCATGGGAAGGCGCTCAAATCCTGAACCCTGGAAGGCACTTCATAACCCCGACTGCAATCAACACAGCATGAATTACCGTTCATCACTGGACTTACCCTGCCACCTTCGTTATCCTCGTGTTCACGAGACTTCATTCTCGACGCGGAATTCCCGGACCAACATGACGCAATCATCGACCTGAACTCCAAGTCGGTAACACTGACAGAACATCAAGCGACAGCGCCGGAGAGCTCTCGTAGTCACCACGCCTTGACTGTGCTCGAAGATCAAGTGAGCGTGCCGCCACACTCCAGCATTGTTACTGCCGTCGGCACCGAAACAACACTGACGTAGAAGGCGTCGTCAAGGGCGACCAAGGTCAACTGCTAAACTTTGAAATTTGCTTCGCAAAAATTACCGCTAGACTCCACGAAGCGAAAGCGGAAGTGAACCTAACCAACTTCAGCCAGGATTTCAAGCACATCAACAAGGACACTACAATCGCGTACATCGAGAAAACTGTGGAAACCAGCTATGCATTTGTCCTCTCGGATTCTGTCACGTCTACCTCTAAGACCATAGTTCCCGAACCAGCCTTCGACATAAATGGAAGTCTCCCCATGAGTTAGCAGCCACAGCTCAGTACTCTTCTCCGACGATACAAAGACTGCTTTTCGACGTAAACGAGGATTCGAGAAACACCAATCGCAAAGCATCCCGTAATACCCAAATAATTCGCTAGACCACTCCGCCAGATCCCTGACGAAGTTTAGACGCTAGAACGTGAAGATATTACGCAACAAGTAGATGAAATGCTGTGCGACGACGCCATCGAGGAGTCAAAAAGCCCATGGCCATCTCCTGTAGTCTTGGTGAAGAAAAAGGACGGAACCCTACGTTTCTGCATCGATTGTCGTCGACTGAACGAAATCCCGAAGAAGCAAGTGTACCCCCTCTCACGGATAGATGACGCATTGGATCGGCTCTGCAACGCTAAATACTTCTCCTGGATGGACCTCAAGCCTGGCTATTGACAATTAGAAGTGGACGAAAGAGATAGCAAAAAGACAGCCTTCTTGACGCCACACACCGTGCATGAGTTCAAGGGTCTGTCATTTGGACTGTGCTCGGCACCTGCAATATTCCAGCGCGTGATGAGCACAGCTTTAGCAAGTTTGAAGTGGAAGGCCTCTCTTGTTTACTTGGATGCATCTTCGTCGGAAACTTCGACGATCACCTTAGGCTGCTTGAGAGAGTACTAGAGGTCACCAAGTCATCAGGGCTCAGTCTGGTGCCGAAAACTTGCCACTTTGCTTATGATGAGCTTCTGTTCCTAGGCCACGTCATCAGCAAATTTGGAGCCCTCATTGACCCGTACAATATAGCGCTTATAACAATGTTCCTGCAGAGCATCGACAACAATGCAATGCGTAGATGCCTTGGCATGTGTGCCTAAGAGAAGCGCTTTGTCAAGGACTTTTCACGCATCGCTGAGCCGCTGACTCATCTAACCAAATCTGATGTCAAGTTCAAGTGGGAAACGCCGCAGACCGACGCATTTCAAGAACTGAAAAGGCGCATGCAGTCGCCGCCGGTACTTGCACACTTCGACGATGAGGCATTTACGGACATCCGCACTGTTGCCAGAAGCGTAGGCCTCGGTGCCGTCCTTATCCACAGGAAAGACGGACTTGAAGGGGTAATAGCCCACGGAAGCCGGTCGCTGTGAAAACCGGAATGCAATTATTCTACTACTGAAAAGGAATGACCGCCATCGTTTAAGCTACAGCGAATTTCTGCCTTCTCCGATATAGCAGGCCATTCAATGTCGTCAGCGACCATCATGCGTTGTGTTGGTTAGCTGACTTAAATGATCCATCAGAGCGGCTGGCGCGGTGGAGCCTAAGACTGCTAGGATATTATATCACTATAATATACAAGTCCGGACGAAAACACTGATGCAGATTGCCTCTCATGCGCCCCCCTTGACCCACCCGCCGCAAAATGACGGTGATTACCATGCCTTACTTGGAATAATAAAAGCGAAGATCGTTGAGCTGCAACGAGCAGGCCTCATCGAGTATTTATAAGGGAATACCGACGTTGTCCTTATGCCATTTAGGCACACATTGTCTTCGTTCATGCTTGGAAACATCGTACTCGCCAAGAACTTCACACCACGCCGGGCCAGCTACCCTCATCTTGTGCCGTCAGTGCTTCATACAGAAATACTGCACGCCCTACGTGACGATCAGACTGCTGGGCACCTCGAATTCTCCCGGACGCTGTCGACGATACATGAAAGGCATCACTGGCCACTCCTGACTGCCAACGTCGCCCGTTACGTCAAAACATGCCGAGATTGCCGGCGATGCAAGAAACAGCCGACAACGCAGGCGGCATTACTACAGCCGATCAAGCCTGCTTAGCGTCCTTTTCAGCAGGTCGGGATGGATTTGTTGGCACAGTTTCCGACGTCAACATCGAGGAATAATTAATCGTCATGGCGACGGACAAGCTCACCCGCTTCACTCAAACTTAAGCACTGCTGAAAGGGTAGCGCAGCCAAAGTGGCGAAATTTTTCGTCGAGAACATTCTGCTGCGACATGGTGCATCAGAAGACCTCATCACCGACAGAGGAACGGTCTTTATAGCAGAGCTAATCAAAGCAATTCTGCCTTACAGGCAGAGAATCACCTAAGAGGCACAACTACCTACCACCCGCAGATGAATGGTCTCACGGAGCGCCTGAACAAGAGGCTTGCCGACATGCTAGCAATATGTGTCGATGTCGAGCATAAGACATGGTACGTGGTACTGCCGAGTGTAACCTTTGCTTACAGCATGTTGGTACAAGAAATAATACAGATCACGCCGTTCAAGCTGCTTTACGACACAAACCCGACGACTAGTCTCGGCGCCATGCTGCCGAACGTCTGCAACAAACAGAATCTTGACGTCACCATCTATTTACAGCTCGCCGAAAAAGCCCGACAGCCCGCCCACCTGCGGATAATAAACCAGCAGCAGACGGACACCCGACACAAAGCTACGTCGAGTACCGGCTCGCCGACCGTGTTTAGGTTTAGACCAGTACACGCCGACGAGGACATGGCAAGACGTTTTTACGCCCCTTTTTCTGACCCTACACTGTAAACAAAAAAACACCCAGATGGGCATTTTTTGCTTGTCCTCTAGCGCATTCCCTTTTGTACATCTTTTTGCGCCCATTGAAAGGGCGTACGATAAAACTCCCATTGACGGGCATTATTTGGGCACACAACGGGAGTACGTAATACGCCCACTTCACCCCCATTTGACTGGGAGGTACAATGGGAGTTTTGTGAAGCAATTAAAGGCATTTTAGTTTAGGTGCGGCAAGCACGTAGCGAAATCCTTGGTGGCGCGGGTCACGCGCTTAGCAGCACCAGACGGAACACCGCAGGCCGAAATGTCGAACACCGGCGATCAAGGCTCAAGGGAACTCGGCCGTCCGTGAGCTGCCACCCGCGCAGGCGTCGCACCTGCTCGGAGCGAACGCCGGTGTCCGACACTTTGGCCTGCGGTATTCCGTCTGCTGCTGCAAAGGCGCGGCGTACCGCCACGAAGCATTTCGCCGCGGGCTCGCCACACGTAGTCCAATCGACGGCGCAGGGCCACCGCTGAATCGACCAAGTCACGCGCACACGTGGTCCAATGGCGAATGAACCCGTCACCGCACGTCTTCATTTTTTTTTTCCTTTCGCTGATCACAGAGCACCTCTTTGCAAAGCTTTTATACAGTCGTCCTAGCGAAAATGCTAGTTATCGGCAGTGCCTCCGAGGCCAGCAAACGCCTCGAGAGCAGTTGCTCCTTGCTGAAAGGAAAAATGCACGAGACACACACTGACAGTGAAAAACATTTATTAGGCATCATATGTAAGAAACATAATATGTTTACTTCCGGGCCCAAAAGCACATTTCTGCTCCAGTAAAACAATCTTCTAGATTTTAAAAAAGAACAATGTACATTGTAAGCATGCCAGTTACTAGTATTCTACATGTCCTAACACAATGAAATTAGTAAATGAAAGAAATGCTAAGAAATCTTACCTCGTTTCATATTGAACTGTAACTACAGAGCCATGTGTTTGAATTGTTGCTTTGTACTGTTTGTACTGACACTCCACACTTTTGCACAGACTACATATTGAGCTTGCTTGACTAACAGTAAAACTTCATTTGAGCCTAGTTGGTACATAATTCTGAACTTAAACTTACAGCGCAAACACCTAAGACGGACCACAAAAGGCAGATACGACACACACTGGCGCTAATGACTTCTTTATTTCTTCATCGTCTATGCATATATAAACCCTACACCAGACAACCGCACAGGCGCACAGATTACATTACAGAGATCTACCAAATTATCACATATGCAAACGTAGCAAGTCAAATTCAGATGGGTGCAGGGACAAAGATATGTCATTGATGCAATTATCACCTTGACTTTTTATGTGGTAGGCTTCTAAGGCAAGTCACGCATGCTCATTCTTGATTTTGCCAAGAATCGACGTCCCATCAAGTCGTGTCTCACAACTGTTGCAATAGTTTATATGCACAACAAGGTGCACTCCTATATCTACATTTTTGTTCGTTTTTGCGCATGTTCCCTGCGTGGTCCCTTAAACACATAAGGTCACCTATCAACTCAAGAAATTTGCTTGCAGGCATAGTGTTCCTTTGGCATTTTCTGCGCCGAACAAGCTTTTAAAGCTATGCTTCCGCATCTGCGGAGAGAGCAGAGGAGGATGCCAAATTTGGCATTTGCTTCATATGTGTCGCGCGCTGTCGGTGGGGTTTATACCATTCCACTCTCATGTGGTAAGACATAGCTTGGCTAGATAGGGCATTGCGTCAATGAGCGACTCGGGGAACATGCGCAAAAGTAAACAAAAATGTAGATAGAGGAGCACACCTTGGTGTGCATATAAACTATTGCAACAATTGTGAGGCACAACTTTATGGGACGTCAATTCTTGGCAAAAGCAAGAATGAGCATGCGCGGCTTGCCTTAGAGGCCTACCACATAAAAAGGCAAGGCGATAATTGTATCAATGACATATCTTTGTCCCTGCACCCATCCGAATTTGACTTCCTACGTTTGCGTACGTGATAATTTGGCAGATCTCTGTAATGTATTCCGAGTGCCTGCGCGGTTGTGTGGCCTAGGGTTTATATTGTATCGACGACGAAGAAATAAGTTGGCGCCAGTGTGTGTCGTATCTTCCTTTTGTGTTTGTGCTGTAAGTTTAAGTTGCTTGAATAAGCCATTCCAAATTAACAGTGGCTTGTATAATGAGGCCGATCAGCGGCATTTTGCATGGATTAGCACACAATTATGATAAATGTCAAAGTACTAAATTAAGAAATTGGGACTCATCACACAAACAAGCTACATAATTTAGTGTAGTTATTGGGCTGTATTTCAGAGCAAGCTATTAAAAATTATCGTATTTTACGAACCAGAACCCACCTTCTAGTAAGCCCGGATTAATTTGGACAACCTGAGGTTCTTTAACATGCACCTAAGTCTAAGTACACGGGTGCTGTTGCATTTCGCTCCCGCTGAAATGCGGTTTTGTTTACGACTAGACTTGCAAAACTTCCAAACAGGATCCCCCCTATATTTTTACAGTGGGCGCTCTTTAAATGGAGCCTCAAGGGGCCAGGGAAATTGGTTCCATTTACCAGGCGTTCTATTTACTGAGAGACATTCCAGAGAGCCAACCAACTACCAGGATGGTGTCCTGTTTAAGTGGCAGTTTTGCTTAAGTGATTTTCGTTTATCGAGATTCCACTGTAGACCATAATAGTGGATGAGTTGTGTTCTGCATGGACACTTTAGCATGGCTACCATGTTTAGTGGAATATTGTGCAAGCAGCAACATTTCACTGTACCGTGTGCAATATATAAAGCCAGCAATGTAACATGTTGCAAATGCAGCCACGAACAAGTACCTTTCCTGATCATATCTAATAGCAGCATCTTTAGACGAAATTAGTCATGCTTTCTCACGTTTAAGTGCCTTGCTATCAGAAATCAAATCCCCCTTATCACATTGGCCTCCAATTGTGTCATCCCCCGAGCTGAGGTAATTTGAGATTGCATTTAATTGCACTTCAAATAGCATATTGGTCTTATTTAAAAAGCACATGGTATCACAGTCACCACCCAGATATAAAATTCATGCTGCAACACAGTAGAAGACATTCTGAGGTAGAAGCCTAACTATTCTTTTGAAGTGGGGTGCATACTCAAAACACTGCAATGCAATTGCAGACAGGGCTGATAGTGTAGCAACCAGGACGGATTTAACGGACATAAAGGAGCAAAATTGTGTGAGCTTCGAATTATTATTCTCCCTTAGGAACCATGCTGTCCAATTATAAAATGGGGATCAAAATAAAGTAATTGGATAGCAAACCTGCATTTCATTAAGTAAATAAAATACTGTTCATGCTACCTTCCAGGGTGCACACTACCTACCTTCTCTTTCTTTGAATGTGAATTTGTTAACTTGCCATGGGTTGCCAAATGTATAGGTGTATTGTTGGTTGAGGGTGGTGGAACGGATATAGGTCTCAGGCTAGAGGAAATATTTCGACAAGGAGACTTGCCAGGTTGAACAACGAATGTCTCAGGCTGGAGCCATTTGGTTCCCTTGCAAAGCTGTTCGCTCCAGCATGAGACTTCCTTTGTTGGACAACTGTTGACGACTAATGTCGCCATGTTTTCATTTACCCGCGTCTTATTCAACCTATTGCTCCATGCAGGAGCTGCACTTTCTTTAAAAAATAAAGATATTAATGAGCTCAAAGGCTTTATGCATGGCTGCATTTCCAAGTGGAAAAATTTCTTTTCAATGAATGAGAGTTGGTGCCTTTCTTGGGAATTCAATACGAAGAACCAAAAATTAAGCTAACAGACTGGCTATGACGACAAGTAAACATGAATTGATGTGGAGTGCCATTTCTTCATTTCACACCAGGCTTGGGGCCAGCCGGACTTCTTCCTAAAATTGAGAAAATTTTTCTAATGAAATACATATTTAGAGTATTCTCTTCATAATCTGAAAATTAAAAAAATGGTTATTTGGTAATTCATATTTAGTTGGGAACAGTGCGAAGGACACTGGCAAAGCAAGGGCTTATACAGTAATGACACATAGTGCTGGCAGACAACAGATTTATATTAAAACAGAAAAACAGTTACGTACCTTAAAATGCTTCCTAAAAGCCATAAAAAACCAAAGCAGGAAGCAGTTCTACAAAAGAATGTATGTGCATGAAAAATAGACCTGATCATCGGTTTGCAGACTTGTCAGTTAGCAAAACATGTGTTACACTGAAACATTTCTCCTACAATTTGGCAATTTTGTGGGCTTTGATTATTGCTCGGGTCAGTTGGTTGCTGTTGTTACTGCTATTAGTGTACGGTGAAGTCTAATGTAGATGGGCAAGTGCTACTGACAACTAGGAAAATTGGCAAATTTTGCTGAACCAGGATAATGCACGCATTGTCCTGCTGCAGTGAAACTTTCCAGTAAACTTTCACAGTTGTCTGTAGCACTTTCCCACCTGTCTCGCCTCATAGTGTTCCATCTATTGCTTCATCATACTGTAATATGCACCCCCAACTGACACAAAATTCTGCCCTTCTGAAGTTCTTACTGCTACTTCGAACTTGTCACATTCAGGCCACCAGCCGTACTGAGCCCAATGTAGTATAACTGCATGGACTGGCAGCTCTTGTCATGAATTTATTCTGGTGTAATGGCACCACAGAAGCAAATGAAGACAAAGACATGCAGGGCACAAGCGCCTAACCTCAACTCTGGCTTTAATAAGAAAACAGACATCACATACAACACGTAGTGACATGAAGTGATGTCATTATTTCAAAAACAAATTCTTCATGCAATGTAACTGAGAATGACTGATGCATTTGTCCTATTCATGCTAATCTTCCAAAGCCTAATTAGCTTATGTACGTCTGCTCATAATTTCTGGCTACGAGTTTTGAAGAACACAGGAACGAACCAATCTATTTTGTAGTGCATCACAACGTGCGGATGAGAGTTGTTGCACGCAAACTTCATTAGCCTCAATCTGAAATTATTAAAATTGTGTGTCTATGTAATGCAAGCATGACTGGATGGGAATGGCAGACTGTACATAACCTCCGTTGCACAGTGCACCGCCTGCAAATTGTGCTGCACGCAACAAACAAATTGATTTGTTTTTCTGGCTTTTGTCTTTTTTTCTCATCAGAGCAAATCTCTCCACGTTTCATACAGACAAAAAAAATTTTGCCCGTTGGGATCAGCTACACACTTATCCATGAAAATTACAAATGCATATGAAACAACTGCAACCACTTTTTTACTTCATCATCTCATTCATTATATTCTATATTCATTGCTAATTTAGTTGCACAAATCATTGTTTTCTCAGGCCCTTGCTAGGAGAGTTTTGTGCTGTAACAAAAGGCAGAAGCCAAAAAAAGGAAAAGGTTGGTTGTGGCTTGAAGAACAATATGCATATAGTGAGCTAGGCCGCAAGCGTTGCGTAGTCTGCTGCCATCATAAGGCCGTGCCTACATCAGACAGATGGGATGCTCTATTAATGCGAAATGAGGTAGATTGAGGGAGTATGAGTCACCTGTGTGAAACAACCCTCCCTCACACAATGCTAGATACTGCAAAGAATGTGACTGCAGTCCTGTGTTCCACAAAACTTGCGTTGTAGTCAGGTATTACGACCTGACAACATGAAAGGTAATTGTGGCTTGCAACATTAAAAAAGGACAAATGTATCACTGCACTGCACTGCATAAAGAATTTTTTTAACAGGTATTATCACATCATGTCTCCACCTTTTATTAAATTTGCCTGCTTCCTTATTTTAAAGCTTGAAGTGAGATCCGGTGCTTGTGTCATTTGCGTACATATCTTTCTTCATTTACTTTTTGTGGTGTCATTACACCAGAATTTGTATAACCAAATGGCCACACACTGCTTTTGTCGCGTTATAGTGGTGCTTGGAAAGCCTCATAAACAGCAGCCTATTTGGTCAAAACATGCTTTTGTACATATTCTTTTCCAAAAAGAAAAGCTGCCAGGAAGGTAACAAGAATCGAGAGCATTCAGTGAAATCCACTGCAATGCTTTGCTGTTTTGCCTTTATTCCTTACACCTAAGTGGATAAGCCAGAGTGTGAATGTTACAGAAATGCCCTAAATAAGTTGTTGAAATTATGCGAAAATGTTAACGCAACTAAGTGTAGATTTATGTGCAATAATAGACACCAGTCTCAGTTTCTTTCCTTCTGACACAAACATAGTATATCTTATTCCTTTGGCACGAAGAAAAGCACATGTAGAGCAAACAAGTCTATATTTGAATGAGCCTTCATGATTAAGCACCACTATAATGTGACCATTAGAGTACATACACTGTAAACTGCGCAGATGACGGCCCGAATTTCACATGTGCAACATGTTAGCGAAAGCAGCAACCATTAACCCAGAAACTAACCAAATCCCACAAAATAACAACAAAAAAAGACGAATGTGTCAGCACAGCACCTGTTTTCTGAAGTTACAGGAAAGTGGCATGCTTGTTAACAAACCTACAACCACGGCATATTTGTATGTGACCACCCCCTTCCTCTTTATGTGCTTTCGTGCCTTTGACAAGGCGTTACTGGATATTTATTTGCTTGTCTGTTGCAAAAACACATCAATTATCAGTCAGCACACAGTGCACCATGCCATTTATCTATGTGGACTCACTTTGTGTCCTTAGCACTGCTCTTACCTGTTCAGAACCAAGAATCGCAAGAAGACTTGTTCTACTTAAATGTACATGCCTGAACATGTGGGTTCTGTAGTTGAAATAAGGTAATTATAAGTAAAACAAATGGCATGTTCTGATGAACTTTGTTTTCATAATCTAATTGTTTATTTTGGCACATAACCAGTCAGATCATTCATACTAAAACAAGAAAACAAATTCAACACACTGGTTTATACTGGTTGGTGCTCTATCGACTTTAATACACACATTGAACAAACGACAGGCAGTGAGAAATGCCAGCCACAACTTACTTCCAGACGGTATTATCGGTCACATGTGCACATGATATAGCTACAAAAACCCAAACGAAAGTAAACAAAGAAAAAACTACATTTTAACAGAAAAAGAACAACACAAAACAAAGAAAACTTCTTTTGGAAGCTAAGTCACAATCAAGGTGCAAATGACAGCTATAGTTTGGCAAGCACACATTTAGTTATTTTGCTCTGTCACAATATCACAATCAGTCACGATATCACAATTTCTTGTTTGACAGCAACACCAACGGGACATCTACGCATATCTTTACTGCACATGCCATTTTTGCTCGCTCCAAAATCCTTTTGTGGTTATTCATTTAGTACCTGCTTCGCCTGTCCTGGCATTGCAGAGGGGGTATACATTCTGTGTAATGTAACTTACATTCAAATCAAGCACACAAAGCACGGAGTGAATTATCTTTGAAAACTATGCAAACATTTGCAGGCGGAGAAACCTTGCAGTCACTTTGGTCCAAGAAAAAAACAATGTGCGGCATCACCTATGAGTAAAAGGAAATTAATAAACCTTTTTAGTCTAATCTCTTTCTTGTGAGGTATGATGATAGCCTGATATGGATTTCTCTATCTCTACATGTTTGGAACAGTACATGCTGTGAAATAATTTTAACTGAAGAGATTTCCTAGTCTGAAATCCTGCCACTGCAGCTTACCCTTACTCTCATTAATACAAAGCTTTTTAGTACGACTTCCTATTACAAATCTAACTGCCATATTTTGAACATCTTCAAGTACACCAGCTAACTCAATATTATGGGGATCCTAGCAAACACATACTTATTTGATTAGTGAATGCACATAAGCAAAATACAGCTGTTCTGTTCTTTGAGGTTTTCGGGTCGCCGACAAAATGTGTATGGGTGGACACACGACAGCTACTACACCGATAAGCATCGTGGCCAAGCAAAATTAAGTTTATTCCTACACGGGCGGGCACGGTGGAGTGTGAGCAGACGATGGTCGGCTTTTTCTGGAGGCATGTACAAAGGAACCCCAGCTTAACGAATCCACTAAAATCAGCAATTTGGTTTGTTGTACTGTGATTCCACCTTTTAGTCAAATAAGTACATTTGCAAATGGATTGTTTTCCCACAAAAAGGGCCGCAGTCAGAAAAATCAAATCTGAATGAGAAAAAAAATTTTGAATTTGAGAGTCTGCGACCAAAGATATGGCTTCACGGTGTGTCAACGATACCGTCGCATAGGCAGTATGAAGCAAACCTAGCCTTGCTTTTGCATCCACTCTGACCTCTTTGATACTGCCACACGCAGTGGGACAGCACCATCATGAAAAGTGCTCGCAGTGGAGGCGAACGCTTTGTCTGTCTCTCACTTCAATGCATCTCCGAAACTACAGATTATGCAACCCCCAGTACTAAACACGTGGGAAGACTGTGCACATACCACGCCATATCAGCACGTCCACCCTTTCCACACGCAGCAGTTCACCTATAGAACAGGGTGCGCAGGCTGATGTGCTCAGCTGTACTCACAGCCATGTGCAGCGACGGCTGCGCTAGAAAAGAAGACACGCACGGACTGGGCTCCTCTGAGGGCCCCCTTAAAAGCTGTTCGTCATTTTTGTTTCTGTAATAGGCTAGTGCAAAAAGTGAATTCGCTTCATTCCTATTAGGAAATTTTGTACACATGGTAGAAAAATTATGAAAGTAGAACATTTTATTACTTTTCACCCCTCTCAGATGGAATATCGTACAAATGCATAAGCAGCCATTTTTGCCTTGTTTCATCTAAGATGTTTTTTTTTCATGCTGAAAGAAAGGCATGTGTTTAAAAAATAAGCTTGGTTGCAATATGTAAAGAAATTCTGTAATGTCACAAGGGTTGCTGAAATGAAAATATATTTGTGATTTTCTTGCAACTGAAACACTCAAAAGGAAAACGACCTTTTAAACAGACTAAAAAAAAGCCACAGCACATGCACCCATACTAAGCCAGGGACTGTATCAAGCTGATATGCGAGGACTTTCAAGAAAGAATCTTTCCCGGTTTGGTAAAATTTTTAAAACAATGGTGGATACCTGGCCCACGCCTTAAATCTAGAAGGAATAAAGTTCTTAAGTTACTCTGTGTTCTTTCTTGAATCCAACAAATGTGCCTAGAAAAATGGGCCAAGTCTACATGTGTGTCAAGGTGTGAACAAGAAACTCTCTTTAGCTGGCTGCAGTGCTCCCTGTTATGAATATTCAGGCAGAAAATTGTTACCCCAAATATGACTGTGCCCCCAAGAAAACCAAATGTGTGGTAGACTACATCAATCCATATGGAAAAATCTTTAGTCCATGCTTGCTGGCACCCTGTGTCTGCATTGGCCTCTAGGAGAATTGTGGCCCCCATGTGCTGGAATCTTTCTGTCGCATAGAAAACAACATTGTGATACCAGCTGTGAAGTGTTAATCAGTTTAATCAGCAGTTTAATCACAGTTAATTCCAAGTGTTTACATGTTTTAAGCATTGCTTGCGGGCATCTTGCCTACAAAACAACCTAGACCTTACATCCCAGTCTGGTGTGTAGTGTAACAAAGGCTTTTATTGGAGCAACTTGATGCTTTTATATTGGTTATTCAGTTGGCATGATCTTTCACAAAAGAGCTATAGGCAATTTTGCTGCAATAACAGTACTGTTTTTATAGCTTTCGTCGTGGGGAGTGCGGCTTGCCCCTTTTGCCAGAGTTCTTGCTGAACGACGATTTATTATCGGTCTGTTATATGTGGAACTTGAACAGCTTATATTTTTGTCTCCTCAATCCACACTTCTGCTGCACTTCTGCCAGCATCTCTACAGATAGTGTTTTAACTGATGCCATACCAAGTGAGCACGCTACAAGCCTTGTGTGCATTGTTTTCATGACTCCTTCGATGACCAAATTTAATTTTCAATGACTTTATCAACTAAGTATCTAGCGGCAGCTTGAACATGGGTAGTCATGAGAACTCGCACCAGGCTTGGTCGAATATATCCAGCACTGCAGCACCGAGTAGTGAACCATGCTGTAAGAGTTGGCAACTTAATTGCCACCTTGTGATTGAAACTTTGCAACCTTACAATCAAGGCTTCAATTGCCCAGCCAGCGAGCTGCAGCAAAGGTGTGAACTATAGCCATCTGTTGTCACATTCTATGTCTAAGCGATAGCAGCTGATCCCTGCAGTGGTGGCCCTCAAGGCCAACAGGCATCCCTTTCTGTGCACATGCTTGTGTACGACTAGGCAGATGGTGGCAGTTTGTTCTTCAGCATTAACACTATGTTCACGCTGTATCGGGAACACATTTTCTGATTCAGTGCGATAGCCTTTGAACCTACATAATTGCCACCAAGAGTCCTTACTCCGCCAACCTTTCCTTTGCCATGTCATCTGCTTCTGCCTTGATGTCATGGAGCAACTTCTGCTATATGAAGCAATGATGGTGTTTGAGCATCCACACAGCCTTGCAGTTTTCCAACCTGAACATTGCTTCATTAAAAGCTGACATTATTTGGTCTCAGCAGACAGATCAGAGTTAAAAAAGAACCCTCATAAACTTCTTTCAAAGTCATTCTAACCTTGTCAATATTCCCGTGCCTTTTGATGTGTTATTCAACATTGTCCAAAGCAAGTTGGCTCTAAAAAATCAAAATAACTTTGTGAGACCAGCTACTAGGCTACCACTTTCTTCAGCCAGCCTGAAGTGTCTCACAGCCATCAAAGCAGGAGTGCAAAAAAACGACAAAGAAAAGTGTGGCACACAAAATGTTCATGGAAATCCATGTTTATGGACTGTTACACTGACTGAAAAAGATGGTGGCCTCCCAATAGTCTTGAAGTACGTAGTTGTTTCAGTCATCAACAAACAGCCAGTTGCCCAGTCCTGCACTAGCACAGTGTACAGATGCTTACGGATTACAATTTGTTGTGTGTGCATGTGGTGCAGTGTACCACATATCATTTTCCTGAGGCTGCAGTACACTGGGAAGACTGGTTGCTACTTCAATAGTAGGCCCTTAGAGTATTGCAGCCCTTTGTTCACATTTTGCTGCAGATTGTATCTAACGGAAATGCAAACTGTTTTGCAGGACATGTCAGTTCAGTTCAAGCAATTAGAGTAACCCAAGAAATAGTTTAAGCCTCCAAAATGTCTTAATGCATTCCCTAGTTTAGTACAGGTTTTCGCCTGATGTTTTGGCTTCTTCCATGGTATAATGCTGTTGCTTGCGAGGTACTGGTGGTTTGACGATCACACCCTCTTGTGTTGCTATAATGACAACTTCAAACAAAAATTTTCCTTCCTAACAAACGTTTGGATACAGTGCCTGTCAGCTCATCTTTTAACCTGTTTTAATTCGATCTGGGCATTTACATCGAACGTAAACTACGAAATATCACTACTGAGAATTAAAAAAAAGCACACCTGTGTAACGATTCTGCCAAGATCGTTGGAGTGGTCAGCCACAGGATGCAACGCAGGTGGAAAGGCATCCTGAGTTAAAGCAACATAACAATCATTGTAAGATGCGGGTAAAAAATTTTATTCTGTGAGGCTTTTGGCATGTACATACTAATTACCACATTTGTATGTAAAATAGTTCTCCGTAATAGCTGAGCAAGGTTAACGTCTCGTCCTATGACTGTCAGCCAGTGCTACTCATGGCAATGGTGGCAAATATGGCACATCCTTTCAAATGGAACTTTTGTGGGTTACATAAAATCAAAAGAACTTAGGTTCACATAAAACATGACATCTGTGGTTAGAAGGATGTGTTGCATGCAGCACCAATGCCATGAGTGGCACTGCCTAGCACTTCCAGGGCCAGACTTAGTACATAAACAATACAAATGTGCAACAAAGTGAACAGGTGGATAGCTGCTGCTATAACTCAAAGATTGCATGCATCATGCAGATGTGAATGCAGCTCCCATAAGGAGCGAGTTGCCCTTCGGTGCACTTCACTTCTCTTCCTCTTTTGTCTTCATTGCATGCTGGTGCCATATGGTAATAATGAACACAAATTAAGCACCTCAGTTCCCATTCTTGTTTTACTACATGCTGTAAAGTCATCTAAATGCGCTTAAGGCTCTTAAGGATGTACTTCAGCCATTTTGTCTTAACAATATTTTTCGCTTGGCTTCACTACAACTTAATGTAGCGCAAATTCTAGACAATGCTTACAAAAAGACCTACTGCACACAATAACACCTTCAATTAAAATTACAGTCTATGGCTTCGAGATGTGTACATACATACTTTATGCATGGTTACAATGAAAATATAAGTGACTTCTAATACACACATTTAGCATACTGCATAACAGTCACCTGGTTCCAAAATGGTTTTTTGTTATCACACATAGGACGGCCACAACTATAAATTTAATTCTGGCAGTGACTTAAGTCACGGCCAAAACCTTCACAGTGCAATCAATAAAAATTTCCGAATTTAGAGCAGTTAGACATAAACAGGGCAAATAGTTTTGAAGTGTTAAATAACGAACTGTTATGGAATATGGCGGTAGAAAGCCATGCGCCTGAAACATAGGTACTGTTTATCATATAAGCACATTTTTATACTTTTGCTTACTTTCCTAGGGATCGCATCAAACAGTTTGCTTACGTGTAAATTTTGCTATATGGCTGTATCGTATTAGCCCTCATCTTTTCACATTTGGCTTACTGCAGCTTTATGCACATGCAAATGGGCCACTACTACCTTCAGCGGAAGGCCAAACACTATGCTGTCCAAGAAACATGCATTTTACAACACTGAACAGTAGACTTAGAGAATGAGCAACTCTTATAAAAAGTGCAGTTCTTAGGACACACATTGATATATATCTGCAAAACAAAGATTTTTGCTAAAATGATAACTTAATCTAATTGGTACTGAGCATAATGCATCATGCAAGAAACTTGCATTTACCAGACACCACTATAGAAGCTGCGACCTCTGCAGCTTCTCCACAATCTGGCATAATGTACTCAAGCTGCCTGTAAACCCTGGAAGGCGTCTTTGATACTTTAAGAAGCTTAGCAAACATGAGAAGGTCCTAAATGAAGGTCAGAGAAGCAAAGCAAATTTTTAACCATTCCTCTCTATGTTGCTATGAATCTGAAGGTGCTAGAAAATGATATATTTGAACTGTATCTTTAATCGTGCCATACTAGAACACATTTTTGCAATAATAATGTAATAGAGAAGAATGACAGAAACCAATCTAATTATTATTTTTCTAAACTTGCACCAAGTTTTCGTCATTATGCTGATGCACACACCTGCATACCTCTACTGTGAAGTCTTGTTTCAGTTTCTTATTTTATTGTTACATAGTAATTTACATCATACACTTGTCCTGAAATACATCATGTTGGGCTCCTTCAGTATGTTTTTTTCTTACACATGCCTATACAGGGCAAGCACTCAAATATATGCAAAACTGCCACGGGACTGGCCACTCGAGGTCGACATGATTGCACAGCGCAAAAGATGAGGTCTGAAGGAAGAACACAACACAGGCGATGTCACACACACTCAAGGCACTTTGCGAGATTCTCAGGCTTCTTTCATGCTCCTAAAACATTATGTAGCACATATTGAGCCACAGAAAGCTGTACTGGGAAATTTTCACGTTGCTCTACAATTTTATAATTGAGACTTTTTATCTAATTGTAATATTTGATGTTGATTAATTGATTAAGGCTAATTAGGTAATTAGGCAAAAGGCAGAAAATCCAAGTATTTCCAAGAGACCGGAAACAACATTACCTAGGTTCTGTGCAGCTAGGTGGCATTCGCATATTTTTTAAAGTTTGCTAAAGCTACATGGTATAACCTGCATGCGTCCCATGGAACAGGTGTCTCACCAATCACTCTAAGTGATGCCACTAAACTAGCCATTGTACTTAAAACATACAGGGTAAAAGAAGTAAACTCTAGGTAAGAGCATACCAAGGCCTCTATTGCTGAAAAGGGAAACTGATGGGAGGCGTCTGATCTCCGGCTATGAAGCTGTTTCATCCTCACAGCTGGCAATGAAACGGCCGCAGTCGCAGTCCTGAAGTAAAAGAGAAAAATTTGACAGTACAATGATCACACAGAGCACGAAAAAGCTGGTCGCAAGTTTATCTTGAGAATATCTGCTGCTACATTAAGTTTTGTATATTGGTCAGCTTATTGTTAATCTAAGCTTGCCAAAATTTTATATCTTAATGGCTTTGCTCTTTACAAACTAAAAGCTTTGCCCAACTCATGCACTTACGCGCTACTTAAGCTATGAGATGTTTACTGATCCGTTACAATGAATGGCTTCTAAGACAAATTATTTCACACAAAAGGATGCATAACTTATGAGTGTTACTGACATTAAACACCAAGGAAGTATCTCTTTATAATAGATAATGGTGGACTTCAAGCACATTTTTCCCACAGATACAGGTAGATCGGTCTGCCTTAATTTTTCACCAGCAGCAGAAATTTTGTTATTAATACTCCTGCAATATAGGATGACGCTGTGATGTGTGATATGATCCTGAGTTGATATATGATCTGATATGATCCTGATTTGGCACCTAGAATTCAAAACTGAATATCTGTACCCAATACGCAATGGCACAGCAGCAAAGTAATTAAACATTAAACAAGTCCAGGTATCCAGTGCACAGCGCCAGCTGTTGCATAACATTGCACAAGCATCGAATATATAGATATATTGTAGTATGTGCACGGCAGGCGTAGTGGCGGCCTCAGCAAGGAACACAGCCATGGAGCGACGCGCCCGTATGAGCCATCGCCGGCAATTCTATCGCGTAAATTGATATATCTCGTCACGGCACAGGCATCGTTTTATGGCCGCCGAGGTGCCGGCGCCACTGATACTCACCTGCTCCAGCCGTCGCCGTTCAAGTGACGGCGTATCCAGTAATCTGAACCCAAGCAGGACACGTTACCGCCAAGCAGTAGGCTAACAATAAAGAGGTTCTTATACTCTGACCGGCAGCTCATGCGGCGTTGACCCGTAGTGCCGTTGGAAGCTCACCACACGCTTTTAATACCCCAAACGCGCAGCCGACATTTCACGCCCGCAGATCAAAGTCGACGGGCGCAGGCTCTACATGCTACGCGCCGCAGTCGCGCACTGCCTGCACAATCAGCGATGTGGGCGCGAAGAGACACAGACGATAGCACGGAGCGTACTGGCAAATCTGCACAATGCGCGCTTAGTGAGCGACCTACTGCACACAATCGCACGACCTAGGGGATTGGCACCACGTACGCGCCAGCTAGCAGATCCGCGCAACAAAGAAGCGCCGCCGGTTCTCGCTCAAATGATCGTTGTACAAACACTCACACACGCGCACACACGCGCACCCTTAACGAGCCGCCACATTTTGAGGCCGCGGTTAGGCGGCGAAGCTTAGCTCACCTCGCACTGCACGTAACTATTATGGTAGTTGCTTGCGCTTCGGGGAACACGTCGAATGCTCCCATCCACCCAATTCAAGACGCGGCAAAGTCCGTCATCATGTAAAATACTCATTTTTACGTACACTCGCTTGACTCTAAGCAGTCAAGTCGCTTCGATTACGACAAAGCTCGAAGAAACACAGTGATCGTGCAAAATGGTTCTGGACGGCCACCTGTCGCGCCATGTTGTACTGAGACCTTCAATAAGTCATATCAGCGCGTCCCCTCACTTTGAACACATGCACACTCATAGAACGTGTAATAATAGTTCAAAGTCACTTACCGTGGAGTCTTGGGGGTTCAAAGCTGTGAGAAACAACAACCACGGTAGAAGAATGCGCCGTCGCTGACAATGGCTGCTCCTTTGCGGCTTCCAACGCACGCGCGCGCGCTCCGAAGGCTTGTGCTCCTCCGCGCGTAGTTCCGACCGTTCCGACCGTTCCGACTTTCGGCGTCCTGTGCAGCGCCAAGGCGCGGCTACTCCGAACAGAAAAACAGCGCCGACACACATTGCGCGGGATATTTCGAATCTGACTGCAGAAATAATCCGACTGAAATTGTCGCTGCGGCTGACTGCCATGTTGGTCACGGCTGAGTTATTGTTTTCTCTATTTGGCTCGTCTCAGATATGGGAGTATTTCAACACTCCCACTTTCCCGTACGCCACCGTTATTCCTTGAAAACCCCCATTTTACAACCGCAATGTCCCTTCAAATGGGGTCGGGGGTATAATAATAGTTCTAGCTTATTTTACTTCTTCTCGTGGGAGTACTCATTTTAGGCTAGAGGGAAAAAATGGGATATCAACTGTTAAAACGCCCATATGGGCTCATTTGTGTTTACAGTGTACAAGCTCATCCGGTGCATTGGCGGACTCGACAATGAGGTCGTACCAGACGGCATTTTACTATCACAGCGGCGCCGTTTACAACCTTAAGTAGTCTATGTTGTTAGACTTAAGCCGTTCTACAAGCTCTAATAAATATTGTGGCTTTGCATAGTTGAACTTCGCACTTTTTTTTGGACTGTGTTACATTGCACTTTGCTTCTTCGTGGTTCTGTAACTTGTTTTAATAGCTGTTTACTCTTAAGCTTGTGCCATCGGGACGATGCATTTTGAGAGAAGGCCTTGGCACATGAACTTCTTTATCGGGTGACCACGTATAGCCTTCTAACAAGTGTTATCGAAGAGCGCGAAACGTTCCTACATGTATCGGAAGTTCTAGAATGTTACATATTGTTCTATCCACTGTCTGTTGTCTACGAACCTTGTGTAAACTGATTGCATGCTTGTGTGCGGCGAATGAATGATGTGTAACTTTCTGGAAGACACGAGGGCACACCACCGATCATTCTGGAACATTCGATGCTCCTGTGAACAGAGGACAGTGTAGCCTGTTCTTGAGGGCACAAGCGCCCTATAAAACACTTCGTCAATACCAGTATTGCTTCTTTTTTCACCGTCACTAGTACGTGACATGAAACAATTTTTTTATTGGGAGTTCGTTTCGCATAGTTTGCACCCTTTCTTCACAATATACGTCGCAAAAGAACAACATGGCAATAATGCCAAACGAATCAAGGGCAACAGACAAAACTCTCTTTTTATAGGAGACAGAACCCAATTGCAAGCCTACTTCCAATTTCTTACGCATCTTTTTGACAGTGCTCTTGCTTTCTGATATCGACAAGTGGGAAGACAGATAATGTGTACTAAAAGTAGAGCAACACGTTCTCGTGACAAAATTCTCTATTTTGTCGGAGGGAAAGACACCCAGGACGACGAGGAAATAACTTTATTGCGTGCCCTGCGAATTTCAGGGGAGGGCCAAAGGCCCCACCTCGGAGATAGCCAGGACTGCGTAGGTCCTGGCGGCACCCGCGGCCTGCTGGACGGTCTGTAGTTCATCCTCGAGGGCGGGGCTGAGTGGCGCGGATTACCAGCGCGTACGAAGGCTGTTGCTAGAGGCTGCGTTCTCGTTTTCGTTATATATACCTCGGCATTCACCATTATATATGCGCCAGTGTGGCCCTAGATTCACATGTGTTGCATTTGTCCGTTTGCTATATATCCGGATATATGGTGAGCGAGAGCGCAGGATTCGGATACATCCTAGCTTGTAACTGCCGCCACGCGACAGGCTGCTTTTTATTAATTTTGGGTGAGGTCACGAGAGCATGCCCCTCTGTAACCAACAGTGTTTCCTCATTTCATCCCATGTGGTCATCCTGTCCTCCCACTCCCAATCATTTACCACACCGCCGCGTCCGGAAGGTATCGGGGTGTCACTTGCGACTGCGGCTCGGTCCGTAAGCCCTCGAGCCGCGTCGTGTGCCGCCTCGTTGTTGCCGTCCGCCGCGAGGGTGTGAGCGGGTGTTCATCTGATGCACGTCTTTCTTTTGCAAATTTGACCTCCTGTATGAAGAAAGCGTAGTGCGTCCGGGAGATTCGGCCATTGGCAAAGTTTCTTATTCCCGTCTGAGAGTCACTGACTATCACGGTGGCGTTAGTCTGAGCTCCAGCGAGCGCTATGGCTACTTCTTCCGCGGTCTGGTTACTTGTGGTGTGTATCGTCGCACACGTCTTACACTGTTTCTCGCTATCGATTACGGCTGCCGTAAACCCCCGTCTGCAACTGTATCGATTCGTGCCTACGAAGACTGCGTCCTTGTCGCTGCCAAATTTTTTTCTGCATCTGCTTCGTTCTGTTCTCTCGTCTCTCCTTATTGTGTTCTTGGTGCATGTTCTTTGGTATGGGGGGTATAACCATTGTTTCCTTTGTCTCTTTCGGGATGTCCACCTTGACAGCATGCTGTGTGGTAACCTATGCCAAGTCTGTCTAGGATGTGTCAGCCTGCTCTAGTCTTAGAGAGGCGTTCATATTGTGCCGTACATTGCGGTTCAATGGGCTCGTCTATCGTGTTGTGTAGGCCTAATTGCAACAACTTGTCCGTGCTGGTGGTGATCGGTAGTCATATGGCAAGTTTGTATATTTTACGAATGAGGCACTCCAGTTTGATCTTTTTCGCGACCTGCCAGTTCAAGTACGGCGCTACGAATACTATTCTACTTATTACGAATGTCTGTATTAACGTGGTCGTGTTTTCCTCTCTCATCCCGCTACGTTTGTTTGCTATTCGTCTGATTAGTCTTATCATTTGCGCTACAGTTCCCTCCAGTCTTCTGAGGGTTTCTCCGTTGTTGCCCTTGGCTTCGATGTCCTGATACTGCCGCATGGGTTTCCCATCAGTCATCTTGAACTGTATCTCCTCTCTATGCGTGAGATCTTCCTGTAGTTGCCTGGTTTGCAACCTCTGCGAGTCGGTCTGTACAGCAACAGCTCCAATTTCTCAACCGAACTGGTTAGCCTTGTCCCCTCCAGATATCGTTCAATTGTTTCGACCGCTGTTTGTAGCGTTTGTTCTATTTGCCCGTCACTTCCGTTTCTCACCCATAGGCTGAGAAACGGAAGTGACGGAAGCAACGGAAGCCTATAGGATATGATTGAGTCCCTCGATTTCTCGTAGCTTGGCTTGCAGCCCGATTAGTGCCACACTTAATAGCATCGGGGATAAGATTGAGCCCTGTGGCATACCTGCGCTGCCTTTCTCGATCTCCTCCGAAACTATGTCCGCTATCGTGATATTTGCCTTCGTGCCCGTTAGGGAATTGCGTACGTAATCGTACGTCCGTTTTCCCAGTAATAGTTCTGCTACTCTATCTAGTATCGCTGCATGTGTTACCTTATCGCCGGCCTTTTTTAGGTCCAACCCGAGAATTGCCTTTGTTGATCTGCCTGAATCTTCGACAACTTCGTGGTTTAGTTGCAACAGAGCATCCTGCGCTGAGAGATTTCTCCTGAATCCACTCATCGCGTGTGGGAGGGCGTCCCAGTCCTCGAGGTAGTTAGGTATCCTCGCTAGAGCCAAGGGCTCGATGAGTTTCGCCAGGCAAGGGAGAGATATGGGCCTCAAGTTCTCAATTTGCAGTCGCTGGCCCGGTTTAGGTATTAACATGATCTGTGCCATCATCCAGTGCTGCGATTTCTGCCCTGCCTCCCAGCATCCGTTAATATATTCTGCTAACTTAGTTATGCACTGCTCATCCGAGTTCCTTATCGTTTTATTCGTTACCCCTCTTGTCCGGGTGCCAACTTGGCATTGAGTATTTGTAGGGCTGTCCTGACCACTGACTCGCCGATTTTGTTGTCTAATTCGTCATTCGTCATTCCGGACAGGCCGCCATTGGAATATGAACCTGGCAACGTTTAACGCAAGAACATTATCTAGTGAGGCGAGTCTAGCAGTGCTATTGGAAGAACTAGAGGGCAGTAAATGGGATATAATAGGGCTCAGTGAAGTTAGGAGGCCAAAAGAAGCATATACAGTGTTAAGGAGCGGGCACGTCCTGTGCTACCGGGGCTTAGCGGAGAGACGAGAACTAGGAGTCGGATTCCTGATTAATAAGAATATAGCTGGTAACATACAGGAATTCTATAGCATTAACGAGAGGGTGGCATGTCTTGTTGTGAAACTTAATAAGAGGTACAAAATGAAGGTTGTACAGGTCTACGCGCCTACATCCAGTCATGATGACCAGGAAGTCGAAAGCTTCTACGAAGACGTGGAATCGGCGATGGGTAGAGTGAAAACAAAATACACTATACTGATGGGCGATTTCAATGCCAAGGTAGGCAAGAAGCATGCTGGAGACAAGGCAGTGGGGGAATATGGCATAGGCACTAGGAATAGCAGGGGGGAGGTATTAGTAGAGTTTGCAGAACAGAATAATATGAGGATAATGAATACCTTCTTCCGCAAGCGGAATAACCGAAAGTGGACATGGAGGAGCCCGAACGGCGAGACTAGAAATGAAATAGATTTCATACTCTGCGCTAACCCTGGCATCATACAAGATGTGGACGTGCTCGGTAAGGTGCGCTGCAGTGACCACAGGATGGTAAGAACTCGAATTAGCCTAGACCTGAGGAGGGAACGGAGGAAACTGGTACATAAGAAGCCGATCAATGAGTTAGCGCTAAGAGGGAAAATAGAGGAATTCCAGATCAAGCTACAGAACAGGTATTCGGCTTTAAGCCACGAAGAGGATCTTAGTGTTGAAGCAATGAACGACAATCTTGTGGGCATCATTAAGGAGTGTGCAATAGAAGTCGGTGGTAACTCCGTTAGACAGGATACCAGTAAGCTATCGCAGGAGACGAAAGATCTGATCAAGAAACGCCAATGTATGAAAGCCTCTAACCCTACAGCTAGAATAGAACTGGCAGAACTTTCGAAGTTAATCAACAAGCGTAAGACAGCTGACATAAGGAAGTATAACATGGATAGAATTGAACAAGCTCTCAGGAACGGAGGAAGCCTAAAAGCAGTGAAGAAGAAACTAGGAATTGGCAAGAATCAGATGTATGCGCTAAGAGACAAAGCCGGCAATATCATTACTAATATGGATGAGATAGTTCAAGTGGCTGAGGAGTTCTATAGAGATTTATACAGTACGAGTGGCACCCACGATGATAATGGAAGAGAGAATAATCTAGAGGAATTCGATATCCCAGAAGTAACGCCGGAAGAAGTAAAGAAAGCCTTGGGAGCTATGCAAAGGGGGAAGGCAGCTGGGGAGGATCAGGTAACAGCAGAGTTGCTGAAGGATGGTGGGCAGATTGTTCTAGAAAAACTGGCCAGCCTCTATACGCAATGCCTCAAGACCTCGAGCGTACCGGAATCTTGGAAGAACGCTAACATAATCCTAATCCATAAGAAAGGCGACGCCAAAGACTTGAAAAATTATAGACCGATCAGCTTACTGTCCGTTGCCTACAAAGTATTTACTAAGGTAATTGCAAATAGAATCCGGAACACCTTAGACTTCCGTCAACCAAAGGACCAGGCAGGATTCCGTAAAGGCTACTCAACAACAGATCATATTCACACTATCAATCAGGTGATAGAGAAATGTGCGGAATATAACCAACCATTATATATAGCTTTCATTGATTACGAGAAAGCGTTTGATTCAGTCGAAACCTCAGCAGTCATGGAGGCATTGCGGAATCAGGGTGTAGACGAGCCGTATGTAAAAATACTGAAAGATATCTATAGCGGCTCCACAGCCACTGTACTCCTCCATAAAGAAAGCAACAAAATCCCAATAAAGAAAGGCGTCAGGCAGGGAGATACGATCTCTCCAATGCTATTCACAGCGTGTTTACAGGAGGTATTCAGAGACCTGGATTGGGAAGAATTGGGGATAAGAGTAAATGGAGAATACCTTAGTAACTTGCGCTTCGCTGATGATATTGCCTTGCTTAGTAACTCAGGGGACCAACTGCAATGCATGCTCACTGATCTGGAGAGGCAGAGCAGAAGGGTGGGACTAAAAATGAATCTGCAGAAAACTAAAGTAATGTTTAACAGTCTCGGAAGGGAACAGCAGTTTACGATAGGTAGCGAGGCACTGGAAGTGGTAAGAGAATACATCTACTTAGGACAGGTAGTGACTGCTGATCCAGATCATGAGAGTGAAATAATCAGAAGAATAAGAATGGGCTGGGGTGCGTTTGGCAGGCATTCGCAGATCATGAACAGCAGGTTGCCATTATCCCTCAAGAGAAAAGTGTATAACAGCTGTGTCTTACCAGTACTCACGTACGGGGCAGAAACCTGGAGGCTTACGAAAAGGGTTCTACTTAAATTGAGGACGACGCAACGAGCTATGGAAAGAAAAATGATAGGTGTAACGTTAAGGGATAAGAAAAGAGCAGATTGGGTGAGGGAACAAACGCGAGTTAATGACATCTTAGTTGAAATCAAGAAAAAGAAATGGGCATGGGCAGGACATGTAATGAGGAGGGAAGATAACCGATGGTCATTAAGGGTTACGGAATGGATTCCGAGGGAAGGGAAGCGTAGCAGGGGGCGACAGAAAGTTAGGTGGGCAGATGAGATTAGGAAGTTTGGAGGGTCAACATGGCCACAATTAGTACATGACCGGGGTAGTTGGAGAAGTATGGGAGAGGCCTTTGCCCTGCAGTGGGCGTAATCAGGCTGATGATGATGATGATGATGATGAATTCGTCATTTACATGCCCTGTGTAGTCAGGGTGTATGATGAGCATCGCTTGGAAGATGTATCTTTTCTCTAATAATTTGAGGAAGTCCTGCTTTTTCCTGGGTACGCTTGTATTAGCTGATTTATATTTTGCCTATGTGCCGACTTGCTCCCGTCCGGGTCAAACAAATATCGAAGGATCTTCCACGTTTTTGCCATTCCTATCTTACTGTCCAAGTCGCTGTATTTTTCCTCCCACTGTTGTCTGCATAGCTGCTGGGCGTACTGTTCTATTTCCTTGTTCAATCTGGCTATTTTTCTACGAAGCGTCCGGTTATGTTTTTGTTTTTCCATCTCCATTGCTACCCTGCGTTAGCTTCCCACATGTGTAGAAGCTTATTGTCTACGTTCTCTAAATGCTCCTCTGGAGGGACCGTTTTTGCAGCTGCCGCCACATCTCCATGTAGTTTTTCGGTCCATTCCTCAATACCTTGTGTTCTGTCGTCAGCCTCCTCCCTTATTTTCCTGAATTTGTCCCAGTCGGCAATCTTAAGCCGTCTACCCTTTTTCTTGCGTGATCCTTCCCTTACCGCTCTTTCTAGTGTATTGTGATCACTCCCAAAGTCGTGTTACCTATTTGTCCACTGCGTGTCTCATATGCTCTAGGTGAATGTTATATCTGGCGTAGTATCCGCGCAAACGCTGTACCTATTCTCATGGGAAACGCTGGGTTGGTCACGAGAGTCAGCCCTTCCTGTTGCGCGTCTAGCCAGAGGTTCCTGCTTTTTTGAGTTTCGATTTTGTAGCCCCATGCCCCGTGTTGGGCGCTAAAATCGTCTCCGATCACTACCACTCGGTTGTCCGGTATGGGTAAGGTTTGTTTAGAGAGTGTTCGAAATTTATGCTGTCTGCATTTTGGGCTCCTATAAATATTTATAACAAAAAAGACTGTCCTGTTCACTCCACGTAGGTATGAGCTCTAGAAGAATGTGATCGATTGACTTAACCTCCGTGTCGTGTTGCACGACCGAGTGATTTCACTTTACCTTCGTCGTTAGCGCCTTCGTCTCCCCTGTGGCAGTACCCAAGGACCTGTATTCCGACAATTTTGCCAGCCCGTGCGTTTCCTACATCTTTACAATATCCGTTATTTCTTTGTTTTTAAGGCGTTGTTGCAGAATGTATCGTTTTTGATCCTATCCTCTACAATTCCATTGCCCAATCGTGTATCTATTTCGTCTGTCCATGGCCGCGTTACAAGTTTTTGAATCCCTCGGTGGGTGCCACTGACCTAGTGTACGGCTTTATGGCCATCTGGACCAGTCCCCCCTAATTGTTTGCGGTCCCCAGATTGCTAGTTTCGCGTCGAAGCCAGGCATCATTTGTTGCACTTGCTTTACTATCGGCTTTCCTAGCATTCCTATGTTTGCCTCGATTTTTGCCGCAGGCCTCACTTACTGTTGTTGTAGTCTAGTTTCAAACTTGGTTTCGTTCTGTTTGATGCTGGCTTCGATTTTCTATTCAAATTCCTCCTGTCTTCCTTGGAACGTCGTGGCTGGTTTGGGTTTTTTTACGCCGGTTTCAATCGGATCGTTGTCGGTGTTACTTTTAATGGGAGTGAGTTCTACGTCTTCTTCCATTGCTGTTCCTTTTTCCTCCCTCATAACTCGCCAGGCTTTCTCGTTGCATGGCACTATCCTGCTTCTCAAATGGTCGTTTTCTTCCCTGAGATTTCTCATTTCATCCAAAACGCAGCATTTCTCTGACTAATACTGATCTGCGCCAAATATTTCTCTAATGTCTTAGCTCTATTTTGAAAAGCAGCCTCTGCCTCCGCACACGCCGCAGAAGCCGCGTCCGCCCAGCTCACGTGTAAGGGTCCCGTGGCGCCCGTTCACGTTGTTCTTTCGTTTTGGGCTCTGGAATCCTCCTCCCGTTGTGCTCTGGGAGATCCGGTATTACTGGCCTTGGGTCTGAATCTCGATCTGGACAACGATCTCAAATTGGCTCTGTTGTTGGACGTCGAAGGGCCCCTTTCCGTTGCCTAGAGCTTGGGGAAGTTTTCCAGTCTGGATCCGTCCCTCGTCCGATGTTCCAACTGTTGTCCCCAGTCCTCCCGTCCTGGCCTGTACAGTCTTTCACCTTCCCTTTCGTAGCATATCGGTTTTCTTCCTCTCGTCTGGATCGCTCCTAGCGGTGCCTCTTTACCAACTGCGGTAACTTGTATCTGTCATTTCATCGGCGATATGCCGTAGCCTGGTCTTTGCCGCAGAACTGGCACTTCGCTTCGCACTCATGGTCCTCTGGCGGGTTCTCAATCCCGCAGCCTCTGCATATCCTACTGTTCGGGTTCGGGCAGACATCGGCTCCGTGACCGAGGCGTCCGCGCTGGTAGCACACGTCTATTTGCTTCCGGTATAGTGAGCACTTGACCAGTGCCCTCCCGTATCTCACGTAGTTTTGGACGTGATACCCGTGAAAAAGGATGACGATTTTCGTAGTGTTTCCCTTCCTTTTCGCCATGAGGACCGTCGAATTCTTTAGTGTGAATAGCATCTCGACTATTTCTCTAGAAGACACCTCGTGCGTTACTCCTCGCATCACTCCCTTAGATGTATCCTCCGGAGCCGATTCGTAGGCGTTCACTCCGAACTCCTTGTCTCCCATCCTCATTCCAGTGATATTCCTGTATTTTTTGGCGCGTTCCTCTGATGGCAAGCTGATCACTAGAATGTTCTGTTTGCAGTTGGCACACACCGTGTCATCTTCCGATTCCTTCCTGGGGATTCCCGCGGCGTAGGCGACGCAGCATTCTAGGCGATTCTTCCCATAGTAGGTGACCTTGAAGCCCTCACGTGGGCGCACCATTATCTTGTACTTTGCCTGGTCGTCCGTACTCTGACTGGGCGTCCTACTTGGCACATAGCACAAAAAAATTTTCTGAGGGGGTCGTTTTGCATGGTTTTGAAGCTATGTTTTGCATACACGTCGCAAGAGAAACAAGAAGGTAATAATGCGAAACCCATCAACGGCGCAAGACAAATCTAACTTTTTATTGAAGGGAGAACATCAGTACAAGCGTAGGTACAATTTCTTGCGCTTGCTTCTTACCATGGTCTTGCTTTCTCTTATCGACAGGTAGAAATACAGAGCACACAAATAAAAGAAGTGCCTAAAGTATTCGGGACGAAATTCCATTTTTTTTGCAGGGCAAACATGCCTAGAAACAAACTACTTTTGGAGGGGTTCATTTTGCATGATGTTAAAGCTATCTTTTGGATACATGTCGCAAGCGAATCAAGACTGTTATAATGATGAAGACATCACGGACCCAAGACCAAACTCCCGTTTTATTGAAGAAAGAGCGCACAACATACCTGGTTAAAATTTGTTAGGCATGATTATGATAGTGCTCGTGGGTAAACGTTACAACTTGGAAACACAAAGAACAGATACTGGAAAAATTGCATAAAATTCTCGGCACAAAATTCCCTGCTTTGTTGCAGGGCGAACAGGCCTACAAAAAATTTTCTCTCGAGCTTATTTTGCATGGTTTCGATCCTTTCTTTACAATACAAGTTTCAAGAGAAACAATAAAGTAATAATGTCAAACGTATCAAAGGCACGAAACAAAATTCTCTTGCCTATTGAAGAAAGAACGCAACTACAAGCCTTGTTCCAATTTCTCAGGCGTGTTGTTCAGGGTGGTGTTGCTTTCTCGAATCGACGCCTGGAAAGACGCGGAATAGTTTATTAAAAGAGGTGCATAAAGTCCTTGCAACAAAATTATTTTTCTGTTGTTTTGAGGAGTTTGTTTCGCATGGTTTTGATACTGTCTCGAAAATTTGTCTCAAAAGAGAAACAACAAGGTAATAGTGCGAAACGAATCAAGGACGCAAAATAAATGTATCTTTCTACTTGAAGACAGAACGCAAAAACAGGCCTAGTTACGATTACTTACGCTTCTTTTTGAAAGTGGTCTTGCTTTCTCATATCGGCCCATGAAAATAAAAGAACAGCTTATAAAAGCAAGAGCGTAAATTCTTTTTCTGGCAAAATTCTCTTTTCTTGTTGGAGGGCGAACACGCCTAGAAACAAAATATTGTCTTATGAGTTCGTTTTGCATGCGTTTGATCCTTTCTTTACAATACACGTTGCAAGAGCAACAGGCTAATATTCCCAACCGCATCAAGGATGCAAGACAAAACTCTCCTAAAGGAAGACAAAACACAACTACAGGCCTAGTTGCGATTACTTGTGCTTGTTTTTGAAAGAGTTCTTCCTTTCTCATATTGGCCCGTGAAACTGAAAGAACAGTTTATAAAAGAAAGAGCAAACATTCCTTGCTGGCTAAATTCTCTTTTTTGTTGGAGGGCGAACACGCCTAGAAACAAAATAATTTCTTAGCAGTTCCTATTGCATGCTTTAGATGCTTTTTTAAATACACGTTTCAAGAGAGAAAGCACGAATAATGCCCATCGTATCAAGGATGCAAGACAAAACTCTCTTTTTATTCAAGATTTTACGCCACTACAAACCTCATTACGATTACTTACGCTTGCTTTTGAAAGTGCTCTTGTTTTCTCATATCGGCACGTGAAAATGAAATAACAGTTTGTAAAAGGAAGAGCATAATTCCTTTTTGGCAGAATTCTCTTTTTTGTTGCAGGGCGAACACGCCTAGAAAAAAAGCATTATAAGGACTATTAATATACTTCGTCGTTTTCATTTCTACATAGCCATAATCGTTTTCCCTGTTCATCATTGCTCATCAGCTGGGGCGTTGCCTTTTTTGGAATAAGAAGCGCTGGACAGCTTGATCGGTCTCATTCTTATAAATGGAAGAAGGTACGTCAAGGCCCCGACGTCATCTCGTGTTCCCGTCCTCCCTGGAGCTTCGCTCCGGCTGCCACCCGCGCCCGGCTACCCCTACAAAGATTGGCACTTCCAACCCCGGCTCTTCCGCCGACTCTAAGCCTACCACGCAAACGACTCCGCCTGCGGTGCCCTCTCGGACTGTGACGAGACCTCAATATGATCCCCCTCCCATTGCGGGATTCCGCGGTGATGACGTCGACTATTGGATCAACCACTACGACTGCGTGAGTTCTTGCAATAAGTTGAACAACACGCAGAAATTGAGGCACGTTGCATTCTACTTGATCGGTGTTGCAAAGACGTGGTAATTAAACCAAACACCTGACATCGGGGATTGGTCCACGTTTACCTCCAAGCTACGGAAAATCTTCGCTTGCTCGTCTGGCAGTGCAGAAGTCGCCAAACAGAATCTGGGCACGCACCTCTCACTTCCACAAGAGTCTTAGACCTGTTACATAGAGGATGTCATGTCTCTGTGCCGCCATGCGAACCCTAGCATGATGGACGCCGAACGCGTTCGGCACATAACAGGCATTGAGTATGTTGTGTTCAACGCACTAATCGTGCAAACTCCGGCTTCTGTCCAAGACAACACTTCCACATGTCAGCGCCTAGACGAGCTGCAGTTTCTTCCTGTGCAACATGACAGCAGTGATCCTCAGGTTCCCCCTTCTTCAGAACTACCTGCTCTTATCCGCATCATCATCCGCGAAGAGCTTCGAACACAAGGCTTGAGGCATTCACCTGCTTCCTGTGCCTCAACCCCCACATTCGACTTGCGCGAGGTCGTAAAGCAAGTGTTGACAGCGCTGACTACACCCACGACGTGTCTTGCTCCGGTAGCACGCCCGACACCTACTTTGCGGATGTTGCTTCGCTGCTCATCCCTACCGTGACCTCCGTGCCAGCTAACGTCAACTATGACCACTTGGCTTCAATGGGAACCAGATCACTTGCAGCGCCATCCTATCTTCAGTGGCATCCACGTTGTCCGGTTTGTTTTTTCTGTGGTATACGCGGCCACCGCGCATGCCATAGAACATCTCACTTATGCCGCCGTCGCCAGCACGATGAAAGACAAGGCTGTGCTGAGCATGAAAGAGACCGCACTCTCCGGCCAGACGCCTACTATCCCGGATCGCACTCGTTCCCTCAGCAGCGTTCTCCGTCTCCTCCAGCTGCTGCCAATCTGCCTCATAGTTCCCGTTCAGCAAGACGTTGTTCTCCTTCGCCTCACCGGAGCTCTACATCACTGCTTCGCCCAACTTGCCATCTTGCCTACCAGCACTCGGAAAACTAACTGTTGCAAATTTGGGAGCGAAAACTGCTTCCTATGGGTCCTCCGAAATTCCTCCTGTTCGGCCAGCCATCATTTTTCCGTAAATGTTGACGGTGTTCCCACGTCAGCTCTCATCGATATCGGTGCCACCTTTTCTGTGTTCACGGCTCCGGAAAGTAAAAACGCCTTATCCTGGACCTATTTTGCGTGGTGCTAATGATGCATTCATTCACCTCGACGGACAGTGTACTATTGGTGTTCTCATCGACGGCATTCGTCACCGCATTGAGGTTAGCATCTTTCCAACGTGTATCCAAGATCCTATACTGGGTTGGGACTTCCTTCATTCTGATTAAGCCATCATTTGAAGTAAAGAAGAAGTTGTCCGTATCACGGATAGAGCACTTGCACCTGTTACGGCTCTTCACTTTCATGCTTGAACTGGGCCAACGCTGCAGACTTCGTCCTGCGTCCTGGTCGCGAAGACGTTGTAGCCCTAATATCCAGTAAGGTCGCCGACGGAGACGCTCTAGTCAACCCTTCTACCCTCTGTACTTCTCGCGGAAATCTCATTGCCACCTGTCTCGTCCAGTTTTCACGTGGCCATGCCCTTCTGTCTGCTTGCAACATGACCCCAGAACCTTATGATGCTGCCGAATGGGATGACTGTGGCAACCTTCGCCGACAGTCACTCTATCTCTATAGTCACGCTTTGCACTTCGTCGCCAGCACCAACTTCAGGTTTGGATGATTCTTTCGCTTCTCCAGCCTTTCTTCGTTCTTACCTAACAGTCGCGCCGTCCGAAGCCTCAATGGTAGTCTTGGCGAAGCACAAAGCCTGCTTCAATAGCTGTTCCCCTGTGTTGAGCCAAGCTTCTGCGGCTACACACTGCATCCAAACCGATGGCTGCGCTATAATACGACGACGCCCCTATCGTGTATCGCCATCCGAACGAAAGGTCATTGAACAACAGGTTGCTGAAATGCTTTCGCGGAAGATCATACGACCTTCATCTAGCCCCAGGTCATCTGCCGTGGTTCTGGTAAAGAAAAAAAGATGACTCCGTTCGCTTTTGCGTCAATTATCGAGCGCTCAATAAGATCACACGCAAGGACTTCTATCCAATACCACGAATTCACGACGCTTTGAACACCCTACAAGAGGCGGAGTATTTCTCCACCCTTGATCTTCGAACCGGATATTGGCAAATTCAGATGAACGAGACTGACAAAGACCGCATTGGCTACACCAGAGAAACTTCATGAATATACCGTGATGCCTTTTGGCCTTTATAACGCTCCGGCCATACTTGAGCACATGAAAGACAACGTACTGCGGGGACTAAAATGGAAGAGCGGCCTCTGTTATCTAGATGATACTGTCATCTTTTGCTCTAACTTCAGCCAACATCTTCATCGATTAGACGAAGTTTTCATGCCTTGCGAATGCTGTTCTCCACATCAATACAAAAAATGGAGATTTGCAAGCAAGACAATAAATGTATTGCGCCACGTCGTCTCGAATGACGGCACCCGGCCACACCCCGAAAAGAATAGTGCTGTTCTACAGTTTCCTCACTCCTGGCAACAGAAAGACCTACTTAGTTTCCAGGGCTTATCGTCATATTTTCGTCAATTTATACGAAACTTTGCTGCAATAGCAGATCTACACAAGCTACTGGGTAACGGTGCCTCTTTCACATGAAATAATGACTGCGAGCCGGCTTTTCAAGCTCTTAAGCAACATCTTACTTCCGGATCAGTGCTTCGCCACTTGGATGATCGAGCTCCCACCATACTGCATACTGACGCAGGCGGACAAGGTATTGGCGCTTTACTTCTGCAATGTAGGGCGGCCTCTAAAGAGGAAATCATAGCATATTCCAGCAGAACACTTTCTCTAGCTGAGCAGAAGTACACCATCATACAGCAAGAGTGCATGGTTATTGTTTGGTCGATTCAGAAATTTCAACCAAAGCTTTACGTCCGCCACTTCACCATCGTCACCGACCATCATGCTCAGTGTTGTCTGTCATCAATGAAACACATGTCAGGAGACTTAGGACACGGGATACTTTGCCTGCAGGAATATGACTTTACAATAGCGTACAAGTCTGATAGAAGTCCACACAATGCAGACACACTATCTCGCTGCCCACTCTCGCTATCTCGCGGGAACGCGCCGTTGCTTGCTAGACCAAGTCGTTCCGATGATACGCCTGCCTCACACCAGCTCTCGATAACGCCCCTGGACCAAGTTGCGCTTTTATCACGCTCTGATTTCGTCTTGCTTCATCGTGTCGACTCCTACTGTCAAACTCTCATGGATGGCCTTAGTCGGTTCGCCGAGCCACCCAACAGCCGCTTGCGACGCCAACTTCGACAATTCCGCCTTCAAGGTGGCGTGCTACACCGCTGCGTTTACCATCCAACAGGTCACCTCTTGATCCAGTTCTACCTCGCAGCCTTCGCATGCGAGTATTAGAGGCACTTCGCGACGACAAATCAGCTGGCCACTGAGGCTTCCACAAGACTTACGGCCGCCTCAAGACCTGCTGCTTCTCGCCTGGCCTATCCACAACGGTGGCCAAATACATTGCCTCTTGTGCGTCAATTCACTACTGCATACGCTCGACATCCCCTACTCTCAGTTTTCTGCAACCTCTCCTTTGCCCGAACGCACCTATTGAATTTGTTGGCCTTGATTTATATGGCCCCTTCCCTTTGACGTCCTCCGGTCACCGTTGCATTGTCACTTCAGTCAACCATTTAAAAAGATATGTCGAAACTACCCCTCTGCGATCCGGTACCGCTAATGAGGTCCCTGACTTTTGCTTGCGCTCTATCGTCTTCCGCCACGGGGCTCCTCGCGTTCTTCTGAGTGACCGTGGCAAGATGTTTATTTCCCAAGTTTTCGAGAAACTTCCTCGGGCCGCTTATACCTTTCGTAAATTTACTTCTACCTATCATACGCAAACCAATAGTCTTACTGTGCGCTTGCATCGTACGCTTTCTGACATGATTTCCATGCACACCCGTCCTGGCCACATAACCTGAGGTAAAATTCTTCCTTTTGTGACATTCGCATATAATGCTGCTATTCAACGGACTATCGGACTATCGGACTAACGGACTATCGGCTACAGCCCTTTCTTCCTTGTGTATGAACGATCTACTTCTACCATATTCGAGACACATTATGGTGGAAGTAGATTTGGCACCTTCGGCCTAATGCGTCCCTTTCAGAAAATATTTCTCCCCAAGACGCACATTGCCGTCAAATCGCCCGGCAAACGACAGATCCTACCAAAGCTGAGCGCAAACATCACTGTGACAACAAACACCGTGACCTCCGTTTTCACCCTGGAGACCAAGTCCTAGCTTGGAATCCAGTCCACACTCCAGGCCTCTGGGAGAAGTTCGTTCAATGCTACATTGGCCTATACACCGTAGTGTAGCAAACATCTGCAGTGAGCTACCTCGTCCGCCCAGTGCACTCCGTCACTAACCGGCGCCGCCGGAATGCCGCAATTGTTCATGTCTCGCGGTCGAGGCCCATACCTCCCCGTTTATATAATCTCTAATCTGCGGCTAGGCTGGCTGCTTCTGGGATGGCCAACAGTTAGTGTAAGCACTATTAACGTACTTCATCGTTTTCATTTGTACATAGCCATCATCATCTTTCCTGTTCTACTTCTACGCGCATGAGCTGGGGCGTTGCGTTTTTTTTTTTGAATGAAAAGCGCTGGGCAGCTTGGTCAGACTCGGTCTTTTAATATTTTCTTAGGAGTTTGTTTTCCATGCTCTTGTTCCTTTCTTTACAATTCAAGTAGCAAGAGAGACAACAAAGTAATAACGCCAACCGCATCAAGCATGCATGACAAAACTTTCTTTTTATGGAAGATTGAACGGAACTACAAACCTACTTACTATTACTTACGCTTGTTTTTGAAAAGGCTCGTGCCTTCTCACATTGGAACGTGTAAATGAATGAACAGTTTACAAAAGAAAGAGAAAAAATTTCTTTTTGGCAAAATTCAGTTTTTTTTTGGAGTGCGCACACGCTAGAAACAAACTATTTTCTTAGGAGTTCCTTTTGCATGAATTTGATTATTTCTTTAGAATACACGTTGCAAGAGAGACAATAACGTAATCACGCAAACCGCATCAAGGATGCAAGACAATACTCTCCGAATTGCAAACATAACGCAACTACAAGCCTAGTTGCGATTACTTATCTTGGTTGTTTTTGAAAAGGCTCTTGCTTTCTCATTTGAGACTGTGAAAATAAAAGAACCGTTTATAAAAGATTGAGCCAAAATTTATTTTTGGCAAAATGCATTTCTTTTTTTTTGGAGGGCGCACATGCTAGAAACAAACTCTTTTCTTATGAGTTAGTTTTGCATGCATTTCGTTCTTTTTGTAGAATACACATTGCAAGAGAGACAAGGTAATTATGCTGACCGCATCAAGCATGCAAGACGATATTCTCCTTATTGAAAACATAGGGCAACTACAAGCCTAATTGCGATTATTAATCTTGGTTGGTTTTGGAAAGATTCTTGCTTTCTCATATGAGACCGTGAAAATAATGCCAATAATGCCAATTATGCCAACCGTATCAAGGATGCAAGACAATACTCTCCTAATTGAAAACATAGAGCCAATACAAGCCTAAATGCGATTGCATACCCTTGGTTGTTTTGGAAAAGGCTCTTGTTTTCTCATCTGAGACCGTGAAAATAAAAAAACCAGTTTATAAAAGAATGAGCAAAAATTTCTTTTTGGCAAAATCCATTTTTTTTTGTTGGAGGGCGCACGCACCTAGAAACAAACTGTTTTCTTAGGAGTTTGTTTTGCTTGTATTTCATTCTTTCTTTAGAATACACGTTGCAAGAGGAACAATACGATATTTATGCTGAATACAAGGCTAGTTGCGATTGCATACCATTGGTTGTTTTGGAAAAGGCTCTTGCTTTCTCATGTGAGACCATGAAAATTAAAGAACAGTTTATAAAAGAATGAGCAAACATTTCTTTTTGGCAAAATGCATTTCTTTTTGTTGGAGGGCGCACACGCCTAGAAACAAACTATTTTCTTAGGAGTTAGTTTTGCATGCATTTCATTCTTTCTTTAGAATACACATTGCAAGAGGAACAATAAGGTAAATATGCTAACCAAATCAAGGATGCAAGACGATACTCTCGTATTTGAAAACATGAGGCAATTACAAGTTAGGTTCCCATTACTTACCCTTGGTTGTTCTTGAAAAGGCTTTTGCTCTCTCACATGAGAGGGTGAAAATAATAGTTTCTAAAAGAATTCGGAAAAATTTCTTTTTGGCAAAATGTAATTTCTTAGAGGGTGCACACGCCTAGAAACAAACTATTTTCTAAGGAGTTCGTTGTTCATACATTTGATTCTTTCTATAGAGTACACGTTGCAAGAGGAACAATACGGTAATTATTCTAACGACATAAAGGATGCCTGAAATACTCTCCTAAATGAAAACACAAGGCAACTACAAGCCTAGTTGAAAATATTACCCTTGGTTGTTTTGGAAAATGCTCTTGCTTTCTCATGTGAGACCATGAAAATAAAACAACAGTTTTTTAAAGAATGAGCAAAAATTTCTTTATGGCAAAATGCATTTCTTTTTGTTGGAGGGCGCACACGCCTAGAAACAAACTATTTTCTTAGGAGTTAGTTTTGCATCCATTTCATTCTTTTTGTGGAATATACGTTGCAAGAGAGACAATAAGGTAATTATGCTGACCGCATCAAGCATGCAAGACGATATTCTCCTTATTGAAAACATAGGGCAACTACAAGCCTAATTGCGATTATTAATCTTGGTTGGTTTTGGAAAGATTCTTGCTTTCTCATATGAGACCGTGAAAATAAAAGTGATGTTTATTAAAGAACGAGGAAAAATTTCTTTTTGGCAAAATGCATTTCTTTTTGTTGGAGGGCGCACACACCTAGAAACAAACTGTTTTCTTAGGAGTTCGTTTTGCATGCATTTCATTCTTTCTGTAGAATACACATTGCAAGAGGGAAAATTAGGGTATTATGCAAACCGCTTATTGGATGCAAGACAATAGTCTCGTAATTGAAAACATTGGGCAAATACAAGCCTAGTTGCGATTACTTACCCTTGGTTGCGTTCGAAAAAGTTCTCACTTTCTCATGTGAGACGGTGAAAATAAAAGAACAGTTTATAGAAGAACGAACAAAAATTTTCGGGGGGCAAAATGCATTTTTCTTTGGAGGGCGCACATGCTAGAAATCAACTATTTTCTTGGGGGTTCGTTTGGCATGGATTTCATGCTTTCTTTTGAATACACGTTGCAAGAGAGACAATAAGGTTATTATGCTAACCGCATCAAGTGTGCAATACAATACCCTCCTAATTGAACACATTGGGCAAATACAAGCTGAGTTGCGATTGCATACCCTTGGTTGTTTTGGAAAAGAATCTTGCTTTCTGTAGTGAAGCCGTGAAAATAAATAACATTTATAAAAGAATGAGCAAAAACTTATTTTAGGCAAAATGCACTTCTTTTTTTTGGAGGGCGCACACGCTAGAAACAAGCTATTTCTTTAGGAGTTCGTTTTGCATGTATTTGATTCTTTCTTTAGAATAGGCGTTGCAAGAAAGACAATAAGGTAATTATGCTAACCGCATAAAGGATGCAACACAATACTACCCTAATTGGAAACATAGGGCAAATACAAGCCTAGTTGCGATTGCATACCCTTGGTTGTTATGGAAAAGGATCTTGCTTTCTCATGTGATGCCGTGAAAATAAAAGAACGGTTTATAAAAGAATAAGCCAAAAATTTATTTTTGCAAAATTCATTTCTTTTTTTTTTTGGAGGGCGCACTTGCTGGAAACACACTAATTTCTTAGAAGTTCGCCTTGTATGCATTTCATTCTATCTTTAGAATACACGTTGCAAGTAAGACAATAAGGTGATTATGCTAATCTGTATCAAGGACGCAAAATGATACTGTCTAAATTGAAAACATAAGGCAAATACAAGTTTAGTTGCCATTACTTACCCTTGGTTGTTTTTGAAAAAGCTCTTGCTTTCTGATATGATACCGTGATAATGAAAGAACATTTTATAAAAAATGAGCAAAAATTTCGTTTTCACAGAATGCATTTCCTTTTGTAGGAGGGCGCACACTCCTAGAAAAATTTTTTTTTTCTTAGGAGTTCGTTTTTCATGCATTTGAGTCTTTCTTTAGAATACACATTGCAAGATAGACAATAAGGTAATAAGGCTAACCGCATCACGGATGCCAGATGATACCCTGCTCATTGAAAACATAGGGCAACTACAAGATTAGTTGCGAGAACATACCCCTGGTTGTTTTTGAAAAGGTACTCGGTTGCTCATGTGAGACCGTGAAAATAAAAGAACAGTTTATTAAAGAATTATTAAAAATTTCTTTTTGGCAAAATGCATTTTTTTTATCGGCGCACACACCTAGAAACAAGCTATTTTCTTAGCAGTTAGTTTTGCATTCATTTCATTCTTTCTGTAGAATACACATTGCAAGAGAGAAAATAAGGTAATTATGCTGACCGCATCAAGGATGCAAGAGAATACTGTCTAAATTGAAAACATAGGGCAACAACAAATTTAGTTGCAATTACTTACGCTTGGTTCTTTTTCAAAAGGCTCTTGCGTTCTCATATGAGATCGTGAAAATAAAAGAACAGTTGATAAAAGAATGAGCAAAAATTTCTTTTTGGCAAAATGCCTTTCTTTTGTTGGAGGGCTCAAACAGCTAGAAACAAAATTTTTGTTAGGAGTTCGTTTCGCATGCATTTGATTTTTTCTTTAGAATACACGTTGCAAGAGAAACAATACGGTAATTATGCTAACCGCATAAAGGATGCAAGACAATACTCTCGTAATTGAAAACATAAGGCAACTACAAGTTTAGTTGCAATTACTTACGCTTGGTTGGTTTTGAAAATGTTCTTGCTTTCTCATATGAGACTGTGAAAATAAAAGAACAGTTTATAAAAGATTGAGCGAAAATTTCTTTTTGCCAAAATGCATTTTTTTTGTTGGAGGGCGCACACGCTAGAAACAAGCTATTTCTTTAGGAGTTCGTTTTGCATGTATTTGATTATTTCTTTAGTATAGGCGTTGCAAGAAAGACAATAAGGTAATTATGCTAACCGCATCAAGGATTGAAGGCCCCTCGCCTTCGCTTAGGGGGTCCGCGAGCCGCGACCAGCACGACAAAAGAACAATGGCGCAAGGAACAAAAACTTGTTTAATGTACGATGGAACGTAACACTCAAACAATTACCGCAGCTTCGCGGCTATTAGTAGGAAAAAACAAGGCAATGAAGCAAGCAGCAAAGAAGCAAAGCAGCAAAAAGCAGCGAAAGCGAAGAAGCAAGCAGCAAAACAGCGAGGCAACAAAATATACAAGCCAAAGAGAGCGACGAAAGAACGGCCGTTACAAACCATCAACCAACACAATCTTTCGGTCGACAACAGAATGCATAAAGTGCAGAAAGCAAGCAAGCACCAAACCAGGCGCGCAGACACAGTTCCAAAAGCGGACAACAAGAGCACTCTTTCCGGGGACACAAAACACGTTTCCCCCTGCTCTGCAGCACGCTCGGAAAGAAACCTAAACGGGCCACGCCCCACCAGCGCCTACCCAGGCCAGCGCCCCGGAAAGAAGCCCCAAGTGCCGTCTTCGCTGCCTTCTTATCGGGCAGCTGCCTTCCCGGCAGTCCCCGCGCGAGTTCTTACGATAACGTGATCGGTGCGCATGTTCCATGCGACGAGTGCCGTTGTGTCGCGCGTTTCAAAGGCTTCCCCCGTGCGCGCTACAGAAAGGGCCCAAGGGCCCTACACTCCCCCCCGTAGAAGACGGGACACCCGCCTGGGTGTCCAACGGCACAATGCAAACACACTATGCAACAACACTATGCAACAACACTATGCAACAACACAATGTAACAACACTAAGTCCAACAGCACCATGCATCGTCCTAGTCGAGTATATCACGGCTGTTGCGAAGCAAAATGTTCGGGGCAGTTGGCACGCGATGGGCTGGAATGGGGTCTGGCGTAAGGTCCCTCTATAATTTCCAAGGTAGCGCCATCTGCCGCGCGTGCCACCTAGGAAGTTCCTGTAGCAGACGGCGCCCACGCTAAACCGCGGCGCCGCGGCATTCGTGAGGTGAAAAGATATCTGCATACGTGCGGAAATTAAACCTTCTGGTGCCTGACTGTGGCGAAAAACGAAACAAGGACCCGAACTGCTAAATTTAGTCCTTTAATTTCAAATGAGTGCTCCAAGAAAATAGCTCAAGAGAGTGTAATGAGGGCTTGATCACCTCGATTCCGCGTGTTTACATTTCGTTCGTTTGCGCTCAATCGCCGCGCGAGCCTTGGTGATTGCTTACGCTTAATCCCGTATGCTCTGTGAAATCTTTTGCATGTAAGTGTGCTGCGTACACATAGCGGTTGCATTGAACGAAGAAGTCGTGTAAAAATGAAGGCTGACAGTCGCTTGGACTGGAAAACTTTCGACATAACGTCGCTCAAACGTGCGATTCTCAAAGCGCGCGACCCTCACGGCAACTAAACATCCTGTGCGTTTGTGGAAACGAGTGCGCCAACAGTCTTCTTGTCACTGAGTGTGTCTGTCGCGTAGCGATTACACGACGACTGCTGTGTCTTGTGGTTCAATGCTACGAGCCAGTGCAACTGTCGTGACATGATGAAGAGGTGGTATGGATCGTGTCAGCGTGTCTCCTCGATCGTGTTCGGGCTGCCAGCGCGATCTGATCTCGCGGCACACCAACATCGAGCGTAGTGTGTGCGCGTGTGTGAATGTGGTTGACTGTTCTCGTGAACCGTGCGACGTCGCCGCGTAAACTCGAATCATGACGCGCATTGTTGTGTTTATCACTTTTCGCCTCCGTGCACCGCTAAATCCCCGTAAGAATTATAGGGCCCTTATACGAAACGCACGCGGATTGACCCAGCTATTACTGACTGTTTTGCTGGCAATCCGCGTATCGCTTGTGGCGTTTTTCTTATGTTCATTTGCAGTTGTGTGTTTTTCATCAGTAAAATGGCATTGCCGATTACTGAAACATCTTCGACTGTTAGCGAAACTTGGAAGGAACGAGCTCGCAGCTTTATGTAATGTACTTTGATATACTGAACTACGCTTTACTGATTACTTTACTGTATTACTGATTAGGCTTTATTATTTGACGGCCAGTAGCTGTGGCTATGCAGTATTCGTTCTTAAAAATAGAGTAATACAGGCACTTAGCAATATATTTATTAACATATGCAATGCACAAAATACGATTAGGATAATGGAAATTACTTTTTGGACATGTTGTAGAGCGCAGTTAACAACGCGCGCACAAACACAGGAAAGTGTAAATGTAGAATTCGCTGCTGAAGTTTTATTTTTTATCGCACGTAACGCAATGCGGATATTTGTCAGCGAGTTAATGCGTTTCTGCCCCACTATTTACTTGCATGCTAGGTCATACTGCACTTGCTAAGTCAACGGGCTCGTAATACACTAACATCAGTAATATCCACAAACTTCGGCCGTCAACATTCATGGGCGCGAATGAAATAATACTGCAGCTCTGCACACACAGGTGTATACGTTCTCTCGCACCTTCGTATCGCTCTACGCTACTTTCCTCGCATAGTCGTGCAGTTACCGACGGTTCAGTCTTTCTGTTCATTTCTATGCAACCAGAATTACCTTCTGGTTAGGTTTTGTTTGCTGCGCGGTATGCAAAATAACTTCTTGTCGTCCTCCGTCTGATCTCGACACCCATCCGCACAGCAACAAGGCATTTCGGTCCTTCGCATCCTAGGTGATGACGATCTATTCAGCGGGCTCACAGCGAACTAAAATAAATAATCTCCACAAACTTCGGCCCTCAACATTCATGCACGCGAGTGAAATACTATCACCGCTCGACACACGCACGTGTATACTTTCTATGACACCTTTGTATCGTTGTATGTTACTTGCCTCGCATAGTCGCGCTGTTACCGACGGTTCAAAGTCCGTCCGTGCAATTCTGTGTAACCATACTTTTCGTCTGGTTAGGTCCTGGTTGCCGCGCGCGATGCAAAATAACTTCTTGCCATCCTTCGTCCGGTTTTGCACCCAACCGCACAGCAACAAGGCATTTCGGACCTCCCGGAACGAAATTATCGCAGCGATGTGCAAAGCACAACAGGCGAAACGCGCGCTCTTCGACCGGCGCGCAGGAACTTTCGCAGCAACGTCTGCGATAGGCGCAGGAGCCTATCGCAGGCGTTGTCGACTGGATCAAAGCCTGGCGGTACTTTTAACTGATTGAGGGACTTTAGTCTGGCGTCGTTCGGAGCTCCACGTAACGGCTCCAATTGGCATGCGCTCAAGGCGTGCGCTCTTTCAGAGACGACGCACTTTTCGCCCAACCGACGCTAGCGCACATTGGTCGCCTCGGTGAGAGGCCGATGACGTAGGTAATGTTTCGATGGGCCGCCATGGCAGCGAGGGTGGTCACGCCCGTTGGAGTGGTAGCGTGGCATTCTGCGTAAAGCGAGGATATTCAAGGACAACATATGTAAAAACCTCGCGATTAACAGATAACGGATGTAGGGCACAGCGGCGTTAACTGCTGAATTCGTATAATGACTGAAGCACGGTTACCTGTCTGATGGGCGCTCGTAGTACGCTTTGATGTCATGCAAGCCCACGGGCCCTATTACTCTGCTGCCGTGTTTTTCCCGCAGTAGGTACACTAAGCTAGAAATACGTCTCACGATCACGTAAGGGCCGTCCCATCTAGGCGCGAGGGAAGCAGCAAACCCTCTTGCAGCATCGCTAAGTGCGTGCGTGCGGCGGAGCACTTAGTCGCCGACCGCGAACTCCAGGTGCCGCCTGCCTTTGTTATATTGGTTCCCATGTTCCAGACGGGCAAGGTCGAAGTTTTCCCTGGCCTCCTTCAGAGTGTGGGCCAGGTGGCTGGAAACAATTTGTGTGAACGTGGAGTAATTGTGAGTTGGTAATTCAGAGCCGTTGGTGAATGCATGCTCAATAGGAAAACGGAGCTCGCGACCGACAAGAATGGCCGCTCGCGTAAACCCTGTCGACCGGTTTACTGTGGTCCTTATGGCGAAAGCCATCTCCTGGATGCAAACGTCCCAGTCCTTCTGCCGCTCAGTGAAAGCCACAAGCATTGTCTTAAAGTTTCGGTTCACATGCTCCGTGATGTGGGCTTGAGGGTGGTAGGGTGTCGTATTTTTGTGCTGCACGACAAGAGCTTTGCAAGTGTCAACGAATATCCTGCCTGCGAAATATGTGGCATTGTCTGTGATAAGCTGCGCTGGGAAACCGAAACGAGTGAAAGTTTCCAACAGCCTATCCCAGACTATCTTAGAATCCAGCTTGCGTAGCGGGCACAGCTCTACCCATTTGGAGATATGGTCAGTGACCACTAACAAGTATCGATTCCCTTTAGCTGACCTGGGGTATTGGCCCATAACATCACATGCCACAATTTCCCATGGGTATCGGCTCTCAACTGGTTGCATGAAGCCTGGTGGCTTCCCTCCCCTCGGTTTCACGGTCTGGCAGGTAGCTTGTAGGTAGGTAGAGAGGTAGGTAGGTAGACATGCTTTCTGATGTGCGGCCATGTCGCGACGCGACACAACTTCTCAAATGTTTTCTTGCCGTCGCTATGACCGGTGAGCCGGGTGTCATGAAAGTACTCTAGAAAGGGCTTGTGCAGCTTCCTAGGCACAACGACACGGAATGGGGACCCACCACAATCCGTATCGGCAGCAGGTATATACCGCAAGAGCAGGTCACCTTCTGTTTGCATGTAGCAATCGTAGTTTCCGCTACCGGCAGAGCTGGCGCCGTCCAGTGCCTTGCGTATCAAGTTGCACTGGTCGTCGCTTAGCTGGGCGTCGAGTAGCTGTCGGCGGGAGATCAGTGTTCCCCAGGCGTGCACAGGCACTGCCACAGCCAGGACTTCGGGTGCCGGCTCGCCATCCCCTGAGTGGTGCTCGGGACAGGGCGTCAGCTACCTTGTTGAAGGTACCTTTCCTGTATTCTACTCTGTAATTATACTTCTGAAGAGAGAGGGCCCAACGGGCTAAACGGCCGGCTGGGTTTTGTAGCTTTGACAGCCACGTCAGCGCCTGATGGTCAGTCTGAATAGTAAAGTGAGCCCCATCCAGATACATGTCAAATTTCTTTGGTGCAAATACAATTGCAAGGCACTCTTTTTCTGTTACGGTATAGTTCAGCTCTGCTTCTGTGAGAGTGCGACTTGCAAAAGCCAGAGGGTGAAGCTTCCCTTGGTGCCTCTGAAGCAAGACTGCGCCGATGCCATACACACTTGCATCGGTCTGCACGGTGAATGGCAGGTTGAGGTCGGGAAGCAGCAGACGTGCGGTATCGGCGATAGCCGACGACAGAGCTCGGAATGGTCCCTGCTCCACGTCAGTCCAGTATCAACTGGCACCTTTCCGTAGGAGCTGGTGGAGAGGTCTTGCCAGGTCAGCGCAGTTGGGGATAAAGTGGCGGTAGAAGCCCACCATTGTCAAATACCGCTGCAGGCTCTTGACGTCTGTTGGTGGTGGAAGCGGCAGTATGGCCCACAGTTTCTCCTCGTCAGGCCGGAATGTGCCTTGCTCGACAACGAAACCTAGGAGGTTGATTCTGGGCAAAACCTGTTGAACCTTCCAGGGGTTATTGGTGATGCCTGCGGCCTGCATTCGTAGTAAAACGGTAGTTAGTTGAAGGAGATGCTCCTTCAGGGTATTTGAGAACACTACCACGCCACCTATGTAAGCCATCGCATAATTGAATTTGGCGTCTTGAAGCACAATATCTATTACAAGCTGAAAGGTCACCGGTGAATTGCACAAACCGAAAGGCAATCGGACAAATTCGAACAGTCCCCGATGGCAAGTGGATGCAGTCTTTGCAATATCGCAGGGCGTGACAGGAATTTGCAGGAAGCCCCTGCTGCAGTCTAAAGTAGTAAAGAACTTTGCGGACCCAAGTGAATACATCACTGAATCGATTGATGGGAAGGGTACGAGTCTCGAACTGTGACAGCGTTCAACCGACGGTAGTCGACACACATCCGCGCCGTGCCATCTTTCTTAGGTGCTAGTACAACTGCGCATGCCCAGGGGCTCTTAGACGGTCCTACTGCACCGGTAGCGATCATTTCGTCTAGCGCACTATCCAGATGTGCTCGCTTGTGGATGCTCAGGGGCCGCGGGTTGAAACGAATTGTGCGGGCGCATACGGTGTCTATCCTATGAGTCAGCACATTAACGCTGCCAGGAGCTTCCGTGAACATTTCGGCAAATTGTTTTAGCGCTGTCTTGATTTTGGTCTTCTCCGCCGGAGATCCTGTGAAAGACTTCAGAACAGTGAGAATACCACTACTAGTCTCGGAGACCACAGAGATATTGGCGGTAAACAGATTTGACTGTGGTTCTCTTGCATTAGTCATGAACTTGAGTGGATGTGCATGCAGCCGTACTGGTAGGTACCTTTAGAGATATCGGGAAGGAGTCCTGCTTTATCTATGAAGTTACGGCCCAAAATCACAGGACAAGAAAGTTCTCGAAGGTGTAGGAAGCGTTGCCAGAATTTTCTAATATTCATGGTAACCGTTAACCGGGCTGCAGACGTAGCGGACGCAACGTGAGCGGATGCCTTGCGAAGGGTCGTGTTTAGACTTCGTAACTGTAGACGTTTCGCCTCGCAGGCGCTTTTGGTACGATCGCCGAAAACGAAAACAGCGGAGCCGGTGTCTAAAATAGCAGGTACTTCTATTCCGGCCATTCTGACCGCTACCAATGGTGTTTTCTCAAGGTGGTCGTCAAGAAGACTGAACGTGGACGGCAAAGACCTCACCATTTGTCCGAGATCCTGGACCTTCGATCGGGGGGGGGGGGGGGGGGGGGTGACACCTTTCCGGTACAGCTACTACCGCTGATGCCGATGGTGATTCCAGTGTGAGGAGCTGTTTCTTTCCCCCTCTCCGCTGCCGAGGTTGTCCGCGGCTCAGCGCCATGACAGCAGGATGGTGAGACGACAAAAACACCCGGCTTTTCGTAGTCTTAGAAACGCCTGCCCCCGCTCGGTGCTTGACAGCCGCTGCAAGATGCTTCGATGTTGCGAGTAACACCACGAGAAGGTCGGCTGCTGCCGGAGAGGTCGTTCCGGAGCCTGCATGTGGCGAGGGGACGTCGGGGCGCGGTAGGTCGTTGGCCGGCGATTGGTAGTTGCTCACCACTGCCGGCCCTCGTCGTTTCCCTGCTGGCGGGAGCCAGGGGGGCTCGGGCACTCGCTCTTGTACTGGCCTCGTCCCCCACGCTGGAAGCAGACTGAAATGATCCTGCGTGTATCTTCTGCGCCTGATTGGGCGGCAGCCGCTACAGGCCTGCTGCGGCCCCGAGTGCCTCGCAACGTTGTTGCAGGTTCCCGGACCGGAGGCCGGAAAGGTGCCTGGGTGGCAAAGGTGCGGTGAATGAATGGATCCAGCACCCTCGGAGGCGGTACCATATCCCCCGGGCTTGCAAATGGAGAACCGCACCACGCGCAAGACGGTTCGAGGGAGGCTTGAGGCGGGGGTTGAGGCTTGTAAGTTAGCTCTGCCAACATCGCCGCCTGAATATCGGACGCCGCTTTAGCGAGATCGTCAAGCGAAGAGAAGGTGCGGCACCTCAGATAAGCCTGGAAGCATGGGTGAGATTGCCGGATGGCCCAGGTGACTCTTTCTGTTTCGGGTGCTGAAGGGTCTGCGCGCTCGTAAAGCTCCTGAAAGGACCGTATGTATTCTTGGAGGCATTCCTCGTCCGCCTGACTACGGGCGCGAAGCTCGTCTTTCATCCGGACAACGTACTCAGGGGGGAGGAATTCTGCTCGCAGTAGATGCTCAAAGTGCGCCCAACTTTGGAATGACCTGCGACGATGCCAGCGGGCGGTGGACCCAGTCAGGGCGATGGGCAAAACGTGCTGAAGAAGAACGTCATCCGTAATGGCTTGCGCATACCGGTAATCTTCCATTTCCTGAAGGAAGTCCGCCACTGATTTCGTATCTGTGTGCCCTTCATATGTGGGCACAGCGAGCTGCAAACGGAAACTGGCTGCTGGAGTTATGTTTGTCTGATGCTCGAGCAGCGCGGTCAGCTGGGCAATAATGCTGCACATATGTGTGCGGGCGCACACTGGTCCTTTTTATCAGGCATCGTACTAGTGGATTTGCGTGTATGATTTTCAACCGTGCTCTTCTTGACATTACCCGAACGTAGGTGCATTAAAATGCCGGCGGTGCATCTTCGGTGTTGACATTGGACGGGCAAAGCGGTCCGACGATTGGTCAAGCGGTTCTGCGGAGGCAGGATGGCGCGGAATAGCGGGGCGCAAGGAGAAGGAGAGGTAGAATAAAAACGTTCAGTGAGCTTACACGGGTCAGAGGGGTTGGGTACACACGCGTGAGCTGTGGGACCCGATGTCGGAGCGAAACAAGTAGGCCTAGGGGGGAATGCCAGGTGCCTCGAGATGGGGGCGGTCACGTCGTTCCCGTGCTCGTGGTCCCTGCGGGGCGGAAGCGTAATCCAGAACAAACAGAAAAAAACCAGAAAGAAGAAAACCACGTTGGGCGCCAGATGAAGGCCCCTCGCCTTCGCTCAGGGGGTCCGCGAGCCGCGACCAGCACGACAAAGGACCAAAGGCGAAAGGAATAAAAACCGGTTTAATATACGATAGAATGTAACCATAGAGAAAGGAATACAACAAGAGCGGACACACCCATAGAGCCTAGCGGACGAACTGACAGCAGCGCACCAAGCCGTGGATGTTAATACCTGAAGCACACTTCCGGTTTCGGTTTTGTGCGCGCGCGTTTTGAATTCGAGCTGGTGCGCGTCACGCCGGCTCCGCTTTTTTTGTTATTTTTGCAGCAAATATTTATTTAGATATTTTTTATTTAATAAATATTTATTTGCAAATTATTTTGTTAAGTAAAATTGATTGCCAACGATCTTCACAAGCCTCTATTGAATATGTGCCACGTGCAATTTCATAAAGACGCAATAAACCTTGCGAAATGTGGAAAAATTAACGTTTATTTTATTCTTTGTAAATGCTTGTCGCGGGCTTTTTGTGAATTCATCCAGCGTTGTGGCACCGGGTAAGCAGCAGTAGTTGCCACAGGAAGCTCCACCAGACGACGTGAGCTGAAAAAATTACAAGCGTTATTTTGGTATTACCATCTAAGAATAATGCCTGTACAGGGGAAGCGTGCGAAAGTGGTGAGTGGGCGGCATTACAAACAAAAGCAGTTCGTATTTACACACACGGCCTAGAAAATACCCGACTCATCCCAAGCAATACCGTACATACCACAAACACATTCTAATTCCAAGCATTCCCCTCATCCCAATACTTATTTCTTGCACTATAATAGCACGAATGCGCGGGAAACGGCGCGTTTCGCAAACTTCGCTACAACCGACGCAATATTACGCTACGAATACACAGAGGTGGCCACAACACAGGCTCTCAACCAGAGCATGCTGGACGCATGCTTTATAAATATTCATGGTAACCGTTAACCGGGCTGCAGACGTAGCGGACGCAACGTGAGCGGATGCCTTGCGAAGGGTCGTGTTTAGACTTCGTAACTGTAGACGTTTCGCCTCGCAGGCGCTTTTGGTACGATCGCCGAAAACGAAAACAGCGGAGCCGGTGTCTAAAATAGCAGGTACTTCTATTCCGGCCATTCTGACCGCTACCAATGGTGTTTTCTCAAGGTGGTCGTCAAGAAGACTGAACGTGGACGGCAAAGACCTCACCATTTGTCCGAGATCCTGGACCTTCGATCGGGGGGGGGGGGGGGGGGGGTGACACCTTTCCGGTACAGCTACTACCGCTGATGCCGATGGTGATTCCAGTGTGAGGAGCTGTTTCTTTCCCCCTCTCCGCTGCCGAGGTTGTCCGCGGCTCAGCGCCATGACAGCAGGATGGTGAGACGACAAAAACACCCGGCTTTTCGTAGTCTTAGAAACGCCTGCCCCCGCTCGGTGCTTGACAGCCGCTGCAAGATGCTTCGATGTTGCGAGTAACACCACGAGAAGGTCGGCTGCTGCCGGAGAGGTCGTTCCGGAGCCTGCATGTGGCGAGGGGACGTCGGGGCGCGGTAGGTCGTTGGCCGGCGATTGGTAGTTGCTCACCACTGCCGGCCCTCGTCGTTTCCCTGCTGGCGGGAGCCAGGGGGGCTCGGGCACTCGCTCTTGTACTGGCCTCGTCCCCCACGCTGGAAGCAGACTGAAATGATCCTGCGTGTATCTTCTGCGCCTGATTGGGCGGCAGCCGCTACAGGCCTGCTGCGGCCCCGAGTGCCTCGCAACGTTGTTGCAGGTTCCCGGACCGGAGGCCGGAAAGGTGCCTGGGTGGCAAAGGTGCGGTGAATGAATGGATCCAGCACCCTCGGAGGCGGTACCATATCCCCCGGGCTTGCAAATGGAGAACCGCACCACGCGCAAGACGGTTCGAGGGAGGCTTGAGGCGGGGGTTGAGGCTTGTAAGTTAGCTCTGCCAACATCGCCGCCTGAATATCGGACGCCGCTTTAGCGAGATCGTCAAGCGAAGAGAAGGTGCGGCACCTCAGATAAGCCTGGAAGCATGGGTGAGATTGCCGGATGGCCCAGGTGACTCTTTCTGTTTCGGGTGCTGAAGGGTCTGCGCGCTCGTAAAGCTCCTGAAAGGACCGTATGTATTCTTGGAGGCATTCCTCGTCCGCCTGACTACGGGCGCGAAGCTCGTCTTTCATCCGGACAACGTACTCAGGGGGGAGGAATTCTGCTCGCAGTAGATGCTCAAAGTGCGCCCAACTTTGGAATGACCTGCGACGATGCCAGCGGGCGGTGGACCCAGTCAGGGCGATGGGCAAAACGTGCTGAAGAAGAACGTCATCCGTAATGGCTTGCGCATACCGGTAATCTTCCATTTCCTGAAGGAAGTCCGCCACTGATTTCGTATCTGTGTGCCCTTCATATGTGGGCACAGCGAGCTGCAAACGGAAACTGGCTGCTGGAGTTATGTTTGTCTGATGCTCGAGCAGCGCGGTCAGCTGGGCAATAATGCTGCACATATGTGTGCGGGCGCACACTGGTCCTTTTTATCAGGCATCGTACTAGTGGATTTGCGTGTATGATTTTCAACCGTGCTCTTCTTGACATTACCCGAACGTAGGTGCATTAAAATGCCGGCGGTGCATCTTCGGTGTTGACATTGGACGGGCAAAGCGGTCCGACGATTGGTCAAGCGGTTCTGCGGAGGCAGGATGGCGCGGAATAGCGGGGCGCAAGGAGAAGGAGAGGTAGAATAAAAACGTTCAGTGAGCTTACACGGGTCAGAGGGGTTGGGTACACACGCGTGAGCTGTGGGACCCGATGTCGGAGCGAAACAAGTAGGCCTAGGGGGGAATGCCAGGTGCCTCGAGATGGGGGCGGTCACGTCGTTCCCGTGCTCGTGGTCCCTGCGGGGCGGAAGCGTAATCCAGAACAAACAGAAAAAAACCAGAAAGAAGAAAACCACGTTGGGCGCCAGATGAAGGCCCCTCGCCTTCGCTCAGGGGGTCCGCGAGCCGCGACCAGCACGACAAAGGACCAAAGGCGAAAGGAATAAAAACCGGTTTAATATACGATAGAATGTAACCATAGAGAAAGGAATACAACAAGAGCGGACACACCCATAGAGCCTAGCGGACGAACTGACAGCAGCGCACCAAGCCGTGGATGTTAATACCTGAAGCACACTTCCGGTTTCGGTTTTGTGCGCGCGCGTTTTGAATTCGAGCTGGTGCGCGTCACGCCGGCTCCGCTTTTTTTGTTATTTTTGCAGCAAATATTTATTTAGATATTTTTTATTTAATAAATATTTATTTGCAAATTATTTTGTTAAGTAAAATTGATTGCCAACGATCTTCACAAGCCTCTATTGAATATGTGCCACGTGCAATTTCATAAAGACGCAATAAACCTTGCGAAATGTGGAAAAATTAACGTTTATTTTATTCTTTGTAAATGCTTGTCGCGGGCTTTTTGTGAATTCATCCAGCGTTGTGGCACCGGGTAAGCAGCAGTAGTTGCCACAGGAAGCTCCACCAGACGACGTGAGCTGAAAAAATTACAAGCGTTATTTTGGTATTACCATCTAAGAATAATGCCTGTACAGGGGAAGCGTGCGAAAGTGGTGAGTGGGCGGCATTACAAACAAAAGCAGTTCGTATTTACACACACGGCCTAGAAAATACCCGACTCATCCCAAGCAATACCGTACATACCACAAACACATTCTAATTCCAAGCATTCCCCTCATCCCAATACTTATTTCTTGCACTATAATAGCACGAATGCGCGGGAAACGGCGCGTTTCGCAAACTTCGCTACAACCGACGCAATATTACGCTACGAATACACAGAGGTGGCCACAACACAGGCTCTCAACCAGAGCATGCTGGACGCTCGCAGAATTCCTTCTAATCGCACTCAAGACAAAATGCGTGGCTGCCGTTCAGAAGACAGAATTTTCGAGTTACTAGTTCCTGGCGTTTGAGCTCCTTGGCTTATCACTTGTGCGTTCTGCAGGCGCAAGCAACGCACTCCCGTGTTATCACTGTTGACGATTGCTCGTCGCGTTTTCAAAAAGCGTGGGTACCGAAAGAAGGCTTAAATTGTTGCGGGGACATAAAAATTGCGACAAATTTGTCGCAGTAAGATTCAGTACGCGCCAAACTGTCACCACGGCCTAGCTGCTTTTCGCTGCGTCACAACAGGCGCGGCGAGCGGGCCTCGTAACATAGAAGTGTCGGAAATAATTTTCAACAATGTTGGGTGTCAGAGAAAGAAAAGCGCCATGAACTTGTCAGTGCATTAAAGCGCGAAACCGCGCACCATGGCCGAACTGATTTTCGCTAACCGAGTCACAGCGCCAGGCGCACCCACTGCGCTCGAAAGGTAGCCCAAAAAGTGATGAAATTAGTTTCAATAATGTTGGCAGTCAGAGAAAGCGCCAAAACTTGTCGCAGTAAAATTCAGTACACGCGAAACTACGTCACAGCACCCTGTGCGACTAGCGTGCCCAAAAACAACCGAAACTAGTTAAAACAATATTGGGGCTTATAGGAAGCGTCGCAAACATCTCCCAGTACGATTCTTTAATTCAATTTAACTGCTCCACGACGGCCACGCTGTTTTTCGTTAACTGCGTCACAAGTCTAGCCTAGTTGCCGGGCAGTAAGCCTAATTGCTTGAAGTGCGTCGCAGACTGTCGAACAAAGTTTCTCACCTTGCCGTAGTCCAATAGTGCAGTGCTGGCAATCGAAGTTCCGAGTGAACGCAATAATTCGCCGGAAGGCCACCAAACCAGGCTAAATCCTAAAATAGAAAAACAGGCAGACGGGTGCCCGAACCGTCCAACGCTCAGATGCGCGGCCGGACTCTCTCGCTTCGGCGGCGTGTCTGACGAATGACGCAAACATCTGGCTCGTCATTCGCCGGTTCGCCTGTCGCTAGGCAACGAAAGTAAGCCGCAAAGTTTACCTCAATTTGTACGCAGATATATTTAATTTTTCCGGGAAAGAATAAAAAGAAATAAAACAATTTCTGTTAATCTCATTTCACATTCTTCTTTTTCTCGATGCTCGCGGCCCCAATTAGTCGATGTTAAAAGTATAGCGTGACGTGTTTCCTTTTTCCAATTTTCGCCGAGTGTCCGCTCTTGTTCAATCTCTTTCTCTATGCCCCAAGTGCCGTCTTCGCTGCCTTCTTATCGGGCAGCTCCCTTCCCGGCAGTCCCCGCGCGAGTTCTTACGATACGCGATCGGTGCGCATGCTCCATGCGACGAGTGCCGTTGTGGCGCGCGTTTCAAACGCTTCCCCCGTGCACGCTACAGAAAGGGCCAAGGGCCCGACAAAACAACTTTTTTTCTTAGGAGTTCGATTTGTATTCATTTCTTCTTTCTTTTAAATACACGTTGCAAGAGAGACAATCAGTTCGTTTTGTATGCATTTCATTTTTTCTTTAGAATACACGTTGCAAGGGAGACAATAAGCTGTTTATGTTACCCGCATCAAGAATGCAAGACAATACTTTCCTATATTGAAAACATAAGGCAACTACAAGATTAGTTCCAATTACGTACCCTTGGTTGTTTTATAAAAGGCTCTTGCTGTCTCATGTGAGATCGTGAAAATAATAGAACAGTTTATAAAGGAAGGAACAAAAATTTCCTTTTTGCAAAAATGCATTTTTTTATCGGACGACACACACACCTACAAACAAGCTATTTTCTTACCACGGTGCAAGAAACACAATAAGGTAATTATGCTAACCGCATCAAGGATGCAAGACGATACTCTCTAAATTGAAAACATAAGACAACTGCAAGTTTAGTTGCCATTACTTACGCTTGGTTGTATTTGAAAAAGCTCTTGCTTTCTCATATGATACCGTGATAATGAAAAACATTTTATGAAAAAATGAGCAAAAATTTCTTTTTCGCAAAATGCATTTCTTTTTGGAGGAGGGCGCACACTCCTAAAAAAATTATTATCTTAGGTGTTCGTTTTTCATGCATTTCAGTCTTTATTTACAATAAACATTGCAAGAGAGACAATAACGTAATAAGGCTAACCGCATCACGGATGCAAGATGACACCCTGCTTATTGAAAACATTGGGCAACTACAAGATTAGTTGCTATTACATACCCTTGGTTGTTTTTGAAGAGGCTCTTGGTTTCCCATGTGAGACCGTGAAAATAAAAGAACAGTTTATAAGAGAATGACCGAAAATTTCTTTTGGCAAAATGCATTTCTTTTTCATGGACGGTGCATACGCCTAGAAACAAACTATTTTCTTAGGAATTCAATTTGTATGCATTTCATTCTTTCTTTTGAATACACGTTGCAAGAGAGACAATAAGCTGATTATGCTAACCGCATCAAGGATGCAAGATGATACTCTCCTTATTGAAAACATTGGGCAACTACAAGATTAGTTGCGTTTACTTACTCAGGGTTGTTTCTAAAAAGGCTCTTGCTTTCTAATGTGAAACCGTGAAAATAAAAGAGCAGTTTGTAAAGGAATGAGCAAAAATTTCTGTTCGGCAAAATGTATTTCTTCTTGTTGGAGGGCGCATACGCCGAGAAACAAGCTATTCTCTTAGGAGATCGTTTTGTATGCATTTCATTCTTTCTTTAAAATACACATCGCAAGGGAGAAAATAAGGTAATTATGCTAACTGATCAAGAATGCAAGACAATACTCTCCTATATTGAAAAGATTAGGTAACTACAAGCCTCTTTGCAATAACTTACTCTTGATTGTTTCTAAAAAGGCTCCTCCTTTCTGATATGATTCCGTGAAAATAAAATACCAGTTTATAAAACAATGAGCAGAAATTTCATTCTGGGAAAATGCATTTCTTTTTGTTGGAGGGCGCATACGCCTAGAAACAATCTTTTTTTTAGGAGTTCATTTTGTATGCATTTCATTCTTTCTTAAGGATAGACATTCCAAGGCAGACAATAAGCGAATTATGCTAACCGCATCAAGAATGCAAGACAATACATTCTTATATTGAAAACATAACGCAACTACAAGCCTAGTTGCGATTACTTACTCTTGGTCAGTTTATAAAAGAATGAGCAAAAATTTCTTTCCGGGAAAATGCATTTCCTTTTGTTGGAAGGCGCATACGCCTAGAAACAAACTTTTTTCTTATGAGTTTGTTATGGATGCATATCATTCTTTCCTTAGTATACACATTGCAAGGGAGATAACAAGGTAATCACGCTAACCGCAGCAAGAATGCAAGAAAATACATTCCTATATTGAAAATATAAGACAATTACAAGCGTAGTTGCGATTACTTTCTCTTGGTTTTTTTTGAAAAAAACTCTTGCTTTCTCAGAAGAAACCGTGAAAATAATAGATCAGTTTGTAAAAGAATGAGCAAAAACTTCTTTCTTGCAAAATGCATTTTTTTTTGTTAGAGGGCGCATACGCATAGAAACAAACGTTTTTCTTAGAGTTCGTTATATATGCATTTCGTTCTTTGCTTAGAATACTCATGCCAAGGGAGACGATAAGGTAATTATGCTCACCGCAAGAAGAATGCAAGACAATGCACTCCTATATTGAAAACATAAGGCAACAACAAGCCTACTTGCAATTACTTACCCTTGGTTTTTTCTAAAAAGGCTCTTGCTTTCTGATATGATACCGTGAAAATAACTGTTTTAAAAGAATTAGCGAAAATTTCTTTCTGGGAAAATGCATTTCTTTTTGTTGGAGGACGCATACGCCTAGAAACAAACCATTTCTTTAGGACTTCGTTTTCTGTGCATTTCATTCTTTAGAATACACATTGCAAGGGAGAAAACAAGGTAATTACGCTAGCCGCGTTAAGAATGCAACGCAATACTTTCCTATATTGAAAACATAAGACAACTACAAGCGTAATTACGATTACTTACTCTTAGTTGATTTTAAAAAGGCTCTTGCTTTCTCATGTGAAACCGTGAAAATGAAGGACCAATTTAGAGAAGAATGAGAAAAATTTCTTTTTTGCAAAATGCATTTCTTTTCGTTGGAGTTCGTTATGTATGCATTTAATTCTTTGCTTAGAATACACATGACAAGGGAGACAATAAGGTAATTATGCTAACCGCAAAAAGAATACAAGACAATACTTTACAATATTGAAAACATAAGGCAACTACAAGCCTACTTGCAATTGCTTACCCTTGGTTGTTTCTAGAAAGGCTCTTCCTTTCTGATATGATTCCGTGAAAATAAAATAACAGTGTATAAAAGAATCAGCAAAAATTACATTTTCGCAAAATGCATTTCTTTTGGTTAGAGGGCGCATACGCCTAGAAACAAACTTTTTTCTCAGGATTTCGTTTTGTATGCAATTCATTCTTTCCTTAGCATACACGTTGCAAGCGAGACAACAAGGTTATTATGCTAACCGCAGCGATGATGCAAGACGATACCCTCCTCATTGAAAACATAGGGTAACTACAAGGTTAGTTGCGATTACTTACCCTTGGTTGTTTCTAAAAAGAATCTTGTTTTCTCATGTGAAACCGTGAAAATAAAAGAACAGTTTATAAAAGAATGAGAAAAATTTCTTTTTGCCAAAATGCATTTCTTTTTGTTGGAGGGCACATACGCCAGAACCAAACAATTTTTTTAGGATTTTGTTTTATATGCATTTCATTCTTTCTTTAAAATACACATTGCAAGGGAGACACTAAGGTAATTATGCTAACCGCATAAAGGATGCAAGACAATATTTTCCTATATTGAAAACATAGGACAACTACAAGCCTAGATGCGATTTCTTACCCTTGGTTGTTTCTAAAAAGGCTCTGGCTTTCTCATGTGAAAGCGTGAAAATAAAAGAATAGTTCATAAAAGTATGAACAAAAATTTCTTTTTGGCAAAATGCATTGGTTTTTGTTGGAGGGCACATACATCTAGAAACAATCTTTTTTCTTAGGAGTTCGTTTTGTATGCATTTCATTCTTTCTTTAGAATACACGTTGCAAGGGAGACTATAAGGTGATTAGGTTACCCGCATCAAGAATAGAAGACAGTACATTCCTATATTGAAATCATAAGGCAACACAAGCCTAGTTGCGATTACTTACCCTTGGTTGTTTCTAAAAAGAATCTTGCTTTCTCATGTGAAACCGTGAAAACAAAAGAACAGAATATAAAATTATGAGCAAAAATTTCTTTTTTGGCAAAGAGCATTTTTTTTGTGGGAGGGTGCATACGCCTAGAAACAAACTTTTTTTCTTTGGAGTTTGTGTTGTATGCGTTTCATTCATTCTTTAGAATACACATTGGAAGGGAGACAACACGGTAATTATGCTAACCAACTCAAGAATGCAAGAAAAAACTTTCCTATCTTAAAACCTTAAGGCAACTACGAGCCTAGTTTACGATTACTTACCCTTGGTTGTTTCTAAAAAGAATCTTGCTTTCCTATGTGAAACCGTGAAAATAAAAGAACAGTTTGTAAAGGAATGAGCAAAAATTTCTTTTTGGCAAAATGCATTTCTTTTCGTTAGAGGGCGCATACGCCTAGCAACAAACCTTTTTCTTAGGAGTTCGTTTTGTATGCATTTCATTCTTTATTCAGAATACACATTGCAAGAGAGACAATAATATAATTATGTTTACCGCATCAAGGATGCAAGACAATACTTTCCTATATTGAAAACATAAGGCAACTACAAGCCTAGTTTGCGATTACTTACCCTTGGTTGTTTCTAAAAGGAATCTTGCTTTCTTATGTGAAACCGTGAAAATAAAAGAACAGGTTGTAAAGGAATGAGCAAACATTTCTTTTTGGCAAAATGCATTTGTTTTTGTTGGAGGGCGGATACACCTGGAAACAAACTTTTTTCTTTGAAGTTCATTTTGTATGCATTTCATTCTTTCGTAAATATACACGCTGCAACAGAGAAAATAAGGTAATTATGCTAACCGCATCAAGAATGCAAGACAATACATTCCTATATTGAAAACATAAGGCAACTACAAGCCTAGTTGCGATTACAAACCCTTGGTTGTTTCTAAAAAGAATCTTGCTTTCTCATGTGAAACTGTGAAAATAAAAGAACAGTTTATAAAAGAATGAGCAAAAATTTCTTTTTGCAAAATGCATTGCTTTTTGTTGGAGGGCGCATACGCCTAGAAATTACCTTTCTTCTTAGGAGTTTCTTTTGCATGCATTTCATTCTTTCTTTTGAATACACGTTGCAAGGGAGACACTGGGATAATTATGTTAACCGCATCAAGGATGCAAGACAATACTTTCCAATATTGAAAACATAAGGCAACTGCAAGCATAGTTGCGATCACTTATCCTTGCTTGTTTCCAGAAAGAATCTTGCTTTCTCATGTGAAACCGTGAAAATAAAAGAAAACATTTATAAAAGAATGGGCAAAAATTTCGTTTTGCCAAAATGCATTTCTTTTTGTTGGAGGGCGCGTACGCCTGGAAACGAGCTTGTTTCTTAGGAGGTCGTTTTGTATGCATTTCATTCTTTCTTTAGAATACACGTTGCAAGGGAGACAATAAGGTGAATATGTTACCTTCATCAAGAATGCAAGACAATACTTCCTATATAGAAAACATAGGGCAAGTACAAGCCTAGTTGCGATTACTTACCCTTGGTTGTTTCTATAAAGGATCTTGCTTTCTTATGTGAAACCGTGAAAATAAAAGAACAGTTTGTAAAAGAATGAGCAAAAATTTCTTTTTGGCAAAATGCATTTCTTTTTGTTGTAGAGCGCATACGCCCAGAAAAAAACCTTTTTCTTAGGAGTTCATTTTGTATGCATTTCATTCTTTCTTTAGAATACACGTTGCAAGGGAGACAATAAGGTGAATGTGTTACCTTCATCAAGAATGCAAGACAATACTTTCCAATTTTGAAAACATGAGGAAACTACAAGCCAAGTTGCGATTACTTACCTTTGGTTTATTTCTAAAAAGGGCTCTCTCTTTCTTATGTGAAACCGTGAAAATAAAAGAACAGTTTGTAAAGGAATGAGCAAAAATTTCATTTTTGGCAGAATGCATTTCTTTTTGTTGGAGGGCGCATACGCCTAGAAAAAACCTGTTTCTTAGGAGTTCGTTTTGTATGCATTTCATTCTTTCTTTAGAATACACGTTGCAAGGGAGACAATAAGGCAGTTATGCTTAACGCATTAATGATGCAAGACGATACTTTCCTATATTGAAAACATTAGGCAACTACAAGCCTAGTTGCGATTACTTACCCTTGGTTGTTTCTAAAAAGAATCTTGCTTTCTCATGTGAGACCGGGAAAATAAAAGAACACTTGATAAAAGAATGAGCAAGAATTTCTTTTTAGCAAAATGCATTTCTTCTCGTTAGAGGGCGCATACGCCTATAAACAAAGTTTTTTTCTGAGGAGTTTGTTCTGTATGCATTTCATTGTTTCTTTAGAATACACATTGCAAGAGAGACATTAGGATAGTTATATAACCGCATCAAGGATGCAAGACAATACTTTCCTATATTGAAAACATAGGGCAACTACAAGCATAGTTGCGATTACTTAGCCTTGGTTGCTTCTAAAAAGAATCTTGTTTTCTCATGTGAGACCATGAAAATAAAAGAACAGTTTATTGTAACGAAGAAGAGTAGCCGCCTGCGCCACAGCACCATCGCTACCGGCATGAGCTCGTGGTTGCTGTCTTTCGCCGAACGCTTGTTACGGCTACCCGTTCGCTCCCGTTGCTAATAAATCTCTTAGCAAGTGGTGGACGTGCTGGGTTTCGACCACCCTGGAACGTCGGAGTCGCACTCTACCCCCCATCATGCCCGACGACGCACGCACTCCTCCAGCTCCTCCCACGGCACCGGCAACATGGTTTGTACCGGTGCCTTGCGTCAACGAGATCCCCCTATCTTCTGCGGCACAGATGACAAAGACGTTGAAGATTGGATCTCGTCTTATGAGCGAGTGAGTGCCCATAACCAGTGGGACGACGTTACCAAGTTGAGAAACGTCGCATTTTATCTTGCGGACGTTGCGAAACTATGGTTTCTAAACCATGAAGCCGACCTCACTTCGTGGTTGGTCTTCAAGACCAACTTTACCCAAGTTTTCGGTCGGCCTGCAGTAAGAAAGCTTCGTGCAGAACAACGTTTGCGCACACGATCCCAAGAGACCGGAGAAAACTTCACGAGCTACATTGAGGACTTTGTCGACCTTTGCAAACGGGTGAATGCGTCGATGTCAGAGGAGGAGAAGATCAAACATATAATGAAGGGTATTCAGGACGACGCATTTCAAATGCTATTATCGAAGAGTCCTCACACTGTCGCTGAAGTGATCGAATTGTGCCAGAGTTACGACGAGTTGCGCAGGCAACGGCTTCACACCCGACCTCCCACCCCGCCCGCCGACTCTCTATCAAGCCTTGGAGTCGACGACAACCATGCTGCTCTCTTCGTAAAAATCCAGGAATTCGTTCGCGCAGAGGTCGCCCGCCAGCTATCGTTTTTATCTTCTGTCGAGGAACCACCGCCTGCTTTGCATCCTACGATCCGCGACTTCATTCAGGAACAAGTCTCTCAAGCCGTTCTTCCTGCCGTTGAGCAGCCACCAGTCACGGCTCCTCTCACTAACGCTGAAGGAGTTTCTCGATCTCGTCCACAAGCGCCCCTGCCGCCCTCTATGCATCGACCACCGACATTTTTGCCGCCATCTATGCCGCTTCACAACCACCGACATTTTCCTCCTATGCCACTGCCCGACCGACAGCATTTTCCGAATCCTCAACCGCGACTCAGACCTTACCCCCACCAGTGGCGCACCTTCGATGACCGCCCAATATGCTTTGCTTGAGGTGGTGCTGGTCACGTGGCGCGCCATTGTCGTCGTGGCATGCTTCCTCTTCAGAACATCCAGCGAGCGCCACCTTTCCCCGCTCCGTTTTCCTCGTCCCCTTCCAGCCTTCCTACCTCTTCCTTTTCCGCTGACCGCCCAACCGCCTCTACTCGCCGCTCACCATCTCCCCGTCGTCGCTCGCTTTCTCCGATGCGGCGTCGTCCCGTGTCTACCGAGCAGGAAAACTGATGGCCGCAGTTCCCGAGGCACGAACTGCGTCCACGTCGCAATGCCCAAGTCCTCGTCCCTCCCCAGCCAACGTCATCGAAGTCTCTGTCGAAGGAATCGCCGTCCTGGCACTTGTAGATACAGGAGCCGCCGTATCCGTAATTTCCGACGAACTCTGCCGCACACTACGAAAGGTTTTGACGCCTCTCTCCGACTTCTCCCTTCGAACCGCGAACGCTCAAAATATAACGCCTCTCGCTGCCTGTACTGCTCGCGTCTTCTTTCAAGGTCTACTGTATACCGTCGAATTCGTCGTGCTTCCCACTTGTTACCATGGCATCATATTAGGCTGGGACTTCCTTGCAAATAATAACGCCGTTATTGACTGTTGTCACGCCGAACTCGAACTTTCTGCACTTCCCGACGTCGAGCCTATCGAAAACTAGCCTTCCAGTGTTAAACCGTTTGTTTCCGAAGACAACTCCGTCCCTCCACGCTCTTCCCTGCTTGTGCCTGTGTCGTGCGCCGCTATTTCTGATATCACTGTTCTCTTTACGCCGTCTGAGCTGTTCATTTGCCGCCGATGTTCTCCGCTGCCCTTTGGTCTCCTTACTCTTCGCAATGGCGTCACGAAAATGGTCGTTGACAATCCCACAGCCTGCCCAGTAGCTTTATCTCATGGTGAATGCCTAGGCCTTGTTCAACCGGCCGACACCTTTTGCATCTTTGACACTCCTGCCCTTTCTACTTCTGCGGGCCTTCACGCACTTACTTGTGACTCTGCGGTTGATCACTCACTCCTCGACGCTTTCCACTGCTCCATCGACGATGGCACGTCATCTTCAGAACGAAGCCAGCTTATTGCTCTCCTGCAGAGGTTCAGCGCTTCTTTCGACAGCCATGCTTCCGGTTTGGGCCGCACATCGACCGTTTTTCGCCAAATAGATACCGGCAGTCACGCACCTTTACGGCAGCGCCCTTACCGAGTTTCCGCCTCTGAGCGCCATGTCATTGACCACCAGGTTGATGACATGCTCAACCGTGGCGTTGTGCAGCCTTCCAACAGTCCCTGGGCATCACCGGTCGTCCTCGTTAAGAAAAAGGATGGCTCTATTCGATTCTGCGTTGACTACCGACGTCAGAACAAGATAACGCGCAAGGACGTTTACCCGTTGCCGTGCATTGACGACGCCCTCGACTGTTTGCAGGGAGCTGAATTCTTTTCTTCGCTGGATTTACGTTCCGGATACTGGCAAGTCCCCTTGGCACCATCTGATCGACCTAAAACAGCATTTGTAACACCTGACGGATTGTACGAATTCATCGTAATGCCTTTCGGCCTGTGCAACGCTCCAGCCACTTTTGAGAGAATGATGGATAATATTTTACGCGGCCTCAAATGGAACACATGTTTATGCTGCCTGGATGCCGTAGTTGTCTTTTCCGCTGATTTCCGAACCCATCTCAGCCGTCTCGAGCAAGTTCTCAAATGCCTTATTGACGCGAGACTTCAACTTAACTTACAAAATGTCGTTTCGGCGCCCGAAAGCTCACTATTCTTGGACATGTTGTATCACGAGACGGCGTCCTTCCGGATCCAGCCAAGCTCCGCGCTGTCACCGACTTTCCGCAACCAAAGAAGTTAAAGGAGCTTCAAAGTTTCCTTGGTTTATGCTCATACTTCCGATGTTTCATTCGAAATTTCGCTTCCATAAGTGCACCCCTGACCGCCCTCCTAAGTGGCGACAAAGAACTTTCCGCTTGGTCGCCCGCCTGTGATGACGCCTGCATGAAATTACGCCGCCTGCTAACCTCGCCACCTATCCTCCGCGACTTCGATCCTGCAGCGCCCACAGACGTCCACACCGATGCCAGCGGCGTCGGACTTGGCGCCGTACTCGTACAACGAAAAGCGGGCTTTGATGAATATGTCGTTGCCTACGCGAGCCGAACTCTGACAAAGGCCGAGGCTAATTACTCTGTTACAGAGAAAGAGTGTTTAGTCATTATTTGGGCCTTTGGAAAATTCCGTCCTTATTTGTATGGTCACCCTTTTGATGTCGTCACTGACCATCACGCCCTTTGTTGGCTGTCTACCCTCAAGGACCCATCTGGCCGACTTGCTCGCTGGGCCCTTAAGCTACAGGAGTACGACATCCGCGTCCTCTACCGTTCCGGCCGCAAACACACGGACGCTGACGCCCTTTCTCGCTCACCGGTCTCCGCTGACTTCGCTTGCCTATCCGCCCTTGAGCCCACAGTTCCATGTCATGCACTGCGCAACATGCCGTCGGAGCAGCGCAAGGATCCCTGGATCAGTGCTCTCATCAGCATCATTTCTGATCCATCCACCTCTTCCCCATCTCGCGCTCTTCGCCGCTAGGCTACCCACTTCTGCATTCGCGACGGCCTTCTTTATCGTCGTAATTACCTCTCTGACGGTCGCAAGTGGCTTCTCGTGATACCCCGCCATCTCCGTGACCTTATCTGCGACGCTTTCCACGCAGACCCTCAGTGCGCACATGCCGGCCTCTTCAAGACCTATGCTCGACTACGCATCCGATTTTATTGGCGCGGCATGTATAACTACGTCAGAAAGTTCATTCGCTCCTGCGCTCAGTGCCAACGCCGAAAAGTACCTCCCGGACAAGTCTACCCGTCACAACCCCTTCCCTGCCCTCGTCGGCCTTTTGATCGTGTTGGCATAGACATCTACGGACCGCTACCCTCCACACCAGCAGCCAACCGCTGGATTATTGTTGCAGTGGATCACTTGACCCACTATGCTGAAACAGCTGCTCTGCCGACTGCCACCGCCCACGACGTTGCCTCGTTTCTGTTACGACATTTCGTTCTTCGCCACGGTGCCCCTCGCGAACTTCTGAGCGATAGAGGCCGCGCCTTTCTTTCCGATGCTTTGAAGGCACTACTCGACGAATGCCGAATCGTTCACCGCACCAGTACAGCGTACCACCCGCAAACTAACGGCATGACCGAGCGCTTCAACCGTACTCTTGGCGATATGCTCTCCATGTACGTCGCCTCTGATCATTCAAACTGGGACCAAGTTCTCCCTTTCGTGACGTATGCGTACAATACTGCGACCCAAGCAACTACTGGTTTTTCCCCTTACTTTCTCCTATACGGACGAGAACCTTCTACAACTCTCGATACCATTCTATCATATACACCTGACGCGTCCGAAAGTACTCCGCTATCTGAAGCTGCTCGTCATGCCGAGGAATGCCGCAAGCTTGCCCGCCCTTTTTCAACCGAGGACCAGTGGCAGCAGCAATCCCGTGAACCTGCCGGCCGTTCTGCACCAACTTTTTTGCCTGGCTCTCTCGTATGGCTTCGGGTACCCGCTACTACACCCGGCCTCTCCTCAAAACTTGTCGCAAAGTACCTAGGACCCTACCGCGTTCTCGAGCAAACGTCCTCCGTCAATTACATCGTAGAGCCCCTCACGTCATCGACGGACCTACGCCATCGCAGCCGCGAACTTGTCCACGTCTCTCGCATTAAGCCGTACTACGACCCAATAGTAGTTTCTTCGCCTTAAGCCGCCAGGATGGCGCCCTTTTCTGGGGAGGGCGATTGTAAAAAAGAACAGTAGCCGCCTGCGCCACAGCACCATCGCTACCGGCATGAGCTCGTGGTTGCTGTCTTTCGTCGAACGCTTGTCACAGCTACCCGTTCGCGCCCGTTGCTAATAAATCTCTTAGCATTATAAAAGAATGAGCAAAAATTTCTTTTTGGCAGAATGCATTTCTTTTCGTTGGAGGGCGCATACGCCTAGAAACAAACTTTTTTCTTAGGAGTTCGTTTTGTATGCATTTCATTCTTTCCTTAGAATACACATTGCAAGAGAGACAATAAGATAAATATGCTTACCGCATCAAGGATGCAAGACAATACTTTCCTATATTCAAAACATAAGGCAAATACAAGCCTAGTTGCGATTACAAACCCTTGGTTGTTTCTAAAAAGAATCTTGCTTTCTCATGTGAAACTGTGAAAATAAAAGAACAGTTTATAAAAGAATGAGCAAAAATTTCTTTTTGGCAAAATGCACTTCTTTTTGTTGGAGGGCGCATACGCCAAGAAAAAACCTTTTTCATAGGAGTTCGTTTTGTATGCATTTCATACTTTCTTTAGAATACACGTTGCAAGGGAGACAATAGGGCAGTTATGCTAACCGCATTAAGGATGCAAGACAATACTTTCCTATATTGAAAACATAGGGCAACTACAAGCATAGTTGCGATTACTTATCCTTGGTTGTTCCCAGAAAGAATCTTGCTTTCTCATGTGAAACCGTGAAAATAAAAGAACAGTTTATAAAAGAATGAGCAAAAATTTCTTTTTGGCAAAATGCATTTCTTTTTGTTGGAGGGCGCATACGCCAAGAAAAAACCTTTTTCATAGGAGTTCGTTTTGTATGCATTTCATTCTTTCTTTAGAATACACGTTGCAAGGGAGACAATAGGGCAGTTATGCTAACCGCATTAAGGATGCAAGACAATACTTTCCTATATTGAAAGCATAGGGCAACTACAAGCATAGTTGCGATTACTTACCCTTGGTTGTTTCTAAAAAGAATCTTGTTTTCTCATGTGAGACCATGAAAATAAAAGAACAGTTTATAAAAGAATGAGCAAAAATTTCTTTTTGGCCGAATGCTTTTCTTCTCGTTAGATGGCGCATACGCCTAGAAACAAAGCTTTTTCTTAGGAGGTCGTTTTGTATGCATTTCATTCTTTCTTTAGAATACACGTTGCAAGGGAGACAATAAAATGAATATGTTACCTTCATCAAGAATGCAAGACAAAACTTTCCAATTGTGAAAACATAAGGAAACAACAAGCCTAGTTGCGATTAGTTACCTTTGGTTTATTTCTAAAAAAAACTCTTGCTTTCTCATGTGAAACCGTGAAAATAAAATAAAATTTTATAAAAGAATGAGCAATAATTTCTTTTTGGCAAAATGCATTTCTTTTCGTTGGAGGGCGCATAATCTTAGAAACAAACTTTTGAATTAGGAGTTCGTTTTGTATGAATTTAATTCTTCCTTTAGAATACACATTCCAACAGAGACAATAATATAATTATGTTTACCGCATCAAGGATGCAAGACAATACTTTCCCATATTGAAAACATAAGGCAACTACAAGCCTAGTTGCGATTACTTACCCATGGTTGTTTCTAAAAAGAATCTTGCTTTCTTATGTGAAACCGTGATAATAAAAGAACAGCTTGTAAAGGAATGAGGAAAAATTTCTTTTTGGCAAAATGCATTTCTTTTAGTTAGAGGGCGCATACGCCTAGAAAGAAAGTTTTTTCTTAGTTCATTTTGTATGCATTTCATTCTTTCTGTAGAATACACATTGCTAGAGAGACATTAAGATAAATATGTTAACCGCATCAAGGATGCTAGACAATACTTTCCTATATTGAAAACATAGGGCAACTACAAGCATAGTTGCGATTACTTATCCTTGGTTGTTCCCAGAAAGAATCTTGCTTTCTCATGTGAAACCGTGAAAATAAAAGAACAGTTTATAAAAGAATGAGCAAAAATTTCTTTTTGGCAAAATGCATTTCTTTTTGTTGGAGGGCGCATACGCCAAGAAAAAACCTTTTTCATAGGAGTTCGTTTTGTATGCATTTCATTCTTTCTTTAGAATACACGTTGCAAGGGAGACAATAGGGCAGTTATGCTAACCGCATTAAGGATGCAAGACAATACTTTCCTATATTGAAAGCATAGGGCAACTACAAGCATAGTTGCGATTACTTACCCTTGGTTGTTTCTAAAAAGAATCTTGTTTTCTCATGTGAGACCATGAAAATAAAAGAACAGTTTATAAAAGAATGAGCAAAAATTTCTTTTTGGCCGAATGCTTTTCTTCTCGTTAGATGGCGCATACGCCTAGAAACAAAGCTTTTTCTTAGGAGGTCGTTTTGTATGCATTTCATTCTTTCTTTAGAATACACGTTGCAAGGGAGACAATAAAATGAATATGTTACCTTCATCAAGAATGCAAGACAAAACTTTCCAATTGTGAAAACATAAGGAAACAACAAGCCTAGTTGCGATTAGTTACCTTTGGTTTATTTCTAAAAAAAACTCTTGCTTTCTCATGTGAAACCGTGAAAATAAAATAAAATTTTATAAAAGAATGAGCAATAATTTCTTTTTGGCAAAATGCATTTCTTTTCGTTGGAGGGCGCATAATCTTAGAAACAAACTTTTGAATTAGGAGTTCGTTTTGTATGAATTTAATTCTTCCTTTAGAATACACATTCCAACAGAGACAATAATATAATTATGTTTACCGCATCAAGGATGCAAGACAATACTTTCCCATATTGAAAACATAAGGCAACTACAAGCCTAGTTGCGATTACTTACCCATGGTTGTTTCTAAAAAGAATCTTGCTTTCTTATGTGAAACCGTGATAATAAAAGAACAGCTTGTAAAGGAATGAGGAAAAATTTCTTTTTGGCAAAATGCATTTCTTTTAGTTAGAGGGCGCATACGCCTAGAAAGAAAGTTTTTTCTTAGTTCATTTTGTATGCATTTCATTCTTTCTGTAGAATACACATTGCTAGAGAGACATTAAGATAAATATGTTAACCGCATCAAGGATGCTAGACAATACTTTCCTATATTGAAAACATAGGGCAAGTACAAGCATAGTTGCGAATACTTACCCTTGGTTGTTTTTGAAAAGGCTCTTGCTTTCTCATATGAGATCTTGAAAATAAAAGAACAGAATATAAAAGAATGCGCAAAAATTTCTTTTTGGAAATATGCATTTCCTTTTGTTGGAGGGCGCACATGCCTAGAAACAAACAATTTTCTTAGGAGTTCGTTTTGCAAGGATTTCATTCCTTCTTTAGAATACACATTGCAAGAGAGACAATAAGGTAATTATGCTAACCGCATCAAGGATGCAAGAAAACACTCTCCTAATTGAAAACAAATGGTAACTACAAGCGTAGTTGCGATTACTTACCCTTGGTGATTTTTGAATAGGCTCTTGTTGTCTCATCAGATACCGTGAAAATAATAGAACAATATGTAGTAGAATGAAGAAAAATTGTTTTTTAGCAAAATGCATTTGTTTTTGTTGGAGGGCACATACGCCTAGAAAGAAACCATTTTCACAGAAGTTCATTTTGCATCCATTTCATTCTTTCTTCATAATACACGTTGCAAGAGAGACAATAAGGTAATTATGCTAACCGCATCAAGGACGCAAGACAACACTCTCCTAATTGAAAACAAATGGCAACTACAAGCCTAGTTGCAATACCTTCCCTTGGTTGTTTTTGAAAAGGTTCTTGCTTACTCATATGAGACCGTGAAAATAAAAGAAGAGTATATAGAAGAATGAGCAAAAATTTCTTTTTGGCAAATTGCATTACTCTTTGTTGGAGGGCGCACACGCCTAGAAACCAACCATTTTCTTAGAAGTTCATTTTGCATGCATTTCATTCTTTCTCCAGAATACACGTTGCAAGAGAGACAATAAGGTAATTATGCTAACCGCATCAAGAATGCAAGACAATACTCTCCTAATTGAAAACTTACCTTTGGTTGCTTTGAAAAGGTTCTTGCTTTCTCATTTGAGACCGTGAAAACAAAAGAACAGTTTCTAACAGAATGAGCAAAAATTTCTTTTTGGAAAAATGCTTTTCTTTTGGTTGGAGGGCGCACATGCCTAGAAACAATTTTCTTAGGAGTTCGTTTTCCATACATTTCATTCCTTGTTTAGAATACCCGTTGCAAAATAGACAATAGGGTAGTAATGCTAACCGCATCAAGAAGGCAAGACAATACAATCCTAATTTAAAAAGTAAGGCAACTACAAGCTTAGTTGCGATTTCTTACCCTTGGTTGTTTCTGAAAAGGCTCTTCCTTTCTCATATGAGATCGTGAAAATAAAAGAACAGAATATAAAAAAATAAGCAAAAATTTCTTTTTGGCAAAATGAACTTGTTTTTTGGGAGAGCGCACACGCCAAGAAAAAAATATTTTCTTAGTAGTTCGTTTTGCATGCATTTGATCCTGTATTTAAAATACTTAGTGCTATAGAGAAAATAAGGTAGTTATGCTAACCGCATCAAGGATTCTATACAATACTCTCCTAACTGAAAAGATAAGGCAACTACAAGCCTAGCTGCGAATACCTACCCTTGGGTGTTGTTGAAAAGGCTCTTGCATTCTCATATGAGACCGTGAATATAAAAGAACAGTTTCTAAAAGAACGAGGAAAATTTTCTTTTTGGCAAAATGCATTTCATTTTGTTGGAGGGCACACATGCCTAGAAAGAAACTATTTTCTTAGGAGTTCGTTTTGCATGCATTTGATCCTGTATTTAAAATACTTAGTGCTATAGAGAAAATAAGGTAATTATGCTAAGCGCATCAAGGATGCAATGCAATGCTTTCCTAATTGAAAACATAAGCGAAATACAAGCCTAGTTGCAATAACATACCCTTGCTTGTTTTCGAATAGGTTCTTGCTTTGTCATATGAGACCGTGTAAATAAAAGAACTGTTTATAAAAGAATGAGCATTTCATTCCTTCTTTAGAAAACACGTTGCAAGAGAGACAATAAGGGAATTATGCTAACCGCATCAAGGATGCTATACAATACTCTCCTAACTGAAAAGATAAGGCAACTACAAGCCTAGCTGCGAATACTTACCCTTGGGTGTTGTTGAAGAGGCTCTTGCTTTCTCATATGAGACCGTGAATATAAAAGAACAGTTTCTAAAAGAACGAGGAAAATTTTCTTTTTGGCAAAATGCATTTCATTTTGTTGGAGGGCGCACATGCCTAGAAACAAACTATTTTCTTAGGAGTTCGTTTTGCATGCATTTCATTCTTTCTTTAGATTACACATTGCAAGAGGGACAATAACGTAGTTATGCTTGCCGCATCATGGATCCAAGACAACACTCTCTCCTAATTTAAAACAAATGGCAACTACAAGCCTAGTTGCAATACCTTCCCCTTGGTTGTTTTTGAAAAGGTTTTTGCTTTCTCTTATGAGACCGTGAAAATAAAAGAACAGTTTCTAAAAGAATGAGCAATGTCTTCATTTTGGCAAAGGGCATTTGTTTTTTTTTTTTTTTGGAGGGCACACTCGCCTAGAAACAAACTTTTTTCTTAGGAGTTCGTTTTGCATACATTTCATTCCTTCTTTAGAATACACGTTGTAAGACAGACAATAAGGGAATTACGCTAACCGCATCATGGTTAATTGTTCTCCCTCTAATGATAACAGAGATTTCATATTTGGATGCATTTATCGTTCGCCTTCATCATCAGTCGACGACTTTTTTTATAATCTTGATCATGCTTTACATACCCTTTCACTAGAAAATAAAAATGTCATTATAATGGGTGATATCAACATTAACCTACTCAATGACACATCACCAACAGTTATTTCTTACACCAGTCTACTACAAAGCTACGGATATGAATGCTTAATTGATGTTCCTACACGACAGGTTCCTAGTGGCACAGGGACGCTAATTGATCATGTCCTATCTAACTTAATAACTTCACCAGAGGCAAAAGTTCTTGATATGGACATAACAGATCATTACCCATTGCTTCTACGTTTTAAACATAACTCGAGTCCTTGCCCTCTTCCACACTTCAAATTTGTTCTGGACAAAGAGAGCTTCATAACTGCCATTGCTAATATAGACTGGTCTGAAATAAAAACTTTTAATGATCCTCAGAAAGCATTTTCTAAATTTCTTACTGTAATTATATCACTTATTCATAAATTCACTTGTAAAAGGAAATGTAAAAAAACCATTGCATTCTCTCACAATCCATGGATGTCTAAAAAGTTATTAGCAGCTTTGCGTAAACGCGATAACCTGTACAAGAAAACTAAAAACCAGCATTTTAATAACAAATTAATTGCCCGATATAAAAGGTTACGTAACTCTATAAACAACCAGTTAAAAGTGGCAAAACGATTATATCTTGAACAAAAAATCTTACAAGCCGGCAATAACAGCAAATTGAAATGGAACATCGTCAACTCCTTTCTAAACAGGAATTCTAAACCAGAACAGCTATCAAAAATTATATACAATAACTCAGAGTATAACTCCCCTAACCAAATAGCCAACGCCTTCAGCTCCTATTTTTTTGATAATGACACACCCTCTCCTTCACAGGTAACTCAACTTAATCGTCTCCCTCAAACATTTTTTCTTTTCCCCACAACGCCAGACGAAATATATAACGTTATATGTCACCTAAAACCCACCAGTGCTGGAATAGATGAAGTTCTACCTGCTACCATTAAAATGATTGCCCACCTAATTTCTGATATCATGTCTCATATTACTAATTCGATATTCAAGACTGGTGTGTTTCCTAACGAGCTTAAGCGCGGAAAAGTCATTCCAGTTTTAAAAAAAGGTGACAGTACATTAATACATAACTACCGCCCTATTTGTATTTTACCCTTTTTCGGCAAAGTTCTAGAGAAATTAATCGCATTACGTCTAACCAAATATCTCACTAAATTTAATATTCTCTCTTCATGCCAATTTGGCTTTCGTAATGGATACTCCACAGATTTGGCACTCATTCATCTAACCGACCAATTAAACAAAATAATTGACGATGGTCTATTTGCAGGTTCAGTTTTCATTGATCTAACAAAGGCCTTCGACTGCTTAAACCATATTAACCTTTTTGCTAAGCTTGAGGCTATCGGTGTTCGTGGTCCTGCGCTCTCATTATTCAAAAGTTACTTATCAAACAGGGTTCAAATAGTGTCTGTGTCTGCTCCAGAGATCTGCTCCAGAGAACAAACCACTAACATTGGCGTCCCTCAAGGATCCATCTTAGGACCACTACTGTTTTTGATTTATATCAATGACCTACCTAACTGTTTGTCCTCTACTAAGTGCATTCTGTACGCTGATGATACTACCATATTTTCCTCTGATAAACACATGTCACTTCTTATTAACAAGCTAAATACTGATCTACAAAATCTTTTAAGTTGGTGTAATGCCAACCTATTATCTATTAATGCCACCAAGACTAAATTTGTTGTATTTTCCTCACATCAACAACATTCGGCATTCTCCCCCTTAACTTTCGGCTCCCACTCCATCTCTCCCAGTCCATGCTCATCTTTTCTTGGGATTTCTCTTGACTGCAGCTTGAAATATAAAGATCACATTTCTCACATCAAAAAGAAAATAGCATACGGTATTCGCGTTCTAATTAAAACTCGTCCGTACTTTACACATAATACATTATTCTCGCTATACCACTCATTCATTCACTCTCATATTAACTACGGCATACTATGCTGGGGTAACACTTATAACACCCATTTGGCATCCCTCCAGGTAATCCAGAACCAATCCATAAGAATAATTACAAGGAGTTCACGCTTTGCTAATGGAAAATCCCTACTACATGAAAACAACATCCTAACCATTGCAGAGCTCACCAAATATAATCTAGGAATTTTATTCTACAAATATATGACTAAGGAACTACCATCAATCTGCTTCTCACCTTGTGACCTAATAGCTCATAGTCACACTAGATTTGCATTCAATAATAATTTTCTTCTACCTAAAGTGCGAACGAACTATGGTAAACAGACTGCGGAATTTTCCGCAATATCGCTTTGGAATACTCTACCACCTACCATCAAAAATGCAAAAAATTTATACCATTTTAAAAGAGAACTAAAATCATTTATAATAAATACTTACTGAAACTCTCCTTGTTTTTTTTTGTTGTTTGTTTTGTTTTTGTTTTTTAAATGTTTTTTATGTCTTTTCTTATTTCTTGATTTTTATTCTGTTTTTTTTTACTGTCCTGAAGTTAACAAGTATCCTTAATACTCATATGCTATAAACATGTTTGATATTCCTTTTAGCTCTCATCTGTACTACTGTTGCTTTGAACATTGTATAACATCATAAGTGTCATTAGCAGGAGGTCCCGATACAGTCTTTGACTATGGGACCTCCTTATGTATACTTACGCACATGCAACTATCTGTATTTTACTAATAAATAAAATTATGAAATTATGAAATTATGAAATAAATTATGAAAATTTATGGTTCAAAAAAAAAGGATGCAATGCAATACCCTCCTAATTGAAAAGATGAGCCAACTACAAGCCTAGTTGCAATAACTTAGCCTTGCTTGTTTACGAAAAGTCTCTTGCTTTCTCATATGAGACCGTGAAAATAAAAGAACAGTTTATAAAAGAATGAGCGAAAATTTCTCTTTGGAAAAATGTTTTTCTTTTTGTTTGAGGTCGCACACGCCTTGAAACAAACTATTTTCTTAGGAGTTCGTTTTGCATGCATTTCGTTCCTTCTTTAGAATACACGTTGCAAGAGAGACAATAAGGTAATTATGCTAACCGCGTAAACGATGCAATGCAATACTCTCATAATTGAAAACATAAGCCAACTACAAGCCTAGTTGCAATAACTTACTCTTGCTTGTTTTCGAAAAGGCTCTTGATTTCTCATATGAGACCGTGAAAATAAAAGAACAGTTTCTAAAAGAATGAGCAAGAATTTCTTTTTAGCAAAATGCATTTCTTTTTGTTGGAGGGCGCACATGCTAAAAACAAACTATTTTCTTAGGAATTCGTTTTGCATATGTTTCATTCCTTCTATAGAATACACGTTGCAACAGAGATAATAAGGAAATATGCTAACCGCATCAGGGATGCAATGCAATACTCTCCTTAATTGAAAACATAAGCCAACTACAAGCCTAGCTGCAATAACTTACCATTGCTTGTTTCCGAAAAGGCTCTTGATTTATCATATGAGACCGTGAAAATAAAAGAACAGTTTCTAAAAGAATGAGCAATATCTTCATTTTGGCAAAAGGCATTTGGTTTTTGAGAGGGCGCACTTGCTTAGAAAAAAAATAGTTTCTTAGGAGTTTGTTTTGCATGCATATCATTCCTTCTTTAGAATACACGTTGCAAGAGAGACAATAAGGTAATTATGCTAACCGCATCAAGCATGCAAGACAACACTCTCCAAATTGAAAACAAATGGCAACTACAAGCCTAGTTGAAATAACTTACCCTTGGTTGTTTTTGAAAATGTTCTTGCTTTCTCTTATGAGACCGTGAAAATAAAAGAACAGTTTCTAAAAGAATGAGCAATATCTTCATTTTGGCAAAGGGCATTTGTGTTTTTGGAGGGCGCACTCGCCTAGAAACAAACTATTTTCTTAGGAGTTCGTTTTGCGTACATTTCATTCCTTCTTTAGAATACACTCTTGCAAGACAGACAATAAGGGAATTACGCTAACCGCATCAAGGATGCAATGCAATACCCTCCTAATTGAAAACATAAGCCAACTACAAGCCTAGGTGCGATTAGTTAGTCTTAGTTGATTTTGAAAAGGTTCTTGCTTTCTGATATGAGACCGTGAAAATAAAAGAACCGTTTATAAAAGAATGAGCAAGAATGTACTTTTTGGCAAAATGAATTTCTTTTTGTTGGAGAGGGCACACCCTAGAGACAAACTATTTTCTTAACAGTTCCAATGCAAGAGAGACACTTTGCACTTTGTGATATGAATGCCCTGCATAGCATATATACAAAAAGGTGCAACATTTAAGTCCTCAAATTCTTAGATCACAGAAGCAACTTTATTTTCTTCAATCACTTTTCTGGCACTTCTTCCTGATGAAAGTTGTTCTTGAGCACAAACGCTTGCAAGGATAAACTTGCTGCTGTTAGGAGAAACAAATGATATTCGTGAATATCCATCCTAAAGAAAGCGGCAAAAAGTATAATCACAGAACACGACAAAGCAGTAACTTCTGTGTTAAAAAAACATGTAAGTAGACCAGCATTGCTGGAACCAGGGATGTTGCTGCAGCCAACATTTCAACATAGGAGCTTGTCATTAGGGTAGCAAATGTTTTCCTTGCCTGTGTTGTTTTGTATTGTGCATAGCTCACTGGCCCCAAGCCTCATGCGGGGAGAAGAAACTGGGGCATATAATAGGTCAAGAGAAGACAAAGTGTTAAAAAAAGGAAGGAAGGGTGTACTTACCAGTGATGATTGTGATGGAGCGGGTATGAGCACTGCTGTCAGTACTTGCTAAGAGTAGGGGTGACCAAAGCAGAAAACGATGTACACATGTAATCATTCATTATTCCAGTAGACCTAATCTTCCCAGAAGGAAAAAAAAGGCATCAAGATAAAGAGTTTGCGCTTTTGGAAAAAGAAAACGAAGAATTAAGGAAAATAAATTTTGTATCGAGATGCATGTGGTTAAGGTCACTGTAAATGGTAAATGAAGGCACATTATGAATACATATTTTGTCGAAAGCCGATGAAGAAAAGATACATTAGCCAAATAATAAATATAGGGACATTATAATTGAACTGGGTATGACCATAAAACAGTAAATAACAGCCTGTGGAAAAATCGGAATGGACAATATGATAACCAGGTGCAAGAAAGCAAAACGTCGAGTGTTGTTTATATTCATGCTGCTGTTGACGGCTTCAAGTTTCTGTCTTCCTGTGGAACCTTTGTCTTAGTTGAACAAGGAAATGGGTCATTTTTTAAACAAGTCAGTTCAAATTTAGTTCAAAACTTCAGCATTATTATAATGAACAAAAATAATATGATCAGTTCTCCTGGGTGTGCTTTCATTCAACAGATATTTCCACTGGTATAAGCTCAAAATTTAATGGTCCAAATGGACCTTACCTCCAAGCAAACCATTAGCTGTTTTTTTTTTTCAACGCAGATGCCTGCACATTATATGTGTTGGCAGGAGTGCTAGCGAACTACATTATACTTGTTGCCACAACCAAAGTGAAACTTGGTAACAGTGATTGAAAAAAAAAAGCATTTCCACAATACTGATTCAAGTCGTCTGGAAAAGTTGCTTAAGTTATAGTACACCCTCCAACCCACCAGACGCAATTATACAACACACTGACTCTCGTGGTGTGAACCATGCTAATATAACACTAGGCATCAAGTAGGAGAATTAGGGGATAAGAGGACACAACTCTTTTTCTTAGAACATCACGTGTCCTTTACATAAATGCTACATTCCAAATAACAAAGGAGCAGCCGATAGTGACCAATGCATGCGAAAGCTAATGACATTCTGTGCAGCATAATGTTGACGATGAGGTGTTATGCGCACAAGTGCACTATTTCACACAAAATAACACCCTGCAGTCAAACCTTGCGCCAACATTAGAGTTTGAAAAACACCACAGTGGAAAGCAGAGTGCTAAATTTGTTGAAAATTACAAAAAATATTCGATTATTCATTATCCTTACTGTTCGTTAAAGATTCACAGATTGTTCCCTATTGGTGTTGTAAACAGGCACCCTGCTTTTGCAGTCGTAGCAACAATGATCTGTGGTACAGACAAGAATAAATGCTCATGAAGTTTATGCAAGAGTATACCTACAAATTACACCCCATTTCACATTCTAATGGGGTAGAAGAGGAAGACGAAAAAAACTACTTTCTGGTGGAGGATGCATACCCCAAAATAGAAGAAACAAAGGTACCCTAACCATTGCTGCTGCTGATGCCTGTGCACTGGCAGTTACATATAATATGGCAGTTACAATTGTTTTTCCATAAGCACTGCAAGCTCATCATCATCATCATCATCATCATCATCATCATCATCATCATCATCATCATCATCATCATCAGCCTGGTTACGCCCACTGCAGGGCAAAGGCCTCTCCCATATTTCTCCAACAACCCCGGTCATGTACTAATTGTGGCCATGCCGTCCCTGCAAATTTCTTAATCTCATCCGCCCACCTAACTTTCTGCCGCCCCCTGCTACGCTTCCCTTCCCTTGGAATCCAGTCCGTAACCCTTAATGACCATCGGTTATCTTCCCTCCTGATTACATGTCCTGCCCATGCCCATTTCTTTTTCTTGATTTCAACTAAGATGTCATTAACTCGCGTTTGTTCCCTCACCCATTCTGCTCTTTTCTTATCCCTTAACGTTACACCTATCATTCTTCTTTCCATAGTTCGTTGCGTCGTCCTCAATTTGAGTAGAACCCTTTTCGTAAGCCTCCAAGTTTCTGCCCCATAGGTGAGTACTGGTAAGACACAGCTATTATACACTTTTCTCTTGAGGGATAATGGCAACCTGCTGTTCATGATCTGAGAATGCCTGCCAAACGCATTCCAGCCCATTCTTATTCTTCTGATTATTTCCATCTCATGATCCGGGTCCGCAGTCACTACCTGCCCTAAGTAGATGTATTCCCTTACGACTTCCAGTGCCTCGCTGCCTATTGTAAATTGCTGTTCTCTTCCGAGACTGTTAAACATTACTTTAGTTTTATGCAGATTAATTTTTAGACCCACTCTTCTGCTTTGCCTCTCGAGGTCAGTGAGCATACATTGGAGTTGGTCCCCTGAGTTACTAAGCAAGGCAATATCATCAGCGAATCGCCAGTTACTAAGGTATTCTCCATTAACTTTTATCCCCATTTCTTCCCAATCCAGGTCTCTGAATACCTCCTGTAAACACGCTGTGAATAGTATTGGAGAGATCGTATCTCCCTGCCTGACGCCTTTCTTTATTGGGATTTTGTTGCTTTCTTTATGGAGGAATACGGTGGCTGTGGAGCCGCTATATATATCTTTCAGTATTTTTACATATGGCTCGTCTACACCCTGATTCCGTAATGCCTCCATGACTGCTGAGGTTTCGACAGAATCAAATGCTTTCTCGTAATCAATGAAAGCTATATATAAGGGTTGGTTATATTCCGCACATTTCTCTGTAACCTGACTGATAGTGTGAATATGGTCTATTGTTGAGTAGCCTTTACGGAATCCTGCCTGGTCCTTTGGTTGACAGAAGTCTAAGGTGTTGCTGATTCTATTTGCAATTACCTTAGTAAATACTTTACTAGTAATACCAGTAAATAGCTGATCGGTCTATAATTTTTCAAGTCTTTGGCGTCCCCTTTCTTATGGATTAGGATTACGTTAGCGTTTTTCCAAGATTCCGGTACGCTCGACGTTATGAGGCATTGCGTACACAGGGTGGCCAGTTTCTCTAGAACAATCTGCCCACCATCCTTCAACAAATCTGCTGTTACCTGATCGTCCCCAGCTGCCTTCCCCCTTTGCATATCTCCCAAGGCTTTCTTTACTTCTTCCGGCGTTACCTGTGGGATTTCGAATTCCTCTAGACTATTTTCTCTTCCATTATCGTCGTGGGTGCCACTGGTACTGTATAAATCTCTATAGAACTCCTCAGCCACTTCAACTATCTCATCCATATTAGTAATGATATTGCCGGCTTTGTCTCTTAATGCGTACATCTGATTCTTGCCAATTCCTAGTTTCTTCTTCACTGTTTTAGGCTTCCTCCGTTCCTGAGAGCATGTTCAATTCTATCCATATTATACTTCCTTATGTCAGCTGTCTTACGCTTGTTGATTAACTTCGAAAGTTCTGCCAGCTCTATTCTAGCTGCAGGGTTAGAGGCTTTCATACATTGGCGTTTCTTGATCAGATCTTTCGTCTCCTGCGATAGTTTACTGGTATCCTGCCTAACGGAGTTACGACCGACTTCCACTGCACACTTCCTAATGATGCCCACAAGATTGTCGTTCATTGCTTCAACACTACGGTCCTCTTCTTGAGTTAAAGCCGAATACCTATTCTGTAGCTTGATCTGGAATTCCACTTTTTTCCCTCTTACCGCTAACTCGTTGATCAGCTTCTTATGTACCAGTTTCTTCCGTTCCCTTCTCAGGTCTAGGCTAATTCGAGTTCTTACCATCCTGTGGTCACTGCAGCGCACCTTGCCGAGCACGTCCACATCTTGTATGATGCCAGGGTTAGCGCAGAGCATGAAGTGTATTTCATTTCTAGTGTCGCCGTTCGGGCTCCTCCACGTCCACTTTCGGCTATCCCGAAAGCTGCTTTCTGCTATCACTGCAAGCTGCTGCCAGTTTACCAGTACACAGCAGTAATAAATTTAGGGCAAGTTAAAGCTCTCTAATGGATTTATCTCATATGACACAATTGGAATGCATAATTCTGCAAATAAGTGAAGAGCGATGTGCCATCCCATACAATGAAACAGCTTTGAAGAATCTGAATCCCAACCTGCACTCACACAGTTACACCCTTTGGAGTGCCCCTTCTGCCGCAACAATAATCGTTATCTGCCCTTATGCGTTTCCTTTCTTGAAAACGCCACGCCAGCTACTTTCCTGTCGGGAATGCTATCATGCTGATAACGCCCATGCCGTTCGTTACTGGAACGTATAGGGCTCGCAGCGTTAAAGAAAGGAAACGCATCGAGGCAGATGACGATTATCGTTGTGTGGCAGAAAGGGTACTCCAAAGGATGCAACTTTGTTTAACAGTGCGGGCAGTGACGAGGTAAAAAAGTGTGTTTTGTGTAAAGTGGTGCACATGTATAACCTAAAGCTGTGGAGAATACATTTAGTATCAGCTGTGAAGGTTTTTTTATTTTATTTGCACACTAAAAACCTCCATGCAGTTTTGCAAAACGCAAACCCCCCACGTTTTGTTGTTGAAAGGTAATTACACGTAGGGCCATAACATGTACATTATGGGTTTTGTTCCGAAACAATCAAAGTGAATGGCACCACCCTAAGTGTTATGTGCCTTCTGTCTCACAATTTCTGTCAAAAATTGTTAGTGTTAAATGCTGCGATCGGCAGAGAAACGGATTTCTGGAGCAATATAAAGTATTAAGTAATGTGATCTCAGTTCTTTCACTGCTGTTTAAGCATTATCGGGTCTTAAAGTAAAAAAACGAGGAATAAATACATGCATATTTTACGTCACAACACTCATGAGGTATTTAGTAGTCTGGATTATAAATGTCTCCAGATTTACAACGCAGGACAGATTTTATTCCACTGAAAGAATGGCATCATGCAATGATTCTGCATTTGGTGCTATATTTATTTGTATTTAGTTAAGTTGGAATGTGTGTGTATTGTCAGCGATATCACTTGACATCTTTTAGATTGACTGTTTTCTAAATTTAGGCAAATTCGTATTCACAAATAACCTAGTATGACACCAAGAACTTGCTTAGCTGTAGTATTTCTAACATTTGCAAGATATGAGGCTCTTGAATGCATATCTAATCCTGGGTTGCACGCCGCCCCCTAATCTCATCAGCAAGTTTCTGGAACTCATCTACGAGGTTTCTTATGATGAATGTAAGATTGCTTGAATGGGAGAAATATGAAATTTAAACAGGTGAATTATGCAGCATAAGAATGACGTCAGCATGAAGCAAGCATCAAGAAGCACTGTCACTCAAAGTGCATAGACTATCAAACGCTAGGATTATATGGCATGATTTGAACTTCACATTAGGAAGGCATTAGGTTGATCAAGTTCTACGTATGACGCTGTTGATTCTTTTTTTTCCTTTGCCATCATGACCCACCTGGTTAGCTGAGTAGACAGAAAAGCTGCAGGAGAAAGGTAGGGGTGCTAAATTAGACTCGTGTCCCAGAGCACCTTTTCACGGTCACTTGAGGAACTGCCTGTGGCCTCGGCATCTTCCTTGAGGGCCATGGCCATGTCTAAGAAAACTTGTCTCCACAGGCTGCACAGAAAAAGATAATTTTCTGACCAAACTCTTTTTCCTAAAAGAACCTATTGAAGTTGTATTCGTGGCTTTGCACCACAAAACTGACACATTAATTGCCACTCAAGACACTTTATGTGTATTCGCGGGCTTATTCCTTTGAAAAACAGTTTTATGTAGCACACAATGAGTAACAGTAACAAAAAGTGTATCAGGAGGCTTTCATAATGCTCTTCAACTTTTCATTGACACATTTCATTTAATAATTTGAGATATTTATTAAACAATGAAGAATTATGTAATGAGGCAGAGTGCAAAAAAAAATCGGAGCATCTCGAAGCTATGGCAAACAACATTACCTTCAGTTTGTCTAGTTACATCGCATTTACATATTTCTAAATCTTGGTGCACGATAGTTAGGACACTATGTAGATCAAAAAACAATATTACAATTTTCACAATCATCTCTTGCATGTTATTGGTGGCTATGGCTGCTTCAAGTTATTCTTTCAGTATGGTACAAGCAGTTTTGAAGTGAAATTATTTTGCATCGAGGGCGTGTAATCTATAAAATCAAGCAAAATGTGAAGTTGTGTTCACTATTCAGATGTTTAACTAAGAAGCTACCGGAAAAGGAAACATGACGCAACACCTAATAAACAATGCAACATTTGAAATTTTAAACTTAAGAAACCAGTTTTTCAAAACACAGAAAAAATATAGCAGCTTACGTCGAATACACCTTTGCTATGTACTCCAAGTGAAGTTGTTACCGCAATGCTTGGGCACCATATGAACGTAACAATCAACAACGTTGAACAGAATATTAACACCACTAAATGAACATGCCTTCGAAGATTCTTGATCTGAAATCCTCAACGACTTGTTCTGGCGTTTAATCTGTTGAGCTCAATCCGTATTTTCAAACGCTGGCTCTCGGCCATAATTTCTCTAAACGCAACATCACCTCAAATCTCAAGATAGGTTTGACCTGTATATAAAGCGGATAATGCATGGAAAACATCATGGACACTCTTACATGTTAACCAGAGGGTTCACTCATGCAGCCATGAAATTGTGATGCAGACACGATATATTGAAGCTGGTTTTGTGAAGTGTTTCATGCTTCCAAGGCTTCTTCTCCAGTTGTGAAAGCTGTCTCCACTAGCTAAATAAGCGATGAGAATAAAAAAGGAAGTTCAACATGCTCACAATACGTTGGCCATTTGCAAGTAAACAGCAGCCTTTTTGGCCGCCCAGGTTGCCTGGTGCAAATTTACTATGCCACAGTACTTGCGTTACCCAGTACCAGCCACTTTAAAATGCAATGTGTTCAGAGCCCTTTCCCTCTATTTTTCTGCTTTGGAAACAGTTTACCATAACTTCAGTAGGCGTCGAGAAAGGGGACAGAAAACACTGTGAACCACTGATTTCTAACATGTTTCGCTGGATGCAGCACACCGCACCGGATGCAAGTGAAGCCAGTAGAAATGCGATGTCATGCAGTCGCTTGTCCTGGAAGCAGGGCTTATGGTGGACTAACTAGTGCGTGCGATCAGATAATATTGCTGCCGAAAAACTTTTATTCGTGGTTTTTCACATTTTAGGAGGTCTCTACATGTCTGGCAAGCGCTTTTACGACAATCTGAACCCGTATACGATAGTGCTCTCTTACACCAAGTTTTTTCTGATTTACCAGTGTTTCCATTGCACGCCACTTATGTTAGCGGCACTGTAGACACTACAATGGAAAAATTCTGGACACCTCGAAACACTTCTTGGGTAGCTTATGGCACATCAGGCAGGCATGTTAGGTGAAGAAATGCCACACACCCGTGCAACAAAGTGGTGCCGCAAAGTTGTGAAGCGCCAACTTCCGGGACAAGGCCGGCTTCAGTCGAGGGCGCTCGATGTGCTGTTCATCCCCTGTAGTAAAGATCAGTGGCGTGGACCCTTTTATACTGGCTGTCTTTTCTGGTCGGAACCTTGGCAACAGCTTCAACCATGCCTTTTTGAACCTGCTCCATGTGCAGAGATAGTCAGATCACTGTGCGTTGATTGTATGGGTTTATTGTTCTACACATTCTATCAAATCATTAAAAATACAGTTCGCACATTTTTACTACTGTATATAGACAGTCTAGTTGCTAGATACGCGAAACATTACCATCCCTCTGACAGATAGCAACAATAGAAGCGTACACTGTAAAGGTACACTGAAATTTAAATTGATGTGACACCGTATGAGCACACAGTATGCTCACTGTATGCTCTAGCCCTGTGTCAAGTAAAAGATAATTGTCAATCATTTATGGTATATTTCTACTTATTCTGGGTCATCAAACTGTACAATCAATGTTCCAAGTTTACACATTGTTGGCTTTTGATTGCCTATGTGTTCCGTTTCCTACTTACGCACGCAGTAATACCACTGTAATAAAAGAAAAGTGTTAGAAAAAGAACTAGCTGCCGTGATAACCTTCCACATTTGCTGAGGGCAGGAGCAATGGCCAAAGCCATGTGGTTTAAGCTACATAAATACTGAGTTTTCACACTCCCTAATTGTTCAGCAAGTAATAAAGAGGTATGCTGTGCACCTCTGCATGACCAATAAAATCTGAATACTTGACACTGATCTAAGGCTGCTGCTTCGTGCTGTTCGGCAGTTGGGCTTTGGTTTGCTGATACACAGAACTGTTTAGGTACCAGTAGTTTACTTTGGGATAAAATGGAGCTTGGAGCACTGGTCATTTGCAGATAAATTATGCGACAGCAAATATAGAACAATGATAGAAATATGGATCTCCTGCCAAAAGTACATACACATTATGATTATAATGTGATGGGATGCCACAATGAAAAAGAAAGCAAAGCCTAGAAGTGGACGGAACTTCCATGCCAGAAAGATTATTGGATAGAGAGTACTTCAGAGTGCCCGCCACACAATGTGTTGGCTGGCTAGTTGGCGTGAATCCAGAAATACTTTGTTAAGCGCAAAGCAATGGACACAAGAAAGACGACAGCACAAGGCGCTACTCTCAACTGACATCACTTTATTGCGTCACTCCTTTATAGGTAGTAGAATCTAGAAGAACATGCGCAGTGAGCACCATGTGCAGGAACCACCAACAACCGGTCACAAGAGTGCACTCATGCGACGCCATCCAGAAAACCATATTGTGCACTCCACAAGGTTAAAGAAGGCGCACTCATGCACTGTGACCCCAATGACCGTAAGAAGAAAGCTTCCGATAACTCCCATGCAGTGGTATCACAGCACTTTTTAAAAATCGTAGTATCACGAAACATGGCTTAGCCCTTCCATATTTTACAATGTTGAGCCAAGTGGAAACCTATGACTGTTGGTGTGGATCGCTTATGTTCGCAATGTTTCGTGATACGCTTTTGAAAAACAGCCATGACACCACCGCCAGAGAGTTATCGGAAGCTTTCTTCATACAGTCATTGGGGTCACAGTACATTAGTGTGCTTTCTTTAACCTTGTAGAGTGCTCAATATGGTTTTTTTTATTCTGTCGCATGAGTGTGCTCTTGTGATCACATTTTGGTGGTTCCTCCACATGGTGTTCAAGCACATTTTCTTCTAGATTCTGCTGTATACAAAGGAGGGACGCAATGAAGTGATGTCAGTTGAGAGTAGCACCTTGTTCTGTCGTCTTTCTGGTGTCCGTTGTTTTGCCCTAAAAAAGCTATTATGTATTTCTTGTGTTTGTGAAGGCAGCTCCACGCGCAGTAGCGATTCCAGTATTCCTGCCCAGTGGTATAGCATGCCGCAGTCTGAACTGCGACAAAATATAAGGAGAGAAACCTGCATTATAATCTTGTTGCAAACAAGAATATAACGTGAAGTGCATTCTGAGGTCAGAAACTACAGAAAAAAATTTCATGATGCGCCACTGTGCAGGGTTTTATAGCAAAGTCAAATACATTTACTGTAAATATCACACTATGATGTTACACAATGGTGGTAATCTGTATAATATGAAAGGTGCCCTAATGTTACAACAAAAGTTGACATTACCTAATAATAGCCCTGTAAAATTTAGCATGCAGGGGCACCACTTGGTTAAACAATACTGATGTAATGTCTATGTACACAAGTACTACCCATGCACTTCTACCATTGCCCAAATGGCATAAATGAATGGGTAACACTTGTATACATAGATATTACATCTCTATTGTTTGAACCAATTGGGTAAACTATGTATGCCGCATACAAAATTGGAATTAAACCATAAATTATATATAGTCACCCTAACAGTAACACCTCATTTGAACTTCACAGTAAGTAGATGCCTGTTGATGCCAGCCTCCCCCAATGCTCAACTATGCTGCATGCTTTACCGAGAAATTTTAATGGTATCACTCAACTCTGAAGCTATTCAGGAGTGCAGCATTGTAGAAGACATCTACAAATGTCCCACTTGATGTGTAACAGCCTGAATTGCTTGCACATCTTACCAAGTGCAAATTAAAATTACTTATACTTGTTTAGCATTTTTGCCTGCTAGACCACAATCCAATGTTATCAATATAGTTACACATTACCTCAAAGAACCGAATTTGGCCTATAGATTAACACCTTCGCATACTGCCACAGCTGCACTGTCATATGCGTTGCAATCATAAAGGAGTGTTTGTCCACGAGCACTCCAATGTCACTAACAGTGATCACCTACACAGCTAAGGAGATGGTCATGATTCAGGTGGCAAATAGCTAAGAGAAAAAAACATCCACTCACTTTGAGAGCTGCAATACTGCAATAACTTGAGAGATGGACCCATTGCAGGCAGCAGACCTCTTCGCAGCTCCAGCACAACAGCAACTTGCCTTCCAGTGAAAGGGAAGGATTTATTAGTAATGATAAGTTACCTTGTTTTTGCTGAGTATCAATACAATCTGACTTTCATGCATATCCACTCTCCGCTTTAGTAAAACAACTGAATCATTCGTAAAAGAAAAGAGTCCATGATGATACCATTCGCTTCCCTTGTATGTCAACATTTTTTCGCACTGATACCCCGTTTTCTGCTTGCTTACTGCCACGAATGCCTTGACTGCCCAGACATCATTTGAAGCAACACTTCTTGCCGCACCGCAAAAAGTTGCACCAATGGAACACAGCACAGCAGCCAGAGCAAAGAACGTTTTTTTCGGGTGACAATTAAAACGGGCACCTAAGCAAGAAAGTAACGATCACAGGTTGTGAGCGACTGCTATTGCCTCGAACGTTTATTTCCGTATTTTAACAGAAGTTCTTGTGTCGGATACAGTATTCTCTGAAGCCAATACAGGCGTCAATACAAGTGCGCAACTGAACGCAGTTGTATTCTACGCGTTTAACACGAGTGAGCAAAAGGTTCGAAGTACCTCACGAAATTGCGATCAAGCCGATCACGCTACGACTGGAATTGATCTGAAAAGATAGGGTGATCCCTTTCCCTGTTCATACGTCATTTTTGCCCTAAGGTGTTGCGTAGTGGTCTTTTGAAACAATATTTCTGTTCGCGACACCGGCTTACCACACATCATTTTAACAACTACATTATTTACCACCTACGCTATGCAAACCAAGAAGAATAAAATGGGCTTACCTCATGAGCCAATTACGAGCGTGCGTAGACTGTTGAACACCCGTTGAGAGCAAGCAGGCTATGCGCGTCCAAGCGCATACGTGCACCCAAACACAGGACAACTTCTTCGATGCCGCCGCGTGCAGAGTTTCGGTCACAAAGTGAAAGACATCCAGCTCAAATATCTCCATGCGATGACGGCAAATGACGAGCGCACAAGCGTACACAACACAGCGACAAATTCGGAAGTTTGCCCATTCGAACGTGCCGAGAGCCAAGCAGCGTAACCATCCATCGTTTCTGTTTTCCGCTCCCGATGCGTCAATCTCTCTTCCTTCGGGTCTTGCTCCACTCTTGAGTACAAATCAAGAGATATTTACGGCAAATTACGAACTTTTACAAAACAACACGAAAAATTCCGGCTGTCTACACATGCGCAGCCCCGTCTGCCTCTCCTAACGGACGCGCAGAGCGCGCTGCCCCCTGGTGCCGCACTCTGAGCGCGGAGAACAGAACAGAATCGGTTGTGTTTTCGCATTTGTGCTCTAGTTAATGGAACTGCAATATAATTGCTTGACAAATAATTGAATTCTAAACGAGGAGACCGCTTTCTCTCCAACAAGTTAGTGCGTTTTATACAAAGGTAGTAAGAATGCAAGAAGCACACTCTAAAAAATTTAACACCCTTAAGGGTGTAAATGACTTGTCCCATGGGTGACACCCTTTTTGGGTGTATTGCTACACCCCAAGCAAAGCGGTGCAAATTAACACCCCACAAAAGAAGGGGTGTTAATATGACGTCACCTCGCCTATGGGTGTAAAAAATCAACACCCTGTCTATATGGGGTGTAACACAGACACCACCCTTTCAATATGGGTGTAGCATGGACAACACACTTCCAAAAGGGTGTTATCCCTGCAAGTATTTTAGCGTTCACTACAGCCATGTAGTTAATGGGCAGACTAGCTGTTGTGAATGCTGCCTAGCCTTAGCTATGGTACTACCTTGTTCAGTATGAGCCAGAATCTGTGAGGCGTCGTCATATTCCGCTTCTGGTCCGTCATGTGGTAGCATAACGTGCGACCCTTCCAGGCAAACAATTTAAGGTTTCGCCATTGCAGCAAGGCACACACGCCATGCTTTTCGTAATCTTCCTCTGGAGTGATAGTACACTGCCGGCAGGATGCAGAACGCAATAACAATGCGCGCTGCACTAAGGACACAGGATCTCCCGCACCTTGGTGCACCAGTACTTATAACCTCGTGGAAACAGCACACAGCCAAAAGCATGCTTACATGCATTTCAGAAATAATTAAAAACCTCCACTTGGTCAAAAATTTTCGCAACATCAGCTCGACCAGGAGGAAAAGACACCACAGCTCATTGTTGTAGCTCATATTGAATGCAATAGAGCGCAAGCAATGCATGGATTGGCGACGTTAATAAGTGCAGCACAGAAGCATACGTTTGCCGTTTTAAGCACACATTTTATAGAGCACAAATTTTTATTGAAACGAAGAACACACACACACACACATATATATATATATATATATATATATATATATATATATATATATAGGTGACTGCAAAAAACCGCAGCACATCTAAATGAATATTCAATACATAGTAGTAACATGAAGACGACAAACAAAAGCTATCAGCCATCAACTGCGTGGCAAATCTGAGTGCAAGCTATTCTCTTATCAAGTATACCTGTAGGCATTGCGACCAATGTGCTCCCAAGATGTATAAGACATTAGTCATTGCAGACGTTTAAGGACATGACAATCCTAGGATGATTATGTTCTTGAGGTTTTTTTCCCTACTTTCCATCTTTTGAAACGTGTATACTTTAGTCATGAAAACAAAAATGCTAGAACTGGTGTGTGATAAGTTTTGCGTCTTATTTCCTAGCAGCTCATTGAAACGAGCCTCGATGACAAATTCAAATGCTGTTACCTCATCACACATTAAAATTTCTTAAACACAAACAAAACCAGATAGGCATTAGAGTGAGCATCACTTAAATACATTACACTGGTTTAAAGTTATTGCACCACTTTGTGCCAGGTAAAAATGTTAGAAACATTAAAATGTTAAGATTCTACTGCCAACCGTGAAAACTAAATAAAAAAAATCATTAAGCTTTCTTAAACGGATACAGCAGCTTTACAACTGGCCGTCTTGGTGATGGACACGCAGATAGATGAGCAGCCATTCCACTGAGACAAGAATGTTGAGGGCTTCGCATGGAAGTCTGCGAGACACTGCAGAGTAGTTCTTGGTCCACATGAAGGAGGTTGCTTGCATACACGTCTGGGCCACCATACTGAATGCATGGTGTTACCGGAACCTTTTCCCCCTGCATTGTGGTAAAAAATCATGGTTAAGTTTATACGATATTTAATATGCAAAAAAAGAGCTGAGGCATGCAGACAGGACACGAGAGTAGAGAAGTGAACACGAACGCGAAAAACATGAAAAATTTCATTAAATTGTTTTATTAGATAAAATTTTTATACTATGTGTCATTCATTATGAGGGTTGATAACCGCAACATATTTAATATATAAGCAGGTAGAATTACCAGCTTGGTCAGTTTGTACAAGCTCGTTTGAGGCAAGAAATCGAGTTTCACAAACACAACCTCAACATTCTTGATTGGAAAAGGAACACCTCAGATGACATGCCGTCCTGTGAGTGGGAATTGCACAGTTCAAGAAAAACAAATTAAAACTCACAGACCGATCCTGAAAAAGGAATAAGCACCTGCTGTTGCAAAAAGCGAATTAATTGATAGGTTTTAGTAGCACAAGGGCATCTTTGACCAATGAGCGCCAAGTCTATACTGCAAAAGATAAACTTAGTGCATCTTTACAAAGCAAATATATAAAGATGACTAATGCCTCTCTGCACTACAGTTGCTTTGCTCTAGCGTGAAGTCATTTTAATGCATGCACACGTACATACACACGCTACACCCAAGCGTAACAGCTGCAGAATTAAAATTGGGCAGCAACAAAGTCGCAACCTTTCGCCATTGATCCCAAGCTGTACTAGTGACTGGAGGTAGTACCAATATCGCCAATGACGAGTCGCACTCTTTCTGCCCGATGTTATGCTGCTCTTATTGTCAAAGACGAGTTACAGTCGGCATTGAGGGAAAGCTGCCCCCAATAGCAGCTCTTATTTTTGTGTTATTTCTAACCAGAGACCAATGAATATATTTTTAGAATGAGAATAACACCGAAAAATTGAGTACGTAAAAAATTTGGAAAATTTGGTACATTTTTCCGGAATTAACTTGGGGGTTAACGGCTAAAGCGGCAATCCAGAAACTAGAACAAGTTTTGACATGTTTGCTACCAGTGAATGCCAGAAAATAGGCTGGCATTCTGTAGTCTTGTCTAACAATGCAAAAGGGATTCTTAATAACTAAGGAAATAAATGGGAAAGTATCATGAAGTATATTTCGTGAATGTAATGCAGAATCACTCAACTTCTGTTACTATATAATCTCCACTTGATTAACCTGCACTTTCTGAACTAGTTCAGGAGGTGCTGCATTTCACTACTCATTCCACCAGTTCAACGTGGCAGCAACTGCACGTTGCGATTTGTTTTACTTAGTGCAGGCTTTGTACAGGGCGAGTTCACAGCAATCCCTGCACTTGGCCGAAAGGTAGTGCATGTTTACGCAGCAGGTGCGGTGCCGCTTCTGCACGAGCGAGGTGCAGAAGTCAGAGTTTCATACAATAATTACTAGAGGGAACTCTGACGTTAGTGTCCACAGGAGATCAAACAAGAACGGCTGTACCAGCATGGAAATTATGGGAAGTACATGGATTTGCCTAAACGTCGTCTGTTTGGCTTCAAACGGCTTTGTGACTTTGTAAACTAGTCATTTTCAACAATATACTGTGTAATAAATAAATAAACATTAAAATGGTCCGACGACAGGATTCAAATACAGGAACTCTAGAACAGAAGTCTGATATTGAAACCATTAAGCTACGGAGGCATGTAACGACAAGCAAGTGCAACGACCTGATGAATTTATCGCGGGCATACCAGTGCCTTGAGACGCTTGGCGCCTTTCGATTTGGCCACCTGGACAAACTCAATCGTTGCAATTAATAGCAATTATGCGTGTTGGCGCCGTCTTCTGCACTTCGAAGAGCATAGACTGCACTGAAATTTACGACAATAATATTTATATAGCGTATAATATACGAAGCCACAAGAACGCCTGAATTCACAAGCACGAATATCAGACAAATCCATGTGCTTCCCATCATTCCCATGGTGGTACGACTGCAGCGCCAGAGTCCTCTCTAGTAATTACTGTAAGAAACTCTATGGCAGAAATAACCGAAGTGCCTCGCATTTTGTTCTGGAGCAATAAACTAAGTTTTGCTGGTCCCATAAATCTTACTGGTCCTTAATTCCAAGTTTTAGTGCAGTCGCATGTCTAGTAGGCAATTGCGGTATTTTGCATAAACATTGCAAAGCCAACTGTGATGAATGTTCACTCTGGTAAATTGTTTATGATCGAGTAGCATAGACCACTGAAGCAATCTCTGGAAGGCAAGTGAAGTAATTTTCTTATTAGCAGCCTTTAAACAGCATTCGAGCATATGACATGCACCTCAAATATGCAGATAATATTTCCTTAACTCAGCAAGAAGCGATGCTTCATGTTCCACGAGGCTACTTCTATCAAAGCAGTATTGGTGCTCTCTAAAAACAATGCCAGTGCAGATGATCCAAATATTTTTCAGGGGCAACAGTTATGCCTGAAATCATGCTAGATTAGTTTTTAAGCACATGCTCAGACCATGTTAGAAGTGCTTCTTAAAATCCTTCTATTTATTAGACTAGTCATATATCTGTACACAAAGGCTACCAATTAGGTCCCATGCTATATCATCATCTTAACAAAAACTTCACTTAGTAATACACATGCTGTGATAAGATTTGAGACCACATTGAGATGCTGAACAAGGTGAATTCATTATTTTTAAAATGAAGCTCCTGTTCTTCCAAACGAGAAGAAAGGATACTGAGGGTCAAAATTTTTCTGAATCACAGCTGGAAGATGCCAGGGAAGGCACGTGGAAACTTATTTGTAATTTTCTATTTAAATGTAGAAATGATAAAGGGAAATGAAAATGGTAAAAAAAAACCAGGCATGGGGGGAGAACGAACCTACAGCCTTTGCATTAGGCATGCGATGCACTAACCACTGTGCCACCGAGGCAGCATTCAACCGTCCACAATGGCCCCTCAGATTGTCGACGCTCGAACACGGCCGTAGTACCACAGTAGTTAGTATATCACATGCGTAATGTGAAGGTTATGGGTCCGTTCCCCACCCACAGGTAGATATCTTTTAATCCACTTTCACTTACCTAGAATTTATCATTTCTATACTTCATATAAAAAAACTTAAAGCATGTTCCTGTATGCTTTCCTTGGCCTCATTATCTGCTGGCTTTTTCCAGTTCTGTTACTTCCAACACTTATACATATTCTAATCTGGTAAGTAGACAGTTTTGCATGATGCTGGAATGCAATATAAAACATTATTGCGGGGCCGTGTTCTGTAGAATGCCTTACATTGCCCAGGCAAGGTGTATTAAAGTCAATCTGAAAAAAAATATTACCACTCTAGGCAGAAGTGCTGTGTACTGCTGTGTGCAACAGGGTTTAACGAAAACAACTTGTTCAAAAATAAAGCCACCAAACAACGAGGAAAATGAAAACTAAATGAAAATTTGTGCAGTTGCATGTTAAAAATTTAGCACAGCAACAGATGAAGACATAATGAAGGAAGCGCGAGGATGGTTTATTTTGGACACACGAGGCAATATACTTGAAAGATGCATATGAGCTTACACGTGGAGAAATATTTAAGTAGCAGCTAAACTACGAACAGGCCTAGAACACACTGATACAAGGCGTCGAGCATGTAAATCTTATCATGCCCTTAAGTCAAAGAAACATGGTTGTTTCTCATGATTCTCTACACATCGCTGGCTCACACAACTTAACCACTTCTATATATGCCTTGTAATTACCAGGTGGTCTGTATGACATGTGCAAGCTTTAAATATGTGCGAGTGCCACGTAGCTGGACAGCACCAAGGTAATGTCGTTTGCCATCATTTTTAGGAAGTGAAACCAATTCTTGCATTTTTCCTAATTACGTAATTAGTTATTAACGATTACTTAACTGCTCAAATATTATATTCAAAGCAAAAGTGTCAGTGCGAAAATTGTGGAGCGTCCTGAAAAATTCCCAATCCAGCTTTCTACTGCTCAATAGGTGCAACACATTTGTTTTTCAAGCCTGAAAGAAGCCAGTGAACACATGCAAGAAGTGCCGTGCAACTAACCGCTCGTGCACCTGAACACCATTTGGCTCCTCCTTTCATGCTTGAAAAAATCTTTTTGAAAAGAATATTTTAGAAATTGATTAATTATTATTGACTATGTTTTAGGCAAAATGCATGAAATAGTGTGACTGCCACCTCCATTTTCGGCGACATGAATTGACTCCATTTTCATGTCCAAATCCAGCTATACATGGTGCGTGTTTTGAGCTGGTTCTGTAATTTAGGCTGGTTTTGACTAATTGAAGCTTCGGACCCTAATAATGGAGTGAGCCTAAAAAGAAATTGGTACATGAACGGTCGCTGTCAGTACTCCATACTCCTTTAACTTAGTGCGAAGTGCTTCTGAGCCAAGAAGTTGGTAGTTCTAAGCAGTATTTCTCATTTTGACCTGGTGTTATAGCCCACTTACTATGATGCCATGCTGCTCAGTCAAGCTGGTCCCAGCTTCAATCTGGGCCATGGCAGCTGCCCTCTAATGAGGGTAAAATGCAATAACGCTTATGCACTTAGATTCAGGTGTACATTAAAGAAGGCCAGGTTCCCAAAACTTCAGGTTGTGACTTTGGAATGTAAAAGCCCATAATTTAATTTTAAAAATCTAAAGGTGCTTTATTAAGAGCAGGGGCATCATTTTGAGCTTTTACTGCACTGCCTTGGCACCAAGAAGCTCCAAGTAAATAAAAACAATTTCTTAGACAATGTACATATCTTGCAAACATTTACAAACACTTCTCTTCATGCACCTCTGTTGCTGTTATATTTAGATCCGTATGCCAAGGCGGGTTATGATGTTAGAACATGTTTCAAATTTGTATTTTTTTTACCGCTTTAAAGTTGTTGGTTATTTTGCATCTCATTGTGTGTCGAACGCACATTTCAGTGCATCAATTTCTTCAGAAAGTGCACTCCTCTTTATTTATTTGTGAATGCAAAAAGGGTTCAGAAGAACTGCTTTCTGAAGATCTGTATAACAAGCAAAAAACAATTCTATGTAGGCTGCACACAGAGAAAGGATTGGTTTATAAATATGTTATTAAGTTCTTAAAAAAAGAGGCAGCTGTCAGTATTCTGTTTCAAAGTAAAAATTGCCCCTACCTGGCTCTGCTTCATTTTCCGATGTTGATGGTCCATTCGGGGGCACTCAACTGATAGGCTGCACTTTGGCGATGTCGGGTGTGCTGTCACCAGGCCCAAGGTCAATCGACATCCTCACCAAAAGTCGAGTCCAAACGCTATAGAAGAAATATCTCATCATTTTGCTATCAGTTTTGTCATCTTGCGTGTTTCACACACGGCCGTCAGTGAAATATTTCGTCATTTGGATACCGAAAGAAATTCAAGCATTTTCTGGCAGCCAAGCTGATGATGATGATGTGTGGTGTTTTATGGCGCAAGGGTCAGGTTTGGCCAAAGAGCGCCATGACAAGTGGTAATGTTGACGATGTATTATGGAAGATGTGACTTGGCTGTAAACTGGCATAAAAATTGTCGCTGTAAAGTGCGTAAAATCTACGTGCTATAAAATTATGGCGATGACTAATGACGAATACTATGAACATTAAAATCCATCGTGGAAGAATGATGCAAAATAGAAAATATATAGGATGGTAAAATTACTTGGAGCACTGCTGCCTCGCCAGAGCCTTTGAAACACAAGGGCTTAGAGGCATGTGCTATACGAAAGAGCTATCACAGCGGCATCCCCTGAAGAGAGGACGGCAGCCAAGCTGAATACACAGTAAATGGAGAACATTAAAGAGCAAATGCAGTTGTCACATTAGAGTGATCAAGTACAGCAGAAATGGAAAATAAATCAGTGATACTGTGTCTGTTGGCTTTGAATGCAAGAAACGTAAAAACAGGAACTTGCAGCCACGCCACTTTGAATTTCCCGCGTTTGCTACACCTCACAAGTTTGGCATCGTCCGGTACTCAGGGATAGTAAGCGCTTAAAATCAGGATGAACGAGCGTCGGCATAAAATAACAGGATACTTAACCGGGCAATATTGGCGCATAAAACAACTCACGTAGCGAAGCTACTGTCAATTACCCGATGACGCATCTGCGGGCGGTACGGTTTGGGCGAACAATTCAAAAAGGAATGAGAGTTTCACTTGTTTCACGCCTACTAAGCTAAGACAGAATTTGAGTTTCTTACTAAACTATACTGGATATTTACGCTCCGAATAAAACGCTGGAAATTTTGTTACGTCACATTGCATACGTATGAAAGTGAGGAAATTGCTTTTATTGTATTCTGCCCAGACGGCATGCAGCAGCTACCACTCTCATGCAACAAAAGCATGAAAGTGGTACTCGTGACACCGAAAACAAACATATACAGCGCCAACGTTACGCCCCTTGGAGTTGGAACTAAGCACGATCAAGCCAGTTAGTTTTTTAGCTTTCATAACGCCATGAACACGACCAAACATCGAGCGAAACAACTCTCTGCTCTCGAAAATTATTACCGCTTCCATTTATATACCTATCACTGCCACAAGCAAAAGTCAATGGGCTAGTTGTCCACAAGCCGCAGATCAGACTGACAGCAACATAGTACGGTAACGTAAAACAATTTCCACGCTGACTTAGCAGCCGCGGTGTGCTCTAAGTGCCAAAGTTCTCGTTTGCCGCTCGAAATTCACACCATGATGACTGGCACTGCATCTTTCACATGAAATATTGCACGCTTTGCTCCGGAGCTCAATAGGAGGGCGAAACGCATTTGCACGTACCTGAAATCCGCATGCTGGAAACCCGTGGATGCTTCCGAGAACGGGGCGCACAGCCGTACACCCGTACGGCGGCTTGACTTGGACGTGAGGCACTTCTATCAAACATTTCACATGCGACATGTTTCACACCAATTGCGCGAACACCAGAAAATGACGCAGGTCGCATTGCGACGCCGCGCAGACGTGCATCCACCGTTGAGCTGTGCGCGCGGATTGCAGAGAACAAAACCATACAACACGTTAGGCGCGAGAAGATGGCGGCTCTCGTTGCGGAGACGAACGTGAAGCGGACGAAGCACGGAGGAAGGAAACTAAGGAGAGGCCCTACCCCCTCCGCGCGCTAGGAGAAAAGTGTGGCGGAAATGACGTATAGGTTCTCATTTCTTTTGCTGCTTTTTTTATTTTTTTTGCTGCACGGCCACGCCTTTTGGGCCACAATGGCGGCGTTGTTCTGATTTTTTGAGCGCGCACACGTGTTGCTCTGGTAGGTTTCGTGCCGTGGCAAAGGCGCTGTGTGGGCGGGTTTGCGTTAGTCACCGTGTCTTGTTGCGCTGTGTTACCTGCACCGTGCTCTGCCGGATGTTGCGCGAGCGCGCGCGCTCCGCGTGCGAAACCACGCGCAGCGCGGCGTGGTTTCGCGAAAGATGTAAACAAGAGAGGAGGGTGGCACAAAAGGCGGAGCATCGCCATGAGCAACGCCAACTTCCGGCTTCACTTTTGCTTCACAAAGAGTGACGTCAGGGCCTCTCCTTAGTTTCCTTCCTCCGTGGGACGAAGCAATGACGCGCGAGTGAATGTTGCCAACTGTTGGTTCCGCGTTATGCCGGCGGTGGTGGCTTTAGTGGCGTGTGTTGCGGCTGTCTAATTTTTTATTTCTTTTCCCCAAACAGTATAGCTAAAACCAGTTCTTTGAATTTTTAACTGTGTCGTTTGGCTTTATCTTTGTCTTTTTATGCTATTAAGCGACCAATTATGCCCTCCCAGGTTCGCGCGCGCCAGCTTCGTGCGCAAATCTCAGAGGCCAAAAGACAACTCGTTAGAAAATGCCGCTCTTGTCGTTGTTAACGTTTCATCATCGTTCCTTCAACTGAGATAGAGAGGTAGTGTCCCTTTTCCCGGAGTTGGAAGGGGGCGATCAAGACGGCATCGCTCAGCGGGGGGCGGGGGAGTAGGTTGGTGTTGGTTCTTATCGCGAAATTCGCGAACCCTGCGATTTTTTTTTTATAACGTAAGCATTTCTATACTTACCCAACAAGAAAAACCATCCATCCGTCAGTCCGTACCGCACGATAACTTTCAAAATATAACCCGCAGCAGCGAGTGAATTCACCTTCGTGCTAGCTCTCGCTTCAACGCGACCGAAGCGGCGAGAACACTGCGCTCACGAAGCTTTCAGCTTATGCCGCACTATGCGCTTTTCGCAGATCACTGTCAAGATAGGTGTGCGCGCGTCTGTTTTCAAAGCGAAGTAAAAGGTGAGAACACAGCGCGTGAAGTTTTCAGCAGTGGGCACACTCTGTCCACAATGCAGTTCGCTTTCAAGATATGGTTCGCGCGGCCGTGCCACAAGCAGCCGCCGCCGGAGAACGGTTGATAATGGTTCGACGCGGATGAGGAGGGCTAAAAAGCGATAACGGCTCAAAACGAACGGAACGTCACCAGCGCGCTGGGCTGGCTGGGCCCCGCCACCTGCAGTACTTTGCTTGCGCCGCCGGCCAGAGCAGCTCGTGTCACCGCAGCGCTGTCGCTTATACTTGTCGGATCAAGTCTCATAACATTGATAACCACATGGACTGCGCGTAGATGAGGAAGAGTCACAATGCTTACGCACATTTAGACAAATCCGAGAGGAGTTCCTGTGTGATTTTTTTTAGCGGAAATGTGCAGTCAGCGGTGGGACCCAGAGTTGACAATGCCTGTAAGAAGGGTGCCAAGCTTTTTTTTTTTTTGTGAGATTTTTGCCCAGCTCCCAAAGATCTGCTCAAGCTAAGACTTGCTGATGGCTGTATGTGTTTTTTTTTAATTGTCGCATGCCCTCGAACCGCCACGAATCCTACAGTGTAATGACATTAGAGCAGTATTCACGTCCAAAGGGAAATGCAGCCGGTAATTGGGCTGCCTAAGGTTTCCGGCCCGGCGGCAGCTGCCCTCCCGTCCCCCGTTTCCGTTGCCAAGTTAGGGGGAGGGGTCTAGAGCAATCTTACACCCCCCTCCCCACAGTGGCGTAGTCAGAAAAATTTTTCCTGTGAGGGGGGGGGGGGGGGGGGTCCCAATTGACCGTGGAGGGGGAAGGAGCGGGGCCATTGCCATAGCAGCAAAAATTTTACTGTTAGTGAGCGTTACAAGTGCCCGGCGTGCCCCACTTGGCTACGCCGCTACTAGACACCCCCCCCCCCGCAATCGATGCAAATCGAGCTATCAGAACGTGCATGACACGCATGCATGACATAACATGAATGACATGCCGCGAAGCTAGCATGGGTGTCGTCACATCATCATCATCATCATCAGCTTATTTTGACGTCCATCGCAGGACGAAAGCTTCTCTAGCGATCTCCAATACCCCTGTCTTGTGCTAACTGGTTCCACGTGTCTTCAAGTTTCCCAATTCAATCACGTCCACATTATTCTCTGGCGTCCGCGACTGTGCTTCCCTTCCCTTAGCACCCATTCTGCAACTCCAATAGACCAGCAGTTCTCTCTCCCTTACGCATTGCAATGTCTGCCCAGCACGACTTCTTCCTCATAATGACAACCAGAATATCAGCTATCCCCGTTCGCTCTCTAATCCACATCGCTGTCTTACAGTCTTTTATCGTCATGCCTAATATTTTTCATTCCATCGCTCGTTGCGCGGTCCTCAACGTCTTCCCAAGCTTCTTTGGTAACCAGCAGAACTTTTTGTTGGGCTAGTTGGTGCATGTTATAGAAGTACTATAGCGCCAAACGGACAACACAAGAAGAGACACGGACGAGCGCTTTCGGCGTAACTTTCGGCCCCATACGTTAGTAACGGTAGAAAGCAATGGTTAGCAGTAAGTTCCCTGGTCATGATTTAGTAATGCCTGCCGTAAGCTCTCCAGCTAATTTTTTTTTTTATTTTTGTTAATTTCCTTGATCAGAGGCCCCTGCGAGTAATTAACCTCAATAAACGTATTTCTGCGCAGAGGCTGACTGCCGACCATGACATTCGTTCTCTCGCCAGGCTGCGGAACATTACTTTTCTCTTCTGCATACTAACTCTCAATCAGACTCTTACACTTCCTTCGACAAGGTCCTCAAACGTTTGTTGCAAATAGTCTGCAGCGTTGCTGAGTGTCCCAATGTCATCTACAAACCGTAAGTTGGTGAGCTAATTACCGTTAGCCCTCACTCCTAACCATTCCCAGTCTAACTGGTTGCACACCTTTAAGTATTCAGTGATAGCATTGTAAATGTTTTGCCATTGATCATATGAAGCCTTTTGCAGATATCTGGCTATGCAAAGTCTGCGCGTTAGTGTCATCCGTTCGATATCAACATTCGTGGGAAACTTCATTTTTGACCACTGTTCGGAGCCAGTGCGCTGCTGCCTAGATGCCCCGATCTAATCATTCCAGCTACTTGATTCAAGCGCAGGTAGCGCGCGTTTCATGTATAGCCAATATCAAGCCTTAACTGGCAATGTTCATTTATCATATACTGTAAGCGTGTTCACTTACTCCCTTATAATTTGGGTGTAAATTAGAAAGACTGGGGTGTTCCAAGGGTGTTTTCTTGTTGAACACCCTTTTCCGTTGAAAAAGAGTGTTTCAAGGGTGTTTACAAGGGTGAAAAGATGATTACACCCGCATTACACCCATAAGGGTGTGAAAATTTTTAGAGTGCAGAAAGGCAGGGAGGTCCACCAAAGCGTTGGCTACTGGGGATAGCAAACCCCTGTGCTGCAATGAAGTGCAAAGCAGTGCACTGCGATGCGTCCATATGCTCTAGTATAGTGATAATTTGGGCTGTTTGGTGCAGGAAATGAACGGGTAAATAATGAGTTGTGTCATAACATTTACCCATGTATAAAGCACAAGGAACTAATGGTGTTGCATTCTAGGTCACAAAGAAATAAAGCTTGAATCGTTACATCTCGGCACTGGACATTCTTTCTTTCCGTATTATTTTTTTCTTCTTTTTGACAGTACACACAGTACTAGCACGGTAATAGGTCCTTCATCTTCAGTCACCTTCCAGTAGTTTACGCACATGTAGGTGCATGTTCGCGTTCTTTATGCTACCGTACTAGAACGAGCACGCTTACCGGTCTTGTTTCAATATGAAGCGCGAAATGTTTGCGATTACATCTTGTCGCAAGAATGAACACATGAACAGTGAAGATTATGCATAATCGATTTGTCTCAATGAATGGGCAGTTATTGTCAGAGACGATATATTTTGTAAATATTATGGGAATGAGTTGAATGAACTACATTGGAGTTCAGCAATGCCCTTTGACACTTGGGTTATTTGCATGCCGCATTCGAAAACTTCATCCGACCCTTGTACTTGGATCTATAGGCCGCCAGTGCCCTTCGAGACCATTTGTTGCAAAATGTAAACGCATTTACGGTCATTATACCACTGCCTGCGTTTCGGTACTGATTTAGAGTGCGCACAATTTTTGACGTCAATGTCATTCGCAGTGCACCAGCACCTGAATGCTGCAAGCTTGTTTACGTATGCACGTATGTCCACGGCTCTTCATTCACTTAAACATATATGCTGTTTTATTAACTACAAAGCGCTTAATTTGAGAACATTGCGAGAACACGCATATATTTGCGCATATGATCAGCGTTACAAGGCCCATATGCGCGGCAAACTGCGACCGGAATAGAAAATGCGTATATAGATTTATACGATCTGTTATTGCAGCTTTTGGTAGAAGGCTAGCTGTCACATTTTGTACGCATTTTCATAATGCGTATAGTTTGCGTGTTCAATAAAATATTGTTAGCTGAAACTTTATGAGTACGAGCGATCATTCAGACAGCCTAAATTTTCTCACAATAATACGGATGTTCGCATAACAAAAATACGGAATTCTGTCTGTTTCGCCCAAAGCAGTGTATAGCCGTTATATGATTACAGTGAAAATGTCCGTGAAGCTTGAAACAGAGAGCATTTTCCGTATATTAACGGCAGATTTTGCCGTATTTTTGAAATATGACATAGTATCCGTATTTTTACCTGCAGTTCTCCGTATAACGACGGAAATCCACCGTATCATGACAAAGATTTCTTACAGTGTAGCGCAGTTCAAATTTGTTAGGATCGTTTTTAAAGCTTCAATGGCTTTGTTATACCGACACGCGCCTTGAAATAGAACCGGTCAAATAAAGGTAATTCGTAGTGTACACGTAAAAGATACTATTTTTGATAAGTACCTGAACGATTTTACTAGCGCCTTAAAATTAGCAGCCCTTGTTTTTAAAGGTGCACTTCCGTTCTTATTAACGAAATGTGGAATTAGACACAACCGGTAATTAGATTAAATTCATATCGAACACAAAGAAAATACCCTTTTGCTGTTGGTCGAACGCTTCCATTAGCGCAGTTACAATTTCTTAAGATCGTTTTTAAAGATGCAATTGCTTTGTTATACCGAAACGCGCCTTGAAATAGAACCGGTCAAATAAAGGAAATTCGCAATAGGCACGAACAAGATAACGTTTTGACAAGTACGCGAACAATTCTACTAGCGCCCTGACAATTTGCAGCCTTTGTTTTGGATGGTGCTTTTGATATTTCACCCCGAAAGTTGGCATCAGAAAGAAAGAGTTTGTAAAAAGAAACACATAATAGTCGGTGAATAAACAACATTTGTTGTTTACACAACCGGTGAATTAGATCAAATGCATATGGGACACACAGAAAATGACCTTTTGCTGTTGGGCGAGCGCTTCCATTAGTGCAGTTACAATTTCTTAGCATCGCTTTTAGAGCTGAAATCGCTTTCTTTTACCGACACGTGCCTTGATAAAGAACCGGTCAAATATACCAAATTCGTAATAGACACGAACAAGATAAAATTTTTTCTAGTACCTGAACGATTCTACAATCATCTTAAAAATTTCCAGCGTTTCTTTTGGATGGTGCTTTTGATAATTCATACCGATAGTTGGCAACAGAAATAAACAGTTTGTGAAAAGAAACGCCTAATAGTCGCTGAATAAATCACCTTTTTTTTTCTCATGAGGCAGCGCTGCCATTACTGCAACCACAAATAATTGCCCTTGTTTGTAAAGGTGCGCTTCTGTTTTTAAATACCGGCATGTGGAATTAAACACAACCGGTTAGTTACATCAAATTCATGTCGAACCCAGAGAAAATACCCTTTTGCTGTTGGCCGAACGCTTCCATTAGCGCAATTACAATTTGTTAAGATAGTTTTGAAAGCTGCAATTGCTTTGTTATACCGAAACGCGCCTTGAAATAGAACTGGTCAAATAAAGCATATTCGTAATCGGCGCGAACAAGATAATATTTTTGGCAAGTACCTGAACGATTCAACTAGCACCCTGACAATTTCCAGCATTTGCTTTGGATGGTGCTTTTGATATTTCATACCGACAGTTGGCAACAGAAAGAAAGTTTCTGAAAAGAAACGCATAATAGTCGGGGAGAAAATCACTTTTTTTTATGAGGCAGCGGTGCGATTACCGCAGCTACAAATTATTCCTCTTCTTTTTGAAAGTGCACTTCCGTTTTTAATTACGACATGACGAATTAGGCGCAACCGATTAATTAGATCAAATGATTATTAGACTCAGAGAAAATAAACTTTTTTAGTTGGCCAGGCGCTTGCGTTAGCGCTGTTAAAATTTGCTCTGATCGTTTTTAAAGCTGCAATTGCTTTGTTTTACCAACACGCGCTTTGAAATACAACCGGTCAAATAAAGCAAACGCGTAATGGGCGCAAGCAAGCTAATACTTTTGGCAAGTACCTCAACGAATCTACTAGAGGTGTGACAGTTGGCAGCCTTTGTTTTGAATGGTTCTTTTGATATTTCACACCGACAGTTGCCATCAGAAAGAAATAGTTTGTAAAAAAACGCTCATTATTCGGTTATTAAATCACCTTTTTTTTATGAGCCTCCGCTGCCATTACCGCGGCTACAGCCCTTGTTTTTAAAGGTGCGCTTCCGTTTTTAATACCGACATGTCGTATAAGGCACAACCGGTTAATTACATCAAATTCATATCAAACACAGAGAAAATACCCTTTTGCTGTTAACCGAATGCTTTCATTAGCACAGTTACAATTTGTTAAGATCGTTTGTAAAGCTCCAATTGTTTTGTTATACCGACACGCGCCTTGAAATAGAACCGGTGAAATAACGCAAATTCGTAATGGGCGCGAACAAGATAATATTTTTGGCAAGTACCTGAACGATTCTACTAGCGCTCTGACAATTTCCAGCCTTTGCTTTGAATGGTGCTTTTGATATCTCATACCGACAGTTGGCAACAGAAAAAAACTGTTTGTGAAAAGAAACGCATAATAGTCGGTGAGAAAGTCACCTTTTTTTTCTGATGGGGCCACGCTGCCATTACTGCAGCCACTAATAATTGCCCTTGTTTTTAAAGGCGCGCTTCCGTTTTAAATAACGACATGTGGAATTAAACACAACCGGTTAATTTGATCAAATTCATGTCGAACACAGAGAAAATACCCTTTTGCTGTTGGCCGAACGCTTCCATTAGCGCAGTTACAATTTGCTAAGATCGTTTTTAAAGGTGCAATTGCTTTGTTATACCGACACGCGCCTTGAGATAGAACCGGTCAAATAAAGGAGGGGGGGGGGAGAGAGCAAATGATAAAGGAAAGGTAGGGAGGTTAACCAGGACTGAGCGAGGTTGGCTACCCTACACTGGGGAAAGAGAAAAGGGGATGGAAAGATTAAAAGAAGAAGAGAAAGTCCACTGGGGATATCGTTCGGTTACTCAGTCCGGATCACAGATGCTGAATGCAATCGTTCTTGGGTGAATTCAGGTGTGTGCCACTTCTCTAATGTCACACGGTGTGCTACCTTGCTTAGGTGTTGGGCTGCGTCGGTCCGCGATGGGTCCGCGATGCGTCGGGGGTGGGTCTGAATTCTAGAGCTTGATTAGGTATAGGGGTTGTGCGATGGTCAAATAAAGGAAATTCGTAATGGGCGCGAACAAGATAATATTTTTTGCAAGTACCTGAACGATTCCACTAGCGCCCTGATAATTTCCAGCCTTTGATTTGGATGGTGCTTTTGGTACTTCATACCGACAGTGGACAACAGAAAGAAACAGATTGTGAAAGGAACGCATAATAGTCGGTGAGATAATCACCTTTTTTGATGAGCCAGCGGTGCGATTACCGCAGCTACAAATTATTGCTCTTGTATCTGAAGGTGCACTTCCGTTTTTAATTACGACATGGGGAATTAGGCGCAGCCGAATAATTAGATGATATGCATATTGGACTCAGAGAAAATACACTTCTTATAGTTGGCCGGGCGCTTCCATTAGCGCTGTTAAAATTTGCTATGATCGTTTTTAAAGCTGCAATTGCTTTGTTTTACCGGCACGCGCCTTGAAATACAACCGGTCAAATAAAGCAAATTCGTAATGGGCGCAAGATAATATTTTTGGCAAGTACCTGATCGAATCTACTAGAGGTGTGACAGTTTGCAGCCTTTGTTTTGGATGGTGCTTTTGATATTTCATACGGACAGTTGACATCAGAAAGAAAGAGTTTGTGGAAAGAAACGCATAATAGTCGGAGAATAACTCACCTTTTTTTGAAGAGCCAGCGCTGCCATTGACGCGGCTACAGATTGTTGCCCTTGTTTTTATAGGTGCGCTTCCGTTTTTAATACCGACATGTGGAATTAGACACAACCTGTTAATGACACTGTAAGAAGTTTGCCTTACTTTACAGGAAATTTGTTGGTAATTTATGACCGAACACTCTCCCGTAAATTAAGAACGGTCATTTCCGTAGAACGGACAACTGTAGAAGAGAGACCGTTATACAAGATACGAGGGCTTCTGTATCTAGAAAACGGAATACTCTGTATTCTGAATCTGTACTAGAACCGTTAAAGTGCGGTGCTTCTCGTGTTCAGAAAACGGAACACACTATATGCTGAATTTGTACTATAACTGTTAAAGTACAGGTTCTTGCCCTATTCAGAAAAGGAAAGACTCCGTATGCTAAATCTGTACTATATCCGGTAAAGTACAGGTGTTACCCGTATTTCATCTTGCAGAGCATATCCATTGTTCGAAGAATGTGCCATCGGGGACAAAATTGCCCAGGGCGTGCGAGAGTCGACCGAATTTTATGGTGCACTATTTGCTGGGATCACCCGTGCTACCATCTGCGTTCAGAATGTGCATACGTGACCCACTGTTTTCAGCGGTCTTGAAGAGAAATGCACTTTGATCAACGCTCGCACTTCCAGGATACTTTTGTCCACGATAGTACATCTCCTTTAATGCAAATGTCATGAAGGCACCTCATAGCCAAAGTAGCAGGTCACCATTGAGAAAATTGTCCTGCCAACACACTGACATGGCTGCAGAGATAAAACACTTTGCACTTTGTGATATGAATGCACTGTGTAGCATATGTTCAAAAAGGTGCAACATTTCAGTTCTCAAGTTCTTAGATCACAGAAGCAACTTTATTTTCTTCAATCACTCGTGTTGCACTTCTGCCTGGTGAAAGTTGTTCTTGACCCCAAACGCTTGCAAGGATAAACTTTCTGCTGTTAGGAGAAACAAATAGTATTTGTGAATATCCATCCTAAAGAAAGCGGCAAAAAAGTATAATCACAGAACACGACAAAGCAGTAACTTCTGTGTCAGAAAAACATGTAAGTAAACCAACATTGTTTGAACAAGGGATGATGCTGTAGCGAATATTTCGACATAGATGCTTGTCATTAGTGTAGCAAATGTTTTTCTTGGCTGTGTTGTTTTGGATTGTGCATAGCTCACTGGCCCCTAGCCTCATTGAGGGTGAAGAAACTGGTGCATGTAATAGGTGAAGAGAAGCCAAAGTGTTAAAATAAAGCAAGGAAGGGTGTGCTTAGCAGTATTCGTTGTAATGGAGCGGGTATGAGCACTTCTGTCAGTACTTTCTAAGAGTAGGGGTGACCAAAACAAAAAACGATGTGCACATGTAAGCAGTCATTAATCCAGTAGACCTAATCTTCCCAGAAGACAAAATAGGTATCAAGATAAACAGTTTGCACTTTTGGAAAAGGAAAACGAAGAATGAAGGAAAATAAATTTTGTATCAAGATGCATCTGGTTAAGATCACTGTAAATGGTAAATGAAGGCACATTATGAATATATGTTTTGTTGAAAGCCGATGAAGAAAAGATATATTAGGCAAATATTAATAATAGGGACATTAAAATTAAACTGGGTATGACCATAAAATAGTAAAGAACAGCCTGTGGAAAAAATGGGATGGACAATATGATAACCAGGTGCAAGATAGCCTAACGTCGAGCGCTGTTTATTTTCACGCTGCTGTTGACGGCTTCAAGTTTATGTCGTCCTGTAAAACCTTTGTCTTAGTTGAACAAGGAAATGGGTCATTTTTTAAACAAGTCAGTTCAAATGCAGTTTAAAGCGTCAGCATTATTATAATGAACGAATATATTATGGTCAGTTCTCCTAGGTGTGCTTTCATTCACCAGTTATTTCCACTGGTTTAAGCTCAAAATTGAATGGTCTAAATGGACCTTAGCTCCTGGCAAACCATTAGCTGGTCTTTTTTTCAACACAGATGCCTGCACATTATATGTGTTGGCAGGAGTGCTAGCGAACTACATTATACTTGTTGCCACAACCAAAGTGAAACTTGGTAACAGTGATTGAAAAAAACAGCATTCCACAATACTGATTCAAGTCGACTGTAAAAGTTGCTTAAGTTAATGTACACCCCCCCCACCAGACACAATTATACACCACACTGACTCTCGTGGTGTCAACCATGCTATTATAACACTAGGCATCAAGTAGGAGAATTAGGGGATAAGAGGGCACAATGCTTTTGTTAGAACATCAAATGTGCTTTACATAAATGCTACATTCCAACTAACAAAGGAGCAGCCGATAGTGCCCAATGCATACGAAAGCTTGCACTGGCCCCCATTTCCATTTTCTCTTGCGCAGTCGGATTCTGGTACCGTCCGCCTGATTCTACTTCTGAATTCATCGAGTCTTAATCATTCCCTAACATTAATCCAAGACAAGCATCCAACTTCACCTATAATCCTTGCTGGCGATTTCAACTACCCCACAATAAATTGGCAGACGTGTACGCCCCTAGGTTGCGCAAAGAAGAGCGAATGCAAGGAATTTCGCGATGTTCTTTGTTCATTGGATCTGCATCAAATAGTTTGCAAACCAACACGTGGAAACGCTATTCTAGATCTAGTCCTCACAACCGAACCGGAAAGTATGCTTGTTCACGTCGTTGAATGTATTAGCGACCAAAAAAATTAAAATAAATTATGGGGTTTTACGTGCCAAAACCACTTTCTGATTATGAGGCACGGCGTAGTGGGGGACTCCGGAAATTTTGACCACCTGGGGTTCTTTAACGTGCACCTAAATCTAAATACACGGGTGTTTTCGCATTTCGCCCCCATCGAAATGCGGCCGCCGTGGCCGGGATTCGATCCCGCGACCTCGTGCTCAGCAGCCCAACACCATAGCTACTGAGCAACCACGGCGGGTGTATTAGCGACCACAACGTAGTACACTGTGAATTCCAATTAAAGTAGTAAACCAGAAAAGGCAACGAAATCTATTTACGATTACTCCCGTGCAAATATCGACGTGATTCTTACAGATCTGTCATATTCTTCTGTGTGGTTCTTGGAAACCATGGCTTATCGCCATACAAATGATAACTGGCTCGCTATCCGAAGAAAGCTTATTGAACTGAAACAACAGCACGTTACCGAAATTGGAATAACGTGATCAACACAGAGCACATGGTTCACGTCCCAAGTGAAGAGAGCAATAAATAAAAAGAAACGCCTTTACTCTAACGCTAAGTTGTCCCACTCGGATGGTGATTGGCAGCAATACCGAGAACAATCAAATAAATGTAAAGATGAAATTGAAGAATTTAAAGACAAGTTCATTAACGGTGACATCGTCAGCATGATAATGAACAATCCGAAAAAGTTTTGGAAAGTATTTAACCCTAAACACTCTTATCAATCCCCTATACCAATCGTTAAAAATGGTGTGCTGCTCTCACCATCTGAAGCTGCGACTGAATTAAACTCGTTTTTCAGCTCTGTATTCACAAACGAAAATCCAATTCCACCTGACCTTACGTTTCCTTCAATTAACTCATCTATGAATGATCTCATAATTACATCAGAGGGAATAGAATCGGCCATCGATCGACTTTTGAATAACTCAGCGCCAGGTCCAGACGGCATCTGCACAAAGATGCTTAAAATGACTAAACCTATAATATCTCCCGTATTAGCCGCCCTTTTTCAGCAATCGATAGGTACAGGAATTGTACCAGATGACTGGAAGGTCAGTCGAATCACTCCCATTTACAAATCAGGTGACCGATCAGTGCCCTCAAACCATAGACCTATATCCTTGACTAGTATTCCATGTAAATTACTTGAGCATATCATATCTTCCGCAGTTATGAAATATTTATCTGAACATAACTTTTTTTCTAATAATCAGCTTGGATTTCAGAAAGGACGCTCTTGTGAAACACAGGTTTTTGAGCTTATAACTGATCTTCATCAAGCTGTTCACGATTCCATAAAAATCGATGCCATATTTATTGACTTCAAGAAAGCATTCGATAAAGTTCCCCATTCTCGCTTAATGATGAAACTTAGCCGGCTTAACATACATGGTAAAATTGTTGATTGGATCTCAAGTTTTTTAACCAATCGCTACCAATTTGTTTCCGTAAATGATCACTTTTCCGCTTTAGCAGAAGTTAAATCTGGCGTTCCTCAGGGATCCGTACTTGGCCCAATCTTATTCTTAATTTACATTAATGACATGAGTAACAACCTGACCTCAACAGTTCGATTGTTTGCAGATGACTGCGTTCTTTACAGACAAATTATCACCTCTGAAGACACTAATATTTTACAGGCCGACGTAAACAAAATTTCAATTTGTGCGAGCAATGGAAAATGGAATTTAACGTTTCTAAAACAAAAACAATGACATTTACCAGAGCGAGTAACGTTCACTTAAGTTCATATTTTATGAACAGTATATGCATAGAGAATGTGTCTACATTAAAATATTTGGGAGTCCATTAAACTTCTAAGCTTACATGGAATGATCACATAGATGAAATTATTTCGAAAGCAAATAAAACACTTGGATTCATTAGGCGAAATTTGTACTTAGCAAATCAGTCAAATAACTTATTAGCTTACACAGCTCTAGTTCGCTCAAAGATTGAATACACTTCCATAACATGGAATCCAAATCAGACTTACCTAATAAACAAGCCGGAATCTTTACAAAATAAAGCAGCACGCTTCATCACTAAAACGTACTCTAGAACATCCAGCATCACGGCTATCAACGAGTCCCTCCAATTACCGTCTCTAGAAACACGACGACTGTTAGCACTGCTTTCCCACTTCCACAGATTGTATCATACCACGTCATCCTTTACACCATCCCATATAAAACCCCCACAAAAAACTTTCCCCCGCCTCGACCATCCCTTCAAAGTGCGTCCCATGTTTGTGCGTATGAATCTCCTGCGACAATCACCGCTCTTTCTAGCAAACTATCACTGGAACAAGCTGCCAAAAGAAATTGCTCCTATGCGTGATCATGACTCATTTCTAAGTAATTTGAAGTGCTGTTTTAGGCATGTTGGGTAAAAGCAGAATTTTATACCTTTGACGCATTGTAAGTGTATCTACATGCTTTGTACGGAGCGTTTTTTTTCCTGTATGCAATTCTCTTTCTTTTTTTTCTTTTTATATTTTCTTGTTGTATTCGGTGATCTTTACCATGGTGTTCGACATTGCCTTCCCCCCCCCGCCTAATTGCGTTTGAAATATCCTGTTGTTAACCCTACCCCTATGTAATGCTCATAAGGGCCTTTAGGCTATCTGAATAAAAAAGCTAATGACATTCTGTGCAGCAGAATGTTGACGATGAGGTGTTATGCGCACAAGTGCACTCTTTCACACAAAATGACATCCTGCAGTCAAACCTTGTACCAACATTACAGTTTGAAAAACACCACAGTGGAAAACGAAGAGTGCAAATTTGTTGAAAATTACTAACAATTATTCGATTATTCATTCTCCTTACAGTTCGTTAAAGATTCACAGATTGTTCCCTACAGGTGCTGAAAAAGGCACCATGCTTTTACAGTCGTAGCAACTATGATCTGTGGAACTATGACTATGAACTATGATCTGTATACCCTACAAGTTACACCCCATTTCAAATTCCAATGTGGTAGAAGAGGAAGACGAACGGAACTACTTTCTGGTGGAGGATGCATACTACAGAATAGAAGAAACAATTGTACCCTAACCATTGCTGCTGCCGATGCCTGTGCACTAGCAGTTACATATAATATGGCAGTTAGATTTGTTTTTCCACAAGCACTGCAAGCTGCTGCCAGTTTACCAGTACAAAGCTGTATTAAACTTAGGGCCAGTTAAAGCTCGTTAATGGATTTATCTCATATAACACTATTGGAATGCAAAATTCTGCAAATAAGTGAAGCGCGATGTGCCATCCCATACAATGAAACACCTTTGAAGAATCTGAATCACCGCCTGCACTCTTAGGCAGTTACACCCTTTGGAGTGCCCCTTCTGCCACAGAACAATAATCATTATCTGCCGTGATGCGTTTCCTTTCTTGAAAACGCCACGCCCGCTACTTTTCTGTCGGGAATGCTATCATGTTGATAACGTGCATGCCGCATCAAGGTAGATGACGATTATCGTTGTGTGGCAGAACGGGCACTCCAAGGGGTGTAACTTTGCCTAAGAATGTGGGCAGTGACGAGGTAAAAGAGTGTGTTCTGTGCAAAGTAGTGCACCTGTAGAACCTAAAGCTGTGTAGAATGCATTTAGTATCAGCTGTGAAGGTTTCCAATTTTAATTGCACACAGTAAAAACCTCCATGCAGTTTTGCAAAACGCAAACCCTCTACCTTTTTGTTGTTGAAAGGTAATTACACATAGGGCCATAACATGTACAATATGGGTTTCATTCCCAAACAATCAAAGTGAATAGCACGACCCTCAGTGTTATGGGCCTGCTGTCTCACATCTTCTGTAAAAAATTGTGAGTGTCAAATGCTGCGATCGGCAGAGAAACGGATTTCTGGAGCAATATAAAGTATTAAGTACTGTCATCTCAGTTCTTACACTGCTGTTTAGGCCTTATTGCGTCTTGAAGTAAAAAAACGAGGAATAAATACATGCATATTTGACGTCACAACCCTCATGAGATATTTACTAGTCTGGATTATAAAGTACTCCAGATTTACAACGCGGACAGATTTTGTTCCACTGAAAGAATGGCATCGTGCCAATGATTCTGCATTTGGTGCTATATTTATTTGTATTTAGTTAAGTTGGAATGTGTGTGTATTGTCAGCGATATCACTTGACATCTTTTAGATTGACTGTTTTCTAAATTTAGGCAAATTCGTATTCACAAATAACCTAGTATGACACCAAGAACTTGCTTAGCTGTAGTATTTCTAACATTTGCAAGATATGAGGCTCTTGAATGCATATCTAATCCTGGGTTGCACGCCGCCCCCTAATCTCATCAGCAAGTTTCTGGAACTCATCTACGAGGTTTCTTATGATGAATGTAAGATTGCTTGAACGGGAGAAATATGAAATTTAAACAGGTGAATTATGCAGCATAAGAATGACGTCAGCATGAAGCAAGCATCAAGAAGCACTGTCACTCAAAGTGCATAGACTATCAAACGCTAGGATTATATGGGATGATTTGAACTTCACATTAAGAATGCATTGAGCTTGAGCAAGTTCTACGTTTGACGCTGTTGATTGTTTTTTTTCCTTTGCCATCATTGACCCACCTGGTTAGCTAAGAAGACAAAAAAGCTGCAGGGGAAAGGTAGGGCTGCTAAATTGGACTTTTGTCCCAGGGCACCTTTTCACGGTCACTGGAGGAACGGCCTGTGGCCTCGGCATCTTCCTTGAGGGCCATGGCCATGTCTAAGAAAACTTGTCTCCACAGGCTGCATAAAGAAAGATAATTTTCTGACCAAGTCTTTTTCTTAAAAGAACCAATTCAAGTTGTATTCGTGGCTTTGCACTACAAAACTGACAAATGACTGGCCACTAAGACATTTTATGTGTATTCGCAAGCTCATTTCTTGGACAAACACTTTTATGCAGCACACAATGAGTAACAGTAACCAAAAAGTGTATCAGGAGGCTTTCATACTGCTCTACAACTTTTCATTGACACATATCCTTTTATTATTTTATATATTTATTAACTAATTAAGAATTATGTACTTAGGCAGAATGCAAACAATAATCAGAGCATCTCCAAGCTATGGCAAACAACATTACCTTCAGTTTGTCTAGTTACATCGCATTTACATATTTCTAAATCTTGGTGCATGATAGCTAAAACACCCTGTATATCAAAAAACAATATTACAATTTTCATAATCATCTCTTGCATGTTATAGGTGACTATTGCTGCTTCAAGTTATTCTTTCAGTACGGTACAATCAGTCTTGAAGTGAAATTATTTTGCATCGAGGGCGTGTAAACTAGAAAATCAAGCAAAAGGTCAAGTTGTGTTCACTATTCAGATGTTTAACTAAGAAGCTGCAGGAAAAGTAAACATGACACAACACCTAATAAACAATGCAAAATTTGAAAATTTAAACTGAACAAGAAACCAGTTTTTGAAAACACAGAAAAAATCTAGCAGCTTACATCGAATACATCCTTGCTATGTACTCCAAGTGAAGTTGTTACCGCAATGCTTGGGCACCATATGAACGTAACAATCAACAACGTTGAGCAGTATATTAACACCACTAAATGAACTGGCCTTTGCATATTCTTGTTCTGAAATCCTCAACGACTTGTTCTGGCGTTTAATCTGTTGAGCTCAATCTGTATTCTCAAAAGCTGGCTCTCGGCCATAATTTCTCTAAACGCAACATTACCTCAAATCTCAAGATCGGTTTGACCTGTATATAAAGCGGATAATGCATGGAAAACTTCATGGACACTCTTACATGTTAACCAGAGGGTTCACTCATGCAGCCATGAAATTGTGATGCAGACACGATATATTGAAGCTGGTTTTGTGAAGTGTTTCATGCTTCCAAGGCTTCTTCTCCAGTTGTGAAAGCTGTCTCCACTAGCTAAATAGGCGATGAGAATAAAAAAGGAACTTCAACATGCTCACAATACGTTGGCCATTTGCACGTAAACAGCAGCCTCTTTGGCCGCCCAGGTTGCCTGGTGCAAATTTACTATGCCACAGTACTTGCGTTACCCAGTACCAGCCACTTTAAGATGCAATGTGTTCAGAGCCCTTTCCCTCTATTTTTCTGCTTTGGAAACAGTTTACCATGTGTTCAGTGCGCGTCGAGAAAGGGGACAGAAAACACTGTGTACCACTGATTTCTAATGTTTCGATGGATGCAGCACATCGCCCGGGATGCAGGTGAAGCCAGTGTAAATACGGTGACATGCAGTCGCTTGTCCTGGAAGCAGGGCTTATGGTGGACTAACTAGTGCGTGCGATCAGATAATATTGCTGCCGAAAAACTTTTCTTTGTGGTTTTTCACATTTGAGGAGGTCTCTACATGTCTGGTAAGTGCTTTTATGACAATCTGAACACGTATACGATAGTGTTCTCTTACATCAAGTTTTTCTCATTTACCTGTGTTTCCATTGCACGCTACTTATGTTAGCGACACTGCATACACCTCGAAACACGGCTTGGGTAGTTTATGGCACATCAGGCAGACATGTTAGGGGAAGAAATGCCACACACCCATGCAAACGAAGTGCTGCCGCAAAGTTGTGAAGCACCAACGTCCGGGACAAGGTTGGCTTTCCTCGAGCAGTGCCATGTGCTGTCCATCCCCTGTAGTAGAGATAAGGGATGTAGACCCTTTTATACCGGCTGTCTTTTCTGGTCGGAACCTTGGCAACAGCTTCCTCCAGGCTTTTTCGAACCTGCTACATGTGCAGAGATAGCCGTATCACTGTGCGTTGATTGTATTGCTTTATTGTTCTACACATTCTATCAAATCCTTAAAAATACAGTTCGCACATTTTTACTACTGTATATAGACAGTCTAGTTGCTAGATACGCGAAACATTACCATCCCTCTGACAGATAGCAACAATAGAAGCGTACACTATAAAGGTACACTGAAATTTAAATTGATGTGACACCGTATGAGCACACAGTATGCTCACTGTATGCTCTAGCCCTGTGTCAAGTAAAAGATAATTGTCAATCATTTATGGTATATTTCTACTTATTCTGGGTCATCAAACTGTACAATCAATGTTCCAAGTTTACACATTGTTGGCTTTTGATTGCCTATGTGTTCCGTTTCCTACTTACGCACGCAGTAATACCACTGTAATAAAAGAAAAGTGTTAGAAAAAGAACTAGCTGCCGTGATAACCTTCCACATTTGCTGAGGGCAGGAGCAATGGCCAAAGCCATGTGGTTTAAGCTACATAAATACTGAGTTTTCACACTCCCTAATTGTTCAGCAAGTAATAAAGAGGTATGCTGTGCACCTCTGCATGACCAATAAAATCTGAATACTTGACACTGATCTAAGGCTGCTGCTTCGTGCTGTTCGGCAGTTGGGCTTTGGTTTGCTGATACACAGAACTGTTTAGGTACCAGTAGTTTACTTTGGGATAAAATGGAGCTTGGAGCACTGGTCATTTGCAGATAAATTATGCGACAGCAAATATAGAACAATGATAGAAATATGGATTTCCTGCCAAAAGTACATACACATTATGATTATAATGTGATGTGATGCCACAATGAAAAAGAAAGCAAAGCCTAGAAGTGGACGGAACTTCCATGCCAGAAAGATTATTGGATAGAGAGTACTTCAGGAGTGCCCGCAAGACAATGTGTTCGCGGGCTAGTTGGTGTGAATCCATAAATACTTTGTTAAGCGCAAAACAATGGACACAAGAAAGACGACCAGCACAAGGCGCTACTCTCAACTGACATCAATTTATTGCGTCACTCTTTTATAGATGGTAGAATCTATAAGAACATGCGCAGTGAGCACAATGTGCAGGAACAACCAACAACCGATCCTAAGAGCACACTCATGCGATGCGATCCAAAAAACCATATTGAGCACTGCACAAGGTTAAAGAAGGCACACTAATGCACTGTGACCCCAATGACTGTATGAAAAAAGCTTCCGTTAACCATCGGGTGGTGGTATCACAGCACGTTTTCAAAATCGTAGTATCACGAAACGTGGCTCAGCACTTCCATATTTTACAATGTTGAGCCAAATGGAAACGTGTGCCTGTTGGCATGGATCACTTATGTTCGCAATGTTTCGTGATACTACGATTTTGAAAAAGAGCCGTGATACCACCACCAGAGAGTTATCGGAAGCTTTCTTCATACAGTCATTGGGGTCACAGTGCATTAGTGTGCTTTCTTTAACATTGTACAGTGCTCAATATGGTTGTTTTTTTATTCTGTCGCATGAGCGTGCTCTTGGGATCAGATGTTGGTGGTTCCTGCACATGGTGTTCACAGCACATGTTCTTCTAGATTCTGCTGTCTACAAAGGAGGGATGCAATAAAGTGATGTAGCATGTAGCGATGTAGCGATGTAAGTGAGAAGCACCTTGTTCTCTCGTCTTTCTTGTGTGCGTTGTTTTGCGCTTAAAAACACAATTATGTATGCCTCGTGTGTGTTTGAAGACAGCTCCACACGCAGTAGCTATTCCAGTATTGCAGCCCAGTGGTTTAACTCGCCGCAGTTTGAAATGCCACAAAATACCGGGAGAGAAATCTGCATTATTGTCTTGTTGCAAACAAGAATATAACGTGAAGTGCATTCGGAGGCCAGAAACTTAAAAAAAAATTTCATGATGCACCACTGTGCAGTGTTTCTTAGCAAAGTAAAACATATGTAGTGTTAATATCTCACTATGATCGCTAATAATATAAAAGGTGCCTTAATGTTACAACAAAAGTTGACATTACTTAATAATATCCCTGTAAAATTTAGCATGCAGGGGTGCCACTTGGTTAAACAATACTGATGTAATGTCTATGTACACAAAATTACCCATGCAGTTCTGCCATTGCGCAAATGGCATAAATGAATGGGTAATACTTGTATACATAGATATTACATCTCTATTGTTTGAACCAATTGGGTAAACTATGTCTGCCTCATACAAGATTAGAATTAAACCATAAATCATATATAGTCACCCTAACAGTAACACCTCATTTGAACTTCACAGTAATTAGATGCCTGTTGATGCCAGCCTCCCCCAATGCTAAACTATGCTGCATTCTTCACCGAGAAATTATAGTGGTATCACTCAACTCTGAAGCTATTCAGGACTGCAGCATTGTAGAAGACATCTACAAATGTCCCACTTCATGTATAACAGCCTGAATTGCTTGCATATCTTACCAAGTGCAAATAAAATTACTTATACTTGTTTAGCATTTTTGCCTGCTAGACTACAATCCAATGTAATCAATATATTAACATATTACCTCAAAGAAGCTAATTTGGCATATAGAATAACACCTTCGCACACTGCCACCGCTGCACTCTGCCATATGCGTTGTAATCGTAAAGGAGTGCTTGTCCACCAGCCTTCCAATCTCACTAACATTGATCACCTACACAGCTAAGTAGATGGTCATGATGCAGGTGGCAAATAGCTAAGAGAAAAAAAATCCACTCTCTTTGAGAGCTACAACACTGCGATAACTTGAGCGATTTACCCACTGCATGCAGCAGACCTCTTCTCAGCTCCAGCACAACAGCAACTTGCCTTTCAGTGAAAGAAAAGGATTGATTAGTAATGGTAAGTTACCTTGTTTTGGCTGAGTATCAGTACAATCTGACTTTCATGCATATCCACTCTCCGCTTTAGTAATATAACTGAATTATTCGTAAAACAAAAGAGTCTATGATGATACCATTCCCTTCTCTTGTATGTCCAAATATTTTCGCACAGATACCCCGTTTACTGCTTGCTTACTGCCACGAATGCCTTGACTGCCCAGACATCGTTCGAAGCAACGCTTCTTGCTGCACCGCAAAAAGTTGCACCAAGGAAACACAGCAGTGTAGCCAGAGCAAAGAACTTTTTTTCTGGTCACAATAAAAACGTGCACCTATCGGGATCACCCTATCTAAAGGGATCACCCTATCTGAAAATATAGGGTGATCCCTTTCCCCATTCGTACGTCATTTTTGCCCTAAGACGTTGCATAGTGGTCTTTTGAAACAATATTTCTGTTCGTGGCACCGGCTTACCACGCATCATTTTAACACCTACGTTATGCGAACCAAATAAGAATAAAATGGGCTTACCTCATGAGCCAGTTACGAGCGCGCGTAGACTGTTGAACACCCTTTGAGAGCAGGCAGGCTATCCGTGTCCAAGCGCATACGTGCACACAAACACAGGACAACTTCTTCGATGCCGCCACTTGCAGAGTTTTGTTCACAAAGTGAAAGACATCCAGCGCAAATATCTCCGCGCGATGACGGCAAATGACGAGCGCACAAGCGTACACAACAAAGCGACAAATTGGGAACGTTGTCAATTCGAACGGGCCGAGACCCAAGCAGGGTCACCATCCATCGTTTCTGTTCTTCGCTCCCGATGCGTCAATCTCTCTTCCTTCGGGTCTGCCCGCATAACCTTTGAAGAGCTTTACACACGGCACACTCCTTCAGGAAAAATACGACCCCAGGGGTAGATCAGGTCATGAAGGCAATGATTCGCAATCTAAGTGACGACACGCTAAAGACCTTGACCAAATTCTTTAACGACACGGTCCGGACAAAGGACGGCGTCTATACAAAAAAATTGAAGCAAGCAAAAATTACTCTTATTCAAAAACCAGGTAAGCCTCGTAACATCAACAACCTTCAACCCATCTCCCTAACGTCGTGCGCGGGGAAACTCTATGAGAAGGTTGTGCAGGTCCGGCTCTCGAACCACATTGAGCTAAACAACATGTTCCCCTCCAACATGTTCGGTTTCCGACCCCAGGTGTCAGTGCAGGACGTTTCTCTACTACTAAAGCTCGAGGTCCGGCACCCCAACAAAGGGTCGGACGATAAATTTGCACTGGTACTGGACATCAAAAAGGCCTTCGACAGCATCTCCCACCACAATATTCTGGAGGGACTGGAAGGGGTGAACTGTGGAACGCGAATTTATAACTACGTGCGCTCCTTCCTCAGCAACCGCACAGCCACAATCGGATTAGCCTCCACGAGGTCCGACACCTTTAACTGCCCCGACAGAGGTACCCCTCAGGCAGCTATACTCTATCCACTGCTATTTATTGTAGGGATGAGAAAGCTAGCCCTGGAGCTAGATAAAGACCCGAATATCGGTTGTGCGGTATATGCCGATGACATCACGTTCTGGGCTCACCAGGGGTCCTACGGGGATAAGCAAGAAACTCTTCAAGAGGCCATAGAGAAAGTCGTGGAATACGCAAGGGCGGCGGACATGGCATGCATACCCGAAAAATTGGAATTCATTCAGGGTCGCGCAAAATATGCAAGAAAGAAGGACTCATGCCGCTCACTCGGACTCTCGACAGGGTACCAATTCGTGAAGTGGAGACACTCAAAATATTGGGGATGTGGATACAGCAAAACGCTGAAACATCTCACACTCTTCAAAAACTAAAAGCGGTGACAGAAAACGTGGCCAGAATGATACGGAGAGTGGCAAGAAGCTGAGACGGCCTAACTGAGGAAGAGACCTTCAGCCTGGTTCACGCATTCGTAATGAGCCGAATCACATACGCCCTTCCGTATCAGGCCTTGACAAACCAAGAGATTATACAGGCAAACACAATAATAAGAAAAGCCTTCAAAGCCGCCCTTGGTCTTCCCGAATGCGCTAGCACAAAGAGGTTCGAGGGACTGGGCCTGCACAACACTTTCGACGAGTACGAAGTCGCGACGTTATATGCACAGAAAGAACGCCTTTGTTCTTCAACTCAGGGTTGCGAAGTATTGGGGAGGTTAGGCTTTCATCTGAGACCCCAGTATTGCGGAGAGGAAACGGCACAGATAGACCGCAACGTTCGATCACACATCGCGGTGGTCCCAATTGCCAAAAACACGCACCCCAAGTACCATCCTGGACGACACAGAGCAAGGGTGAGGACCCTTCACAAACGTTTTGGCATGGACCGGGGGTGTTTTATACGGATGCCAGTCGAGCCAGCTCAGACACTTTCACCATAGTCTCTACATGCAACAACAACATAACAACGGCATCTTTCAAAACCGCCTCGGCATGCGTGGCAGAGGCTGCAGCCATCGCCTTGGCCATTCAGGACGCCGAGTGCCAAACCAATTCGGCTGTCCTATTATCCGACTTACAAGCGGCTTGCCGCCTGTTTTTACATGGAACGGCACCCAAATCAATAATCAAAATTTTAGGCACTCAACAAGAGGGGCATCACACTATCGTACGGCGTCCGGCACACGAGCGACTGGCAGGAAACGTGAGGCCAGACCATATTGCTCGAGGATTAAACGTCCGAGCAATGGCATGGCCTAGCGAGGACCTTCCACCGAATTCTCGTGACATCTTCCTACAACAAAGGCAGGAGCGGAGACGTTGAATAAAGTTTTACTCTCTCTCTTTCTCTACCTGAATGATTCTACTAGCGCCCTGCCAATTTGCAGCCATTGTTTTCGATGGTGCTTTTGATATTTCATACTGACAGTTGGCATCAGAAAGTAAGTGTTTGTGAAAAGAAACGCATAATAGTAGGTCAATAAATCTCCTTTCTTTTCAGATGAGCCACCGCAGCCATTACCGCGGCCACAGCCCTTGCTTTTTAAAGGTGCTCTCCCGATTTTAATAGCGACATGTGGAATTAGACACAACCGGTTAATTAGATCACATGCACATTGGACTCAGAGAAAATACTCTTTTTGCTGTTGGCCGAGCGCTTCCATTAGCGCAGTTAGAATTGGCTATGATCGTTTTTAGAGCTGCAATTGCTTTGTTATACCGACACGCGCCTTCAAATAGAACCGGTCAAATAAAACAAATTCGTAATGAGCCCGAACAAGTTAATATTCTTCACAAGTACCATAACAATTCTACTAGGGCCCTGAAAATTTGCAGCCTTAGTATTGGGTGGTACTTTCGAGAAAAGGAAGAAGAAGCCGAAGGGAGCGCATGCACTTCACGCCGGCTCCGTCTTTCGTAAATGATTTCGCAGTGTTTTTGCTAAATATCTCTGTAATTTTGCACCATCATCTCCTTCGAGTTATCCTCACTCTACCGATATTTATCTTTAAGGTGGGAACTGCTTTTCCACCGCTTTATTGGACCATGTCTGCCGAGCCACTGCACCGCCGAGCTAAGCTTACTGCTAAGCTTAGTGCTCCACCCGCTACGTGAACCGCAGTTACGGCTGTGCGTCAAATTTTTCAAGCCACCATGGAAATACAAGTTGAAGGAACTGATATCTCACCCACCGAGATTTGCGAAAAAGCAGGATGGTGCACCATTGGCCCGCGTGGACGACTTTCTCCTTGGGGCAAGCGCGGTAACCCTAACTTTGCATCAGCCTCCCAAACCGGCGTTGGAGGGATGAACAAGGCGCAGCGAGGCCCGCGCGCTCACAAGCAGCAAGTTCTGAAAGCAGGGAAGATGCCCACCCTTCAACGGGGTCACCACAATGTAGTTATCAGGCCACGGGGCGGCTTGAACGTTGCAACAGTCGGGGTCATCCGCCTCGCTTCGGCCCTATATAGGGCAGCAAACGTATCTCCACAAGGCGCCACGGAAGAAATTGTCTGCCCAAATATGCAGCAAAACATCATCGATGTCAGTACCCCTCACTCTCGTAATGCAGAACGGTAGCGCCGACTCGACAGCTTTGAGGTCGACGGTCACCAGTTCGAGATACGTGCATATGAAACTGCACCCGACTATACAGTCAAGGGAGTCGTCCAAGGCATTCCTCTCGAAGACTCGAAGGACATTCACCTCAATATCGTCAACAAGAGGAACCCGAATGCCTTAGCGGCCAAATGACTCAGCAAGACCACGTCGGTCATCATCGTTTTCGATGGTGGCCGAGTACCAACGTGGGTGCACTACGGGGGTGCTATGCTCAGGTGTACCTTGTACAGAAAGCAGATTGACGTGTGCCACCAGTGCGGTCGCGTCCGCCATCGCATGGACGTCTGCCCGAACCCCCAAGACCATGTGTGTAGAGGCTGCGGAGCCTCGAACCCAGACCCCAATCACACATGCACGCCAAGGTGTCACCTTTGTGGGGGAGCGCATCCCACCGCGGACAAGACCTGCAAGGCTCGATTCAAGACCCCCTATCTTGTTAAGAAACGACGCGGAGACCGACAGAGGGCAGTGGCGGACGCTGCCCTCGAGCTACAGCAACAGAACTACGACGAACATTTCCCACCTGGCTCCCGCTCCAGCTCTGGAGGCTGGGCGCGGTTTCGCTCGGCTGCGGGGCGTCCATCCCGCCGGCAGAGCAGGTCTCGGAGCCGGCCGCACAGCAAAACCCCCGGGCCGAGCCGTGGCCGTTCGAGCTCTCGGCGTCCGAAGCAAGCCGGCCAGCAAGATTCGGACCTACCTGACAAGGTGAGCTGGGCAGATGCTGTTAAGGGCTCGCTGAGACGCAAGGCTCACGGAGTTACTGCCTCAGAACCCAATACTAAGACGGACCCTGTGGATGTGGTATTAGAAGCAATGCAGCGCGAAAACGCACAGTTACGCACGGTCGTGCTACAATTAACCCAAGAAATTCGAGGGATTAAACAGTCGATGGCGCAGGCATCTTTACCTAAACCTGCTTTAATCCCGACTCCCGTTATGAACGGTAACGACAGTGCGGCGCTGCCCACAAAGAAACGCGTGGCGGCCAGTTCCGAGTCTCAACAGCTCGGGAACCTCGAATCAGCAGTAAGTGATTGGCGCAAAGCACATGTCACGATAAATGACTGGCGGAAAGAAGAAGAAGAAGTGAGGAAGCTGCTTCCAGAAATTTAAACCGGGATCCGCATTATTGGCGTTGCGATCAATAACCTCACTGCTCGAACAGACAGGGTTGAAACCCATATAGACAAAATCGAGAGTCACATAGGCCTTCGCCCAGACATGAAAATGATGCCCACCATGGGCCCTACAGTCATTCACCCTAGCCCTATTTCAGGTAACGCACAAGTACAGCAACCCGATGGCCAGACCCACTAACGAGCTCGTGGTGTGGCAGTGGAACTGTCGGGGCTTCACTAAGAAGCAACCACTGCTGCAACAATACGTGCGACACGCGCAACCCAAACCCGACATCATAATGATACAAGAAACAGTAGGTACCGTACCAAAGCTTTCAGGTTACACTGCGCATGCCTCGCCGATTCCCGTTGATCGCGGCCTTGGAATTTTATTTCGGAAAGGGATAGTAGTGCAAGAACACAGTGTAAGCGGCACACATGCGGAAAACATGCTTGTAGAGCTCCTTCCCAATAGAACACGCGACCACAATATTTGTCATCAACGTATATAGTAATCCGACTCACTCAGGGGCTCATTTCCTCTCTCTGTTCCGAGGGGCGCATGCCTTGGCGGGCGCAAGCCCGTTTTCGGTGGAGGGAGATTTTAACGCCCCGAACGAGGCCTGGGGCTGTGGCTACACTACCGCCAAAGGTCGACGCCTGTGGCAGGACCTGCATGATGCCGAATTAACTCTTATTACCGATCCCACGGCGCAGACCCGCACGGGCACCTCTATGGCACGGGACAAGACACCAGACCTGACGGCGGTCCGTAGCATCCCTCAAGCAATGTGGTGCAATACCTTCGAAGATCTCGGTAGTGACCATATGATCATAGAAACAAGAATTCCTCCGGCGGGTACACCCCCTTTTCCTAAGCTATTCAAGTGGACGGACTGGGACGAATTCCGAAAGCAGCGAGTTGAACACAGAGGTGAGGAGAACATCGATGACATCGAGGCATGGATGGAGACGCTCAACGACGACTGAACAAGGCGACGCAGACGCTCGCACCCGAAGTCCAGGTTGACAAGATCGACAGCCGATCAGCCCACCTCTGGGAAGCCAAGACGTCACTAAACGCAAGATGGAAAAAGCAAAGGCACAACCGAAAGCTTCGTAAGAAGATCGCACATATCAATCGCCAGCTTGAAGAACATTGCCGGACCTTAAGCCGCCAACAGTGGTATGACATCTGCAACGCAGTCGATGGGCAGCTCGACAATGGCAGCACGTGCGGTCTCCTTCGTCACCTCTTGGGGGAAGCGCAGAGCAAGTCCACTGAGCGAGCAAACCTGCAACGCCTTTTGCACAAGGAACAGGCTACCACGAGTGATCACCAGCTCGTGACACGCCTGCTATCCAAGCACTTCCCGCAACGGCCCGATGTTAAACACGGAAATTACACTGGAGAGACAAATGTGACACTCGATGAAGAATTTCCAGAGTCAGAGATCCGCGCAGCTCTCCACGACCTTAATGGCAAATCAGCACCTGGTCCCGACAAGGTTACGAACAAGACTCTAAGAAACCTCGATAATGCATCGATAACCGCTCTTACGGCATACATCAACAAATGCTGGCGAGGAGGTTGCATCCCAGAAGCGTGGAAACGCTCTAAAGCAGTCCTGATACCGAAGCCAGGGAAGCCGTCCAGCCTCGATCACTTGCGGCCCATTTGCCTCACATGCTGCGTTGGCAAGGTGATGGAGCACGCGTTCCTATCCCGCATCAACCACCACCTCGAGGACACTGGAGCCTACCCACCCACTATGGTGGGCTTCCGGTCACACCTCTCCAGTCAAGACGTCATGCTCCAGCTCTACCACCAGATTAGCAATGACCCAACTAGTGGCAACCGGGCCATCCTCCGCCTTGATCTGGAAAAGGCATTTGACAATGTAGCACATGCAGCAATCCTGAACCGCATAAACAAGCTCAACTTGGGTCAGCGAAGCTACAACTACGTCAGAGACTTCCTGTCGCGCCGCAGTCACCCTCGCGGTCGGCAGCATGACATCCGACGAACATGCACTAGGAAGCACCGGCACTCCTCAAGGATCGGTCATATCACCGCTCCTTTTCAACCTCGTGATGCTGGGTCTCCCGGCCTACCACGACGAGATCGATGGCCTTCATCACGTCTTGTATGCAGATGACATCACCCTGTGGGTCAACAAGGGCAGTGACGGTAAGATAGAATGCACCTTACAAGCAGCGGTCTCTGCAGTCGAAACCTACCTCCAAGACACAGGTCTCCGACTATCTCCACTGATATCGGAGCGGCTCGTCTACCACCCGCGCCGCCGGCCCAAGCCTACAGCCGAATCGCGCCAATGTGACGACATATTCCTCTATACACAAGACGGCTCCTGCATTCCCCGAGTCCCGAAGATACGCATCCTAGGCATGCATATAACAGCCAACGGGTCAAACATAGAAGCTTTTCGCAAAATCAAAGGCAAGGTTACAGTAGATACCCGCCTGATCAAACGTATTACAAACAACAACACGGGCATGAAGGAGGACAGTGTCATGCGCCTTATACACTCTTTCGCATTCAGTCTCATCACTTATGTGACTGCCTTCCCAGTTGAAAATGACAACAGAGGTTGTGTTCAGTACTATAGAAATTTCTGTTGTACAACAGGATTTTTCTGTAGTAACTACAGATTCCAGATGCAGCGACAGACTTTTCTGATGTACAACAGACATTTCTTGTGACTACAGAAGTACACTCTGTCGTATGTCTGTTGTTACAACAGAAAGCTGAAGCTCTACAACAGATTTTTGTAGTACTACAGAAAATTTGTCATCACTACAGGCACCTTATTGTCCCAACAGAAATGCTCCTGAAGTAACCTGAAAATCTTCTGCAGTGCTACAGAGAGCTGTTGAAATACTACAGAAACCTATTGTGGCAACAAGCCCCCAATTGTCACAACAGAAGTGTTCCTGAAGTAACGCGGCCAACTTCTGTTGTACTACAGAAAAATGTTGTTGTACGACAGAAACCTATCATTGCAACAGACCCCCAGTTGTCACAACAGAAGTGTTCCTGAAGTAATGGACAAACTTCTGTTGTACTACAAAGAACTGTTCCACCACAGAAACCTATCGTCGCAACATGTACCCAATGATGACAACAGAGGTGCACTGAAATTGTGCGATGCGACAAGCTTCTTTAGTGCCCAGTTGAAAAAGACAAGAGGAATTCCTGTCGCAACTACAGAAATTCTGTTGTACGACAGAAGTTCTTGACATTTCTTAATTGAGAGACATTTCTGACGTTACGACAGAAATTTTGAATTCGCAGCAGAAGCATTCTGTCGCGAAGGCCAATGGTTATGAAATGGCAACAGAAACGTTCTGTCGCGACAACAAGAGTTCTGAAGTTGGAACAACAGCTTTATATCCTGGCAGCGACTCCGACGTTACGACACCAATTCTGACGTCGCAGCAGAAACATTCGGTCGCGACGGCCAAGAGTTCTGAAGTCGCAACAGAAGCGCTTTCCGTCGCGGCCCTTTAAAATTTATGTTAGTTTCGCATCGGTGGTGTACACTGTACTTTTCTCTTGCGCGGTATTCAATCGCGCTTCTCTGAAGCCGGCAATGCTGATGGCACCGACACCGGTATCAAAGTCGACGTGGCGAATAGTTATAATTGTACCGTGACGACGCGGCAACAGCAACGCCCTACCGGCCTCCTCAAAATCGGCCGCCGATCAAAATCATACCATCTGCGGGAATGGCTGCGTATCCGTTTTGTTTTTGGTAAGATGTGGCACACAGGCCTGTGGACTTACATGTGCTGTTATACTGACACATTAGTTAATTTCCCAGGAATATTTCACAAGCTTATGCGAAGCGAGAAAGAAGATTTGGGTTGTTCCACAAAGTTGCGTGAAAAGCTGTCTCGCTCGGGTTTCATTAATCTGGTACAGTGCTGCCGTGAGAGGCCAGTATGCTGTCAGAAAGAACTCTCATACACGAATGCTTATGTAGCTATTTTGCATTGAACACACGAATTATATGCGCGCTCAAAAGTATAAAGAACGAGAGACAACTGTCGAAAGTAGCAGTAATAACTCTAAAAGTCAACGTTGTCTATTTCTGAATTTCTTACTTAATATGGATATCGTACATCAAAATCGATGTTCTAGCACTCCACGATGTACCTGTCGATGGTACGAACACTCTTGCTCTTCTAAAGATGCGGCACTTGACGCGGTGGAGAGATAGCAGATCTTGGCTCTTAAAATGCAAATCTAAACATCAGCGCGTCAGCACGTCGTACTATTGACATGGTCAAAATGTACACTGAAAAAGCATGTCAGGGGTGGTCCATGGCTTCAATATACTGGGTCATGAAGTAAAAGTCTTAGCTTATGCAGATGATTTAGCGTTCTTCTGCATGGATAAGTCGAGTGTTGAAAAGGTAGTATCAACAATAGAGGAATTTGGCAGCGTATCAGGAGCACGAATGAACTACACAGAAAGCTTAGGCTTACGGTTTGGCTCATGGTGCTATACACCAGAACACTTTGCAGGCGTTAATTGGACCGGTGTCCCGCCAAAGTATCTCGGCGTGCCGCTAGACGCATATAAATTAAGCGCACACTATTGGAAAGAACAAGTTTCGGCGCTGCAAAGTTACGCCCAGACATTCGTTCCACACCGACTTTCTCTTTTTGGGAAAGCCGAGGCCTGCAATAAGTTCTTGGCAACAAAAATTTACTATGTATTGCAAGTTATACATTGTGCCAGGCTCTACATCCAACGCTTTCACCGAATCTTTGCAACCTTCGTATGGTCTTCAACTTTTGAGCCCATGAGGCGAGACAATATTTTCAGGCCCGTTAGTGAAGGTGGGCTGGGTTTAGTGCATCTTTATGTACGGCAAATAGTGTCTCGTTTCTTCTTTTTTCGCGATATATCGCATCCTATACTTCGGTCATTCATGCAAGTCACACTTGTTAAAGCGTTACCCGACCTAACTGTTTCTTCGAATTTTTCTTCGCGTTTATGCTTGTGGGGATTCATGCAAGAAGTTTACTTGGCGATTCGTTTCCTGACAGTTCGGTTTTCCACTGAATACTTGTACTCTGCGTCGCGTAAAACGTTATACAAAGATCTATTGTGCATGCTTTTTGCGCCTCCATTTTACCGATCACTATACATTCAATGGCCAGGTCACGATGTTCTAAAGCGAGTTCGTAAAATGTATGTATCACCTTGCTGCAAAACGTTCTTTTATAAACTTCATAGTGAAACCATACCGGTTAAAACATGGCTACAGAAAAAGGGTATCTTTGTCTCTTCTGTTAACTGTCGCCTTTGTGACGTGCCAGAGACGATTGAACATTGTTTTATTAGCTGCACCGACGCCATACTATTTTGGGATGTCCTCCAACGGACTTTAAAAAAAGACTTTGACATCAACGCTCATACTGTGCGATACCTGCTGCCGACCGCTGATAATAGTGCACCTTTTGATATGTTTTTTCTCATCGGAATGCACAGTTTGTGGAAAACGCGAATGATGGACAGAAACGCCGAAACGATAGTACCTACAAGGGTGAATTTCATCCAAATGAGCCTACACCTAAAGCAGGCTTATGATGGACTTGATACCCAGCCGGACTGGTACCCCATTTTGGTGAGGTGCCTATCCTTACCACCCTTCTAAAGTGAAACCACATTTCTACCCATAGTATGAACGATGCCTTTTCTCTGAGTGACTGTCAGTGTGCTCTCCATTCTCTGACTATGCACAACTGGTGAATATCCGGTTGTTGCTACTGTAATAAATACCATGAAAGAAAAAAAAAAAGTCAGGGGTGGTCCAGTGGTAAGATGCCGGGCTCGGAATCGTGAGGTCGCAGGTTCGAATCCTAGGCGGGGCGGTTTTTTGTTTTTTTCTTTTATAATTTTCTTTTTTGCGCTAACAAATTTACATAGCCTTAAGGAGGACTCGGTCAATTTTTAATTAAATATTGATCAAGAACTACAGAACTGTCTACTACAGGACGTCAAACTACAGACAACAGAACTACAGGCAACAGAACTACAGAAACAACGTCCCAGAATACGACAGACTGTGAAAATTTCCTGTTGTGTTTTTCAACTGGGTTCCACAACTGGAATGTCACTGAAAGGGAGAAAATCAACACCCTCATACGCAAGACTTGCAAGATTGCCCTTTGCCTATCGGATTCCACAAGCACTGCTCGTCTGCTACATCTGGGGGTATACAACACGCTTGAGGAAATCGTGGATGCGCAAAGAACTTCTCAAATCAAACGCATGTCGCTGACAGCCACGGACCGGTACATCCTGCAGAAGCTCGGCTTCAACTACCTGGTCCAACACGGTCAGAAACAAGTCATTCCACCCGACCTCAGCGACACGCTGATTGTCGCCCCTATACCTCGAAACATGCACCCCGAATTTAATCGGGGCCGACGCCTGGCCCGTGCCAAGGCACGGGTGCGCTGCTTGGGTGGATAGAGGACTACGCGCTTTGTTACGCCGCAGAATACACAAGAGAAGACCGGTTCACGGCGGTAGTCGTAGACGTTAGCTCCCGGTTGACGCACGCGTGTAGTGTCGCAACGGAATACCCCGAAACAACGGAAGAGGTAGCGATTGCGCTTGCGCTTACCGACCCCCTCTGCGAGGTAGTTTTTAGCGACTCACAATCCGCAGTTCGCAACTACGCGCGGGGGCGCATTTCCTCCGAAGTTCCCCAGAATTTAAGGAAAGCTGGTCGACAGCACTTCGATAACACCGCGATCATATGGTTTCCAGCGCACGTCGCCACTCCCACCGATGAGGGCCTCATTAACTTGAACGAAGTAGCACACCGCTCTGCGCGAGAACTGACCCGCCGCGCAGAATCGGAGACTGCCTCTTCGAGTTCGGAACTCCTGGTTCGAAACACGCGAGAACGCCTCGTCAGGTACAATGACATCACCAAGCACTACCAGCTAGGCAGGCGGTTGCTGCCCCCACCTCACCCCATGCTGAAACGTCGCCGGGCAGTAATCTGGCGACAATTGCAAACACAAACATTCCCCTGTCTGGCGCGATTGGAGCACATTTTCGCAGCGCAATACCCGACTGCTCTTTGCAAATTATGTCAGGAAACTAGAGCGACGCTTTCACACATGTTGTGGGAGTGTCGGGTCACATCAGCTACGATGGCAGTAGCTCCGGAGGCTTTTGCGTCAAAGTGGGCCGCCGCTCTGCGCAGCTCCAACCTCAAGACACAAGAGTGGGCTGTACAGCAAGCCCGAGAGGCGGCGATGAGGCAAGGCCTCGAAGTCCCCTCATGGGAGACCTCAGCCGGGGTCGTCAAACTTGCCTGATTCAAAATAAAGTTGTTTCCATCCATGGTACTTTTGATATTTCACACCGACAGTTGGCATCCGAAAGAAAGAGTTTGTGAAAAGAAACGCATAATAGCCGGCGATTAAATCACCTTTTTTTCTGATGGGGCAGCGCTGCCATTACCGCTGCTACAAACATTTGCCCATGTTTTTAAAGGTGCGCTTCTGTTTTTAATAAGGACATGTGGAATTAGACGCAACCGGTTAATTAGATCAAAAGCATATTGGACACACAGAAAATACCCGTTTGCTGTTGGCCGAGCGCTGGCATTAGTGAAGTGAAAATTTGCTAAGATCGTTTTTAAAGCTGCGATTGCTTTGTTATACCGACAAGCGCCTTGAAATAGAACTGATCAAATGAAGCAATATTGTCACATGGTGCTGACGTTGAAGAACACAGTAGCAATACTGTGAACGACAAAACTAAATTAATTGGGTGAACCTGTGCTCACGAAACAGGCTACACTTATAGCACGATAGTGGCGAACACAGTCGGCGATCGTCGAAAATCTGATGAGTGGGTCCAGCGCGTCGGCTTTTATACAGCGGTCATCTAATGTTCCAGACTAATCGTTGGGACCGGCGAGCCTTCCAAAAAGTTGTACACCATTCGCGTCACGCGATGAAATCTGATAACACATGGTTCGGCGACAACAGATAGCGGATAGAAGCATAGATAACTTTCCAGAAATTTCGGATACATGCAGGCGCGTCCCGCGCTGTGCGATAACATTTGTTAAGCGACGAAACGTGGTCGCCCAATAACGATAAGTACACGTGTCATTACCCCCCTCATAAGAAAGCATCGATCTGATGCTGCAAACAAACGAAAGTAATAAAGAACAGCACTCGTAGCGAAGAAAACAACAAAATAGGTACGCCCATCAGCGTCCGTAAAAGGGTTTAAGGCGCACCACGTTGACCACTTCTGATTGTACACGGCGCCGCTGTGAATGCGAAATGCCGTCTGTCATGACTCCATAGTCCAGAGCGCGAATGCGTCGAATGACGTTGTAGGGTCCGAAATGGCATCGGAGTAGTTTCTCACCGAGTCCTCGTCGGCGTATCAGGGTCCATACCCAAACACGGTCGCCGGGCTGGTACTCGACGAAGCGTCGTCGGATGTTGTAGCGTCGGCTGTCGGTCCTCTGTTGGTTCTTGATCCGCAGGCGGGCGAGCTGTCGGGCTTCTTCGGCGCGCTGGAGATAGGCAGCGAAGTCAAGATGCTCTTCGTCAGTGACGTGTGGCAGCATGGCGTCTAGCCTCGTCGTCGGGTTCCTGCCGTATACTAGCTTGAACGGCGTGATCTGTGTTGTTTCTTGCACCGCCGTGTTGTAAGCGAATGTAACGTACGGCAGGATGGCATCCCAGGTCATGTGTTCGATGTCGACGTACATTGCTAGCATGTCGGCGAGGGTCTTATTCAGCCGCTCCGTAAGACCATTCGTCTGCGGATGGTAAGCAGTTGTCCTCCTGTGACTTGTCTGGCTGTATTGCAGAATGTCTAGCGTGAGCTCTGGTGTAAAAGACGTTCCTCTGTCGGTGATGAGGACTTCTGGAGCACCATGTCGCAGGAGAATGTTCTCGACGAAAAATTTCGCCAATTCGGCTGTGCTGCCTTTCGCTAGAGCTTTAGTTTCAGCGAAGCGGCTGAGATAGTCCGTCGCCACGACGATCGACTTATTTCCGGAAGTTGATGTCGGAAACGACCCCAACAAGTCCATCCCGATCTGCTGAATCAGCCTAATATTGACCTAAATGAGTTGTCTTGGATTACACAGTTTCTTTCTAATCGAACTCAGTATGTCACAACCAATAACTCTTCATCTGCATTGTTAAAAGTTGCATCCGGAGTGCCACAAGGCTCCGTTTTGGGGCCTCTACTCTTCTTGATTTAAATTAATGATCTCCCTAACTGTGTAAAGTCATCATCAATTAATTTGTTCGCAGACGATTGCGTACTATACCGAAAGATTACTAACCCTGATGATTCAGATGAACTGCAAGGAGATCTTCACAACATATTTTATTATTTATTTATTTATTCATACTGTCGATCCCATCAGGGATCATAACAGGAAGGGCATACATAGTTATCTTGCAGTGTAACAATTATAATTAGCGCAATACTAAGATTAGACATATTAGACATGCAATTAGCAGAGTCAGACAATGTGGTAGGCAGAAAAGTAACGTTATACACTGTAATAATGTTACGAGAAAAAAAGCAACAACATGTAATTAAAGGTAGAAAATTTACAATGGTGAACAAAATGGTAAGCATAAATTATACAATAATACGTAACATTAAATTTAAGAGAAACAAGGGGCAATGAGGTAGTCTGTCAAATATCAATCGTGGTAAGCATAATTACAACAGGAAAAGAAGTAAACAATTTGCATAATAAACAAGAGCACTGAGAAATGGCAAGTAATACAAGTTATAAAGTGAGGTATACACAAGAGGTAGTAATCCATAAAATACGTTTAAGGTGTCGTTAAAGATATTGTGATTATGTATACAATCTAATGAAATAAAATGGCACAAAAATTGATGGTGACACAGGTACATTATAATTGTGAAGCACGCAATTCATTTTCGGCTAATGTCAAAAAAGTAGTTAACGATGGGCTGTCTATATTACTAGGGTCCAGCTTCTTCCATTCACGTGTCATTAAAGGGAAAAACGAATGCTTATGGCTTTCCGTATGAAATGGGTGTTCGTTTAATGATAGTGAATGTTTATGTCGGGTGAGTCGTGTTTGTGCTAAAGATAAGTATTTGGAACTGTCTATTTTCAATTCATTATGAATAAGTTGATACATAAATTGTAATCGTGCAAGCTTGGCTCGTTTTTGTAAGGTCAGTATACCGGCCTGTTTTAGCATTTCTGTGGGTGAGTCTGTTAACCTATGTTTGTTGTAAATATATGTTAGTGCCTTCCTTTGAATTGCTTCTAGTTTGTTGATGAGTTCTTTGGTGAAAGGAAACCAAACAATGTTAGCATACTCTAATACAGATCTGACAAATGTGTTATATGCTAGTAGTTTTGTGTTTGGGGGTGCTAGTCTAAGACGTCTGTTCCGGAAAAACAATTTTTTTTGTGCGGTCGAGGTAACGTTGTTAACATGGCGCTCCCATCTGAAATCGTGTGTTAATGTTAAGCCAAGGTACTTGTATTCCTTCACTTTGTTAAGTGTGGCGTTATTTATGGTGTAGTTAAATTCTGATGCGAGCTTTTTTCTAGTAATTGATAAAATAGCTGATTTTTTAATATTTAAAGTCATTTGCCATTCGTCACACCATTTGTACACAAGTGACAAAGCGTCGTTCAAGGCCACATGGTCATTATGAGAATTGATTACCTGACGGAGAACACAATCGTCAGCAAGAAGTCTAACATTGACTGGAATATTAGAAGGCAGATCATTAATGTATATGAGAAATAAAACTGGAGCCAGAACACTTCCTTGTGGAACTCCGGATCTTACGCTAGATTTCATGGAATATTGCTGGTTAACTTCTGCAAATTGAGTGCGGTTAGTGAGGTAGTCTTTGATCCAGTTCAGAATAGGGCCCTTTCCCAAGGTAAGTTCGAGTTTATAAATTAATTTCTTATGTGTTACGCGATCGAAAGCTTTTGAAAAGTCTAGAAAGATTAGATCGATTTGTTTCTGTTGGTCAATACTTAGCGATACATCGTGGACAAGCTCAATTAGTTGTGTGACTGTGGAAACTCCTTTGCGAAAGCCATGCTGACAATCCGTTAGTATTTGTTCCTGTTCAAGGTGTTTGGTTATGTGCTTTAAGATAATGTGCTCTAGTAGTTTACAACCAGTACATGTTAGTGAGATTGGTCTGTAGTTAGCGGGTTCTGTTTTACTTCCCGATTTATGAATTGGTTTCACTTTAGCTGTTTTCCAATCCTTAGGGAGGGTACATGAGGAGATTGATTTGTTAAATATTATTAATAAGTACTTGGCCATCCACTCAGCGTATCTGCGAAGGAATGCATTTGGAATATTATCAGGTCCTGGTGATTTCTTTGGGTCTAAGTTAAGCAGTAGGATAAGTATGCCTGTTTCGGTTAGTGTGAGTGGCTCTAGTGGCTTATTTCTAGAGTAGCCTGCTTGTGGTAATGTGCCGTTGTCCTCAGTGAAAACGGAGCAGAAGTAGTCGTTAAGCAAGTTAGCAGAGTTCCTATTATCTTCATTTGAGGCTTCGTTGTCGTTACGATTCTTTTGGTTAATGTAGCTCCAGAACTTTGTAGGAGCAGTTTTCAAAAAGTTTGTGAGTGTATTAGTAAAGTAGAACTGTTTGGCTGTCTTAATTCTTTATTTCATAAGTTGGATAGCTGCGCTGAGATTTTCATGCGTAAATTTTAATGGGCTAGTTTTCAGCAATTTTCGCATTCGGTTTACTTTACGTTTCGCATGTATAACGTCACGCGTTATCCATGGATTACGCCTAGTAAGTTTCTTTTTTCTAGTTGGTATGTAATTGGTTATACAGTGAGATATAATGACGGAAAATGCGAGCCACAATGTATCGATGTTTGTAGTGCTGTTATGGGAAAGTTGCAAAAACGTGTGGTATTCATTAATCAGGTAATCAAATATACTAGTGTCGTTAGCTTTACAATAGTCGGGGTAAGTGATGATTTGCTGAGGGGTAACGCTGTCATGAAGGGGTATAGTGCAATGGGTAATTTTGTGATCCGAAATACCATCTAGTAATGTTAATCTTGTTTCGTTATTTATGAAGTGATTGCTGAGGAATATTAGATCTAGTATGGAACAGCTGGATCCCTGTACACGTGTAGGTTCAGTTACAATTTGTGTAAGGTTGAACGATAACATAAAGTCAAGTAACACATCCGCACAGGGTGAATGATGCTGCATTGTTTGCCAATTCACTTCAGGAACGTTAAAATCACCTGCGATTATTAATCTGGACCCTGATGCATATTGCTCAGTATATTCATGCAATCGGCGCACATTGTCGAGGCCGGAAGAAGGACTGCGATAGACGCAGCCTACGACAACAGTATAAGATGCGAAGTGCAGTTTACAAAAGATAGCCTCAACGCCCGCAACATCCGGTAACATTAAAAACGGGATTTCTTTCTTTACTAGAATGGCCACGCCACCGCCTCGTGTTGTTCGGTCTTTCCGGATGATAGCGTAGTTGGCAGGGGCTATCTCAACATCTTTAATATCAGCTGTTAGCCAGGTTTCTGTTAGTGTGAGAAAGTCAGGTTCATATGCAAGAATCAAGGCTTCAAGGGAATCCGTTTTTTTTTAATATGCTACGGGCATTTATGTTAAGAAGGATAACTCGGATATCAAGTTCGGCGTGAACGTAGGCTTCGAGGGCCGTGTTGCTGGTTTTTTGGATCAGGATTGACGGAACCTGGTTTCAAAGGAGCTACATTATTATTTTCTTCGTCCCAGTAGAACATTTCGCCATTGATTCGTAGTTTGTCATAAATTAGATTAATTTTATCTCCGGATTCTTTCCTTGGTTTTGCAGAATTCCATAACTTCCTTCTTAAGTCTCGCACGCGCGGCGAAAAATCTTCGGAGATCGAAAAACTTGACCCCTTCAGCTTGAAACAGTTTCTCAAGATTTTTGTTTTGTCTCTAAAGTCGAGAAGTTCAAAAATTATTGGTCTTGTTTTAGGGGTATCCGGCCTGCCTAATCTATGAATACGTTCGATACTTACAGCTTCGAGTTTCACGACATTTTTGACAATCTTTTCATTTACTGTAAGTTGTAATGTGTCTTCATTTTCCTTTTCCTCTTCTGGCACACCATACACCATATCACTCTGGACTAAAAAATGGCTCATGAAACTTAACGCTAACAAGTGTAAAACAATGCGCATATCACGTAAAACCAGCAATAGCAATCAGTGTCGATATGTACTGAATGACACTTCATTAGCATCCGTTAACGCTCACAAATATCTTGGCCATCACATAACTAATGATCTTTCATGGAATTTGCATACTAATTATATTACTGCTAATGCTAATCGTATGTTAGAATATCTTCGTCGTAACTTTTCTACCGTTCCTACTTCGGTAAAATTGACGCTCTACAAAACCCTAGTTCGCTCAAAACTTGAATACTCATCTGCCATTTGGGATAACAATCAAGCATCACTAACCGTAACGCTTGAAGCAATTCAAAATCGAGCAGCTCGTTTTATTTTATTTAACTATTCCCGCCATTCCAGTGTTACATGTATGAAAATAACCCTGAATCTGTCAGATCTTTCTTTACGCCGCAAATGTGCTCGTCATTGCCTATTTCACAAGGTTTATCACTCAAACCAGATGCTCAAGAATCAACTTATCACCCCACCTTCCTACACTTCATCCCGTTCAGACCACAGACATAAAGTTGCCGTCCCATCCTCCCGAAAGAACAAGTATCATGATTTTTTTTTTTGCCCCGCACAAGTGTTGACTGGAACCACCTTCCTGCTTCCATCATTCAGATCACAGATGTAACTTCATTCAAAACAGCAGTCTACCACGCTATCGCTTAACGTTGCCTGCATACCATTGTCTGCATATTACATTACTTTGTATGTATAGGCGCCCAAATCTTTAAGTGGTGTGCGGGAGCGACGACTTTTCCGTGCGTCAGCGCCGTTTGACGGGGCGAGGCTGGAAACAGTCTGAGGCTAAGCGCATGCGGACAAAGCGCGCTCAGCTGGGCCCATCGTCTACTAGGCTGTTTCCAGCCTCGCCGCGTCATACGGCACTGACGCCCGGAAAAGTCGCCGCTCCCGCACACCAGTTCAAAATTTGGGCGCCTGTACCACTCCTTGCTGTAGTGCCTTAGGGCCTTGAAAGTATGCATAATAAATAAATAAATAAATAAATAAATAAATCTGCTGAAAAGGTCGGTAAGGAGGCTTGATTGGCTGTAGTAGTCCCGCTGGCCTTGTCGGTGGTGTCTTGCGTCGCTGACAATCTCGGCATGTCTTCATATAACGGGTGACGTCGGCTGTTAGGCGTGGCCAGTAATACCTTTCTTGCATCCTCGTTAGCGTCCAGGAGAAGCCGAGGTGCCCGGCGGTCGGATCATCATGTAGGGCGAGCAGTACTTCTGGACGCAGCGCCGACGGAACAACAAGAAGGTAGTTGGCGCAGACAAGTGAGAAGTTCTTCTTCACGGGTAGATTGTTTTCAAGCGTGAAGGAAGATAATCCCCGCTTAATTGCCCTAGGGACAACGTCGGTGTGCCCTTCCAATATTCGACGAGGCCGTTTAGCTCCAGGTCTGCCAATGCTGTACTGCGAAGTCTTCTGCGCTTATCATTCCAAGGAATGCGTTGTCATTATCGTCAGCTTGCGGCGGCGGGTCAATAGGGGCGCGTGATAGGCAATCGGCATCGGAGCGTTTTCATCCGGACTTGTAGGTTACAGTGATGTCGTATTTTTGTAGTCTGAGGCTCCACCGCACCAGTCGTCCTGAAGGATCGTGTATATTCGCTAGCCAACACAACGCGTGATGGTCGCTGACGACTTTGAATTGCCTGCCATATAGATAAGGGCGAAATTTAGCTGTAGCCCAAACGAAGGCGAGGCATTCTTTTTCGGTCGTAGAATAGTTGCCTTCCACTTTTGACAGCGACCGGCTAGTATAAGCTATCACCAGTTCGACTCCGTTTCTCCTCTGGACTAGAACGGCGCCGAGGCCTAGGCTGTTGGCGTCAGTATGGATTTCAGTATCGGCCTATTCGTCGAAGTGCACTAGTACCGGCGGCGGCTGCATGCATCGTTTGAGTTCTTCAAATGCATCGGACTGCGGCGTTTCCCACTTGAGCTCAACAGCAGATTTAGTTAGACGTGTCAACGGCTCATCGATGCGTGAAAAGTACTTGAGAAAGCGCCTGTAGTAGGCACACATGCCAAGGAATCTAGGCACCGCCTTCTCGTCGATGGGTTGCGGGAACTGTGCGATGGCAGCTGTCTTTTGCGAGTCTGGGCGGATACCAGATTCTGATTACGTGTCCTAGGAACACAAGCTCATCGTAAGCGAAGCAGCACTTTTCCGGTTTCAGAGCGATCCCTGATGACCTGATCGCCTCTAGTACTGTCGCAAGCCGCCTCAGGTGATCGCCGAAATTTCCGGCGAAGACAACGACGTCATCCAAGTAAACGAGACAGTTTTGCCACTTCAATTCTGCTATAAACGTGTCCATCACACGCTGGAACGTTGCAGGCGCCGAGCACAGTCCGAATTGCATAACCTTCAACTCGTAGAGGCCGTCTGGGGTGATGAAGGCCGTGTTTTCGCGATCTCTTTCGTCGACTTCGGTTTGCTAATAGCCAGGCTTGAGTCCCATCGACGAAAAGTATTTAGCGTTGCAGAGCTGATCCAATGCGTCGTCTATCCGTGGAAGGGGTTATACGCCCTTCTTCGTGATCTTGTTCGGAAGATGATTATCGACGCAGAAACGTAGGGTTCCGTCCTTTTTTTTCACCAAGACTGCAGGAGATGCCCACGGGCTTTTGGACGGCTGGATGATGTCTTCGCGCAGCATTTCGTCGACTTGGTGCCTCATAGCTTCACGTTCTCGCGTCGAAACTCGTTATGGGGTCTGGCGGATAGGTCGAGCGCACTCTTCGGTTATTATGCAATGCTTTGCGACCTGAGTTCGTCGAATCCTTGATGACGTCGACAAGCACTCTTTGTATCGTCGAAGTAGACTTCTGAGCTGTTGCTTAATCGTGGGAAGACTTGGATTTATGTCGAAGTCTGGCTCGGGAACCACGGTCGTCGGGGTAGATGCGGCGGAATGCGAGAGGACAAACGTATTGCTGTTTTCTAGAATTTACTCGATGTATGCGATCGTCGTGCCCTTGTTGATGTGCTTGAACTCCTGGCTGAAGTTTGTCAGCAACACTTTCGTGTTTCCTCCGCGCTGTCAAGCGATCCCTCTTGCGACGCAAATTTCACGGTCTAGTAGTAGACGTTGGTCGCCTTCGATGACGCATTCTACCTCAGCGGGTGTTTCGGTGCCGACCGAAATAACGATGCTCGAGCAAGGCGGGATGCTCACTTGATCTTCGAGCACATCAAAGCGCGGTGAATATGAAGGCTCTCCGGCGGTATTGCATGATCTTCCGACAGCGTTATTGACTTCGACTTCAGGTCGATGACTGAACCGTGTTGGTTGAGGAAGTCCATGCCGAGAATGACGTCTCGTGAACACTGGTGGAGGATAACGAAGTTCACAGGGTCAGTCCGGTGGGGAATGGTAATTCTCGGCGTGCACATTCCAGTCGGCGTTATGAGGTGTTCTCCAGCGGTCCAAATTTGAGGGCCTTCCCACGTAGTCTTAACTTTCTTCAACTGGGCGGCGAAGTGTCCACTCATGACGGAGTAATCAGCCCCGGTGTCCAGTAAGGTCGTAACTGCGTGGCCGTCGAGAAGCACGTCGAGGTCGGTGGCTCTTTGTCTGGCGTTGCAGTTAGGTCTCGGCGTCGGATCGCGCCTGCGTCATGTTGAACTGAAGCTGGAACGTCTCGTCGTCGTATTCTTTGCTTCGAGACTTCGTCGGGACGGTGGCGTGTCGTTATGTCATCGAGGTAGTTTCTTCGGCGTCTTCGTCGGCGGCGGAGGATCTTCGTCAGTTCGACGAACAGCAACCGCACCTCCATCGGTTGCTGCTTTAAGTTTTCCGGATATGGGCTCGCTGACCGGCATCCGGCTGCGCCAGTGTATGGACGGCGTTGCGGCGACAGGTAGCAGCCTGGTGACGGCGAACGGGATGGTCGTGAGAGTTCCACTGGGTGGCGGCTAGGTAATCGGCGATGTCACGTGTGCGCTCCCCAAGCTGTGGACGCGGTGCGTTGACGGCGAACCCTCGCAGACCTATCTCCCTGTATGGACTTTTCTCGGTAGACGTGACCCGCTTCTCCGCAGTGGTAGCAGAGCGGGCTGTGATCAGGAGAGCACCAAACGTCTGTCTTCCTCGGGTAGCTGCGCTGGGCGACGGGTGGGCGTGCTGGGGGCGGCGGCGGCGGTGGTCGACGGAAATGCGGCGTTACAGGGCCCTGGCGCGGTCGCGGAGGAGGAACTTGACAGCGTGCGACGGCGGCGTAGGTCATCGCTTCTGGCTGGGGTTGCAGTAATTGAGGTTGCACCTCCGGAACTCCAAGCGACCGCTGAACCTCATCTTTGACGATGTCAGCGATCGAGGCCACTTGAGGCTGCGACGAAGGGAAGATCTTCTGAAGCTCCTCTCGTACGACTGCCCTGATAGCCTCGCGCAGGTCGTCGGAGGCCAGTGATTGAACTCCGGCATAGTATGTAGAGTTGGTGCGGCGGTCAAATTGCCGGTTTCGCATCTCGAGTGTCGTCTCGATGCTGGTGGCCTCACGAAGATACTCGTCGAAGGCCTTCGGTGGGCTTCGTACCATTCCGGCAAAAAGTTCCTCCTTCACACCACGCTTGAGTAGGCGGACTTTCTTCTCGGATATTTCAGGGTCGGCATGGCGGAATACACGACTCATTTCTTCCGTGAAGATCGCGGTTGTCTCATTAGGTAGCTGCACACGGGTTTCTAATAGCGCTTGGGCTCGTTCTCGGTGTACGACGCTTGCGAATGTCTGCAGGAAGGCGCTTCCGAACAGGTCCCAGGTGGTTAAGTTGGCTTCTCGGTTCACGAACCACGTCCTGGCGGCCTCCTCCAATGCAAAATAGACATGTCGCAGCTTGTCGTCGCTTTCCCAGCCGTTGAACGTAGCCACCCTCTCATACGTTTCTAGCCAGCTTTCCGGGTGTTCAAATGTGGAACCGTGGAATGTCGGTGTTTGCCTGGGCTGCTGAAGAATAATTGGGGCTACTGCGGCTGCCATTGGGGATGTCTTCTTGGTCTTTTCTGGACGACCTTCTTTGACTGTCTTCTCGGTCGTATCTGGTAGAAGACCGTGTTCCGGGGTCAGCTGCTGTAGCCGGCGGCTTGTTCGGTGTTCTTGGACGACATTGGTGTTGTATTTGTGGTCCCGGCTTGGATTACGGCTTGTCGGGGGCGTCCGGTACATGAACGTAAAGCACCTCCACCAGATGGCACGTGGTGGTGACGTTGAAGAACACAGTAGCAATACTGTGAACGACGAAACTAAATTTTATTGGGCGAACCTGTGCGCACAAAACAGGCTACACTTATAGCACAAAGATAGCGGCGAACACAGTCGGCGATCGTCGAAAATCTGATCAGCGGGTTTAGCGCGTCGGCTTTTATGCAGCAGTCATCGAATGTTCCAGACTAATCGTTGGGACCTGCATGCCTTCCACAAAGTTCTACGCCATTCGTGTCAAGCGATGAAATTAGATAACACAAAGTTCAGCGACAACAGACAGCGGATAGAAGCATCGATAACTTTCCAGAAACATTCCAGAAGCGATGAAACGTTGTCGCCCGATAAAGATAAGTACACGTGTCCATAATAATAATATTATTTGACAAGTACGTGAACGATTCTAATGGCGCCTGGACAATTTACAGCATTTGTTTTGGAGGATGCTTTTGATATTTCACACCGAGAGTTGGCAACGGAAACAAAGAGTTTGTAAGAAAAACGCATAATAGTCCCTGAATAAATCATCTTTTCTTTTTGATGAGCCAGAGCTGCCATTACCGCACCTACAAATTATAGCCCTTGTTTTTAAAGGTGCACTTCCTTTTCTTACTGACACGTGGATTTAGACGCAGCCGGTTAATTAGATCAAAAGCATATTGGACACAGAGAAAATACCCTTTTCCTGTTGGCCGAGCACTTCCATTAGTGCTGTTACAATATGCTAAAATCGTTTTAAAGCTGCAAGTGCTGTGTTATACCGACAAGCGCTTTGAAATAGAATCGGTCAAATGAAGGAAATTCGTAATGGGCACGAAGAAGTTGATATTTTTCCCAAGTACATGAACGATTTGACTAGCGCCCTGACAATTTGCAGTCTTTGTTTTGGATGGTGCTTTTCATTGTAAACAAATTGATGTCCTCCCTCCCTTCCACTTTAGGGTCTTCTGGTTGCACCTTGCGCCACTTTTCGGCAGCTACTTCCTTTAACTGCACGCAAACTATTATCTGTGCTGAGCAGATTACTATGAGGCTGCAAATTTGAAGAATCTTCTCGAAGAAAAGGCTGAGAATATTCATTTCGGCACTTGTCTGCACAAGAAAAGGTGGCTACACATTAAGTTGCAAACAATTTTAGATCCTCCCTGCCTTCCGCGTTAGCGTCTTCTGGTTCCCCCTCGTGCCGCTTTTCGGCAGCTACTTCCCTTAAAGGAACACAAACTATTGTCTTTGCGGAACAGATCACTGTCAGGCTGCAATTAAAGGAAGCTTCTGGAAAGGAAGGCTGAGAGTATTCATTTCGGCACGTGTCTCCAGAAGGAAAGGTGCATACACTTTGCGTTGTAAACCACCTTATGTCCTCCCTAGCTTCCACGCTACCCCCTTCCGGTTCCTCCGCGCGCCGCTTTTCAGCAGCTACTTCCTTTAAAGGCACATAAACTACTATATTTGCTCAACATATCACTGCAAGGCTGCCAACTTAAAGAATCTTCTCGAAGAGAAGGCTGAGACTGTTCATTTCTGCAGTGTGCATCCAGAAGAAGTGTCTACACTTTGGGTTGTAAACAACTATGTCCTGGGTACCTTCGGCGCTACCCTCTTCTGGCTGCTCTTTGCTCCGTTTTTCGGCACCTATTTATTTAAAGGAACACAAACTCTAATCTTTGCTGAATAGAACACTGCGAGGCTACAAGTTAAAGAATATTCTTGAAGGGAAGGCTGAGAACATTCATTTCTGCATGCGCCTTAAGAAGGCAAGGTGCTTACATATTGTGTTGTACAGGAATTGATGCCTTGCATACTTTCCGCGCGAGCCCCTTCTGGTTCCACGTTGCGCCGACTTACAGCAGCTACTTCCTTTAAAGGCACACAATGTATTATATTTGCTGAACATATCATTGCCATGCTGCCACCTTAACCATTCTACTCGAAGGCAAGGCTAAGAATATTAATTTCAGCAAGTGCCTCAAGAAGGCAAACTGCCTACACTTTGTTTAACACAAATTGTTGTCCGCCCTACCTTCCGCGCTATCTTTTCTGGCTGCTCCTTGCACCGGTATTTCACAGAAATTGATGCGCTCCTTATCTTCCGCGTTTGCCTCCCACGGTTCCTTATTTCACCGCTTTTCGGTAGCTACTTTCTCTAAAGGCACAAAAACTATTACTTTTGCTGAACAGCTGCCTGCCAGGCTTTCAAATTAAAGAATATTCTCCCAGGCTACGCTGTCAGCATTCAATTCAGCAAGTGTCTCCCAAAGGAAGGTGCTTGTCCTCCATACGAAGGTATGATGTCCTCCATACCTTCCGCGTTAGCCTCTTTTGGTTCCTCTTTGTGCCGCGTTTTGAAAGCCACTTCCTTTAAAGGCATAAAACTATTATTTTCACTGAAGAGATCACTGCCAGGCTGACAAATTAAAGAACATTCTCCAAAGAAAGGCTGCGAATATTCATTTCAGCAAATGTCTACAGAAGGAAATCTGCCTAGACTTTTGGTTGTACAGAAATTGATATCCCCCTTACCTTCCGCGTTAGCCTCTGCTGGTTCCTGCTTGCGCCGCTTTTCGCCAGCGACTTCCTTTAAAGGCACAAAAACTATTATTTTTGCTGAAACGCTCAATGCCAGGCTGTCAAATTAAGGAATAGTGTCCAAGGCAAGGCTGCGAGTATTCAATTAGGCAATTGTATGCCGAAGGAAGGTGCCTAGAATTTGTGTTTTACACATATTGATGTCCTCCTTACCTTCCCCGTTAGCCCTTCTGGTTCCTCCTTGCGCCGCGTTTCTGCAGCCACTTCCTTTAGAGGCACACAAACTATTTTTCTTAAAGAAGTCCCTGCTAGGCTGTCAAAAGAAGAATATTCTTCAAGGCAAGGCTGCGAATATTCAATTCAGCAAGTGTCTCCCGTAGAAAAGCTGCCTTGACCTTTGGTTGTACAAAAATTGATGGCCTCCTTACCTTCCGCGTTTGCCTCTTATGGTTCAACATTTCGCCGCTTTTCGGCAGCTGCTTGCTTTAAAAGCACACAAACTATTACTTTTGCTGAACAGCTCAGAGGCAGGCTTTCAAATTAAAGAAATTCTCGAAGGCAAGGCGGCGAGCATTCAATTCAGCAAGTGTCTCCCAAGGGAAGGTGCCTACAATTTGTGTTGTACACATACTGATGTCCTGCATACCTTCCGCGTTAGCCTCTTATGGTTCCTCCTTGTGCCGCTTTTCGGAAGCTACTTCCTTTAAAGGCAAACAAACTATTATTTTCGCTGAACAGATCAGTGCCAGGCTGACAAATTAAAGAACATTCTCCAAGGCAAGGCTTCGAATATTAATTTTAGCATATGTTTCCCGAAGTAAAGCTCCCTACACTTCTGGTTGTATAGAAATTGATGCCCTCCCTGCCTTCAGCATTAGCCTCTCCTGGTTCCTCCTTGTGCCGCTTTTCGCCAGCCACTTCCTTTAAAGGGAGGCGAACTATTGTTTTTGCTGAGCAGCTCGAAGCCAGGCTGTAAAATAAAGAATTTTCTTCAAGGCAAGGCAGCGAATTTCCAATTCAGCAAGTGTCTCCCGTAGAAAAGCTGCCTTGACTTTTGGTTGTACAAAAATTGATGGCTTCCTTACCTTCCGCGTTTGCCTCTTATGGTTCAACATTTCGCCGCTTTTCGGCAGCTACTTGCTTGAAAGGCACACAAACTGTTACTTTTGCTGAACAGCTCAGCGGCAGGCTATCAAATTAAAGAATATTCTCCAAGGCAAGGCTGAGAACATTCATTTCAGCAAGTGTCTCCCGAAGCAAAGTGCCTACAATTTATGTTGTAGACAAATTGATGTCCTCCTCACATTCCAATTTTGTGTCTTCTGGTTCCTCAATTCGCCGCTTTTCTGCAATTACTCCCATTAAAGGCACACAAACTATTTTTTTTTTTTTGCTGAACAGCTTACTGCCAGGCTGTCAAATTAAAGAATAGTGTCCAAGGCAATGCTGCGAATATTCAATTCAGCAAGTGTCTCCTGAAGCCAAGGTGCCTTCACTTTGATTGATGTCCTCCTTACCTTCCGCGTTGCCCTTTTATGGTTCCCCCTTGTGCCGCTTTTCGGCAGCCACTTCCTTTATAGGCACACAAGCAATTTTTTTTTGCTGAACAGCTCCCTGCCAGGCTGTCAAAAAACGAATATTCTTCAAGGTAAGGCTGCGAATATACAATTCAGCAGGTGTCTCCCGTAGAAAAGCTGCCTAGACTTTTGGTTGTACAGAAATAGATCTCCTCCTTACCTCCCGCGTTTGCCTTTTTTGGCTCATAAATTCGACGCTTTTCTGCAACTACTTCCATTAAAGGCGCACAAACTATTATTTTTGCTTAACAGCTCACTGCGAGGCTTTCACATTAAAGAATATACTCAAAGGCAAGGCTGCGAACTTTCAATTCAGCAAGTGCCTCCCAAAGGAAGGTGCCTACACTTTTGGTCGTACAGAAATTGATGTCCTCCCTGCCTTCCGCATTAGCCTCTGCAGGTTCCTCCTTGCGTCGCTTTTCGCCAGCCGCTTCCTTTAAAGGAACACGAGCTATTGTTTTTGCTGAACAGCTCCCAACCAGGCTGTGAAAAAAAGAATATTCTCTAAGGCAAGGCTGCGAATATTCAAGTTAGTAAACGTCTTCCATAGAAATTCTGCCGAGACTTTTGTTTGTACAAAGATTGACGTCGGCCCTGCCTTCAGCGTTAGACTCTTCTGGTTCCTCCTTGCACTGTTTTTCGCCAGCAACTTCCTTTAAAGGCACAAAAACTAATATTTTTGCTGAACAACTCCCTGCCAGGCTGTCAAAAAAAGAATATTCTTAAAGGCATGGCTGCGAATATTCAATTCAGCAAATTCCTCCTTGCGCCGCAATTCTGGTTCCTCCTTGCGCCGCTTTTTGCCAGCCACTTCCTTTAAAGGGACACGTACTCTTGGTTTTGCTGATTTGCTGAACAGCTCCCAGCCAGGCTGTGAAATAAAGAATATTCTTCAAGGCAAGGCTGCGAATATTGAATTCAGCAAGTGTCTCCGGTAGAAAAGCTGCCTAGACTTTTATTTGTACAGCAATTGACGTACTCCTTACCTTCTGCGTTAGCCTCTTATGGTTCCTCATGTCGCCGCTTTTTGGCAGCTACTTCCATTAAAGGTACACAAACTATTATTTTTGCTGAACAGCTCACTGCGAGGCTTTCACATTAAAGAATATACTCAAAGGCAAGGCTGAGAACATTCTATTCAGCAAGTGTCTCCCGAAGCCAGGTGCCTACAATTTATGTTTTAGACAAATTGATGTCCTCCTCGCCTTCCAATTTGGCGTCTTCTGGTTCCTGCGTGCGCCAATTTTCGGCAGCCACTTCCTTTAAAGGCACACGAACTATTATTTTTGCTGAACAGCTCACTGCCAAGCTGTCAAATTAAAGAATAGTGTCCAAGGCAGGGCGACGAGTATTCAATTCAGCAAGTGTCTCCAGAAGGCAAGGTGCTTTCACATTGAGTTGTACACAAATTGATATCCTCCCTGCATTCCGTGTTAGTCTCTTCAGGTTCCTCCTTGCGCCAATTTTCGTCAGCTACTTACTTTAAAGGCACACAAACTATTATTTTTTTGAACAGCTCCCTGCCAGGTTGTGAAATAAAGAATACTCTCCAAGGCACGTCTGCGAATATTCAATTCAGCAAGTGTCTCCCCTAGGAAAGCTGCCTAGACTTATGCTTTTACAGTAGTTGATGTCCTCATTGCCTTCCGCGTTAGCCTCTCATGGTTCCTCATTTCTCCGCTTTTTGGCAGCTACTTTCTTTAAAGGCACACAAACTATATATTTGCTGAACAGCTCATTGCCAGGCTTTCAAATTAAGGAATATTCTTCAATGCAAGGCTGCGAACATTCAATTCAGCAAATGTCTCCCTTAGAAAACCTGCCTACACTTTTGGTTGTACAGAACTTGATGTCCTCCTTACCTCCCGCGGTAGCCTATTCTGGTTCCTCCTTGCGCCGCTTTTCGGCAGCTACTTCCTTTACGGGCACACAAACTATTATTTTTGCTGAACAGCTCACTGCCAGGGTTTCAAATTAAAGAATATTCTCCAAGGCAAAGCTGCGAGCATTCAATTCAGCAACTGTCTCCCAAAGGCAAGGAGCTTTCACTATGTGTTGTACACAAATTGATGTCCCGTTTACTTTTCGCATTAACCTCTTCTGGTTCCTCCTTGTGCCGCTTTTCGCCAGCCACTTCCTTTAAAGGCACACAAACTATTGTTTTTTGAGGAACAGCTCCCTGCCAGGCTGTGAAATAGAGAATATTCTCCAAGGCGAGGCTGCGAACATTCAATTCAGCAAGTGTCTCCCAAAGGCAAGGTGCCTACTCTTTGTGTTATGCTCAAATTGATGTCCCCCTTACCTTCCGCGTTATCCTCTTCTGGTTCCTCCTTGAGTCGCTTTTCAGCAGCCACTTCCTTTATAGGTGCACAAGCTATTATTTTTGCTGAAGAGCTCCCTGCCAGGCTGCCAAAAAAGTATATTCTTTAAGGCACGGCTGCCAATATTCTATTCAGCAAGTGTCACCCATAGGAAAGCTGCCTAGACTTTTGGTTGTACAGATATTGATGTCATCCTTACCTTCTGCGTTAGCCTCTCAGGGTTCCTTATTTTGCCGCTTTTCGGCAGATACTTCCTTTAAAGGCACACAAACTATTTTTGGGGGGGAACAGCTCACTGCCAGGCTTTGAAATTAAAGAATATTCAGCAAGACAAGGCTGCGAGCATTCAATTCAGAAAGTGTCTCCAGAAGGCAAGCTGTTTTACATTGTGTTGTACACAACTTGATGTCCTCCCTGCATTCCGTGTTAGTCTCTTCTGGTTCCTCCTTGAGCCGTTTTTCGGAAGCTACTTCCTTTAAAGGCACCCGAACTATTATTTTTGCTGAACAGCTCCCTGCCAGGCTGTCCAAAAAAAAAATATTCTCTAAGCCAAGGCTGCGAATATTCTATTCAGCACGTGTCTCCCAAAGGCAAGGTGCCTACAATTTGTGTTCTACACATATTGATTTCCACCTTACCTTCCGCGTTAGCCTCTTCTAGTTCCTCCTCGTGCCACTTTTCGGAAGCTACTTACTTTAAAGGCACACAAAATAATATTTTCGCTGAACAGCTACCTGCCAGGCTGTGAAATAAAGAATACTTTCCAAGGCACGTCTGCGAATATTCAATTCAGCAAGTGCCTCCTAAAGGCAAGGTGCCTACATTTTGTGTTGTACACAAATTGATGTCCTGCTTACCTCCCGCGTCAGCCTCTTCTAGTTCCTCCTTGCGCCACTTTTGGACAGCTACTTCCTTTAAAGGCACCCGAACTATTATTTTTGCTGAACAGCTCCCTGCCAGGCTGTCAAAAAAAAAAGAATATTCTCTAAGCCAAGGCCCCCAATATTCTATTCAGCACGTGTCTCCCAAAGGCAAGGTGCCTACAATTTGTGTTCTACACATATTGATTTCCACCTTAGCTTCCGCGTTACCCTCTTCTGGTTCCTCCTTGCGCCGCTTTTCGGCAGCCACTTACTTTAAATGCACTCAAACTATTATTTTTGCTGAACAGCTCCTTGCCTGGCTGTGAAATAAAGAATACTCTCCAAGGCACGTCTGGGAATATTCAATTCAGCAAGTGCCTTCCAAAAGAAAGGTGCCTACACTTTGTGTTGTACACAAATTGATGCCCTCTTTACCTTCCTCGTTAGCCTCTTCTGGTTCCTCCTTGCGCCGCTTTTTGACAGCTACTTTCTTTAAAGGCACCCAAACTATTATTTTTGCTGAACAGCTCATTACCGGGCTTTCAAACTAGGGATATTCTCCAAGGCAAGGCTGCGAACATTCAATTCAGTAAGTGTCTCCCTTGGAAAAGCTGCCTAGACTTTTTATTGTACAGAAGTTGATGTCCTTCTTACCTTCCGGGTTAGCCTCTTATGGCTCTTAATTTCGGCGCTTTTCGGCCACTACTTCCTTTAAAGGCACACAAACTATCATTATCGCTGAACCATTCCCAGCCAGGCTGTCAAAAAAAGAATATTCTTCAAGGCAAGGCTGCGAATATTCAATTCAGTAAGTGTCCCCCATACAAAAGCTGCCTAGACTTTTGGTTGTACAGAAATTGATGTCCTCAATCCCTTCCGCGTTAGCCTCTGCTGGTTCCTCCTTGCGCCGTTTTTCGGCAGCAACTTCTTTTAAAGACACACAACCTATTATTTCTGCTGAACAGATCCCTGACAGGCTGTGACATAAAGAATATTCGCCAACGCACGTCTGCGCATAATAAATTCAGCAAGTGCCTCCCAAGGGCAAGGTGTCTAATCTTTGTATTGTACACAAATTGATGTCCTCCTTACCTTCCGCGTTAGCCTCTTCTAGTTTCTCCTTGCGCCGCTTTTCGGCAGCCACTTCCTTTATAGGCGCACAAGCTATTATTTTTGCTGACGAGCTCCCTGCCAGGCTGTCAAAAAAAGAATATTCTTCATGTCAAGGGCGCGAATATCCAATTCAGCAAGCGTCTCCCGTAGGAAAGCTGCATAGACTTTAGGTTGTACAGAAATTGGTGTCCTCATCACCTTCTACGTTAGCCTCTCATGGTTCCTCATTTCTTCGCTTTTCGGCAGCTACTTCCTTTAAAGGCACACAAACTATTATTTTTGCTGAGCAGCTCATTGTCAGGCTTTCAGATTAAGGACCATTCTCCAAGGCAAGGCTGCGAACATTTAATTCAGCAAGTGTCTCCAGAAGGCAAGGTGCTTTTACATTGTGTTGTACACAAATTGATGTCCTCCCTGCATTCCGTGTTAGTCTCTTCTGGTTCCTCCTTGCTCCGCTTTTCTGCAGGTACTTACTTTAAAGACTCACAAACTACTATTTCTGCTCAACAGCTCCCTGCCTGGCTGTGAAATAAAGTATACTCTCCAAGGCACGTCTGCGAATATTCAATTCAGGAAGTGCCTTCTAAAGGCAAGTTGCCTACACTTTGTGTTGTACACAAATTGATGCCCTCCTTACCTTCCACGTTACCCTCTTCTGGTTCCTCCTTGCGCCACTTTTCGGCAGCCACTTCCTTTATAGATGCACAAGCTATTATTTTTGCTGAACAGCTCCCTGCCAGGCTCTAAAAAAAAACTAATATTCTCTAAGGCAAGGCTGCCAATATTCTATTCAGCACGTGTCTCCTAAAGGCAAGGTGCCTACAATTTGTGTTGTACACATATTGATGTCCACCTTACCTTCCGCGTTACCCTCTTCTGGTTCCTCCTTGCGCCGCTTTTCGGCTGCAACTTCCTGTCAAGGCATACAAACTATATTTTTGCTGAGCAGCTGATTGCCAGGCTTTCAAATTAAGGAATATTCCCCAAGGCAAGGCTGCGAACATTCAATTCAGCAAGTGTCTCTCTCAAAAAAGCTGCCTTGACTTTTGGTTGTACAGAAATTGATGTCCTCCTTACCTTCCGGGTTAGCCTCCTATGGTTCTTAATTTCACCGCTTTTCGGCCGCTACTTCCTTTAAAGGCACACAAACTATCATTATCGCTGAACAATTCCCTGCCAGGCTGTCAAAAAAAGAATATTCTTCAAGGCAAGTCTACGAATATTCAATTCAGCAAGTGTCACCCGTAGAAAAGCTGCCTAGACTTTTGGTTGTACAGAAATTGATGTCCTCCTTACCTTCCGGGTTAGCCTCCTATGGTTCTTAATTTCACCGCTTTTCGGCCGCTACTTCCTTTGAAGGCACACAAACTATCATTATCGCTGAACAATTCCCTGCCAGGCTGTCAAAAAAAGAATATTCTTCAAGGCAAGTCTACGAATATTCAATTCAGCAAGTGTCACCCGTAGAAAAGCTGCCTAGACTTTTGGTTGTACAGAAATTGATGTCATTCACTTTCATTCATTTTCTTTTTATTTATTCATTTTCTTTTTATTTCTACTCTTGCCATACAAATGATCAAACACTTTCTGAACCCATTGCCAGAGGCTAGTGTGGGGTTCAGAAACAAAAATACACGATGGCAATGACACGGCACTTGGGTAAATTAGAAAGCTAAAATCACGGCTCAAGACCAAAGTACACTATACAATGAGGAGAAAACAATATAATATGCATTTTACAGCAGAATGAATAATGATCTGTAATGAACAACACTGTACAAGAAAGACAAGCCGCAAATGACTGTCACAGATCAAATAAGGCTCAAAAAGTAGGTTCCTAATGCTTTATTTGTTTTGTGGGACTGTTTTATTTCTGGGGGTAAAGCATTCCAAACCTTGGCTCCTGAAAACTGCACCAATCTTTCACTGTAGATGTTATTATTTGGTGGCAGATTAAAGTTACTTTGTTTGTGAGGTTTCTCGTGAGTCGAGAAGGAGAGCGAAAGGGGGAGGCATTGAAAGGTTGATTATATTTTACTATGTTGTTTACACACACCGCTGTCTTTAAAGACCGCAAAAGATCAAAAGGAAGGATATTTATTAACTGGAAAATTGGTTTACTTGGTTCAGTATACTTGCTTTGTGTTATAATTCGGATAGCCCGTTTTTGTAATCGCCGGGTAGGATCGAAGTAAGTGTTGTATATCAAACCCCATGATTCTACACAGTATGTTAGATGACTGTTAATAAGGGCTAAATAAAGGGTATGCAGTGTATGTGTTTGAAAACAATCACGGGCCTGTAATAAGGCATAACAGCCAGAAGCCAACTTTGAACAGACGGCGCTAATCTGATTTTGCCAGTAATAATGTTAATCTAGAATGACACCAACATACTTAAAAGAGTGTGTTCGTTCGAGTGAGTGGTCTTTAATAAAAATGTTAATTTAGAAGCTGTTAATGACTTTTGCTCGTGAGCTAAATACCATATATTTGGTTTTGCTTGAATTAATCGTTAGCTTGTTGGTAAAAAACCAGTTTGTAATTTTTTTCAATTCAGCGTTTGTCTTTGCTTCTAGATCCTCATGGTTGTCAGCAGTTACTGTGATCGCAGTGTCATCAGCATACATTAAAATATCACAGCAACTTATCACCTTCGGCTAATCATTCAAGTATAACGAAAATAGCATGTGCCCTAAAACGGACCCTTGAGGAACCCCTGTGTGTAAATATTTAAGTGATGATATGATGTTATTGATAACTACAGCTTGTTGACGGTTTTCGATGTAACTGGAAAGTAAGCTGTAGACTTCACCGCGAAATCCATAGTGGTTTAACTCGTTGAGCATAATAGCGTGATCCACGGTATCAAACGGTTTCTTTAAATCAACAAATACAACAGCGGTCAGTTTGTTTTCATATAATGCTGTATAAAATAACTGAGTCAGGCTTAGGACTGCAGATGGCGTTGAATGATGTTTTCGAAATCCATGTTGCTGTTGACAGAGTAAGTTATATTTTTCTAAGAATTTGCAAATAATATTGGATAAAATCTTTTCGTAAATATTATTAATAACACTTAGGACAGAAATGGGTCTGTAGCTTGACTGGTTGGATCGGTCTCCATCTTTGTATACCGGGACAACTTTGGCAATCTTTAATGCAGAGAGGTACTTTGCACATTTTAATGAATGATTAAAAAGTTTGCGTAAGATTGGTACCAATATAACAGTGTTTTCCTTAAGTAGGCGTGGGTAAATTCTGTCCAGTCCGGCAGATTTATTGCCTGGTAAGCTGAGAATAATGGATGTAATTTCATCGGGTTCGATTTGAAAGATTACAAAAGTATTGAGAACTGTATTGTATGCAGCATTTTGTTGTGATTCGGGGAGTTCAGCAGACAATGACGGGCCCACATTGGTGAAAAAGGAATTAAATTGTTCTGTTGTATTGCGATCTATTTCTTCCGGGACAACACGGCGCAAACTGGCTTTGCGAGCAACTTCATTTATTATTTTCCAGACCTTTTGTGAATTGCGGGAAGCCACTTCAACGAGACGCATGTAATATGCTTCTTTTCGTGCTCTCATCATCGACACGGATCTATTGCGCAGGTTCTTGAATTGTTTGAAATAGTAAACATTATCCTTTTGTTGCTCCCACTTACGGTACCATGAATGTTTCTCTTTTAGAATGGCGAGGATTGACTAAGTCATCCAAGGGCATAGTGGTGCTTCGTAAGAGCGAACACCAGTATTTCTGCTGCAGGAAGTAACCATTTGCGAAAGCTTGTCTATTAGGTTACTAAACTCTGTAACGAAGTCATCATGGTATATTACACTGGGGTAATGGCCAATAGATTTTCACGCAGTAAGGCATAATCTATTTTAGATACATACTTCTTGCTCTAACGCTCTGGTTTTATATCAGTGTCAGCAGCAACAAAAAGTAGGAGGTGATCGGAGATGGGTTCGATGTAAACCCCAGCGCGTATCCCAGTCGGTATATTTGGTAATGCATGATCAATAACAGATGAAGAAGTGGTAGTTACACGCGTCGGTGTATTAATCATATTTCGGAAATTGTACGATGTTAACAGATTCACGTAGTCTTTGTGGCATTCAGCACTTGTATCAATGTTAAAATAGCCAACAATAATTATGCGTTCTGAGTGTGTAGTAAGCGTTTCAAGGATTCCTTCGAATTTATCAAAAAAGCAGGAAAGGCGCGAGTCTGGTGGACGGTAAATAACTCCAACAGTGAATGAATGGGGCCGTTTTATGAACAGTGTTTTTATGTCTGTATGACTAAGGGTGACTGGCGCCAAAGACGAGAAAGGTAGACCATTTTTTAAAAAAAAGTAAACACCTCCACCGCGGTTTTTGATTCTCTCGGATGAGATAGCATAACATAGCCAGGAAGCATAACTTTCTCATCTTTTTGCAGCCAGGTTTCTGTAAGTGCTACAATATCCAAAGATTGGGAATATCTTGTCAAGGAAGCCAATAGAAGGTTCAGGTTCTTCCTCACACTGCGGATATTAGAGTAAAATATTGATGTCTTCTTGTCGCTGCTTAACGGGTCATCTTCATCTATGGCCAAAGACATTGTAAGAGTATACAAGTACTAAAACACAAGAGCATTGGTAATCAAACAATTTTTCCCAGGTCATCTTCACAGGTTATGTGCATTACTCTCGAGCTTTCCGTTTTTCTCATCAAGATTTTGCCTTCAGACACCCATGCGAACTTCCAGCCTCTGTCACGCTTTATGCCAATAGCTTTGCTGAGCAAAACCCTTTTTTTCTGGACACAAATGTTCGTTGACAAAAACGGGATCGTTCGCTGGGAAGCCAAGCACGGAAGTATTTAGCCTGTTCTTTTTCGCAGCTTGCAATATTTTGTCACGTGGGGACCTTGACGTAAACTTCACAATTACACTGGAAGGTCCCTTGGACTTGGTTGGAACACCATGTACAGCGTCAATTCACTCAAGAGAAAGCTTAACTTGTAGGTAAGAAGTTATGTGTCATCATGCTACCGAGCTTCTCGTTATCAGATTCAGGGATTCCTTTCAATTCGATGTTATTCCTTCTGCTGTATTGCTTCAGTTCAACCAATTGTGTTTTTAATTCCTTCACTTCATTCGTCAGGTTCTTGTTTCCTTGCTGAATTTCCAATTTGTTCTTCTTTACTTCTGCGAGTTCAAGCCTCATCGTTCTAACTTCTGTTCTGAAGCCCTCAAAGGCAGTGTTCGCGAAACGCATTGATTCCTTCACTGCTGCTATTTCAGTCTGTACAGCGTCGCTAGATGAGTTCAACTTGTTTACGGTAACCCTAATATCAGCCATGGCCTCCATAAATTCAGAAGTCATTTCTATCAGAACCTTAGTAACTTCTTTATTGCTTTTGGGAGCCTCGTCTGCGAGTGTCTTGGCAAAATTGTCAAGTTGCGTAGCCTCGTCGTCCCCCATTTTAACAAGTTTTCCACAAACGCGTCACAGACATCCAGAGGTACCAGAGCAGTGCAGCAACCATAAAATGCAAGGAAATAAACTTTCAAACGAATGCATGCGTGCTCACCTGCATAGGTGCAACAATACGGTTAGCAGTCGCACAGACGGCTGCCAGCACCACTCTGATGTGTCCGTGGCTGTCGCTGGCTCCTTTTATCGGGTTGCTTGAGGGGCGTCGAATGCCTTCCGTGCTAGCCTCTGCTGGTTCCTCTTGGCGCCGTTTTTCGGCAGCCACTTCCTTTAAAACACACAAACTAATATTTCTGCAGAACAGCTCCCTGCCAGGCTGTGAAATAAAGAATACTCTCCAAGGCAGGTCTGCGAATATTCAATTCAGCAAGTGTCTTGCGAAGCCAAGGTGCCTACATTTTGTGTTGTACGCAAATTGATGTCCTCCTTGCTTTCCGCGTTAGCCTCTTCTAGTTCCTCCTTGCGCCGCTTTTCGGCAGCCACTTCCTTTATAGGCACACAAGCTATTATTTTTGCTGAACAACTCATTGCCAGGCTGTCAAATTAAAGAATATTCTTCAAGGCACGGCTGCCAATATTCAATTCGGCAAGTGTCTCCCGTAGAAAAGCTGCCTAGACTTTTGGTTGTACTGAAATTGATGTCCTCCTTACCTTCCGTGTTAGCTCCTCATGGTTCCTAATTTCGCCACTTTTCGGCAGCTACTTCCTTTAAAGGCACAAAATATTATTTTTACTGAACAGCTCACTGCCAGGCTTTGAAATTAAAGAATATTCTGCAAGGCAAAGCTGCGAGCATTCAATTCAGCAAGTGTCTCCCGAAGGTAAGGTGCTTTCACATGGTGTTATACACAAATTGATGTCCTCCTTGCCTTTCGCGTTACCCTCTCATGGTTCCACATTTCGCCACATTTCGGCAGCTACTTCCGTTAAAGGTGTAACATAGCCATGGCGTGCTCGCAATATCGCCAGACCAGTGAAGCATCAGCGTAGTCAGTTCAACAAAATGAACCTTTATCTAAAGGTGTAGAGCGTATTTATAAGTAGCCGGTAAAGTGGAAAGTTGGGCTAGTTGGTGAGTGATCATCATACCTTGCTGGTGAAGCAGCGCACTGACACGGACACAGTGAAGACAAACAGGAAACGACGACACTCGCTGCACTCGCAACTATTGCCAGGCTGTCAAATAGATAGTTGCGAGTGCAGCGAGTGTCGTCGTTTCCTGTTTGTCTTCACTGTGTCCGTGTCAGTGCGCTGCTTCACCAGCAAGGTATGATGATATAAGTAGCCGAGTGGCAGGAAGTTAGGGAGGAGCACGTGTTAGTAGGGATAGCCTGAAGGATCGCCAGATGAGGCGATAAAAGGTGCGCGAACTTCGAAAACACGTGAAGGTGCAACATTCCTTCCTCCTCAGGAATGAAAGCGTTGCACGGCTTGCGTTCTCTCGTTGAGCGTCTCAGAGTTTGTTGGGCGACACCTGCATGCAACGGAGCCACCGGAATATCTGGTGCCGCAAAGTCTGGAGAACGGGTGCCATTTGGTTTGCGCTGATCAGTTATGCCTTCATCCGGATTTACCGTGTCTGGATGCTGCAGTTGTGTTGCTTGGTCTTGCTCACTGCGGTGTGTGGTGGTTGTAGTTACTGTCCGTTTGTCCCCTGGTAATTCCTGTCGCAGGTGGACCTGGTCTACGTGCCGCTGGACGACTCCGTCTGATGTTTCCACAGTACCATTCTCGCTCCCGACGTCACCTTCACATGACCGGGCGTCAACTTGCTCCCCACACCGTAATTACAGGCATACCCTTCACTTACAGGTAGCGGCAGCCAGTCATCTTGGTCCTCTTTTGGTCCTACAAGTGCTGGAGGAAAGCATGCGTCCAAGCGTGAGCGTATTTGATAGCCCAGAAGTAGCTCTGCTGGTGGAGTCCTCCGGTAGTCCTCGCGGAGTCCTCCGGTAGTTAAAAAGCAACCGTACTAGGTTATCTTCCAGTTTTTCTTTCGTCATTTTTGAAGACCATCTTTTATAGTTCGCACTGCCCTTTCCGCCGCACCATTAGACTGGAGATGGTATGGAGCGCATCAAAGGTGCACAATGTTGTTGTTTGCCACGAACAATGCGAAGTCTTTACTGGCAAATGGGGTCCCGTTGTCAGAAACGATCGTGCGCGGTATTCCAAACCTGCTGAAAATGCCACGCAGACAGTTCATGGTAGTCTGCGTTGAGGCATGCGACAAAGGTATTGCTTCGAGCCATTTGGTGTGTGCGTCGACTAGTACGAGTATCATTTTTCCGCAGATCGGGCCAGCGTAGCCAATGTGAATACGGGACCACATTTCGCCTGTTTCAGGCCAGTTAACGACGGCAGCTGCAGTTGGCATCGGCAGACTTTGCACACAGTACTGGCATTGTGATGACACGTCCTCAATATTTTTGTCGAGGCCTGACCACCAGAAAAATGAACGTGCGACAGATTTCATTGCCGGTGAACCCTGGTGCGTTTCATGTAGAAGATGCAGCACTCGCTCCCTAGCTTCGGTCGGTATTATGACCCAATTACCCCAATACACCAGTTCATGTGCTACGGATAATTCGAGCTTGCGTTCAAAAAACGGCAGTACGGCCCGGGCCATTCCGTTTGCGCTTCTGGGCCACCCATGTAATATGTGCCGTTTGACCTCGATCAGGACAGGGTCAAAAGCCGTTAATGCCTTCAGCTCACGCGTTGTTATGGCGGCATTGTTCAGCTGGTTTCGCGACAGCACCTATTCGGGCGGCTCACCGTCATCTTCAGATTCCGATGATCTCTGCGGAAGTCGCCTCAGGGCGTCAGCGTTCAGCATATGTCGTCCTGGTGCGTATTGTAGCTGGTAGCGGTAAGCCCCCAGGTGGAGTGCCCAACGTTGTATCCGTGCGGCGGCCATTGTGGGCGTCTTCTTGTCCGACCTCAGCAGGCCCAACAATTGCTGGTGGTCAGTCACTAAGGTAAATTCCCGACCTAGAAGTTAGTCACGGAATTTCGCGACGCCGAATACCAGTGCCAGTGCCTCTCGCTCGAGCTGGGAATAGTTGCGCTCCGCCTGCGTTAATGTTCGCGAGCGGAAACCGATGGGCCTGTGAACGCTACCGGTCGTGTGAAACAAGACAGCTCCCACACCGTACGGAGATGCGTCACATTCAAGTTCAAGTTCCTTCGAAGGGTCGAAATGAACTAGAACCATGGCTGTTTTAAGGCTTTGCTTGGCAAGATCAAACGCGAGCTCTTGCTGCTGTTTCCATTGCCAACGTGCATTCTTTTCAAGCAGTTGATACAATGGGCCAAGTGTGGTTGACTTGTTCGGCAGAAACCTCGCTTTAAAAGTAAGCATACCCAAAAAAGAACGTAGCTCGCTGACATTACAAGGGCTCGGTGCCTTCATGATAGCGTCAAGGTTTTTTTCTGTCGGATGAAGCCCTTCACGATCGATCCGATGGCCAAGATAAGTTACTGCAGGACTGCGCAAGTTGCATTTATCGAACCTTAGCTTTACACCGCGCTCTCGGAAGCGTTGTAAGACGTTTTTCAGCCTTTCGCCGCCGTCACTCGCTTTTTCGGAAATGAGCACATCGTCAAGATAAGCCTGTGCTCCTGGAAGACCAGCCAATACCTCATCCATTTTCCTTTGGAATATTGCGGGCGCTGAGGCTATACCGAAAGGAAGTCGATTGTAGCAAAATAGCCCTTTTGGCGTATTAATGACGCAAACTTTCTTCGCGTTATCGTCTAGCGCCACTTGATTGTATGCATCCCGTAAATCCAGAGTGCTGAAATAGTCCCCATCGTGTAATCGGACAAACATATCCTCAATGATTGGCAATGGGTATTGCTCAGTTGCACACGCTGGGTTTACTGTGGCCTTGAAATCGCCGCAGATTCTTACTGCGCCATCTTTCTTGAGCACTACCACTATGGGCGTTGCCCATTCAGAGTGGGCCACTGGCGACAGCACGCCCAGAGAAACTAAACGGTCTAGTTCGAGTGACACTCGCTCACGTAGCGCGTATGGAATGGGTCTGGCCTTGCAGAACTTGGGTACTGTGCCTTCCTTCATGCGCAGGCTGGCTGGAGGACCCTTGATTAGCCCCAGTTCCTCGGAGAACACGTCGCTGTAGTCATTGAATATGCTGTTCACGCTGGAGTCGCTCGAGTCATTTGTAGGGACTGAGTTCTCTACAAAACTAACGACTGGTGCACCTGGGCTGTTCAGCCGCTGGATTAAATCGCGACCGCAGAGGCTTGGCCCCGCACAATCCAAGACTCTCAGCGCACACTCCACGGTCACCCCTTAATGACAAACCTGGAGCGCAAGCTCCCCACGTACTGGAAGGCGTCCTGTGTAGCAAGATAAAATGAGACTGCACGGTTTCAGTTTCGGCCATGGCTCACGGTGCTTATAATAAAGTTCGCGCGGGATAACACAAACAGGCGACCCGGTATCGACTTCCATGCGCAGCTGCACATCGCACCAAGCAAACGTTCGGTGGATCGGCGGTTCCAGACAGCTTTTTCGTTGGGATGCCAAAGTCCGAATGTGAGCGGCTTCGGGTTCCTCGTCGGCTGAGGCTTCCGTCCCCAAGAGGGTGTTAGTTTGGGCCGTCCTTGCAGTTCCTTGCTCTCGAGCCCCGCGACTTCGACATTTCCTTGCAAGGTGACCACGTCGTCCACAGCGGTAACAGCGAGCGTTAGACCAGGGGCAACATGCGTCATTATGTTTTGTACTACCGCACCTTGGGCATTCTTGACGTGCGGCAGACCTACTCTCATCCACCATAGTTTATTCTGATACGCCTGTACTTTTAAGAAGGGTGTCTTTGCCGGTCCGACCATCTCTTTTACATCACTATCCGCAGCCTCAGCTGCAAGGGCCATCGCTTCAGCGTCTTGTAGCGTTAATTCCCGCTTTGCCAGTAGCTGCTTCTGCAGGGCACCTGACCGTATTCCACAAACAATGCGATCTCGAAGCATGCGATCCAAAGCATTGCCAAAATTGCAATTGTCACCTATTCGGCGAATGTCTACCAGGACTTCATTATTAGGCTCGCCCTCCGCTTGACAACGACTGAAGAACTTGTATCTTTCGGTGATTTCGTGTCTCTTTGAACTGTAGTGCTCACTTAAAACTTCGACGACTTCTTCATACGTCAATGCATTTGGCTTGCGTGGAGCCACCTTCTCTGCCAGCACTTGGATCGTATGCGTATTTAACGCAGCAACAAGCAATGCTCTTTTCTTAGTCGAGTCTTCAATCGCATTCGCTTCAAAGTATGCTTCTACTTAAACGAGGTACGGCTTCCACTCATCTTTGCCTTCTTCGAAGTCGGGAAGTTGGTGACCCATGATGACCTTGGTTTCTCGGTTCTGCGTGGGTTCCAGTTCAGCGCCAATTTTTACTGCATGGGCGATGCCATCTTCGTCGCCACAGCAACATAGCCATGGCGTGCTCGCAATAACGCCAGACCAGTGAAGCATCAGCGTAGTCAGTAGAACGAAATGAACCTTCATTCAAAGGTGTAGAGCGTATTTATAAGTAGCCGAGTGGCAGGAAGATAGGAAGGAGCACGTGTTAGTAGCTTATCGCCAGATGAGGCGATAAAAGGTGCGCGCACTTGGAAAACACGTGAAGTTGCAACAAAAGGCACACAAACTACTATTTTTGCTTAACAGCTCACTGCCAGCCTTTCAAATTAAAGAACATTTTTCAAGGTAAGGCTTCGAGGATTCAGTTCAGCGAGTGTCTCCCAAAGGCAAGGTGCCTACACTTTGGGCCGTACACAAATTTAGGTCCTCCTTACCTTCCGCGTTAGCCTCTTCTAGTTCCTCCTTGTGCCGCTTTTCGGCAGCCACTTCCTTTATACGCGCACAAGCTATTACTCTTGCTCAACAGCTCCCTACCAGGCTGTCAAAAAAAGAATATTCTTCAAGGAAAGGCTACGAATATTCAATTCAGCAAGTGTCACCAGTAGAAAAGCTGCCTATACATTTGGTTGTACAGAAAATGATGTTCTGAATGCTTTCCGCGTTAGCCTCTGCTGGTTCCTCCATGCGCCGTTTTTTTGGCAGCCACTTCCTTTAAAGACACACAACCTATTATTGCTGCTGAACAGCTCCCTACCAGGCTGTGAAATAAAGAATACTCTCCAAGGCACGTCTATGAATATTCAATTCAGCAAGTGTCTCGCGAAGCAAAGGTGCCTACATATTGTGTTGTACACAAATTGATGTCTTCCTTACCTACCGCGTTAGCCTCTTCTAGTTCCCCCTTGCACCGCTTTTCGGCAGCCACTTCCTTTATAGGCGCACAAGCTTTTATTTTTTCTGAACAGCTCCCGGCCAGGCTGTCAAAAAAAAAAAGAATATTCTGCAAGATTACGCTGCCAATATTCAATTCAGCAAGTGTCTCCCGTAGAAAAGCTGCCTAGCCTTTTGGTTGTACAGAAATTGACTTTCTCCTTACCTTCCGCGTTAGCTCCTCATGGTTCCTAATTTCGCCGTTTTCAGCAGCTACTTCCTTTAAGGGACACAAACTATTATTTTTGAAGAATAGCTCACCCCCAGGCTTTCAAATTAAAGAATATTCTTCAAGGCAAGGCTGCGAGCAGTCAATTCAGCAAGTGTATCTCGAAGAAAGGACCTACAATTTTTGTTGTACACATATTGATGTCCACCTCACCTTCCGCGTGAGCCTCTTCTGGTTCTTCCTTACGCCACTTTTCGGCAGGTACTTACCCTAAATGCACACAAACTATTGTTTTTGCTGAACAGCTCCCAGCCAGGCTGTGAAATAAAGAATACTCTCCAAGGCACGTCTGCGAATATTCGAATCAGCAAGTGCCTCCCAAAGGCAAGGTGCATACAATATGTGTTGTACAGAAATTGATGTCCTCCTTACCTTCCAGGTTAGCCTCTTCTGGTTCTTAATTTTGCCGCTTTTGGGCCGCTACTTCCTTTAAAGGCACACAAAATATTATTTTTGCTGAACAGCTCACTGCCAGGCTTTGAAATTAAAGAATATTCTGCAAGGCAAGGCTATTATTTTTGCTGAACAGCTCCGCTCCCGGCTGTCAAAAAAAGAATATTGACACGTGTACTTATCTTTATCGGGCGACACGTTTTGCCGCCAAGTAGATGTTATCGCACAGCTCGGGACGCGCCTGCATTTATCCGAAGTTTCTGGAAAGTTGTCGATGCTTCTATCCGCTGTCTGTTGTCACCGAACCTTGTGTTATCTGATATCATCGCTTGACGCGAATGATGTAGAACTTTGTAGAAGGCATGCGGATCCCCACGATTAGTCTAGAACATTCGACGACTGCTGTATAAAAGCAGACGCGCTTGACCCACTGATGAGATTTTCGACGATCGCCGAGCGTGTTCGCCGCTATCGTTGTGCTATAAGTGTAGCCTGTTTTGTGGGCACAGGTTCGCCCAATAAAAGTTAGTTTTGTCGTTCACAGTACTGCTATTGTGCTATTCAACGTCACGACCACGTGACAATATTCTCTAAGGCAAGGCTGCCAATGTTCAATTAAGCAAGTCTCTCCCTTAGGAAAGCTGCATAGACTTATGGTTGCACAGAAATTGATGTCCTCATTACCTTCCGCGTTAGCCTCTTAGGGTTTCTCATTTCTCCGCTTTTCGGCAGCTACTTCCTTTAAAGGCACACAAACTATTATTTTTGCTGAACAGCTCACTGGCAGGCTTCAAAATTAAAAAAAATATTCTCCAAAGCATGGCTGCGAATATTCTAATCAGCACCTGGGTTCCAAAGGCAAGGTTGCCTACAATTAGTGTTGTACAGATATTGATGTCCACCATACCTTCCGCGTTACCCTCTTCTGTTTCCTCCTTGCGCCGCTTTCCGGCAGCCACTTCCTTATAGGTCACACAAACTATTATTTTCTGAACAGCTCATTGCCAGGCTTTTGAATTAAGCAATATTCTCCAATATTCTCCAATTCAGCAAGTGTCTCCCTTAAAAAAAGCTGCCTAGACTTTTGGTTGTACAGAAATTGTTGTCCTCCTTACCTTCCGGGTTAGCCTCTTATGGTTCTTAATTTCGCCGCTTTTCGACCACTACTTCCTTTAAAGGCACACAAAATATTATTTTTGCTGGAAAGCTCCCCGCCAGGCTGTCGAAAAAAAAGAGTATCCTTCAAGGCACAGCTGCCAATATTCAAATCAGCAAGTGTATCCCGTAGAAAAGCTGTCCAGACTTTTGGTTGTACAGAAATTGATGTCCTCCTTGCCTTCCGCGTTAGCCTCATGGTTCCTCATTTCTCCGCATTTCGGCAGCTACTTCCGTTAAAGGCACACAAACAAATATTTTTGCTGAACAGCTCACTACCAGACTTTCAAAATAAAGAATAATATTCAAGGTAAGGTTTCGAGCAATCAGTTCAGCAAGTGTCTACCAAAGACAAGGTGCCTACACTTTGTGTTGTACACAAAGTGATGCCCTGTCTACTTTCCGCGTTAGCGTCTTCTAGTTCCTAATTGTGCCTCTTTTCCGCAGTCACTTCCATTAAAGACGCACAAGCTAATATTTTCGCTGAACAGCTCCCCACCCGGCTGTCAAAAAAAAGAATATTCTCTAAGGCAAGGCTGCCAATATTCAATTCAGCAAGTTTGTCCCGTAGGAAAGCTGCACAGACTTTTGTTTGCACAGAAATTGATGCCCTCATCACCTTCCGCGTTAGCCTCTTAGGTTTTCTCATTTCTCCGCTTTTCGGCAGCTACTTCCTTTAAAGGCACACAAACTATTATTTTTGCTGAACAGCTCACTGGCCGGCTTTCATATAAAAAAAATATTCTCCGAAGCACTGCTGCGAATATTTTATTCAGCACCTGGGTTCAAAAGGCAAGGTTGCCTGCAATTTGTGTTGTACAGATATTGATGTCCACCTTACCTTCCGCGTTACCTTCTTCTGGTTCCTACTTGCGCCGCTTTCCGGCAGCCTTTCCTTTTACGTCACACAAAATATTATTTTTGCTTAACAGCTCCCCTCCCGGCTGTCAAAAAAAAAAGAATATTCTGTAAGGCAAGGCTGTCAATATTCAATTCAGCAAGTGTCTCCCGCAGTAAAGCTGCCTAGACTTTGGTTGTACAGAAATTGATGTTCTCCTTACCTTCCACGTTAGCTCCTCATGGTTCCTAATTTAGCCGTTTTTCAGCAGCTACTTCCTTTAAAGGCACACAAGCTATTATTTTTGCTGAACAGCTCACTCCGAGGATTTCAAATTAAAGAATATTCTAAAAGGCAATGCTGTGAGCATTCAATTCGGGAAGCGTCTCCCGAAGGAAGGTGCCTACAATTTGTGTTGTGCACAAATTGATGTCCTCCTTACCTTCCGCGTTTGCCTCTTCTGGTTCTTCCTTACGCCACTTTTCGGCAAGCTACTTACTTTAAATACACACAAACTATATTTTTGCTCAACAGCTCGTTGCAAGGCTTTCGAATTAGGGAATATTCTCCAAGGCAAGGCTGCGAACATTCAATTCAGCAAATGTCTCCCTTAAAAAAGCTGCCTAGACTTTTGGTTGTACAGAAATAGATGTTCTCCTTACCTTCCGGGTTAGCCTCTTATGGTTCTTAGTTTCGCCGCTTTTCGGCCACTACTTCCTTTGAAGGCACACAAAATAATATTTTTGCTGAAAAGCTCCCCGCCAGGCTGTCTAAAAAAAGTGTATCCTTCAAGGCACGGCTGCCAATATTCAAATCAGCAAGTGTCTCCCGTAGAAAAGCTGCCTTGACTTTTTGTTGTAGAGAAATTTATGTTCTCCTTACCTTCCACGTTAGCTCATCATGGTTCTTAATTTCGCCGCTTTTCGGCAGCTACTTCCTTTAAAGGCACACAAACGATTATTTTTGCTGAACTGCTCACTGCCACGCTGTCAAATTAAAGAACAATCTTCAAGGTAAGGTTTCGAGCATTCAGTTCAGCAAGTGTCTCCCAAAGGCAAGGTGCCTACATTTTGTGTTGTACACAAATTGATGTCCTCCTTACCTTCCGCGGTAGCCACTTCTGTTTCCTCCATGCGTCGCTTTTCGGCAGCCACTTCTTGTCAAGGCACACAAACTATTATTTTTGCTGAACAGCTCATTGCCAGGCTTTTGAATTAAGGAATATTCTCCAAGGCAAGGCTGCGAACATTCAATTCAGCAAGTGTCTCGCGTATAAAAGCTGCTTAGACTTTTGGTTGTACAAAAATTGATGTCCTCCTTACCTTGCGCGTTAGTCTCTAATGGTTCCTCATTTCGCCGCTTTTCGGCAGCTACTTCCTTTAAAGGCACCCAAACTATTATTTTCGCTGAACAGCTCACTGCCAGGCTTTCAAAGTAAAGAATATTCTCCATGGCAAGGCTGCGAGCATTCAATTCAGCAAGTGCCTCCCGATAGAAGGTGCCTGCAATTTGTGTTGTACACAAATTGCTGTCCCCCTTACCTTCCACGTTAGCCTCTTTTGGTGCCTCATTGCGCCGTTTTTGAAGCCACTTCCTTTAAAGGCACACAAACAATTATTTTTGCTGAACAGCTGAATGCCAGGCTTTCAAATTTGGGAATATTCTCTAAGGCAAGGCTGCGATTATTCAATTCAGCAAATGTCTCCCGAAGGAAGGCGCCTCCAATTTGTGTTGTACACAAATAATGTCCCCCTTACCTTCTGCGTTACCCTCCTCTGGTTCCTGCTTGCGACACTTTTCGGCAGCCACTTCCTACAAAGGCACACAAACTCTTATTTTTGCTTAACAGCGCACTGCCAGGCATTCAAATTAAAGAATATTCTGCAAGGCAAGGCTTCGAACATTCAATTAAGCAAGTGTCTCCCGAAGGAAGGTGCCTCCAATTTGTGTTGTACACATATTGATGTCTTCCTTACCTTCCGCGTTAGCCTCTTCTGGTTCCTCCTTGCGCAGCTCTTCGGCAGCTACTTACTTTAAAGGCCCACAAACTATTATTGTTGATGAACAGCTCACTGTCAGGCTTTCAAATTAAAGAATATTCTTCAAGGTAAGGCTACGAATATTCAATTCAGCAAGTGTCTCCCATAAAAAAAGCTGCCTAGACTTTTGGTTGTACAGAAATTGATGTCCTCCTTACGTTCTGCGTTAGCGTCTCATGGTTCCTCATTTCTCCGCTTTTCGGCAGCTACTTCCTTTAAAGGCACACAAACTATTATTTTTGGGAAGTGCTCACTGCCAGGCATTCAAATTAAAGAATATTCTGCAAGGCAAGGCTTCGAGCATTCAATTCCGCAAGTGTATCCCGAAGGAAAGCTGCATAGACTTTTGGTTGTACAGAAATTGATGTCCTTCTTAGCTTCCGGGTTAGTCTCCTATAGTTCCTCATTGCGCCGCTTTTCTGCCGCTAATTTCTTTAAAGGCGCACAAACTATCATTATCGCTGAAGAATTCCCTGCCAGGCTGTCCAAAAAAGAATATTCTTCAGGGCGAGGCTGCGAATATTCAATTCAGCAATTGTCTCCCGCAGAAAAGCTGCCTAGACTTTTGGTTGTAAAGAAATTGATGTCGTCCTTACCTTGCACGTTAGCCTCTAATGGATCATCATTTTCCCGCTTTTCGACAGCTACTTTCTTAAGAGCCAACAGACTATTATTTTTGCTGAACAATTCCCTGCCAGGCTTTCAAATTAAAGTATATTCTCAAAGGCAAGGCTGTGGACATTCAATTCAGCAAGTGTCTCGCGAAGGAAGGTGCCTCGAATTTGTGTTGTACACGAATTCATGTCCCCCTTACCGTCCGCGTTAGCCTCTTCTGGTTCCTCCTTGCGCGGCTTTTCAGCAGCGACTTCCTTTAAAGGCACACAAGCTATTACTGTTGCTGAAGAGCACCCTGCCAGGCTGTCAAAAAAAGAATATTCTCTTAGGCAAGGCTGCGAATATTCAATTCAGCAAGAGTCTCCTAAAGGCAAGGTGCTCACACTTTGTGTTGTACACAAATTGATGTCCCCCTTACCTTCTGCGTTACCCTCTTCTGGTTCCTCCTTGCACCGCTTTTCGGCTGCCACATTCTTTAAAGGCACACAAACTATTATTTTTGTGGAACAGCTCCCTGCCAGGCTGTGAAATCGAGAGTACTTTCCAAAGCAAGGCTGCGAATATTCAATTCAGCAAGTGTCTCCCGAAGAAAAGCTGCCTACACTTTTGGTTGTACAGAAATTTATGTCTTCCCTGCCTTCCGCGTTAGCCTCTGCTGGTTTCTCCTTGCGCCGCTTTTCGGTGGCGTCTTCCTTTAAAGGCCCAAGAACTATTATTTTTCCTGAACAGCTCACTGGCAGGCTTTCAAATTACTGATATTCTCCAAGGCGAAGCTGCGAGCATTCAATTCAGCAAGTGCCTCCCGAAGGAAGGTGCCTACAATTTGTGTTGGGCACATATTGATGTCCTCCATACCTTCCGCGTTAGCTTCTTCTGGTTCCTCCTTGCGCCGCTTTTCGGCAGCTACTTCCTGTCAAGGCACACAAATGATTATTTTTGCTGAACAGGTAGATGAGTAGTGGGGCGCCGACTAGGGCGGACAAGGAAACATCGGCTCCCGATATCATCAATGATTTTATGAGGTTATTCACCCCAAATCGACGTGAATTGCGCACCAACAAAAGCAGCAAGTTACATGGATTCCGTGGATGCCGGATTTATTTCGGTGGGTGGACCCTTTCTCAACACTTTCTGCGTTCAAATTTTCAACCTCGGCTTGCAAAGGGAGGTCGGCCTAGGGCGACCAACGCAAGTCACTCAACACCGCCATGGAAATCGTCACCGGAGAGACGATATCGCCGGAAGACGCGAATGACCCGGGCTGGATCGCGGCATATAACCGCAAACCACGCAAGTTCAACGCCAGTCAGCCCCAAGGAGAAAGTTCGTCATGTACACGTGGCAGACGAAGGTACGGCGATCGCACCACCGGACCGAACAGCGCATACCAGCGCCTCGTCGCCACCTCGAGACTCCCTCAGCTACCGAGGGACACGTTCCGCATCATCGTGAGACCACGAGACGGTCTCAACGTGGCGAAATCCACACCAGTGCAGGTTGAGCAAGCCCTGGCAATGGCGGCAGCCCTGGCTCCTCAAGACCTCACGGAAGGCTCCATATGCCCCAACGGTACTCGGAATATCTTCATCATCTGTACCCATGCAAGACATGCAAGACACTACGTATCGGGTCGCAGTATATTCGGCCTCACCTGATAATACCTGTAAAGGCGTAGTCCAAGGCATTGACCTCGAGCTCAACGACTCCGAACTCAGAGAGCTGATCGTATCGAAACGCAACCGCAACGCCTAGGAGGTGAAGAGAATCAAGAACACCACAGCCGTGACAACCATTTTCCAAGGAATGCAAGTACTATGTTACTTGTACTGCGGAGCAAGCATTGTTCGATGCACGCACTTTCGCAGACACACGGACATTTGCTACAACTGTGGCAACATCGGTCACCACAGTCACCAGCACCACGTGGTGCCGTAATTGTGGCCTCAAAACACCACCAGAAGATCACCAGTGTACTCCTCACTGCACCCTGTGTGTGGACCACACTCCACCGCCGACAAGCACTGCAAACGCAAGTTTCAAGTCCCTGACATCGTGCGACAGAGACGCCGCCGCAGACGCAACCAATGCGGCCGCAACCGCTCCCGAGGACCGAGCGGCGCGAGTTGCCGCGATTCAGCAGCCGCTCCCGCTCCAGGGGACGACGCAACAGCCGATCCCGCTACAGGGGGCGCCCTGCATCCGGCCAGGGCCGACCGTGTGCGAGGGAAACACCACCAGCAGCAGCTACAGGATGCCTCATCTATCAAACAGGTAATGCGGTCTTCATTGCTCGAGCATGAGAGCGAGATAGTCACAGCCCTATGACAGGAACTAGCGGGTCTCCGAGCGACCATACAATTGCCTACAGCGCAGCTTATTGACGCGAAACAGGAGATTCAAAACTTTAAAGCTCCCAAACAAGCACCACCCCAGGAGACAAATGTAGGCACAGCGAAACGTAAACCACCTCCATTCCGAGAGACGGAAGAAGAGTGCAATGTACCGCAAGACACCCTAGACGAAATTCTGCGCCTCACGCGAGAGAACCTACAAATTATTCATACCCTAGCAAATCGTATAGAGGTTGTCGAAGACAATGTCGCCATAAAAATTAAAAACAAATCTAGCCAGCCTTAACAAAAGGACACGACTACGCACCCTTCGGCGCCAATAAATTCCCCCCAAAACCATCATGGCTAACACGACACAGGATACTTCATAAACTTGGCAGTGGAATTGCGCTAGCTACGCGAAACACAGATCCTCGCTGCAACAGTACCTCAAAATTCAACCCCAAAGGCCGAACGTAATGCTATTACAGGTAACCCTATGCGAAACCCTTACGCTCTCAGGGTACTGCACCGTCTCAAAAAAGGGGACGCCATGAGAGGCATCGCCACGCTCGTTAGTAGAAAATTCGCGGACATCGTTCACGACGTCCTACCAAAAAACAGTTGCATCGGCACGATCCTAATCGAGCTCGTACCCAACCGATCCTTAAAACAAAGTGTTTTTGTACTAAACGTCTACAGTTCTCCCGCGCACTACAACCAATCCTTCCGCGCGATCCTCACTAAATCCACGTCATTGGCACGAAACTCACCGCTCATTATCGCAGGTGACTTCAACGCCCCCCACACGTCCTGGGGTTACCCTACAATCAAGCCTATCGGCAACAATCTTTCGCGCGCAATGGACGACCTGTCCCTCACCCTGGTGACAGACCACAGGTTCCCCACCAGATTGGGTACCTCGACGCAGCGCTATACTACGCCGGACCTCACCTTACTTCGAAATATTGCAAACTACACATGGACGAACACGCAAGAGAACCTGGGCAGCGATCACTTCGTCATACGCACAGAAATGCTGAACACGACGGCCCCACCCCGATCTTTCACCGTCACAGACTGGGATACCTTCCGTAACTTACGGAAGGAAGATACGAATACGTATGACTCCTTCGCGGAACTCTTCTCTGCGATAAAGGGCGGCGTAACCAGAGCCACGAAAACCATCGAGATGGAACTGGAAGTCCCAAGGGTTGACCCTCACCTCGCACACTTACTCGAGGCCAAGGCTTCGATATTTGCGCGATGGAGAAAGCAACTTCTCGACAGGCGCCTGCGCAAACGCATCGCGATACTCAACGGAGGCAGAGAAAAATATTGTACGGAGCTCACAAGACTCCAATGATTGTCGACGACGGCGGCCTGCGGACAGGAGGTAAGTGGAACGACCTGAAACGCATGTTAGACGACAGCCAAGCGAAGGATAATCAAAGTCACGCACTAAACCGACATCTACACTCACATAAAGGGAAAGGGGGAACGGAAGAGTCCTTCCTGGAAGAAATTGCCAAACGGTACCTTCCGGTAGGCGTCGCTCACCCCAACGATTACCCGATCATAAAGTGTGAAACCATTCCCGAACTAGACGCTGCCTTCACGGAAGCAAAAGTCTGAGAGGCGCTACACAACCTAAACAGCAGGTCTGCTTCCGGACCCGGCGGTGTAACCAACCGACTGTTGCGTAACTTAGACGACCAAGCCGTTACATTACTCCCGAATGACATCAACCACGTGTGGGAAACAGGAGAGGTACCAACGCAATGGTGCACTGCCATGGTGGTCCTCATCCCGAAACCCGGCAAACCACTCAACCTCGACAATTCACGACCCATCTCTCTTACGTCATGCGTGGGTAAAGTAGCCGAGCACGTAATTCAATACCGAGTGTCACGCTACATTGAGGAACACGAACTCCTCCCCCACAACATGGTAGGGTTTCGACCCCACCTACCCACCCAAGACGTCTTGTTACTCCTAAAGAGACAGATCTTCGACGTTAAAACAATAGACGTTCGAGGCATCCTCGCCCTCGATCTCACGATAGCATTCGATACCGTCTCGCACCGCTTCGTACTGGAGTATGTGGCAGGCCTCGGCCTCGGGCAGAGGTTTCAGGAGTACGTACGCTCATTCCAAAAAAAAAAAAACAGAGAAGCCTGACTGCGAGTCTCGCAACATAAGTCGGACCCCTACACGCTGGGCTCGGTCGGAACACCACAAGGCTCAGTCATCTCTCCATTACTATTTATTATAATGATGAAGGGATTCGCAGACAAACTACGACACATCTCAAACGTAAACTGCGCTCTATACGGAGATGACATTACCATCTGGAGCACGGGAGGCTCCCTGGGAGACGTGGAGCAGGCATTACAGTCTGCCCTAGATGCCACGGAAGAGTACCGCAAGTCTTGCCAAGGAGTCCGCTACCTAACACATCTAGACGAACTTCCGCTCGCACTGCACACAGGAGACGGGCAACAGATTCCGCGAGTCAACCACATACGCATTCCTGGGCTCCTAATCGAATCCACCGGATGCCACGGACACACGATCAAACACTTAACCGCCAAAACCGAAAACATGATCAGACTCATCCACAGAGTCTCGGGGCGCAGGAAGGGTATCTGCGAAGATAAAATTCTGCGCATATACCCCGCGTTCCTTATCAGTCACATTATTACGTCGCCTCTGTCCACAACTGGACGAAAATAAAAAAGATGAAGCTAAACACACTCATGCGCAATAGCATCAAACACGTCTTGGGAATTCCACAAAGAGCAAGTACAGCAAAGCTTGACCAGCTAGGCATGCACAACAACATCGACGATGTGATCGAGGCTCAGAGTATGGCGCAAATACTCCGCCTATCCTCGTCCAAAGCCGGTAGGCTAATCCTAAACAAAGCCAATGTCTCCCCTTCTCCCTATCTAGAGCACGCCGTTAACCTACCGAGCGAAATTAGAGACAAATACAAAGTCTCACCGTTTCCCAGAAACGTCCACCCACAACACAATGTGGGTAGGCGCCGGGCCCTCGCCCGCGCGATTCTCGACCGCAACGACGCGGATCGTGAAGCCACCGCATTTGTGGACGCGGCCCAGTACGGCAGCACATCCACTTTCGCAATAGCGGTCGTGGACGGCAACGGAACGCTACGATCATCCACATCGGTTAAAACGAGCACCAACGCTAAAGCAGAACAAATAGATGTAGCCATCGTCATGGCAGACCCCACATTTACTTATGTCTCCACGGACTCGCGTGCCGCAATTCAGGCCTTCGAATGCGGCAACGTCTCTAATGCAGCAGCGCGTATACTATTAGCGTGTTCAAAAGAGAGGAAACGGTGCCTCTCCTGGTTCCCCGCTCACATGGGGAAAGACAACCTCAATGAAACGGCGCATGACCGTGCGCGAGAACTTGCCCGCCGCGATGGTCCCACGGCCTCCGAGGGGCTGGACATTCAGTTTAATGACCCGCTGCTCACTTACCAAGAAATCACATCGCACAATCGGAAAGGCAGAACCAAATTCGCGCTCCCACACGCCAAACTCGAACGCGCGCAGGCGGCCGCGTTTCGAATGCAACAAATGGACTCCTATCCGTCACGAGGCCTATTAAGTAAATATAATTCAGAAATCCCGGAAAATTGCCCAGACAGCCCAGAACTGTATTGCTCACTCTCGCACATGCTATGGCAATGTACCGCGTTACCAAAGGGCCCTCTCTCCAGTGAGCCCGAATGGGAAGAAGCCCTCAAAAGCCCGGACCTCAAACTCCAACTCAAGCCCGTCCGGAGGGCCCAAGAACTGGCGGAGCGTCACCACGCTCCCGTCCCAACTTGGGCGTCGCCAACGGATTCTGCCGGAGGAGTTCCCCGCGTGGGATCTCCAATGGATTGAAACTCCTCAGGACTTCAATAAAGTTCTTGACTGACTGCTGAACAGCTCATTCCCAGGCTTTCAACATTAAGGAATATAGTCCAAGGCAAGACTGCGAATATTCAATTGAGCAAGCGTCTCCCAAAGGTACGGTGCCGACACTTTGTGTTGTACACAAATATGTCCCTCTTACCTTCCACGTTACTCTCTTCTGGTTCCTCCTCGCGCCGCTTTTCGGGAGGTACTTCCTTTAAAGGCACACAAACTATTCTTTTTCTGAACAGCTCACTGCCAGGCTGTCAAATTAAAGAATATTCTCCTAGGCAAGGCTGCGAATATTCAATTCAGAAGGTGTCTCCCAAAGATAAGGTGCCTACACTTTGGGCCGTACACAAATTTAGGTCCTCCTTACCTTCCGCGTTAGCCTCTTCTAGTTCCTCCTTGTGCCGCTTTTCGGCAGCCACTTCCTTTTTACGCGCACAAGCTATTACTCTTGCTCAACAGCTCTCTGCCAGGCTGTCAAAAAAAGAATATTCTTCAAGGAAAGGCTACGAATATTCAATTCAGCAAGTGTCACCAGTAGAAAAGCTGCCTATACTTTTGGTTGTACAGAAAATGATGTTCTGAATGCCTTCCGCGTTAGCCTCTGCTGGTTCCTCCGTGCGCCGTTTTTTTGGCAGCCACTTCTTTTAAAGACACACAACCTATTATTGCTGCTGAACAGCTCCCTGCCAGGCTGTGAAATAAAGAATACTCTCCAAGGCACGTCTATGAATATTCAATTCAGCAAGTGTCTCGAGAAGCAAAGGTGCCTACATATTGTGTTGTACACAAATTGATGTCTTCCTTACCTTCCACGTTAGCCTCTTCTAGTTCCCCCTTGCACAGCTTTTCGGCAGCCACTTCCTTTATAGGCGCACAAGCTTTTATTTTTTCTGAACAGCTCCCGGCCAGGCTGTCAAAAAAAAAGCATATGCTGCAAGGCTGCGCTGCCAATATTCAATTCAGCAAGTGTCTCCCGTAGAAAAGCTGCCTAGGGTTTTGGTTGTACAGAAATTGACTTTCTCCTTATCTTCCGCGTGAGCTCCTCATGGTTCCTAATTTTGCCGTTTTCAGCAGCTACTTCCTTTAAGGGACACAAACTATTATTTTTGAAGAATAGCTCACCCCCAGGCTTTAAAATTAAAGAATATTCTAAAAGGCAACGCTGCGAGCATTCAATTCAGCATGTGTCTCACGAAGCCAAGGTGCCTAGAATTTGTGTTTTACACAAATTGATGTCCTCCTTACCTTCCGCGTTAGCCTCTTCTGGTTCCTCCGTGCGTCGCTTTTCGGCAGCCACTTCTTGTAAAAGCACACAAACTATTATTTCGGCTGAACAGCTCACTACGAGGCTTTCAAATTAAAGAATATTCTTCAAGGCAAGGCTGCGAGCATTCAATTCAGCAAGTGTATCTCGAAGAAAGGTCCTACAATTTTTGTTGTACACATATTGATGTCCACCTCACCTTCCGCGTGAGCCTCTTCTGGTTCTTCCTTACGCCACTTTTCGGCAGGTACTTACCCTAAATGCACACAAACTATTGTTTTTGCTGAACAGCTCCCAGCCAGGCTGTGAAATAAAGAATACTCTCCAAGGCACGTCTGCGAATATTCGAATCAGCAAGTGCCTCCCAAAGGCAAGGTGCATACAATATGTGTTGTACAGAAATTGATGTCCTCCTTACCTTCCAGGTTAGCCTCTTCTGGTTGTTAATTTCGCCGCTTTTGGGCCGCTACTTCCTTTAAAGGCACACAAAATATTATTTTTCCTGAACAGCTCACTGCCAGGCTTTGAAATTAAAGAATATTCTGGAAGGCAGGGCTATTATTTTTGCTGAACAGCTCCCCTCCTGGCTGTCAAAAAAAGAATAGTGACACATGTACTTATCTTTATCGGGCGACACGTTCTGCCGCCAAGCAGATGTTATCGCACAGCGCGGGACGCGCCTGCATTTATCCGAAGTTTCTGGAAAGTTGTCGATGCTTCTATCCGCTGTCTGTTGTCACCGAATCTTGTGTTATCTGATATTATCGCTTGACGCGAATGATGTAGAACATGGTAGAACGCATGCGGATCCCCACGATTAGTATAGAACATTCGACGACTGCTGTATAAAAGCAGACGCGCTTGACCCGCTGATGAGATTTTCGACGATCGCCGAGCGTGTTCGCCGCTATCGTTGTGCTATAAGTGTAGCCTGTTTTGTGGGCACAGGTTCGCCCATAAAAGTTAGTTTTGTCGTTCACAGTACTGCTACTGTGTTATTCAACGTCACGACCACGTGACAATATTCTCTAAGGCAAGGCTGCCAATATTCAATTCAGCAAGTCTCCCCCTTAGGAAAGGTGCATAGACTTATGGTTGCACAGAAATTGATGTCCTCATTACCTTCCACGTTAGCCTCTTAGGGTTTCTCATTTCTCCGCTTTTCGGCAGCTACTTCCTTTAAAGGCACACAAACTATTATTTTTGCTGAACAGCTCACTGGCAGGCTTTCAAATTAAAAAAAAATATTCTCCAAAGCATGGCTGCGAATATTCTAATCAGCACCTGGGTTCCAAAGGCAAGGTTGCCTACAATTAGTGTTGTACAGATATTGATTGCCACCATACCTTCCGCGTTACCCTCTTCTGTTTCCTCCTTGCTCCGCTTTCCGGCAGCCACTTCCTTTTAGGTCACACAAGCTATTATTTTTGCTGAACAGCTCATTGCCAGGCTTTTGAATTAAGCAATATTCTCCAAGGCAAGGCTGCGAACATTCAATTCAGCAAGTGTCTCCCTAAAAAAAAGCTGCCTATACCTTTGCTTGTACAGAAATTGATGTCCACTTTGCCTTCCGCGTTAGCCTCTCATGGTTCCTCATTTTTCAGCATTTCGGCAGGTACTTCCGTTAAAGGCACACAAACGATTATTTTTGCTGAACAGCTCACTGCCAGGCTTTCAAATTAAAGAATAATCTTAAAGGTAAGGTTTCGAGCATTCAGTTCAGCAAGTGTCTCCCAAAGGCAAGGTTGCCTACAATTTGTGTTGTACAGATATTGATGTCCACCTTACCTTCCGCGTTACCCTCTTCTGGTTCCTCCTGGCGCCGCTTTTCGGCAGCTACTTACTTTAAATACAAACAAACTATATTTTTGCTGAACAGTTCATTGCCAGGCTTTCGAATAAGGGAATATTCTCCAAGGCAAGGCTGCAAACATTCAATTCAGCAAGTGTCTCCCTTGAAAAAGCTGCCTAGACTTTTGGTTGTACAGAAATTGATGTCATCCTTACCTTCCGGGTTAGCCTCTTATGGTTCTTAATTTCGCCGCTTTTCGACCACTACTTCTTTAAAGGCACACAAAATATTATTTTTGCTGAAAAGCTCACTACCAGACTTTCAAAATAAAGAATAATCTTCAAGGTAAGGTTTCGAGCTATCAGTTCAGCAAGTGTCTACCAAAGACAAGGTGCCTACACTTTGTGTTGTACACAAAGTGATGTCCTCCCTACTTTCCGCGTTAGCGTCTTCTAGTTCCTAATTGAGCCTCTTTTCCGCAGCCACTTCCTTTAAAGGCGCACAAGCTAATATTTTCGCTGAACAGCTCCCCTCCCGGCTGTCAAAAAAAAAATAATATTCTCTAAGGCAAGGCTGCCAATATTCAATTCAGCAAGTCTGTCCCGTAGGAAAGCTGCACAGACTTTTGTTTGCACAGAAATTGATGCCCTCATTACCTTCCGCGTTAGCCTCTTAGGGTTTCTCATTTCTCCGCTTTTCGGCAGCTACTTCCTTTAAAGGCACACAAACTATTATTTTTGCTGAACAGCTCACTGGCCGGCTTTCAAATAAAAAAATATTCTCCGAAGCATTGCTGCGAATATTCTATTCAGCACCTGGGTTCAAAATTCAAGGTTGCCTGCAATTTGTGTTGTACAGATATTGATGTCCACATTACCTTCCGCGTTACCCTCTTCTGGTTCCTCCTTGCGCCGCTTTCCGGCAGCCACTTCCTTTTAGGTCACACAAAATAATATTTTTGCATAACAGCTCCCCTCCCGGCTGTCAAAAAAAAAAAGAATATTCTCTAAGGCAAGGCTGTCAATATTCAATTCAGCAAGTGTCTCCCGTAGTAAAGCTGCCTAGACTTTTGGTTGTACAGAAATTGATGTTCTCCTTACCTTCCACGTTAGCGCCTCATGGTTCCTAATTTCGCCGTTTTTCAGCAGCAACTTGCATTAAAGGCACACAAGGTAATATTTTTGCTGAACAGCTCTCTCCGAGGATTTGAAATTAAGGAATATTCTAAAAGGCAACGCTGTGAGCATTCAATTCGGGAAGCGTCTCCCGAAGGAATGTGCCTACAATTTGTGTTTTACAAAAATTGATGTCCTGCTTACCTTCCGCGTTAGCCTCTTCTGGTTCTTCCTTACACCGCTTTTCGGCAGCTACTTACTTTAAATACACAGAAACTATATTTTTGCTGAACAGCTCATAGGAAGGCTTTCGAATTAGGAAATATTCTCCAAGGCAAGGCTGCGAACATTCAATTCAGGAAGTGTCTCCCTTAAAAAAGCTGCCTAGACTTTTGGTTGTGCAGAAATTGATGTCCTCCTTACCTTCCGGGTTAGCCTCTTATGGTTTTTAATTTCGCCGCTTTTCGGCCACTACTTCCTTTAGGGCACACAAAATAATATTTTTGCTGAAAAGCTCTCCGCCAGGCTGTCAAAAAAAATGAGTATTGTTCAAGGCACGGCTGCCAATATTCAAATCAGCAAGTTTCTCCCGTAGAAAAGCTGCCTTGACTTTTGGTTGTAGAGAAATTTATGTTCTCCTTACCTTCCACGTTAGCTCCTCATGGTTCCAAATTTCGCCGCTTTTCGGCAGCTACTTCCTTTAAAGGCACACAAACGATTATTTTTGCTGAACAGCTCAGTGCCACGCTGTCAAATTAAAGAATAATATTCAAGGTAAGGTTTCGAGCATTCAGTTCAGCAAGTGTCTCCCAAAGGCAAGGTGCCTACATTTTGTGTTGTACACTAATTGATGTCCTCCTTACCTTCCGCGTTAGGCACTTCTGGTTCCTCCATTCGTCGCTTTTCGGCAGCCACTTCTTGTCAAGGCACACAAACTATTATTTTTGCTGAACAGCTCATTGCCAGGCTTTTGAATTAAGGAATATTCTCCAAGGCAAGGCTGCGAACATTCAATTCAGCAAGTGTCTCCCTAAAAAAGCTGCCTATACCTTTGGTTGTACAGAAATTGATGTCCTCCTTGCCTTCCGCGTTAGCCTCTCATGGTTCCTCATTTCTCCGCATTTCGGCAGCTACTTCCGTTAAAGGCACACAAACGATTATTTTTGCTGAACAGCTCACTGCCAGACTGTCAAATAAAGAATATTCTCGTAGGCAAGGCTGCGAATATTCAATTCAGAAGGTGTGTTCCAAAGATAAGGTGCCTACACTTGGTGTTGTACACAAATATGTCCCCCTTACCTTCGACGTTACCCTCTTCTGGTTCCTCATTGTGCCGCTTTTCTGCAGCCACTTGCTTTAAAGGCACACAAACTATTATTTTTGCTGAACAGCTCACTGCCAGGCTGTCAAATATAAAGACTATTCTCTAAGGCTAGGCTGCGAATATTCAATTCAGAAGGTGTCTCCCAAAAGTAAGGTGCCTAGACTTTGTCTTGTACACAAATAATATCCCCCTTACCTTCCGCGTGACACTCTGCTGGTTTCTCGTTGCGCGGCTTTTCGGTGGCTACTTCCTTTAAAGGAACCAAAACTAATACTTTTCCTGAACAGCTCACTGCCAGGCTTTCAAATAAAGGATATTCTCCAAGGCGAAGCTGCGAGCATTCAATTCAGCAAGTGTCTCCCGAAGGAAGGTGCCTAAATTTTTGTTGGACATATATTGATGTCCTCCATACCTTCCGCGTTAACCTCTTGTGGTTCCTCTTGCACCGCTTTTCGGTTGCCGCATCCTTTAAAGGCACAGAAACTATTATTTTTGCTGAAGAGCTCACGGCCAGGCTTTCAAATTAAGGATTATTCTCCAAGGCAAGGCTACGAATATTCAATTTAGCAAGTGTCTCCCGTATAAAAGCTGCTTAGACTTTTGGTTGTACAAAAAGTGATGTCCTCCTTACCTTGCGCGTTAGTCTCTAATGGTTCCTCAGTTCGCCGCTTTTCGGCAGCTACTTCCTTTAAAGGCGCACAAACTTTTATTTTCGCTGAACAGCTCACTGCCAGGCTTTCAAAGTAAAGAATATTCTCCATGGCAAGGCTGCGAGCATTCAATTCAGCAAGTGCCTCCCGAAAGAAGGTGCCTGCAATTTGTGTTGTACACAAATTGCTGTCCCCCTTACCTTCCACGTTAGCCTCTTTTGGTGCCTCCTTGCGCCGTTTTTCGGAAGCCACTTCCTTTAAAGGCACACAAACAATTATTTTTGCTGAACAGCTGAATGCCAGGCTTTCAAATTTGGGAATATTCTCTAAGGCAAGGCTGCGATTATTCAATTCAACAAATGTCTCCCGAAGGAAGGCGCCTCCAATTTGTCTTGTACACAAATAATGTCCCCCATACCTTCTGCGTTACCCTCCTCTGGTTCCTGCTTGGGACACTTTTCGGCAGCCACTTCCTACAAAGGCACACAAACTCTTATTTTTACTTAACAGCTCTCTGCCAGGCATTCAAATTAAAGAATATTCTGCAAGGCAAGGCTTCGAACATTCAATTAAGCAAGTGTCTCCCGAAGGAAGGTGCCTCCAATTTGTGTTGTACACATGTTGATGTCTTCCTTACCTTCCGCGTTAGCCTCTTCTGGTTCCTCCTTGCGCAGCTCTTCGGCAGCTACTTACTTTAAAGGCCCACAAACTATTATTGTTGATGAACAGCTCCCTGCGAGGCTGTCAAAAAAGGAATATTCTTTAGGGCAAGGCTGCGAATATTCAATTCAGCTAGTGTCTCCCAAAGCAAGGTCCCTACACTTTGTGTTGTACACAAATTGTTGTCCGTCTTACCTTTCACGTTACCCTCTTCTGGTTCCTCCTTGCGCAACTTTTCGGCAGCCACTTCCTACAAAGGCACAGAAACTCTTATTCTTGCTGAACAGCTCACTGCCAGGCTTTCAAATTAAAGAATATTCTGCAAGGCAAGGCTTCGAACATTCAATTAAGCAAGTGTCTCCCGTAAAAAAAAGCTGCCTAGACTTTACGTCGTAGAAAAATTTATGTTCTCCTTACATTGCGCGTTAGCTTCTTATAGCTCCTCATTTCGCCGCTTTTCGGCAGCTACATCCTTTAGAGGCACAGAAACTATTATTTTCGCTGAACAATTCCCGTCCAGGCTGTCAAAAAAAGAATGTTCTTCAAGGCAAGGCTACGAATATTCAATTCAGCAAGTGTCGCCCTTAGAAAAGCGGCCTAGACTTTTGGTTGAACAGAAATTGATGTCCCCGTTGCCTTCTGCGTTAGCCTCTTCTTTTTCCTCCTTGTGCCACTTTTCCGCAGCCACTTCCTTTGAAGGCACACAAACTATTATTTTTGCTGAACAGCTCACTGCCAGGCGGTCAAATTAAAGAATATTCTCTAAGGCAAGGCTGCGAATATTCAATTCAGCAAGTGGCTCCCAAAGGCAAGGTGAATACACTTTCTGTTGTACACAAATTGATGTCCGTCTTACCTCTCGCCGTAAACTCTTCTGACTCCTCCATGTGCCTCTCATCGGCAGCTACTTCCTTTAGAGGCACACAAACGATTATCTTTGCTTAACAGATCACTGCCAGGCTGTCAAATAAAAAAATATTCTCCAAGGCAAGGCTGAGAAGGTGCATTTCGGCACGTCTACCCTGAAGAAAAAGTGCCTACACATAGTGTTGTACACAAATTGATGTCTTTCCTACGTTCCAGGTTAGCCTCTTCTGCTTTCTACTTGCACCACTTTTCCCCACCTACTTCTTTAAGCGGCACACAGACTAGTATATTTGCTGAGCAGACCACTGGGTGGCTGCCAAGTTAAAGAATATTCTAGAAGAAAAGGCTGAGAATATTCGTTTTGCCTCGTGTCGCCAGAAGGAAAGGTGCCTACAGTTTAAGTTGTAAACATTTTTAATCTTACCAGCCTTCCGTTTTAGAGCTTTCTGTTTCTTTCTTGCGCCACTTGGCGGCAGCTACTTCCTTCACAGGCACAGAAACTATTATTTTTTCTGAACCAATTACTGCTAGTCTGCAAATAAAACAATCTTCGCGATGGGAAGGCCGAGAATATTCATTTCTGCAATGTGTCCCTGGAAGTAACGGGGCCTACACTTCGGGTTGTAAACAACTTTATGTCCACCCTACCTTCCGCACTTCCCACTTCTGGTTGCTCCTTGCGCCACTTTTCGGCAGCTACTTCCAATGAGGGCATATAAACTATTATATTTGGAGATGAGAGCACTGCCAGCCTCCCAACCTAAACAATCTATCAAAGGCAAGGCTGAGAATATTCATTTCATCAACTGCCTAGAGAAGGCAAGGTGGCTAGATTTTAGGTTACAAACAACTTTATGTCCACCCTATCTTCCACGCTGCCCTCTTATGGTGGCTCCTTGCACCACTTTCCGGCAGTTACGTCCTTTAAAGGCACACAATATATATTTTTCCTCAACAGATCACTTCCACCTTGCAAATAAAATAATCTTCTCGAAGGGAAGGGTGAGAATGTTAATTTCTTCACGTGTATCGATAAGGAAAGTGGCCCACACTTTGTGTTGTACACAAATTGGTATCATCCCTACTTTCCGCGTAAAGCTTTTCTGGTTCATCCTAGCGCCGTTTTTCTGCAGCTATTTCCTTTAAAGACACACAAACTATTAATCATTGCGGAACATATTCTTGCAGGCTGTCAAATTCAAGAATATTCTCCAACGCAAGGCTGCGAATATTCAATTCACCAAGTGTCTTCAGAAGGCAAAATGCCTACACTTTGTGTTTTATACAAATTGATGTCTTGGATACCCTCCGCGCTAGAATATTATGATTCCTGATTTCGCTTTTCACCAGCTACTTCCTTTAAAGGTAAATAAACTAATATCTTTGCTGAACAGATCACTGCCACGCTGTCAAATAAAAGAAAATTCCCCAAGGAAAGGCTGAGAATATTCGTTTATGCAAGTGTCTCCACAAGGCAAGGTGCCTGCACTTTGTGTTGTACACAAATTGATGCCCTGCTTACCTCTTGCGTTAGCCTCTCCTGATTACTCCTTGCGCCACTTTTCAGCAGCGTCTTCCTTTAAGGGCAGACAAACTATAATCTTTGGTGACCAGAAAACTGCGAGGTGGCAATTAAACGAATCTTCTCGAAGGAAATGCTTAGAATATACATTCCAGCAAGTGCCTCAAGAAGGTATGGTGCCTACATTTTGCGTTGTACACAAATTGATGTCCTCCTTAGCTTCCGCATTGAGCTCTTCTTGTTCCTGCTTGCGGCGCTTTTCGGCAGCTACTTCCTTTAAATGCACATCAACTGCAATCTTTGCTGAACAGATCACTGCCAGGCTGCAACTAAAAGAATCTTTTCGAAGAGAAGGCTGAGAATATTCATTTTGGTTCTTGTCTCCAGAAAGAAACGCGCCTACACTATGTGTTGTACAGAAATTGATGTCCTGCTTACCTTCCGTGTTGCAGTCTTTTGCTTATGGGTTGCGCCGATTTGCGGCAGCTACTTCCTTTATATGCACACAAACCATTATATTTGCAGAACAGATAACTGCCAGGCTGTAATTAAAAGAATCTTCTCGAAAAGAAGGCTGAGAAAATTCATCTCAGCGAGCGTCCCCAGAAGGAAAGGTGCCTACACTTTGTGTTGTATACAAATTTATTTCCTCCTTAGCTTCCACGCTACCCTGTTCTGGTTGCTCCTTGGGCCGCTTTTCGTCAGCTACTTCCTTTAGCGGCACACAAACTATTGTCTTTGCTTAGATCGCGGGGTCACTGCAAATTTAAAGAATATTCATTTTGGCTCGTGTTTCCACAAGGAAAGGAGCCTACATGTTCAGTTGTAAACAATTTTAAGTCCTCCCAGCCTTCGGCGTTAGAGTTCTGATTCCTCCTTGTGCCGATTTTCGGCAGCTACTTCCGTTAAAAGCACATGAAGTAATATTTGCCGAACACATCACTGCCAGGCTGCAAATAAAAGAATGTTCTCGAAGGAAAGGGTGACAATATTCATTTCGGCACGTGTATTCAGAAGGAAAGGTGCCTACACTTTGGGTTATAAACAACGTTACATCCTCCCTACCTTCCACGTTACCCTGTTCTGGTTGCTCCTTGCGCCGGTTTTCGGCAGCTATTTTCTTTAAAGGCACACAATATATAATCTTTAACAGGACATTGCGATGCAGCAATAACATAAATTTTCTTGAAGGGAAGGCTGAGAATATTTAATTCAGCAAGTATCTTCAGAAGGCAAGGTGCCTACACCTTGTGTTTTACACAAGTTGATGTCCTCCTCACCTTCCGTGTTAACCTCTGCAGGTTCCTCCTAGCGCCGCTTTTTTGCAGCTATTTTCTTTAAAGACACACAACCTATTAAATTTGCTGAACAGATCACTGCCAGGCTTCCCACTTGAAGAATCTTCCCGAAGAGAAGGCTGAGAATATATATTTCAGCAAGTGCCTCAAGAAGGCAATGTACCTTCACTTCCTGTTGTACACAAATTGATGTCCTCCCTACATTCCGAGTTAGCCTCTTCTGGTTCCTTCTTGCGGCTACTTCTTTTAAAGGCACACAGTAATAATATCTTTGATGAACATATTCCTGCAGGCTCTCAAATTAAAGAATATTCTCCAAGGAAAGGTTGCGAATATTCAAATCGGCAATTGTCTTCAGAAGACAAGGTGTCTAGACTTTGTGTTCCACAGAAATTGATGTCCTTCTTACCTTCCTCGTTAACCTGCTCTGGTTCCTCCTTGCGCCGCTTTTCTGCAGCTACTTCCTTTAAAATCACAGAAACTGTTATCTTTACTGGGCAGATCACTGGGCGACTGGCAATTTAAAGAATCTTCTCGAAGACAAGGCTGAGAATATCCACTTCAGCAAGTGCCTCAAGACGGTAAGGTGCCTACACTTTGCATTGTACACAACTTTTAGACATCTTACCTTTCGCGTTGAAATATTCTGGTTCCTCCTTGTGCCTCTTATCGGCAGCTACTTCCCTTAAGGGCACATAAAGTAATATTTGCCTAACAGATCACTGTCAGGCTGTCAAATTTAAGAATATTCTCGAAGGCAAGGCTTCGAATATTGAATTCACTAAGCGTCTTCAGAAGGCAAGATGCCTACACTTCGTGTTTTACACAAATTGATGTGGTCCTTACCTTCTGCATTAACCTCTTCTGTTTCCTCCTGGCGCTGCTTTTTAGCAGCGTCTTCCTATAAAGGCACACAAACTATAATCTTTGCTGATCAGAACACTGCGAGGCGGCAATTAAAAGGATCTTCTCGGAGGGGAGACTTAGAATATTCATTTCACCAAGTGCCTTAAGAAGGTATAGTGCCTACATTTTGCGTTGTACATAAATTGCTGTCCTCCTTTCCTTCCGCGTTAAACTCTTCCGGTTCCTCCTTGCGCCGCTTTTCTGCAGCTACTTCCTTTAAAGGCGCACAAAGTATTATCTTTGCTGAAACGAACACTGCCAGGCTGGAATTAAAAGAAACTTCTCGAAGGGAAGGCTGAGCACATTCATTTCAGCAAGTGCCTCAAGAAGGCCAGGTGCCTACACTTTTTATTGTACACAAATTTTTCACCTCTTTACCTTCCGCGTTAACCTCTTCAGGTTCGTCCTTGCGCCGCATTTTTGCTGCTATTTCCTTTAAAGGCTCACAAACTATTTATTTGCTGAACAGATCACTGCCAGGCTGCCAACTTAAAGAATCTCGAAGAGAAGGCTGAGAATATTCGTTTCAGCAAGTTCCTCAAGAAGGCAAGGAGCCTGCACATTGTTATGGATACAAATTTTTTACCTCCTTACCTTCCGCGTTAGCCTCTTTGGTTGCTTTTTGCGCCACTTTTCGGCAGCTACTTCCTTTAGAGGCACACAAATTATAATTTCCACATAACAGATCACTGTCAGGCTGTCAAATTTACCAATATTCTCCAAGGCAAGGATGCGAATATTCAATTCAACAAGTGTTTTCAGAAGGCAAGGTACCTAATCTTTGTGTTTTACACAAATTGATGTCATCCTTACCATCCATGTTAATGTCTTCATGTTCGTCCATGCGCCGCTTTTTTGCAGCATTTCATTTACGACACACAAACTATTATTTTGCTGAACAGATCACTGCCAGGCTGTCAAAAGCAAGATTATTCTCCAAGGAAAGGCTGAGAATATTCATTCCAGCAAGTGCCTCAGGAAGGCAAGGTACCTACCCATTGTGTTGGGCACAAATTGATGTCTCTAATACGTTCTGCGCTAGCCTCTTCTGGTTGCTCCTTGCACCGCTCTTCTGCAACTACTTCCTTTTGAGGCATACAAACTACTATCTCTGCTGAACAGAAGTCTGCGAGGCTGCAAATAAAGAATATTCTCAAAGGGAGGGGCTGAGATTGTTCATTTCGGCAAGTGTCTCCAGAAGGAAACGTGTCTACACTTTGCGTTGTACAGAAAATTTTGACCTCCTTACCTTTCGTGTTAGGGTGTTCTGGTTCCTCCTTGTGCCGCTTTTCGGCAGCTACTTATTTTAAAGGCACAGAGACAATTATCTTTGCTGAACATATTCCTGCAGGCTCTCAATTGCAAGAAGATTCTGCAAGGAAAGACTACGAGTATTCAATTCAGCAAGTGCCATCAAAAGGCAAGGTAGCCTAGACTTTTGTTCAAACAAATTGATGTACTTCGTACATTTACCGTTAACCTCTTCTGGTTCCTTCTGGCACCGCTTTTCTGCAGCTACTTCCTTTAAAGGCACACAAACTATTATCTTCGCCAAACGGTAAGCTGTGAGGCTGCAATTAAAAGAAGCTTCTCGAAGGGAGGGCGGAGAATATTCATTTCGGCACGTGTCTCCAGCAGGAAACGTGCCTACACTTCGCGTTGACCACAAATTTTTGACATCCTTATTTTCCGCGTTACACTCTTCTGGTTCCTCCTTGTGCCGCTAGTCGGCAGGTACTACCTTTAAAGGCACACAAACTATTTTTTTGCGGAACAGATCATTGCCAGGCTGTGAAAACAAAGAATATTCCCCAACGAAACGCTGACAATATTCATTTCAGCAAGAACCTCAAGAAGGTAAGGTGCCTACATTTTGCGTTGTACGCAAGTTTTTGACATCCTTACCTTCTGCGTTAAACTTATCTGGTTCCTCCTTGTGCCACTTATCGCCAGCTAGTTCGTTTAAAGGCACACAAATTAATATTTTTGTTGCCAGGCTGTCAAAATAAAGACTATTCTCCAAGAAAAGGCTGAGAATATTCATTTCAGCACGTGCCTCGAGATGGAAAGGCGCCTACACTATGTGTTGTATACAACTTGATTTTCTCCCTACTTTTCGCGTTAACCTCTTCTGGTTCCTGCTTGCGCCACTTTTCTGCAGCTACTGTCTTTAAAGGCACACAAACTATTATCTTTGCTGAACATATTCATGCAGGCTCTGAAATTCAACAATATTCTCCAAGGAAAGGCTGCGAATATTCAATTCCGCAAGGGTCTTCAGACGCCCAGGTATCTACACGTTGGGATGAACACAATGTTCTCACCTCCTTAACGTCCGCGCTAGCGTCTTAGGGTTGCTCCTTGCACTGATTTTCTGCTTATACTTCCGTTAAAGCCACACAATCTGTAATGTTTGCTGAATGGATCACTGCCTCGTTGCAATTCAAAGAACCTTCTCGAAGGGAATGCTGAGAATATTCATTTCGGCACGTCTCTACAGAATAAAAGGTGCCTACACATTGTTTTGTACACAAATTGATGTCCTCCTTACCTTCCGCGTTGACCTCTTCTGGTTCCTCCTTGTGCCGTGTTTCGGCAGCTACTCCTTTAAAGGCAAACAATCTTTGCTGCACATATTTCTGCAGGCTCTCAAATTCAAGAATATTCTCCCAGGCAAGGCTGCGAATATTCAATTCAGCACGTGTCTTCAGAAGGCAAGGTGCCTGCACTTTAAGTTGCTAACAATTTTAAGTCCTTCCTGCCTTCCGCATTAGCATCTTCTGATTCCTCCTTGCACAGCTTTTTGGCAGCTACTTCCTTTAAAGGCACACAGATTATCATCATTGCTGAACAGATCACCGCCATGCTGCAATAAAAAGTATCTTCTGGCAGGGAAGGCTGAGAAAAATCTTTAGAAAACATGTCTCCAGAAAGAAAGGTTCCTACACTTTGTGTTGTAGACAAATTGATGTCCCCTCTACCTTCCGCGTTAACCTCTTCTAGTTTCTCCCTGCACCACTTTTCTGCAGCTATTTCCCTTTAAGGCAGAGAAACTATTATCTTTGCTGAACAGAACACTGCGAGGCTATCAATTAAAGAATCTTCTCGAAGGAAAGGCAGGGAATATTCATTTTAGCAAGTGTCTCCAGAAGCAACGTGCCTAACCTTTTTATTGTGGACAAATCGATGTCACCCTTACCTTCGCCATTATCCTCTCCGGGTTACTTCAGGTACTTCCCCTAAAGGCAGAGAAACTATTATATATACAGAAGAGATCATTGCCAGGATGCCAGCTTGAAGAATCGTCTTGAAGGCAAGGCTGACAATATTCATTTGAGCACCCGTCTCTAGAAGGTAATGCGACTACACTTTGTGTTGCACACAAATTGATGTCCTCTGCCTCATCTGAATGTGCCTCATCTGGGTTCTCCATGCACCGCTTCTTTAGGCAGGTGCTTCCATTGAATGCATAAATCCACTATCTGCTCAATAGACCACTCGGATGTTAGAGACTTAAAGAATCTTCCCGAAAGGAAAGCAGAGAATACTGCTTTTGGCATGTGTTCCCAAAAAGTAAGGTACCTATAATTTGTGTTTCACAAATATTGAAGTCCTCCCTACATTCTGCATTATATTCTTCTGGTACCTTCTTGCGCTGGTTTTCGGCAGCTACTTCATTTGAGGGCAGGCAAACTATTATATTTGCTGATTAGACCAGTGCAAGGCTGCCAACTTTAATAATCTTCTCGAAGGGAAGGCTCAGAATATTCATTTCTGCAAGTGCCTTCAGAAGGCAAAGGCCCTACACTTTGTGTTGTAGACAAAATGATGTCCTCTCTATCTTGTGCATGAGCCTCATCTGCTTCCACCTTGTGCCGCTTTTCGGCAGCGACTTCTTTTGAAGGCCCACAGTCTATTAGTTTTGCTGAACAGATCATGACCAGGATTCAAACCTAAAGAAAAATCTCGAAGGCAACGCTGATGATATTCATTTCAGCACGTATCTCCAGAACCTAACATACCTACAATTTCAGTTGTACTCAAATTGATGTCTTCTACCCCTTCCCCATTTCTGGTTCCTCTTTGCGCCACTTTTCGGTAGCTACTTGCTTTGAAGGAGCACAAACCTTTATATTTGCGGATGAGATCACTGCAAGGATGTCAACCTAAAGAATCTTCTCGAAGGCAAGCATGACAATATTCATTTCACCACGTCTCTCGAGAAGGAAAAGTGCCTGCATGTGTTGTAAAATAATTGATGTGCTCCCAACCTGCTGCATGAGCCTCTTCAGGTTCCTCATTGCGCCGCTTCTTTCGGCAGGTGCCCCTTTTAAATGCATAAAAACTATTATCTTTGCAGAAAATACCACTGCAAGGCAGCCAACTTAAGGAACGTTCTCGAATTCGAGGCTGAACATATTCATTTAAGCTCGCGTCTCTAGAAGTTGAGGTGCCTACTCTTTGTGCTGTAGACAAATTGATGTCATCCTACCTGCCCCATTATCCTCTTCTGGTTCCTGCTTGCGCCACTTTTGGGGAACTACTTCCTTTGAAGGCGCACGAACTATTATGTTTGCTGAACAGATCCCTACAAGGCTGCCAACTTTAAGAATATAATTGAAGGCAAGGCTGAGAATATTCATATCCGCATGCCTCTACACAGGGTAAGGTGCCTACACATTGTGTTCTACAAAAATTGCTGTCCTCCCTACATATTGCCTTAGCGTGGTCTGCTCCGAACTTGTGCCCTTTCCTTCGCCCGCTACTCCCTTTGAAGCCACACAAACTATTATCCTTGCTGAACAGATCACTGAAAGGCTGGCAACCTAAAGAATCTTCTCGAAGGCACAGATTAGATTGTTAATTTGAGCACGTGTCTACGGAAAGGAAGGTGCCTACACTTTCTGCTGTTGCAGATCGATGGATGTAACTCTCACGAAATCCTGTCTGGTCCTTTGGTTGACAGAAGTCGAAGGTGTTCCTTATTTTTTTTTGCGATAGTCTTAGTAAATTCTTTGTAGGGTATGGACACTTAGCTGATCGGTCTATAATTTCAAGGTCTTTGGCGTCTCCTTTCTTATGGATTAGGATAATGTAGGCGTTCTTCAAAGATTCTGGTACGCTCGAGGTCATGAAACATTACGAATACATGGCGGCCAGTTTCTGTAGAACAATCTGTCCACCATGCTTGAAGAAATCTGCTGTTAGCTGATCCTCCCCAGCTGCGTTCTCCCTATGCACGGCTCCCAAGGCTTTCTTTAATTCTTCCGTCGTTACTTGTAGGATGTCAAACCCCGCGCAATATGGAGAGTAGCACGTGGCTGTGTTCCCAACCTGATCATAAAGAAGCGCCCTGGAAAAGGCACTCTCTGAGTTCTCGTGAATGAAATTAGGGAAATAAAGAAAGACATCATGATGGAGCAAGTGCCTTATCTGCCGCGCCCCGGTAGAAGTAATACGTTGCGTTTGGTGTTAGTTCGAAACAAGTTCTGATAGCTATTGTCTTAGCATAAAGTGCACGGCTATTTTTTTTCGTGCCACGAAATCTATCACCGCAAATGCCAATTCATCACATCAGTGCAAATGTTTAAGGGTGCGTTTTCTTTCGTCGCTGTCACCACGTCTTTCTCTAATGAACAAAAGAGAAACATGATCGTTGCCTTGCGATCTTCAAATGAGAACAAAAAGAAGGCCGCAAATATATACGCGTCATAGCAGTTTGGTGGTAGACCAGAAGCATCGACTCTCATAGGAAGCTATGAAAACCTGAGAATGATCGGCAGCTTCAAGAAACAGCAGCGGTGGACGCCATCTTTGAGCCCTAGCCTATGTGCGGATGTTCTAAGATTTAAGTCCTCAAACCCTCATGCTAGCGTGCGAGACGTGGCCGCCCAAAGAACAATCTCGAAGTCATCAGTTCTGAGAATTCTAAATGACGATCTTCCACCCACACCACCTTAACCAGCACCTATGCGTAGAAGATGCTGACCTGCAAAATTGTCTGCATATCTTGAATTGGGCTATCACAGAAGCGGGTTAGTCACCGGGCTTTCTGAGCCACACCATGTGCGCAGGTGAAGCCATTTTTTTGGCGACACGGCCAGGTAAATTAAGCATGATGCATAGTATTTCAGTGACTCCGATCTACGCTGAGTAAAGCGGGCTCGGCAAGAGTACAAGTGGTCATTCAATGTGTGGTGCGGAATTGGCACCGGTGCTATAATCGGTCCTATCTTCTTTCACACGCGGGCTCGACAGCGTTACGTGGACGAAATCCTTGAATGAGTGGCGGATGAGCTTTTCGGCGGAATTCCGCTGTCACATCTTGCACTTCTGAGGTATCAACCGGATGGAGCGGCAGCACAGGAGCAGCAGAGCACGCAACTAGGTGGATACGATTTTTCATGCGAAATAGATTGGAAGAGACGAGCCTGTTAATTGACCAGCTTGGTCACCTGAACTCCATTTCAATTCTTTGTTTGAGATTATGTGAAACAACATGCGTACATGATCTAGACGCATATCAGATTAGTTAAAATTAGGGGAACGGATGTATTCAGTAGAATTCTTGCATCGGTCATCAAGAAAACCCCTGAAGATGTGATAAAGCGAGGACAGCAATGTGTATCTGCAAAACGAGGCCTATTCGAACACGTCCTCTAGGCAGCAGCTAGTGTTCAACGGAGCTTACATATTTATAGATAATAAGGGAACGCTTAAATTGTTTTTGTTTTTTTTTGTGTATACATCGGCTCACTTAAAAAGTGCTATATTTACTTTCTTGAACGCACCGGTTTTCCCTTTACACAACACGTCGTTCTCTTCTCGGTCTGCTAATTTAGCTCTTATTTTTTGACAAGAACCTCCTTTCGCAGTAAATGTACACTTTCATTAAAAAGAAAACGGTTATTTTCATTTTGTCCGAAGCAAGTTTCTCGCTCAAAAGACAGCTTCGCGTGCCCTCTGTCGATAGAGTGCGAGCAAGCCCGAAATTTTGAAACATTCTATGCCTATTACATTGCTTTTAGCATTTCGCGCCTGGTCAGGTTCGCACTTGTGCCGCGTTATGAAGGGGCTTTTTTTTTATCAATGTGATCAGTCGGCCTTGAGAGACGGATAATAAGTGTGCTGTAGGAATGACAGGAAGGAATAGCTGCGAAGCTGCGGAACCTGCTCTTGGTACTCTTTCCTTGCCGTTATCAGGATGATGCAGGGGCCCCTTCGGGTTTACGACAGGCAGTGCAGTTGCTTTCAATCACCTTAATTGAGGGCGCTGGTGTGTGATGCGGGTGGGAGCTCACTGACGTGGTATTCACGCGACAGCGTTAGGGAGCTTGTGTCGCAGAAAAGCCGGCGTTGGCCGTGAGCGAAATATCGGGGAACGCAATTCATAATTACAAACAACTTGCAAGATGGCCTGTGTGGGAATTGAACCAGGGTCTTCGGAGTGTGAGTCGTTGACGCTACCACTCAGCCATGAGTGCGATCGTTCAATGTAGGACAAAAACGCCTCTAGTGAATGCGGTGTTGACTTACAAACGTGCCGTAGAAAGTTATACTGCTGTGTATATCGGTAATTATGAGCATGGAAATTACAGAAGTCGTAGTTAAACGCGTAGCGAAGTACGTTTCCGCTACATTTCTTCTGCGCCTGCCGTACACGCAGAACCATCTTGCGGCAAACATAGAAGACCCCCTCCTCACAATGTAGAGCGCTGCGCCGGCAGCTTGGCGGGCCACGCGCGCATTGGGGCTGTGCGGGAACTGCTGCGAGGCACGTCGCCGCCAGGTTGTCCGTGCCGATCACAACGTTACGAGACACCGAGTTCTTTGGTTCGTTCCGCTTGCACAGGCGCACGTTTGGTTGCTGCGTCGAACGCTGCGTAGCTCGACGCTTACCGCGTGATTGGCGGGTGCAAGTCTGCTCGAGCATATTGTCGACCATCATTCCCTTTAAAAGGCTTCCGTTCTCGTATTTCCTTTCGTGTAGTGCTGCTAATCCTCAATCATGCCAAAGGTTATTCCTTCTTTTGCTTCTGTAGAAATCAAACCATCTAGTGTTTGTATATTGAAAGAGCAGGCAAAAATTCCGCTTTCCAAAAGATTCTACTCAATAGTTGATTCTTGGGATGAACAATGATTTTGTACTGATTCTTCTTTTCAGGTCTCTACGAGTGGATTGTTAACCATATACACGATTTGAGAGCTTCCGTCATCGTATTTTGTTTCGTGTAGTGCTGCTAATGATCAATCACGCCAATGGTAATTCCTTCTTTTTCATGTGTAAATTCGAAGCGTTTGGTTCCTTGTATTTGGAGAGAGCAGGGAAAAGATTCCAGTTTCCAAAAGTTGTCTCCGAAATAGTCGAATTTCGGTTTGACCCATGATTTCGTGCTGATCCTTCCTTATAGGTCTGTACAAGGAGATTGTCAGCCATTATTTCCTATTCAACGCTTCCGTCCGGGTGTTTTCTTTTGTGTAGTGCTGATAATGACCAATTTTGCTAAAAACGACTTCTTTTGCATGTGTAAAAGTGAAAGCAATAGGTTCCTTGTATTTTGAGAGATCAGGCTGAAAATTATATTTTGCAAAAGGGTCTACTCAATTGTTGAGTTTTGGAATGAACAATAATTTCGTGCTGCTTTATCCTTACAGGTCTGTACGAGTGGATTGTAAACATTATTTCCCATTTGAAAGCTCCCGAGCTCAATTTTTCTTTCGCGTAGCGCTGCGTATGACAAATCTCGCCGAAAATGATTGCTTCATTTACAAGCGTTAAAGCCAAAGCCTTAGCTACCTCGTATTTTGAGAGAGCAGAAGAAAAACTCTGTTTTCCAATATTACTCTCTAAAATAGTTGAATTTCGGCTCAACTACGACTTCATGCTGGTCGTTCCTTACAGGTCAGTGGGAGCTGATTGTCAAACATATTTCCCTTTTTAAATCTCCTGTCCTCTTATTTTCGTTCGTGTAGGGCTGCTATTCCCTCTTTTGCATGTGGAAAAGTCTAAGCCTTAGGTTCCTTTTATCTTGAATAAGCAGGCTAGAAATTCTGTTTTCCAAAGGTTGTCTATTCAATATTTGATTTGCGGAATCAACCATGATTTTGTGCTGAACCTTCCTTACAGGTCTATACTAGCGGATTGTCAACTGCATTTGCCATTTGAAAGCGTCCGTTCTCGTATTGTCTTTCATGTAGTGCTGCTAATTATCAAGCAGAGCAAAGGTGACTCCTTTTTTCCATGTGTTAAGTTCAAAGCATCAGGTTCCTTGTAATTTGAGAGAACAGGCTGAAACTTCTATTTTCCAAAAGTTGTCTTCTGAACAGTTGAATTTTGGTATGAACTGTGATTTCACGCTGATCCTTCCTTACAGGTCTGCATCAGCAGATTGTCAACCATAATATCCTTTTCAACTTTTTCATCCTCATATTGTCTTTTGTGCAGTGCTGCTAGTGATAAATCACGCCAATGGTGATTCCTTCTTTGGCATTTGTAAAAGTCGAAGTGTTAGTTCATTGTATTTTGAGAGAGCACGCAAAAAAATTATATTTTCCCAATGTTGTCTCCCAAATTGTTGAAATTTGGGATGAACCATCATTTTCCTGCTGATCCTTTGTTACAGGTCTATAGAAGCGGATTTTGAACCATAAAAGCGATTTGAAAGATTGCACCCTTGTATTTTCTTTCGTGTAATGCAGCTATTGATAAATCACGCCAGACGTTATTCCTTCTTTTGCATCTGTAAAAGTGAAAGCGTTAGGTTTTACGTATTTGGAGAGAGCAGACAAAAAAATTCGTTTCCTAAAGTTGTCTCCCATAAAATTGAATTTTGGGATCAACCATGATTTTCTCCTGATCCTTCATTACAGGTCTGTACGAACGGATTGTCAACCATAATAATCATTTGAAAGCTTCCACCCTCCTATTTTCTTTCGTGTAGTGCAGCTAAAGCTGAACCACGCCAAAGGTGACTCCATCATTTGTATTTGCAAAAGTCGAAGCGTTAGGTTCCTTGTATACTGAAAGAGCATAAAAAAATTCTGTCTTCCAGAAGTAGTCTCATCATTAGTTGCATTTCAGGATTAATAGTCATTTCATGCTGATCCTTCCTTACAGGGCTGTACAAGCAGATTGTCAGCCATATAAGCTATTTGAATGCTTCCACCATGGTGTTTCCTTTCGTGTGGTGCAGCTAATGATCAATCACGTCAAAAGACATTCCTTAATTTGCATGTGACAAAGTCAAAGCGTTAAGTTACTTGTATTTTGAAAGAGCAGGCAAAGAATTGTCTTCCGGAAGTAGTCTACTCAAAAGTTGAATTTCGGGATTATCAATCATTTCGTTCCTATACTTCCTTACTGGTCTGTAGGACCACATTGTCAACCAATAATCCTTATAGAAAGTTTTCGTCCTAGTATTTTCTTTCGTGTAGTGCTGCTAACGATCAATGAAGCCAAAGGTGATTCCTTCTTTTGCATGTGTAAAACACAAAGCGTTAGGTTCCTTGTATTTTGAGAGAGCCGGCTGAAAATTCTACTTTCCAAAAGTTTTCTCCTTAATAGTTGAATTGAGGCATCAACTATGTTTTCGTGCTGATCCTTCTTTACAGGTCTGTTCGAGCAGATTGTCAACCATCAGTCCCCATAGAACGCTTCTGTTTTCGTATTTTCTTTCGTGTAGTGCTGCTAATGATCTTTCATGCCAAACGTAATTTCATTCTTTTGCTTCTGTAGAAGTCAAACCATCTGGTTTTTGTATATTGGAACAGCTGGCGAAAATTCCGTTTTCCAAAAGAGTCTCCTAAACATTTGAATTTTCGGATCAACAATGATTTCGTGATCATTCGTCTTTTCAGGTCTGTACGATCGGATTGTCCACCATAATAACCATTTAAAAGTTTCCTCCCTCGTATTTTTTTTCGTGTAGTTCAGCTAATGAACAATCACGCCAAAGGTAATTCATTCTTTTGCACGTGGAAAAGTCACAGCGTTAAATTACTTGTATTTTGAAAGAGCAGGCAAAAAATTGTCTCTTCCAGAAGAAGTATACTCCAAAGTTGAATTTCGGGAATAATAATCATCTTGGGCTGGTCCTTCTTTAGGGGTCTGTATGAGCAGATTGTCAACCATAAACACCATTTTGAAGCTTCCGTCCTCGTATTTTCGTTCGTGCGGTGCTGCTAAGGATCAAACACGCCAAAGGTGATTCCTTCCTTTGCATGTGTAAAGGTGAAAGCGTTAGGTTCCTCGTATTTGGAGTGAGTAGACAAAACATTCTATTTTTCAAAAGTTGTCTCCCGTATATTTGAATTTTTGGGATCGACTATGATTTTGTGTTTATCCTTACTTACGGGTGTGTACGAGCGGATTTTTAACACTAATAACCATTTTTAAGATTCCACTCTCGTATTTTCTTTCGTGCCGTGCTGGTAATGATCAATCTTGCCAAAAATGACTGCTTAGTTTGCACGTGCCAAAGTGAAAGCGTTAGTTTTCTTGTATTTGAGAGAAAACGCTGACAATTCTATATTCCAAAAGTTTCCTCCAGAATAGTTGAATTTGGGGATGAACAATGATTTCATGCTGTTGCTTCCTTTAGGGTCTGTATTAGCGGATTAACAACCATATTTTCTTTTGGAGAGCTTCCGTCCTCGTATTTTTTTTCGTGTAGTACTGCTAATGATCAATCGCGCCACAGGTGATTCCATCTTTTGCATGTATAGGTGTGAGAGCGTTAGGTTCCTTGTATTTGAGAGAGCAACCAAAAATTATGTTTACGAAAACTATTTGCTCGAATAGCTGAATTCTATGATGAACTATGATTTCGTGCTGATCCTTCCTTACAGGTCTGTATGAGTAAATTTTAGCAATAGTTCCCATTCGAAAGCTTCTGACCTCAAATTTTCTTTCGCGCAGTGCTGCTTATCACTTATCTCGAACAAAAAAAAATGATTATTTCACTTGCATGAGGTTGTGTCAAAGCCTCAGTTTCTTCATATTTCTAGAGAGCAGGAAAAAACTCTGTTTTAAAATAATACTCTCTCGAATAGTTGAATTCCGGATCATATTGACCATTTAAAAGCTTCCGCCCTCTTAGTTTCTTTCGTGTTGTGCTGCTAATAATCAATTACGCCAAAGGTGATTTCTTCTTATGATGTGTAAAAGTCAAAACGTTAGGTTTCTTGTACGTTGAAAGAGCAGTAAAAAAATTCTGTTTTTCAAAGGTGGTCGACTCCAAAGTTGAATTTTGAGATGAACAATGATAGGTTTGTGCATCACACTGTCCTTGCCCAACCTCTACTGACGATCAACACCTGATTGAAACATGCTTATCCTGCAGTTACACTTTCTCAACAAAAAAAACTTATTGGTATTTGTTGTAGTTGTCTTGAAACTATGCCATTTATGCCTAGTTGACTGTAGAACAAAAAAATTGCCTTAGAAATTTTAAGAAACACGTGCAATATGCACGCGAGGAATCCCGCAATGATACCTTGTTCGCAATGTTACGGATATGAATGAAGCTCTAGTGGCCTTACGTGTTGCATTGCGGAAAAGAAAACCACATACGAAAATAGGCTCTAGATATCCTCAACATAATTTGTTGCATACTTATCGGCACTATAATAAAAGGAGCGCTGTGCAGAAATTTCAATAGGTATAGAATGATTTGCTGGGTATTCTCTGAGTTGGCACTGAGTAATTAGTATATAATGTATTAAAACAGCAAAATATTGATAAAGAACGAAATTCCTTGTGGTATGTCTTTTTTTCAATAATCCTATCCATCAAATCCATCCATCTTCACAGTGTAGAATGCCTTGGAATTTTTTGTTAAAGAGCGTTTCCGATCACCTAGGCGCTCAATAACCCATCGTCACGTCTGCCCCACGTGGACTTGGCAGCACGTCAATGAGATTTCGTCAACATCCCTGTTTTATTATATGTGCAAGGCACATTGTGCTTTATTGAGAGTTTGAATACCTTTTTCTTGGACATGGTGCGCAGAGGGCTACAAGCTTTCGGGAAGCAGAAAATGCCACGCTTAGCAGGTATTGGCCAAAATGATAAATTTGTGGGTGAAATACACGTATGATATCACATGTTGCCTTTAAATGTTCCTTCTTTCCTGCTGCTTTTAAGTTTGCTGTGTGAACTTCAGCTTTTTCAGCAACGTCTACTTCGTGTCGCGTCTAGTGACATTGACAAATGTGCCTATTGAAGCCAGGACGCCAGTGACACAAACGCTGTTTGCATAGACTTTTGGCTGCACATTGCTAGAGCAGAACTAGCGCACTAAAACGCGATAGCAATGTTCACATTTTTGTAGCTGTCATAAGTCTAAGGCTACAAATATTTCTTTTCGCGTGGTGGTATCTCCAGAAATGATGCGTATGCTGGAAAGTTAGGATGACATCAGCAAACTGTAGTCCATTACCACTGCTGAGAAGGTCACTAGTGAATATGAGTCTGATGCTATTACGACCGAACATTTATGTACCATATGATACTGCTGCATAACAAATCCGATCACGTTACTTCGGCAGTACAAGGTAGTATTCTGCATACCTGCATACGTTGACCTTAGAGCGCGAGTCATGAACGTCATTCGAGGAGGGGTGAATGTCTCATGAAAAACACAAACACCAACTGGTCCAAGCAAGAGTTTTACTTGAGTACATTACAAACTATTCACGCTAAGGAGAAGTCAATCAATATTACCTGTTTTTGTATGTGCGTTCGGCCATCAAGATCATTAGAGGTAGAATTGAGTTAGAACTAAAGTAATTATAAAGTTGTCTAGTCTCAACCCGGTAGAATGTTGAAATAAATTGGCATGGTTCCTATTAAACCAGTCACGCAAGGTTACAAACACATTCTGATGGGGCACAGAGTGCTCAGCATTGAAAAGCCTGAGAGAATAGTGCTGTTATTACCCTGGACGGTTATGAACTCATCAGATTTCACAGCAGGGAGCGGGTCTTCCCGTGTCGCTAACTCAGCCGCTTCAATAGAAAATGGTTGATTTACAATTGCCCCACGTCTCTTTTTCGCTTACGTTACTACGGGAAGCTATTTGGCTTTCGTGCGTTTTCCCTGTGTAAAGCACAGCTTATATGGCGCACACTTTCTAATGGGCGTCGTAAGTTTGCGCAATTCCAGTTCCATGAACAGTCGCACTGCATTAGTCTTCACACGCGTGGCATTTATTTTCACTGCTACAACGTTCTTTTCATGGTCTGAGCGACCAAACCTGTCTACAAAAACAACAGACGTTAATTTGCTTCTTTGTAGCAACAATACTTAGTAATATGTTTTTATCACGCACTGACCCATCCTTGAGTCAATTTCTTGACCCTGACCTGAGAAGCGCTGAAGATATTAAAGCACCGCATTACTCCGATCCCCTACACCTGCGTGACATGGGTTCCTGGGCACGAGGGGTTGGAGGGGAACGAAGCGGCACACGCTGTTGCCCAAAGCCACACCTGCCGGGCCAACACTTCCTACTCTTGAGGCGCCTGGTCTGCGTCAGCGGAGGTAGAGAGTGAACCCATCCCCTACACTGGGATCCTTCAGCACCACAGGCTGGAACGCAGGGTGTATCCACAGCCTCACCCAAAGCTCACCGAAGAAAGTACCACACTCAGAAGACTACAGAGTAACACTTACACCCACGGAATACTCATTCACAGACTATTCCCAATGCTACAAGGATACAACTGCCCAATGTGCGGCTGACCGGACACCTTGGCGCACCTGAACCTCGAGAATACATGGCATCTAGATACAGACACATCGCCTTCACCAAAAGAATATAACGCCAGACATGAAAGTGAGGACCTTATTGAAACGTGGGAGGCCAAGCTTGTCTCCGAGGACCTGCAACAACAAAAACGATGCCACATCGCCAGGGTCAACGAGACAGCGATGGCCAGAGGGTTCCTGGAATGAGGAGACCTCCCAAGGAAAGTAGAACCGGGGCTTACCCCGGGATAGAGTTTCCAAAATAAAAGTTTATTCCTCCTCCTCCTCTGGCCTTATAGCTCACGTATTGAAATATGTTGAAGATTACCTTGTGGTGTTGAAGGGAAGCAATATAAGGTATTACAAAACAGTATCAGATGGTTTAGGTACGCTCGGTCGTATTGAAGTATGACTCATGCTTACTCGTAATCTGCTCAGAAATGATGATCTGCTACAATTTTTCGACCTTCATCAAGTTTTTCCCATATACGGGTTTGCTGCAGATAAGTTGGTAAGTTGCATATAAGTGATAAGATAAGTTGACGCGCCAATAAAGATTTGTTGTCATGTAAATGTGACCACCCTAAGAATGTTAAGAACTTTGCCACGCGGCTCAGTGCATTGCGTCTGAACTAACGAAGTGCTGCAACCAAGCTATTCAACGAAGCTTTGCGTCAGCGCTGTCCCGGCTCTAAAAGGCAAGTCTTTCTAAGTCGCTAGTACTAGGCGTGAAGCTGACGTTGCTGTGAAGAGGTTGGTGAAGGAAACTAGAAGCAGCAGGAAAGAAAACAGCTTTTAAGGCGGCAGGTAACATCATATATGCATCTCACCTCCCAACACTTAAAGAAGGTGGCTTTTAGGAACGGAGTAGACATGGTATTCTCTGCTCCCGTAGGCTCGCTAGCCTTTGCGCATGCACCATTAGAAAAAAGAAACCCCAACGTGCAATAAAGCACAAAATACCATCCACACAACGTAGAATAGGGGCAGGTAATGAAGTACCATTGGAAGGTGGCTAAGTCTCCATGGCGGACACGGGTCGAAAACTTAATTGGTGCCTAATGAGCGCTCGTTAACCAAAAGGGCACACATCTTGACTACTGCCAAGTGCGCTAGAAGGAAGAACTCGCCTAAGAGCCTAGAATGAACGTATATAAAATTTCACTAAAAAGTCGCTATAGAGCAACTGGAGAGCTGGGAGAAGCATAATACATAAAGAAAAAATATTCAATGTGTATCAGTGACACATAGGCAGTTCTACAGGGAGGGAATGAAATGTACCTTCTAGATTATTGTCTTTAGGCTCGAGTGGATTTCACTGGGTCCATTTGCTCACGAGTTAAGGTGCATGAATCTAATTATCCATCACACCATAAATATGGGAGACCGTGCAACACTGGTCTCGTCCTCTTTCTTCATCCATGTACCTTGTTGCACCCATATTATATTTAGTGAACATATACCTAGAAACACAGCTACAATTACTGATAAATTTAAAAGCTTCACCATGCTCTGTAGGCCATACAATGAGATAGTAGAGAAACCACTGTGCTGCCCGTAAAGATGTGCGCACGTGAAATATAATCGCTATCAATTATAAACACTGGTATTTTATGCACACTATTTTATAACAGGAAAGTTTTAAGGTAAACGACATGCACTGGTAATGTTTTGGTTTTTGGCATTTGTTTGAGGGATGTCATGTTCAAAATTCAGAGCAATAATTTATTCATGATTGCAAGACCTGTTATGAGCAGCTTTAGCGACAGTGTGTGCTGCCATATAACCCGCATATTTATTAATTCTTTTATTCATACCTCGAATACTCTATTTAGGGTTTTACTTGAGGGGTGGGCATATTTCGGTCATATTTTCAATGAATGCCTTCAACGATGAATGACTGGAGTGGTGCATGGCTTCAGCAGGTAGACAAGTCCAGTGTTTCACTGTTTGAATGAAGAAATACTTAAGATGAGTTGATGATAAACAGCCTTTGAATGGCTATGACGGGATGAAGTGCGATGCGCAGGCATGATGTAGGTATGGTGAAGCAGCGAGTGATAAAATTTGTAAAATAGGCATAATCTTCCTATTTTGCGGTTGTGCTCAAGGCTTGGAATGTTAAGTTAAGCTTAGTGACGCTAGTGTGACAGGAGTAGTGAGAATGAATGAACCTTGCTGCACGATTCTGTATGTTTTCCAGTGCTGTTGCCAGGTTTGATTGGTATGGGTCCCAGACTGAGCATGCGTATTCCAGTGTTGGTCGAACACTGTTAAATATGCGAGTTATTTACTGAGGGCAAGAATACGTAGTTGCGGCGCAGGTAGGATACTACACGATTGGCATCGTTGCTATGCTGGAGTTGTGTGAGCACCAGCCTAGATTAGTGGACAAGTTAATGCCTAATTACTTATAAGAAGTCATAGCATATATTTCGGAACCCGTGATAACGTAATGATTGGCGATGGTGGAAAGTAAGTAGTGAGGTTTCTTGACGTTGAGAGACATTAGCCAATTAGTACAGCTAGTTTCACTGACTTTAGGACCGGACTGGAGAGCACGAGAATCAGCGTCGTTAGTAACAGGACTATAGATTACGCAACCATCACCAAATAAACGAATTTTGGAAGAACAACCTCTCGGTAAGTCGGTAATGTATATTAAGAAGAGTAGGGGCCCCAGGACTGTGTCTTGCGGCACGCCGGAGATAACCAGTGATAGTCATATCCGCATGCCTCTACACAGGGTGAGGTGCCTACACATTGTGTTCTACAAAAATTGCTGTCCTCCCTACATATTGCCTTAGCGTGGTCTGCTCCGAACTTGTGCCCTTTCCTTCGCCCGCTACTTCCTTTGAAGGCACACAAACTATTATCCTTGCTGAACAGATCACTGAAAGGCTGGCAACCTAAAGAATCTTCTCGAAGGCACAGATTAGATTGGTAATTTGAGCACGTGTCTACGGAAAGGAAGGTACCTACATTTTCTGCTGTTGCAAACAGATGGATGTAACTCTTACGAAATCCTGACTGGTCCTTTGGTTGACAGAAGTCGAAGGTGTTCCTTATTTTTTTGCGATAGTCTTAGTAAATTCTTTGTAGGGTATGGACACTTAGCTGATCGGTCTATAATTTCCAGGTCTTTGGCGTCTCCTTTCTTGTGAATTAAGATTATGTTGGCGTTCTTCAAAGATTCTGGTACGCTCGAGGTCATGAGGCATTACGGATACATGGTGGCCAGTTTTTGTAGAACAATCTGTCCACCATCCTTGAAGAAATCTGCTGTTAGCTGATCCTCCCCAGCTGCGTTGTCCCTATGCACGGCTCCCAAGGCTTTCTTTAATTCTTCTGTCGTTACTTGTAGGATGTCAAACCCCGCGCAATATGGAGAGTAGCACGTGGCAGTGCTCCCAACCTGATCATAAAGAAGCGCCCTGGAAAAGGCACTCTCTGAGTTATCGTGAATGAAATTAGGGAATTAAAGAAAGACATCATGATGGAGCAAGTGCCTTATCTGCCGCGCCCCGGTAGAAGTACCACGTTGCGTTTGGTGTTAGTTCGAAACAAGTTCTGATAGCTATTGTCTTAGCATAAAGTGCACGGATATTTTTTTCTTGCCACGAAATCTATCACCACAAATCCCAATTCATAAGATCAGTGCAAATGTTTAAGGGTGCGTTTTCTTTCGTCGCTGTCAACACGTCTTTCTCTAATGAACAAAAGAGAAACATGATCGTTGCCTTGCGATCTTCAAATGACAACAAAAAGAAGGCCGCAAATATATACGTGTCATGCAGTTTGGTGGTAGAACAGATGCAGCGACTCTCATAAGAAACTATGAAAACCTGAGAATCATCGGCAGCTTCAAGAAACAGCAGCGGAGGACGCCATCTTTGAGCCCTAGCCTATGTGCGGATGTTCTAAGATTTAAGTCCTCAAACCCTCATGCTAGCGTGCGGGACGTGGGCGCCCAAAGAACAATCTCGACGTCATCAGTTCTGAGGATTCTAAATGACGATCTTCCACCCACACCACCTTAACCAGCACCTATGCGTAGAAGATACTGACCTGCAAAATTGTCTGCATATCTTGAATTGGGCTATCACAGAAGCGGGTTAGTCACCGGGCTTTCTGAGCCACACCATGTGCGCAGGTGAAGCCATTTTTTTGGCGACACGGTCAGGTAAATTAAGCATGATGCATAGTATTTCAGTGACTCCGATCTACGCTGAGTAAAGCGGGCTCGGCAAGAGTACCAGTGGTCATTCAATGTGTGGTGCGGAATTGGCACCGGTGCTAGAGTCGGTCCTATCTTCTTCTATCACACACGGGCTCGACAGCGTTACGTGGACGAAATCCTTAAATGAGTGGCGGATGAGCTTTTCAGCGGAATTCCGCTGTCACATCTTGCACTTCTGAGGTATCAACCGGATGGAGCGGCAGCACACAGCACCAGCAGAGCACGCAACTGGGTGGATACGACTTTTCATGCGAAATAGATTGGAAGAGACGAGCCTGTTAATTGACCAGCTTGGTCACCTGAACTCCATTTCAATTCTTTGTTTGAGATTATGTGAAAGATCATGCGTACATGATCTAGACGCATATCAGATTAGTTAAAATTAGGGGAACGGATGTATTCAGTAGAATTCTTGCATCGGTCATCAAGAAAGCCACTGAAGATGTGATAAAGCGAGCACAGCACTGTGCATCTGCAAAACGAGGCCTATTCGAACACGTTCTCTAGGCAGCAGCTAGTGTTCAACGGAGCTTACATATTTATAGATAAGGGAACGCTTAAATTGTTTTTTTTTGTATATACATCGGCGCACCTAAAATGTGCTATATTTACTTTCTTGAACGCACCGGTTTTCCCTTTACACTACACGTTGTTCTCTTCTCGGTCTGCTAATTTAGCTCTTATTTTTTTACAAGAACCTGTTTTCGCAGTAAGTGTACACTTTCATTAAAAAGAAAACGGTTATTTTAATTTTGTCCGAAGCTAGTTTCTCGCTCAAAAGACAGCTTCGCGTGCCCTCTTTCGATACGGTGCGAGCAAGCCCGAAATTTTGAAACATTCTATGCCTATTACATTGCTTTTAGCATTTCGCGCCTGGTCAGGTTCGCACTTCGGCCGTGTTATGAAGGGGCTTTTTTTATCAATGTGATCAGTCGGCCTTGAGAGACGGATAATAAGTGTGCTGTAGGAATGACAGGAAGGAATAGCTGCGAAGCTGCGGAAGCTGCTCTTGGTACTCTTTCCTTGCCGTTATCAGGATGATGCACGGTCCCTTCGGGTTTACGACAGGCAGTGCAGTTGCTTTCAATCACCTTAATTGAGGGCGCTGGTGTGTGATGCGGGTGGGAGCTCACTGACGTGGTATTCACGCGACAGCGTTAAGGAGCACGTGTCGCAGAAAAGCCGGTGTCTTCGGTGTCGGCATCGGCGGCGTTGGCCGTGAGCCAAATATCGGGGAACGCAATTCATAATTAGAAACAACTTGCAAGATGGCCTGTGTGGGAACTGAACCAGGGTCTTCGGAGTGTGAGGCGGTGACGCTACCACTGAGCCATGAGTTCGATCGTTCAATGTAGGACAAAAACGCCTCTGGTGAATGCGGTGTTGACTTACAAACGTGCCGTAGAAAGTTATACTGCTGTGTGTATCGGTAATTATGAGCATGCAAAAAACAGAAGTCGCAGTTAAACGCGTAGCGAAGTACGTTCCCGCTACATTTCTTCTGCGCCTGCCGCACACGCAGAACCATCTTGCGGTAAACACAGAAGACCCCCTCTTCACAATGTAGAGCGCTGCGCCGGCAGCTTGGCGGGCCACGCGCGCATTGGGGCTGTGCGGGAACTGGTGCGAGGCGCGTCGCCGCCAGGTTGTCCGTGCCAATCACAACGTTACGAGACACCGAGTTCTTTGGTTCGTTCCGCTTGCACAGGCGCACGTTTGGTTGCTGCGTCGAACGCTGCGTTGCTCGACGCTTACCGCGTTATTGGCGGGTGCAAAGTAAAATGCGGGGCGCCTCGTAAGTGATCGCTGTGCCGTAGGGCATTGTCTTACACCCATTGGCAGGTCGACGGGAACGCTGTCGCGTTCCACTTTCGAAGGCGAAGGTTAAGCGTCCTCCAACTTTTATTGATAATTTGTGAAGTTTCTTTGCCAGTCGCAAAAGAATTGCACGCAATTAGCGCGTCACTTAAAAGCAAACAGTTAGATGTTATTTTGGTGGCTACAATTGTCTGATTGATACTTTGAAAATGAAGATGGTACTTCTCGACTTAGATAAAACTTGCAATTTCCGCGTTAAATCACAGTAATGAACGAAATACTGGCGGCTACTCCATTGCACTGGAAACAATATGCACTAATTTTGCTTCGAGTAACATGACTCCTGCTTTTTAAAGCTTCGTGCAAGATAGTTGGGCAACACTGTATAATTCACTCAGTAACAGAAATGAGCCCAAGATGGATTCACTCGAAATCATGGTAAACAGCAGTCATGCCGAGCAGCGCTTATACTCGGACTCACAGAAACATAAAAAATAAATAAAGAGAGACTGCAGTTTCACCGGTAAGGAAAAGCAGTATTAGTGATGGCCAAATATGCGACAATTACACGAACGACGACTGCACCATCGAGAGGACGCAGGCTGTGAAATTGAGCTGTCTGCTACTATGAGGTATTGTATACTCCCATACAGCACCGTCACTTCAACTTCAGCGCTCAATTCTTCGAGCTGACACACATTTTTGTCAAGTGATATATATATATATATATATATATATATATATATATATATATATATATATATATAATATATATATATATATATATATATATATATATATATATATATATATATATATATATATACTTATCCATACAAGGCCAAGCGTTTCGCACCAGACCCGAAGGTATAACATTCTCACAAGAAGAACAAAACAGGAGCTTTTAGCAAATATCTTTACTGACGGTTTGGCCAGAGGGCCGGCTTTCTTCGGAGTCATGCATATAAATATATGTATATATATATGGGGTTCGAAAAGCTGGTTAGATCACAGCGCCGCCATCCCGGGAAAATTAAAAATCCCTGTCTTTGGGCTGTCGTAACTCTTGGTTACAATATACTGTTTTAGTATGTGCTCACGGAAAGAGTTGGTAGCACAGATAAACCAACAGTGATCTTCTTTATGAGTGTGCCTTTTATTTCACCAGCAGGCGAATATTCATGCTTGCTCCAAAGGCAAACGCGTTACATTTTTAAATGTAAAACTGACATAAAACCACAAAGAGGGCAAAGACTGAAATTGTACGGCAGAGGCCACTGTATAGGCTAATTACCGCACTTTTCCTTTAAATAGAGCCCTAGAGGGGAAAGTATGTTGCATTCCGAATTCGTAACACTCCCAATGAGATAGCAGGAAAAAACTTAGTGCCACGAAAGTTCCGCGAAATGTGACAACACATACAGATGCCGAAAACTTTGCTTTATTGTGTAAGAATCACTCACGAAGTTCTAGAAGAAAAGTGTGCCGATGACTTCCGCCTGAACTTATAAGGCGTAAACAAAAACGATAAGCGCCGAACGCATATCTTAACAATAGCTGGTATGTAACGCATTTAGCCTCCTTAAATCAATCGCACTTCGTATTACTGTAACCAGTAAGGATGTTCTGGAGGATCGCGAAGGCAGTGCGCGGGACCGAAGATGGAGGACGTGATAGAACTGTCAGGCTTAATTACCAGCTGTCTGTACACCATGTTAACTCTTAAAGCATCTATATTAAAGACATGGCTTTGCACTTCAGTTTCCACATTCTCAAAGTTTGAACGTGATTCTAGTGGTTCTATTGTGCGTCCTCCATTCTTGCTTCTGTAGTATCGTGGAAAATGAAAGATACTGTCAAAGGAAAACTCTGGAAAGCCTTCAATATCCGGAGGGTAGGTGGGTATAATGTCGAACTCCCTGAAATAGCCTGAAAGGGAAACAGAAAATTTCTATAATTATTCGGCAATAACGAGCAAAAGTATTGCATAAACAAAATGATGCTTTGATCACGCGCACAGATCCGGAACGCTCACCAGTAGAGAGTATTTTAGCAGAAGGTTATGTTAAAGTAAGCATATTCCCCTTCGTAAAGTCAAATGCTGTGCACATTTTCAAAAAAGTTGTTCTCTTAGATGGACCTAAATACACTGTACAGCTCAAAATATTTTTTTTCTATAGCCTAAAACTCTTTATTTTTTACCACAATGTGCATATTGACGCACTCTCAGTCATCTGTCATTGAACCTAGCCTAATTGAGAAAGTCTGGCTATGGAGCAATTTTTTATTATGTGGACTGGGCTTGCTTGATCACATATGTCCAAAAGCACTACGCCTTAGCAGGAACAAGGCGAGCCAGCCATGAAACGTCACGCCTTCACGTTTCATATTTCTCTTCTTCGGTATAAGCAAGCCAACAGGACGTATGTTAAGCTAAATTTTTGTTAGCTTTAGCCCCGGCTTCAAACACTCTCCCTCACACAAACAAATAATCGCACACAAATGATTCCGAAAAGAAGTGACGCAAATGATATTTTACGCAAACAAAATGTATATAGATGGTGGAAAGGCAATATATTATTACCCAAACGAAACACAATCAGCAAATTTTCACTTAAAGACGTAAATGTTTATATGCTCTCTTTGGGAGGCGTCACTGAAGTACATACTGATTTCACCCTCCGCCAAAGAAGGGGGGGGGAGGCGCGATATCCCAGATTATATTTGCACATCCCTGTTAGGACATTTTCATTTTTCTCTAAGATAATAGGTAATGAACATTGACGGCCCTGATTTGGTAACCTATAATCATTATCATCATAAACATCATCATCATCATCATCATCATCATCATCATCATCATCATCCTGGTTACGCTCACTGCAGGGCAAAGGCCTCTCCCGTACTTGTTCCTGGCCTCTCCCATACTTGTCCTTCATCATGTACTAATTGTGGCCATGTTGTCCCTACAAACTTCTTAATCTCATCCGCCCACCTAACTTTCTGCCGCCCACTGCTACGCTTCGCTTCCCTCGGAATCCATTCCGTAACTCTCAATGACCATCGGTTACCTTCACTCCTCATTACGTGTCCTGCCCATGCCCATTTATTTTTCTTGATTTCAACTAAGCTATCATTACCACGCGTTTGTTCCCTTACCCAATCTGCTCTTTTCTTATCCCTTAACGTTAAACGTATCATCCTTCTTTCCATAGCTCGTTGCGTCGTCCTCAATTTAAGTAGAACCCTGTTCATAAGCCTCGAGGTTTCTGCCCCGTACGTGAGTACTGCTAGGCACTGGTATCCTAAACTTATGGGGGTAATGTCAACCTGCTGTTCATGATCTGAGAATGCCTGCCAAACGCACCCCATCCTATTCTTATGCTTCTGATTATTTCAATCTCATAATCCGGATCCGCAGTCACTACCTGTCCTAAGTAGATGTATTCCCTTACCACTTCCAATGCCTCACTATCTATCGTAAACTGCTGTTCTCTTCCGAGACGGGTAAACATTACTTTAGTTTTCTGTAGATTAATTTTTAGACCCACCCTTCGGCTTTGCCTCTCCAGGTCAGTGAGCATGCATTGCAGTTGGTCCCCTGAGGTACTAAGCAAGGCAATATCATCAGCGAATCGCAAGTTACTAAGGTATTCTTCATTACTTTTATCCCCAATTCATCCCAATCCAGGTCTCTGAATACCTCCTGCACACACGCTATGAATGGCATTGGAGAGATCCTATCTCCCTGCTTGACGCCTTTCTTTTTTGGGATTTTGTTGCTTTCTCGATGGAGGACTGCGGTGGCTGTGGAGCCGCTATAGATATCGTTCAGTATTTTTACATACGGCTTGTCTACACCCTGATTCCGCAATGCCTCCATGACTGCTGATGTTTCGACTGAATCAAACGCTTTCTCGTAATCAATGCAAGCTATATTTAAGGGTTGGTTATACTCCGCACATTTGTCTATCACCTGATTGATAGTGTGAATATGGTCTATTGTTAGGTAGCCTTCACAGAATCCTGCCTGTTCCTTTGGTTGACAGAAGTCTAAGGTGTTCCTGATTCTATGTACAATTACCTTAGTAAATACTTTGTATGCAAGGAACAGTAAGCTGATCGGTCTATTTTTTTTTCAAGTCTTTGGAGTCCCCTTTCTTATGAATTAGGATTATGTTCGCATTTTTCCAGGACTCCGGTACCCCCGAAATCATGAGGCATTGCTTATACAGAGTGGCAAGTTGCTCCAGAACTGTCTGCCCACCATCCTTCAACCAATCTGCTGTTACCTGATCCTCCCCAGCTGCCTTCCCCCTTTGCATAGCTCCCAAGCCTTTCTTTACTTCTTCCGGTGTTACCTGTGGGATTTCGAGTTCCTCTATACTATTTTCTCTTCCATTATTGTCGTGGCTGCCACTGGTACTCTATAAATCTCTATAGAACTTCTCAGCCATTTGAACTATCTCTTCTATATTAGTAATGATATTGCCGGCTGTGTCTCTTAATGCATACATCTGATTCTTGCCAATTCCCAATTTCTTCTTCGCTGCTTTTAGGCTTCCTCCGTTCCTGTAAGCATGGTTCAATTCCATCCATATTATACTTCCTTATGTCAGCTATCTTGTTGATTAACATCGAAAGTTCTGCCAGTTCTATTCGAGCTGTAGGGTTAGAGGCTTTCATACATTGGTGTTTCTTGATCAGATCTTTCGTCTCCTGCAGGGTTACCACCGACTTCTATTGCACACTCCTTAATGATGCCCACAAGATTGTCGTTCATCGCTTCTACACTAAGGTCTACTGCCTGAGTTAAAGCCGAATACCTGTTCTGTAGCTTGATCTGGAATTCCTCTATTTTCCCTCTTACCGCTCACCCATTGATCGGTTTCTTATGTACCACTTTCTCCGTTCCCTCCTCAGGTCTAGGTTAATTCGAGTTCTTACCATCCTATGGTCACTGCAGCGCACCTTGCTGAGCATGTGCACATCTTGTATGATGCCAGGGTTAGCGCAGAATATGAAGTCTATTTCATTTCTAGTCTCGCCGTTCGGGCTCCTCCACGTCCACTTTCGGCTATCACGTTTGCGGAAGAAGGTATTCATTATCCGCATATTATTCTGTTCCGCAAACTCTACTAATAACTCTCCCCTGCTATTCCTAGTGCCTATGCTATATTCCCCCAATGCCTTGTCTCCAGCCTGCTTCGTGCCTACCTTTGCATTTAAGTCGCCCATCAGTATAGTGTACTTTGTTTTGACTTTACCCTTCACCGATTCCACGTCTGCATAGAAGCTTTCGACTTTCTGGTCATCATGACTGGATGTAGGGGCATAGACCTGTACAACCTTCAATTTGTACCTCTTAATTAGTTTCACAGCAAGAGCTGCCCCCCTCTCGTTAGTGCTATAGAATTCCTGTACTGTACCAGCTGTATTCTTATTAATCAGGAATCCGACTCCCATTTCTCGTCTCTCCGCTAAACCCCGGTGGCACAGGAGTGCCCACTTTCTAGCACTGTATATGCTTCTTTTGGCCTCGTAACTTCACGGAGCCCTATTATATCCCATTTACTGCCCTCTAATTCCTCCAATAGTACTGCTAGACTCGCCTCACTAGATAACCTTCTAGCGTTAAACGTTGCCATGTTCATATTCCAATGGCGGCCTGTCCGGAGCCAGGGATTCTTAGCACCCTCTGCTGCGTCGCAGGTCTGACCGCCGCCGTGGTCAGTTGATTCGCAGCTGCTGGGGTCTGAGGGCCGGGGTTTGATTGTTGCGTTCATATAGACCGTTTTTTCGTAGGCGCCGCCATATTTGGAGCGCAGTGGCGCCGCCTGTGAGCAGCGCCATACTGGCTTGGGTGAAAGCGTTGTTTTGCATGGCAGGTATGCGAGCGGCTACAGTTGCAAGCGTTTTTTTTCGTACTGGTGTGCTGTATTTCGCATGACGTGCTGTGCTCTACATCGGAAGTCATTCTGTGTGACGTGCTGAATTCATTTAACTGGATATGGCCGGAGTTTCTGCTGCTGGTGAAGCAGAAAGTGCGCCGGTGTTGAAGCCTACAATCAGCCTCGGAGGTGAGTTGCTTATTCGTTTCTTTTTAAGAATTCCACTGTAGATTGCGGTGTTGCTAAAGTTTCCCTGTATTTCTCGAACTTCAGCAGGAAATGTTCGCTTCGGTATTGTTCGCTTCGACAGGTATTGTTCGCTTCGACAAGCATTAACTATGTTGTAGACACATTGCGCGACTGCTCGATTAGACGCGGCTCTTGGTCGGTCCAGCTTTTGATTAGGTAGTAATATGATGTCGCAGAACATACAGGCCGTTGAAAAGCTATCTTTATGTTCGACCTTCGTATTGCTGGTCCTCTTCGATGCGCCCACCTGTGTTACGGAAATCGCGTCCTGACAAGGAGCCACCGCATCCTTTTTATGCAGTGTCCATTATATATTACTCATTACTGGGCGAGGAACCGTTCCTGAAGCACAACTCTTATGTAACATGTCTGTCAGTAACTACAGCGATCACCATGTTGAGCCAAGCCATCGGCCTCGTAGACTGCATCGGCCCAGTGTAGACGTAGCACCGTAGATTTGAGAAAAGTGAGAACAGTATCGTTGGTTTACGCAGGTGTGCTCATGAGTGGCGCGCAGATGTTTGACAGTTTTCCAGACACCCCTTTCCTTCAGACTGCATTGAGTTGGCAATACGCGAGCACTGTTATGTTTGCCAATCCAGTCATACTTGATTGCCCATTTGATCGACGAGAGTGCTGGTTATTCTGAAAATGTTGCGGTACTTGCATATTTGTAACGTGCGACAACACAAAAAGTGGCCTGCTGAGCAATTTATGTTATTAATCGACCGCCGTATGTGCATGCCGTCAATTCTCGCTGCCATATGGTTTCCCCGCCCCTTTTTTTTCTGTTTGGTGGATACATGCTTCAGCACTAACCGCAGCATTTGTATTGATAATTTGTGCTTTTGTCACTGCCACAGAACACTGGTTTTGGCACCTAAAATCCCAGACTTTCATTTTTTAACACTCAGACAACGATATCATTGCGACTGTCATTGCTAAAGCTACAAAACTAATCAACGTAAAACGAAAGCATTTTGTAGGCGCGCACTAACAGAGTGGTCATGACTAAATCCTTCCTGACCCAGCACTGTGCCATGGTCGCCGAAAAAGTGTTAGTTCTCAACGAGTCATATTTATGTCCTGCTACTAGTGTGTTAAGCCAGCAACTTCTGAAATGTATGCATGACAGTGCACTGTTTGTGGTATAAAAGTGTGCACTGGAATAACGTATTTTAGCACATGCGAGGTTATTTAAATAGCAGCTGTATTTCATTATTTCAACATATCTGCGCTGAAATGTAAAAAAAAATGTTATTGTTTCTGTTCTTTTTTTTTCACAGATGGCAAGTGTTACCAGCACCCAAGTGTGATTGTCAGCTGGTGTGATGATTTGAAGTGGCCGCAGGTACAGATGCCACACATAATTCACTACCTGCTCACAAACAAGGCATGTGACTTGCGAGAAGTCAACTCATTCAGGAGCATGCAATCTTACACTTATCTACAAAGTGGATGGGTAGGGAACGTGCTCCTTCATGAGATTGATGAGAGACTTGTGCTCCTGAATTGTCAAGTGCAGGCGTCACAATCAGTGAAAATGCACCACAATTCATGGGTGTGCTGCCAGCGTACTGGAGAAGTCAAAGCCAGTGGATGTACGTGCATGGCCGGGAGAGGAAAAGTATGCAGTCATGTCGGTGCACTTCTTTGGAAATTGGATTTGGCGGTATCACAAGGCCTGACAGGAGAAGGTTGCACTGATAAATCAGCAACCTGGAACCGTGGAACAAAAAGGAACCTAGAACCAGCCGCTCTGAGAGACATAAATTTTAAGGTACAGATGAGAACCATTGACGATGACACCCGCAATAAGACAATTCCATGTTTGCCACAACTACTTGGCGATGATACCGACATCCAGGAGTTCTACAGAAACTGCCCATTCCAAGAGATTGTCAATGCTAAAGGTGAAAAATATGTTTGGCATTTGCATGTATTGAGCAGTTCTGTGAGAAGACATCATACAAGTTTGCTTGTAGTGCCGTTAGTAAAACTTCAGAATAACGTGACTGCAGGCATTCGAGGTGTTTTGCTTGTTTTCTAGTGTTTAGCACAAAAATATTTTCGCAGGGAAAGAAGCAAGGCAAGAGGCACACAAGTGCTTACTTTCAATAATGGTTTATTGGAAGCCGGATGACTGGTTCAAGTTCCGAAAACCATCATACAGGGTGTGTTCAAACTAAGACGTAGCAAGAAATGACAGCAGATTTTTCCTTCATGAAAAGAGCCAAGGAGCCTTAACACATTCTAGGCTAACTTATTGCTGTCTACAGCTTCAACTATTAAACCAGTCATTGCATCGTTATGCCTGTGCACAGCAAATGCATGCAACCACACCTGTTGCAAGGCTTACCAGCCACTGTGCCCTATTTAATCCTGTCAGAGTGCTCCCCAAGTCCATCGATCAGTCAGTGCCCTGTTTGCACAATTTTAAACTATAAGATTTATGGCAACATAACACAAAATGGAAATAGAACGGGGGAGGAGACAAGGTCCATGACTCCTCCCATGTTCATTTTGCGCTGTGTGGCGATAAATCTTCTGGTCTGTAATTGTTCACTATGAACCGACTAGCCACACAATACGATCTACTGAGTGCTCTGTTAGCTTCGCATACTGTTTACGACACGAAAGTGGCATCTGGTAAACATGCTTGTTGCAAGTCAGAAAGCACATGACATGTGTGTTGTTGCAGTCTTGCCTTCTATCAGCTACTAGCTTTCTGATTTTGCATACATTTTCCAAGTAGTTGGGGGACCAAGAAGACCACCTTAACATTGGCAGGTCCTGTTGGTGAAAATATTGTGCATATATGGCTTAACCGCATATTAAAGGGGTTCAGGTGGTTGAAATAATCAGTTGTCCACTATCGGGCACCTCGTAGCCTGCGTGTTGCTCTGGAATGGTACGCTGCATAACTTGTGTTTTTATTGTATTGTTTGGTTCAGTTTGAAACCACCTTGGTAATTATATAAATCATTGTTTTAAAGAGCAGTATAACAACACAGAAAACATAAATATCCTGATTTACATAGAACACGGGAGTCTGTTTATTTCTGATGAGTCTCATGGTCAAGAAATGTTTATAGAAATTATTGAAGGTGAAAAGATGTTTGGTGTATGTCTGCAAGATGCTGCCTTAAGGGCTTGATGAGAATATACATTACTATGCTTGTGTAATGGGCTTGACTATCCTCATTCGAGTTCCATATTTACACGTAAATAATGCAGCCATAAATATAACTGGAGGGCACAGTTGTGGTCTAACGGGAAAATAATATATCTATACAGTCATAATGTGCTGTAAAGCTGCAAAAAAGCTGGAAACGATGCATAAAAGCAGATGTCTGGGGGGCTCTATTCATCCTTAGTACGAACTTCGTTTGCAAAATAAAGTGAAAGGACGAGTGCAGACTTCTTTGTGACTGTCGATGATAATGGCGTCATCCTCCATGACACCCACCAACATTATTGCACTAAGAGCACTTCAGAAATGCCTACGACACAAACGAACAAGGCCAAGCATTTGGTGGATTGAGTGGTGATGCACTGTGCGACTTCAAAGACTGCAGGCTTGACACACCTGCATAGCAGCATCGATAGTCTTGCTCAAGGTTGTGATTAATACGCTGTTAATTGATGCGGCTGTAACACCGTTATAAATTGGGTCAAAGAGCAAGAAATGCACAGTGGCAACTCCCAGCTCACTGCTCTAGCACAAGGCGAAGTGGCAGCGAGTGCGGAGACCATATAAGACGAGCAGGCGGAAATAAAGGGATAAAAGTCTCGTTATATTCATATAACAAATCCGAATTTATAGTGAGGCACGTTCCGATACTCGAAAAAAAAAAACTCGTTATGTTCTTGCAAATACAGTACATGCATGAGTTGCAATGATAAACGAAGTTAGTACATTGTGCATGTCTATTTTTTCTCTTGTCTATGTTGCGCCGCATTTTTCTAGAACATATGGGCAGTCTTGAACCAGCTGAGTTGAAGTAAATGCACTAGTGGATGCCACACTGCCATATTCTTGCCACTTCAGGTAAATGAACATCTTATGCAAGGGCTCCATCATCTATACAGTTGCCCTGCTAGCACCTTTCCATTGTGTATTGACAATATCTTGCGCAAAAACTTGTGCTGCATCTTGCACAGAACCTGTGTGAAAATAATGCAAGCATGCAGAATTCGCAGTAAAGTGTATATTGTGATGCTTACATGCTTTTATGTACTTCTTCTCAAGGCACTCTACTTCATGAGACTGTGACAGCTCCGTTTCGACCACTTCAGGGACAACAAACCACGCCTGCCATCCAGCACAGCCCTCACGACAGTGTTAACAACTTGCCACAAGGGTGTATGCTGTGCAACGACTTTTACGTAAAGTACATAGCACTGTCAGGTATGGCTGCATTAGAGACATCAACAGGAAGTCAGGCAAATTATTTGTGGCATGTCTCTAGGCGGCTACGAATAACAGCCTCAAACGTTCGGAGGATACCAAAGCGGGCAACAACTCCAGCTGAGAAAGCTTTGCAAAGTATCACGAGCCCGAACTTCTATGGTAATGCAGCCACACAACATGGAATAAACCATGAATTAGTGGTACGACTGCAATTTCAAAAGGATTCTGGACTTGTTGCTGATCAGCGTGGAATATAAGTGTGCAAAGAAAAACCATGGCTGTCTGCAGCACCTGATGGAATTATAGCATCACACTGTGCAATTCTTGAAATCAAGTGCCCATTTACCCAGGACTGCAGGGAAGTCATACGGAGTGGGAAGTACGATGTCATAGAAAAGGAAGGGGTACATATCTTAAATAAGAATGGCCCTGGCGGATATTATTCCCAAGTACAGTTCACTATGTTGTGCACTGAGAAGCAGCTCTGTTTTTTGTATGTATGGTCACCAAAATCGGCAATCATCATAGAGGTACCATTTGACGCAAGTTATGTCAGACATGAAATGCCACGGCTTCAAAAGTTCTATTTTTGTAACATGCTTCCATGTTTGCAAGGAATGAAAAGTCAAGGTAAACTTGACCTGTCAGAATATGAGAAAATTGCAGCAATGTAAGGACAGCTGATTTAGCTGCAGTGCTAGAAGTTCTTGAATTGTGAAAATATTTCCCCGATTGCTGTGCTACAACATACTGTGCATGAGTGACGTTTCGTTGAGTTTCCCTGTATCTTGCTTATGGCTGTGCTCTCGTGCCTTGTTTATTAATCTGTTTGTCTTGCCATTCTTTTTTTTTATGAATCATATGCTTGTGAAATAGACACACTAAACCATCTCTTAAAGAGATACTGAAAAGGAATATTAAACTTGGAATAAATAGCTCTTCTATAAGCATAAACGAATCTCATAAAATAAGCAGATATATGGACACCAAGAAATAAACAAGCAATGGAGTACACATCTCAGTGCCCCTTTGATGATACTGTGCCAGCTTTTCGCTGCACCATGAATTTTAAATGTTTTCTTCGATTCAATTTTTTATTGATAAAGAAGTGTGACGTTGTAGTCTAAAGAAACTAAATACTGAAATGGCAAGTGTAGCTTTTGCATTGCCAAAATGATCAAAATAGGAGAAAATAGTCTGAAATGTGCGACGAGGCACTGATGTATCAGTGCTGAGCTGTGGGTATGGAATTGAAAGAAATGGAAGTTTGGTCTTAGCTTTCTTTGCTTATAATGAACATTTATGCGTACAAATGAAAGCGGTTTTGTAGGACTGTTCACCACACTGATTTAGTGCATTTCTTTAGTGTCCCTTTAACATCTAGTGTGCTTGTGTATATTTTTTTTTCATTATTTGACCTGCTGTTCTGTTGCATTCTAATTCATACTGAAGTAGGCATTTGGGGAGCCAGTCGCATGTATCTGTCTAATCTAGATGTTTTGCAGAAAATTTGCACTGTTCATTTTTCTCTTTCTTGTGTGGGTCTGTTGGGGAGCACATTGGTGGTGATAAATGCTGTATTTGTGTTTATTTGTTCTTGCTTTGAATACTTGAACATGTGCATAGTACCAAGCCCTACTATACTAGTCAGTTTTTTATTCAGTATTTATAATTTCATCATAATTTCCTTGCTATCTCTAAGATGTGAATACTCTTCGTTCTAGTTTGTGAGCTGAAGCAGTCAATATATGTACATACAAAGAGGCAGTTAATACGCCTCACGTTCTATACAACATTGAATACATTTTCATATTATGTATTTCTAACACATTTTTTTGCTGCTATGATACTCAAGTACAATTACCATTTCTTTTGTAACCTTTTCTGTGCAGATGTTTCAATAAATTTGTGTTTGTGCTGGTACAGGAGAGCCACGTATTTACCAGAGGCATCAGTGCAGTAGTTTCTACATTAGTTTTTTTTTGTGTTCTATGTGGTACAGTGTTGTCTGTGCTCTTATGCTACACTTGTACATAATATAACCCATTCAATTATTTCATCAATAAACGCTCCAAGTTAATGAAGTGTAACATTTTCATGTATGCCCCATTACGAACTTCTGCAATGTGCTCACTTCTGTGGTTGAACGCTCAGTAAAAACAATTTCCTGGGTTGCACTATTAATTCGTACAACTGCTTACAGTTCCTGGCTAGTGCGACCATTGGTCTGTGCAATTAGTGGTGCCTTTAAATTACAGAGGCCTGCACACACAAAGATCATGCTATCAATTGTGTCTTTGCACTTGATGCTCAATGCAGACTTCAATATTCTGTACGTCTTGATTCTGTTTATGGCTCGCTCCACATGTATTCGTACTGGTGCAATGCGCCGAGTTGAGGTGACTTCCTGTTCAGAAAGTTGATCCTTCCCTGCAATGCATGATAATTCAGTATACATGTTAGTGCTGTACTAATGCCCTCATTTCTCAACACAGGAAGGAAAATAATGTGAATACACGAATACAACTAACTTGTAGCACATTAGTGTCCAGACATCCTGGGCTCTACATAAGACCATTTTCAAGAATGTTTCTCTTGCTACTCAGCATCGGCAGAATCCGAGCTTCACTGGTAGGCCAATGCATTTGCGCTGTTGTGCACAGGGAAACTGCACAGCATCGACTGAGTAGTCTCTTCTGCCTTATAACTAGAACAAAATAATGTGTGCAAGCATGGCCCAAGAGAAAGGGCATAAGGAGGACAACCCCTACAAGAATGCCTTAAAATAGGTAATATAACTCGAATAATAGGTCTCTGCCACCTGGCTTGCAATAAAAGGTGTTGACACAAATTTACCAAGGAGTAATTTCTGGAACAAAGTCAAGCTACATACCTATTTGTGTATTCAATTAGCGAAGCTAGTGCATGAAGCCCAGCATGGAGCTTCACCTCAAATGTAAAGATTTACAATGTTTAAGTGGCAGAACACTTGCGGTTTAATTTCAGGGAATGTATAACGCAGTAATTTCTTCCACCAGATTGTATGTCTCTTATTATCCATTGTCACGCAAAGAGCGACAAGAAATGCCATTAGAATAGAATTTCTAATTATCCCAGCCCAAGTTTCCAATTTTTTCACTGTAAAATAACCTTGTTTGCATCTTCCGACTGCACAACCACATTTGATTTTTTTTCCGTGCAGAAAAAAATGGGAGTTTGCTATTACCATTGTTGCATCATTCATGGGTTGTTCAACCTTGCTCACAATTGTTGATGCAAGAATGTTTCCCTTTGCTAATGCATATATCTGAAATTCACTTAAGAGAACAGTGAAAGCTGTTGCATCTAAACGAGTAGTGCTTAGCTGTTCCAGGTCTGTACAACTAGTACAAACCAGGATGACTGTGATAGTACAGATAGCACACCAAGCCATGCAATGCCGACGTAGAATTGTGTGATACACAAGGGATGAGAAAGAAATGACACGTGTGCAAATTAACAACTATGGTTTATTTTCAGAAACTCGAATATAAGTTTTTAGACGAGTTTGTGCTATGCAAGATGCAATAAAAATGAGTTGTTAGTCTGAGCTCATGTGTTTCTTTCTCCTTCCTTGTTTATCACACCATTCTACATCAGTATACAGTACCAAATCGACCAGCATTTAGGATCTGTAAGCCTTGCAATGTGGCACTTTACCACTTGCTCATGCAGTTTGCTCATGCAGTTTAGAGAGCATCTCACTTTTGAGCTTGACAGTTTCCAATGGTGATATGGAAGTCAGCGCTTTATTTCATGTAACACGCCGACAAACAATAAATGCACATTCTCTCCCCATTATTTATGCACAGAGCCCAATGTAGCATCCGAGTAATCACAGAGTGCTGTCATTGGAATTAGGCAACCACAAGTACAATAGCGAACCATGCATGTTTGATAATCATGCACGGTGTAGCACAAAGACAGCATGTGTTTCCTACTTTAATAGAATAGGTTAATGAATGGGGGCAGCTTTTCTCACCTTTGGTGAATGCTGGCATGTTCAATTTGATTCCCTGTGCTTCCAAGTAGGGGTCCAGAGTGAAGCCCCTGTCGGCCATTATCACATCCCCAGGAACAAGGTATTCCTGGACGCCACTCTGTCTGACAATAAATTTATTCGAAGCACGACCACCAAATGCACGAGAAATGTACATAATAAGGCCATTTGGCGCAATTGCCACAAGAAACTTTACAGTATTATGAGCTTTGTATGAACTGTAGGTTTGGCCTCGTGGCTTTTGTTTGGTTGGCCTTTCAAGTGCAACCTCTGTGCAATCGAATATACATGTAGTGGTTTGAAAACCATTTTCTATGAATGCACTTGGCATAGTGCTCTGAATACGGGATCAGCCAGATTACGACGTATTTCATGATCTCTTTAAGCGATTTGAGGACATTCTTGAATATATTGCACACAGAGGATGGTGCAATACAAAATCTCGATGCTAGGTCCCTGTAAAGAAGGCCAAGCCTCAAGCGCATCAGTGTTAGAAGCAGCTGGTCTTCTGTGTGAAGTTGTGAAGGCCGCAAAGGTGGCCTCTGAATGAGCAGTGCGAGCTTCTTAAATATCTCTGGCGATACCCCTGTGTAGAATCGTAGGTCAGCTGCAGTCATCTTTTCCAAAAGTGGTGCTCTGATATTTACCAACTTTAAAGGTGCAGAATATGTGTGATGGGCAGTTGCCATATCTTCCCACTGTGTAGCTGCGTCCACTTTGCACACCTGGAAATAGTTACAGTTCTGATTAACACACAGTCTGAATGCAAGAAAAAAATATACCACTATATAGATAAAACGGAAGTTTGCTTTATGAAAGACCTACTGACTAAGCAAAATAATTTGAACTCACAATGAATAATAGAGGCAAGTAGAGGGTAGTGCAAGAAATGCACTACCCGTTTCTTTAAATGATCATCACAGTAAGGTCCCTCACCAGGTTTAGGCATTGCAAACTAACAAGTCCAGCATGTAGATCCTGTGGTGGAAATCATGCCTGCAAAGTATTAGACAGCTGCATGGCATGAAAACAGCTGAACCTTCAAAGAGACACCTGCACGCCCTTCCTCTTGAGGTTGGCCCGCATACACGCAGCAGTCAAGGAAACACACTGGTGCCTCTACGCAAGATGCATTGCGTGCAACGTTGCAGATTGTGCCGCGTGACTTCACTAAGTTAAATGCAGAACACGACACCAGGAGTGTGCCCCACAGGAAAAAAGAAGGAAGCAGGGCTAGTGACAAACCTTTCGCAGTCCCTTGGCTCTGGTATCAGAGAAGGCAGTAAAGGAATGGCATTTGCAGACGATAATCTAGGTACAGAAAGAGTCTACGCGGGCAGTGAAACTTGCCTCATGGCATCATGGTAACGGGCTATCTAAAGTTCTTGCATCTACTGTAATAATGAACCAATTTAAAAATTATTTCGGTAAGATGCTCCCTAGGGAGACAGTGACCTACAACTTAGTGTGTATAACCAAAATTTACAGTGGGGCATTGTGAGGGGCCCTTTAAAGTTTGAAGCAACTAGTTGCAAAGCATGCGTAAGGCTGGATTCAAATGCTTGAGCTTGAGACTCAAATTTGCTTTCTCCACAACTGAATGTTCTCACAGCAGCAGCCTATTTTATGTCCCTGTGATCTCCGTTTAACGCTGCCCTGCATCAATCGATTCCCGGTAGCGCCGGCAAATTTTCTAATTTCATCGCCCCACCTAGAGATCTGCCGTCCTCGACTGCGTTTCCCTTCTCTCGGCATCCATTCTGTAACCATAATGGTCAATCTAACCTACACATTACGTGACCTGCGCAGCTCCATTACTTTCTCTTAATGTGAATTAGAATATCTGCTATCCCCGTTTGTTCTCTGATCCAGACCGCTCTTTCTGTCTCTTAACAATATGCCTAACATTCTTTGTTATATCACTCTTTGCACGGTTCTTAACTTGTTCTCAAGCTTCTGTGTCAGTCTCCAAGTTTCTGCCCCATATGTTAGCACTGGTAAAATGCACTGATTGCACAACTTTCTTTTCATCGATAATGTTAAGCTTTCACTCAGGATCTGACGTTTGCCGTATGCGCTGCAACCCATCTTTAATTTCTTCTGTAAATTTCCTTCTCATGATTAGGGTCTTCTGTAATTGATTGACCTAGGTAAACACTCCTTCACAGACTCTAGAGGCTGACTGGCAATCCCGAACCCTTCTTCCCTTGCCAGGCTAATAATATAATTCATAATTACCTCTTCACGTGATGCATCTGGATCTGTTTGTGATAACATGGCACCATCACCAGGCAAAGTTCTAGGCACCTACAAGTAGATAATACTGTTATGACAATGTTGTTCAAGGCAGAATTAACTGCTACCTCTTCACATAGTATATCTGGCTGCTTTTGGAAACAGAAGTGTGTTGTCAACACCAGTTTCAAGTATATGCAATTAAGTGATATACTACACTGCATTGCTGCTGTCTGAAACAACTAATCAAGACAAATATGAACGCTGCTGAAGCCTTCTTGCCAAAGGTGAAAAACAAAACAAATATTTCTATACTAGTGTCTTTTTTTTTGCGAACATACAAGTGGGCTCTTCAACAAAACTACCATCCCTTCACATTTTGACCCAGGACATTTATAACCAATAACTGTTACTACCGTTGCGAAAATAACCTAGGGATCATTGCTACCACTGTGAAAATAACCTTGGTACATAGACCTCAGTGCACCACGTGTCATTTTCCCACCAAAGCTGCTGCAAGTTCGGCTGAGGTGCAACTACTGTACCAGATTCAGAAAGTAGATGCAGCTCTCTGCAAGGGAGGGGCTAGGCATTGACATAACGTTTAAAATAGGTTTAAAATGTGGCAAGCACCCATGAACGTGCACTTTTTTTGTCTCAGTGTTTCTTTTTATCCACTTTCTTTGTATGAAACATTTTGTCTCCAAGTGTTATACTCAAGCTGTATCATGTTGACTTGCCTGATTGTCACCTAGTGAAGGTTCCACACTTTCATCCGACACAATATCCAATTGTGGCTGCAGATAAAAAGAGATGCATTAGCAATGAAGGGTCTGCTTTTGACTGCTCTTTTTATGTCGAAATGGGGCTTTGCAGCACCGACTTCATCCTACACATCCGCATCCATGCTGTGGTGCAGCATGATGTGAAACCGCAATACAAAACCAGTATCAGAAAACAATAGAAAATTACTGACATGCTGGGTAGTAAGAATAACCTTCAATGCACCTGCAGACGCAGCAGATATGTCAAAAATGGTACATTGTTGAGGTTGAAGGACCTAGGCAAGAGTAAAAAATATTATTCGCAGATATTTTTATGTTACCTTATTACATTTGCAAGGTAGGGAAAAACTGATGTTATGCATTTCTGAACCACAGCCTACTGTGTTCTGAGGTAAAGACACCAACAGGATAAATTTGCAGCAGGCATCACCTTAGAAAATCAATGAAAAAGACGCTAAATGGATTGCCCAGGCTAAGCGACTTTCTATCGCTTCAAAAGACTAAATATCTGATAATTCAAAAAGCTAACCTTATTCATGTCTGTTGTGGATTAATTACCCGCTGCTGTTCATAGACTCTGTCAAATTGTGTTGAGTGCAATAGGATCGATTTTGAGTATGCGAAAGTTTGTATGAAAAACAAGAGTCAGAACCCACAAATATTTTTTTTAATGTGATGAAATAACGCTTTGCACTGTGACGGTGTACCTATTCTAAGTCACCTGCTGTGGCACCTGTTGTGGTGGCAAATGTCATGGCAACTTCCATGAGTGATGTAATGGGTACAATTCCACAAAGTGAAGGCTGCACAATAACGTGTAAAAACAGGTGCATTTGTTTTTTGTTTACTAATGCGAGACCACAAAATAAGTTTACTTTATCACTGTTTCTTTTGGGCCTTAGGTCAAAGCATAAGTGAAATAAATGCTTTTCTAGAGTAAATGTTTCACAACTGCTAAACAAGCTGTTCCTTGCAGCATGGGCGTGTGCCAGCTGCATAAATTAAAAAAAATTGATTTCTGGAGTTTTACATACCAACACAAAAATATGATTATGAGGCACGCCGTAGTAGGGGACTCCAGATTAATTTTGAACACCTGGGGCTCATTAATGTGCCTCCATAACGTTGCGACGTTCCAATTAATGTAATATACACAATGGTAGGTGTTATTAAATTACTTGTGCACATGCGTGCACTGTTGCACATGAGATTACTTACATAATCAATGGGTGCGCATGGCTCCGGCTGTGCCAACTCCACTTCATCTCCAGGAAGCTAAGATAAAAAAAAATCGGCGAACGCAAACATCAAGATCACACGGTACCAAAATGCGCTGCCAAAAAGAGAATAACGGCTCTAACGCTCTTTTACGTCAAGTCATCAAAGTGTATTGAACAAAAGAGCTCACGCGATAGCAGCATCGGCGACAAAAAAGTTGTTTTACATGAGAGCGCTGCACACGCCTGCAAAGATATCGCGCTCAAAACAAAGCGCAGCACTTCCTCATTAACAGACCGGTAAAATAATTTTGACACGTACCCTTCGTCTCTTCGTAGGCACGTAGTCGCCTCTCACTATTCGTCGTCGCCCGACTTTGACCTGCGCAAGATATGAGCGTCACTTGCGACTGTTTCTTCGAGAAGGAGCGTTCTCGCTTGACTAGCAGCAGGTTACGTAGTACATACACACCTTCCGCTCATAGCCGAGGCTCCTCATCGGTGTCGGGTTCGTGTCGGTACGTTCGCCAGAAACGAAATGTACCGAGCATACCCGCGAACTGTCGGACGGTAGGAAGTCCTTCCTGTTGACGCTCGCAATCCACAAACGCCGATGCTCTGGGTCAGCAGGAAAACGATGAAACTTGACGAGTTCGCAACCACAAACACGCCGTGGCTGATGATGCACGTCGCACGTTTGTTCCGCCAACAGCTTCCTCTTTCTATAATTATTCGTACAGCCGAAGATAACGCAGTGGTTCCCCGATGACCTGGTGTTAGCTGACATCGCATCAATATTCCGCAGGATGTGCTAAAAAAATAAACTGTTCACATCCAAGCAGCAGCACATGCATACCGTGCCGAACCACGCCGTTTCGCCCAAGCCAGAAAGGAGGAAAGGCGCGTGTTGCCAGACTTTCCTCCTCGCCCGATGAAACGCTCTATAGGAGGTTGTGGCCAAGTACTGCACCAGGGTGGCCAATCCTGCACTGGTTAGGGAGTGCGTTACCGGTACTGGCCACCGGGATCAGGCCACACCCTAGGCCCATTTATGCAATTTTATCAACACCCGGGTATTTTTTTAATCCGGTGGAAAATTGCGCGGCACCGGGATTCGAACCACGGACCTCTTGCACGCGAGGCGGGTGTAATACCTCTCTGCCACCGCTGCACCCGAGTGAATATGCCGACTGAATATTCGCGACTAATACCGACAGAATATTCGCGATTTAACCCAGATGCTCCTTCAACGGCGCCTTGACGACTAAGACATGACAAGATTTGCATGTGTTCACGGCTTGCGAGTGACTGCACGCTAATGCAGAGTCGACCGCTGCACGAGAAATAAAGTGGGCAGAATAATAATGGCATGACTACAGCAAAGTGACCGATATGGCATGGGGTGGAAAAAACGCGATAAATAAATGAAGATGATATAGCGATAACGACGCGCTATATACATAAACTATCTTGTCAGCCCTGTACACGGATGGCAAAATGAATGCTGATTACGTCGTAGCCACATAAGGGCGCTTGCGTTGGAGAGCGGGTCGTTGCATGCGTACATCACCTGTCACCCATGGCCGCTTGTCTTTGCACTGTATCCAGTGCTGGTCAGCATATACCCGAAAGTCAATCCCGTATGAAAACTTTGAATGCCCAGCAGAAAACACTGCACACGTTGCCAGTGTCATTTATCGAGTGGACCAAGTTGCATATTAGTCAACACGACAGCAGCAGCCAGTAATTAAGTAGTGAGGGAGAAAATCTAAAGAATATTCGATTTGAAATCTACTATTTTTGTAATTAGTTTGCCTATGCCTACGTGCGAAAAAGTAGAGAAAAGGTTCTCGGAGTTTAGAAACTGCCTTAGCCGTATATGATACACAATAAAATGAGTGAATCATAGCTGCAATTCTGTTTACTGTATACTGTACTGTTCTGCAATACTGTATTGTATGAGAAACTCTATAAGGATACTGTATGATGTATGGAGACACTGAAAGCGGCTGCCATTAAAAGTATGCTAACGAAACAAGAATTCTCAAGGGAAGGTGAAAGTAGTTCCCACTATCTGCAACAGCAGCAGGTATTGTACCCGTGTTTCACTGTGACATCACTTGAGTGCGAGTGCTATAACGTTGGCTGCGTTCCTACTTTTCACTTACAAGTGTCTGCGGAAGTTTTGATCTTCTCTAAGTTATTGTCTTTAATATAAAATGTATGACAAATAACCATTTTATTTTGTTAAGAAAACATAGCCAGTTGTATATCACGTGTTAGACTGCGCGAACTTTACAACTAAGTGGGTTTTGGTTAAACAAAGTTTTCAGGTTGCATGATTGCTGGTTGCAATGAAGGGCCTCTCTAATTATCAGCATGCAAATGCCAGCAACGTGTAGTGTTTATTGTAAAACTACCATAGCATGCAGGCTAATACGAAAATTGTCGCACCCTACTTAGTCCTCAATCAACTAGAATATTTGGAAATAATGTGATAAAGGAAGTATAACCACAAAAAGAAATACTCAATTATCATTTATCGAGAACAGCGCGTATTGAACCAGCAAACCTGACATTTCAGTAATTGCAGCAGAGCTCTGCATAGACTAGAATAATGAGCGACCGGTGGGATATTCATACCTAATAACTGTACACTTATCCATCTTTTTTTTAAGGTACTTATGGCTGATTTAAACACCTAAAGCTTTGTGTGAATAAATAAACCGCATGAATTTGTTTTGATAGCTGTAGGCGTAATAGTGTACTTTGGTGAAGAACGTATGTCACAAAAGGTAGTCTCGCAGCTCCGAATATATTCCTTTATTTTGTGCGGCACCTTGCTGCAGGAGCAAACTGAAAGCTGAATTTTGTGTCCCTGTAGATTTCATGCGCATATCCTGCCGATTAGATAAATTTAAAATGATTTGCTTGCGTATAGGCTTGTGTGCAAAAACATAGCATGATGTTCACTTTGAAGTTATCAATCAAAGCTTTTGCTCTTTCTTGCGCCTTGCTTTGATTTATTTAGAAGTGATGTTAACCCTCTCAGGAGTGTCATTACAGAGAAGCAGCACATTTTGCATACAGACGTTTCTACATACGTACAAGCATACATACATATACATACATATATATACATATATACGTATATATACATATACAAATATATATATATATATATATATGATAGGTAAAACAACCAAACAACAAGAGACCTAATAACCTTAGCTGACGGTAAAGCTAACCATCAGCATTGTTCACACAAATGCACATATACTAAATGCTTGAACTCAGCATTTGTTGTATTAATCACATCTTTCAGAAGCCCGTTTGGTGCCTCAGTTACATGAGGAAAACATGAATACAAAAAAACATTGTTCGAGCAGGCTAAGACCGAAGCGCTCGCGTATGATTCAACCTCTTACGTCGTTTCCCAGGCAATAGCGAGTAGTCATTCTTTTAATACTACAATTGCCTCGGATCAATTGAACACAATATTAAACCTACTTTTAAGCCAGCGTTTGTTTAACGATTCTAAATGACACAAACCAAACATCGCTGTAACTGAGTCATTCTTTGTTTACGTTGAGCGTATAAAGAGGTGTTCATTCTAACTTAGTTTTCAATATTTTCTCAGTAGGACGCCAGACAACTCTGAATATTCTATTATCGTACGTATAAACGTGTTAAAACTGTTTGTTTCTCTGCTGGCCCCAAGCTTACCTTTTTCCTTAGAAAATCTAGCCACCATGACGACTTCGAGCATACATCATCAATATTTGTGTGCCACTTTAAGATATACGCAAACATAACGCTCGGGTATTTTAAAGCATCTACTATCAACACGGCGTGATTCCTGATGTGATTACAAATAAGGTATTTTTGCGTAAATTGAAAAATCATCTGCAACAGTTTTAGCATTACAGGTGTTTTGCTGTCGCTGCAATATCAAAAATTTAAATCAGGAACCGTACCGGCCCGAGAAGTGAGTGCTGCGGGACTCCTGAAGATACTTGCAGTGAACCAGAAACAACATGTATTTTCATGTATTGTTTTCCTACAGCGCTAAACGACAAGATAAAGAGAACACAGACCACAGCGGTTACTAACAACCAAGTGTTGTCACTCTTTCAGTCAGTATAGATCCTCGTATATTCTTTCATGCCGTGCTTCTAGTGACTAATCTCTCCGAAGATGATTTGTCGCTTTGCATGTGTAAGAATCAAATCGTTGGGATCCTTGTATTAAGAGAAAGCAGGCAACAAATTTGTTCTACTATAAAAGCCTATTGAATAGTTAAATTTTCTGATGAATCATGATTTTCTGCTTAGGCTCCCGTACATGTTTGTACGAGCATATTATCTCCAAAAGTGGCGATTGGAAAGCTTCCTTCCTTTTATTAGCACTTTTGTACAGCTAAAATGACTAATCTCGCCGAAGTAGGCGCCTAGTTTTCAAAGCGTAACAATCACATGGTTAGATTCCTTGCATTATGAGAGTGGTAGCAAAAAAACTTGTTTTCCATAAATAGTCAATTTAGAAGTTGAATATTCTGATGAACGATGAGTTTTTGCTTACGCTTGAGTACATTATTGTACCAGCAGGTTATCCTCAATAATGCCCAATTTCAAGCTTCCGTCCTTGTATTTGCTTTCGAGTAGTGCTGCTGATGAAAATCTCACGGAAGAAGACTCCTTGTTTTCAAAGTGTAATAATAAAAGCCGTAGGTTCTTTCTAGTTGAGTAGCACGGAGGGAACTTGTTTTCCAAAAATCGTCCCTTCCGTCGTTAAATTTTGTGACGAGCCATGATTGCGTGCTTATGGTCCTGTAAATGTTTATAAGACCGGATTACCCTCGATAATTCCGATTTAAAGGCTTCCATCCACATATATTATTTCGCTTATTACAGCTAACGTCTAATCTGGACGACGATGATTACTTGTGTTGGATGTGTAGCCATCAAAGCATTAGGTTTCTTGTATTGTGAAAGACCGGGACAATGTTGGGTTCCAAAAAAATACTATCTTCAATAATTCAAAATCAAGAAGGGGCCTGACAGATGGAATAGCACACTGTGGTATAAGGTTTATAAGCAGAGATAACGTGCCTCAGAAAGCCTTGTCAACGTTTCGATAGGAGGACCTATCTTCGTCCATGACGGCCTCATCGTACTCGGCATGTGAGTTTTAAAGTGTTAGTGCTGCAGTGATGACACATGCGTTGAGCTACTGGGGCTAAAGTGCCTTGAAAGACCATGCCGCTGCCATCCAGTTACACCATGCATTCATCCCCAGAGTCCTTGGTGCCATCTTAACTACTTCAAGATTATTCCACGCATTTCTGCTATGCTACTAAGTACGCTCTATCAAATCATGTTTCTTTTTTTCGTCGTTTGTGTTAATCGCGCACTGGCTGCCTGACCGGCTCTTCTGAAGCCACAAAAACATGCCCCCGACGACACCACCGATGCTCCCTAACCTCTCGCTTCCCCAACGCCCTCCCTTGCCCCACCTCCTCTTTTTTCTGGTTCTTTCTTTCCTTTTTTTCTCTTGGTGTCCCCCCCCCGTATTTTTCTTCTTTGCTTTTTTTTCTTTTCTCCCTGCCTTCCCACCACGCTCCCACTCTTGTGCCCTCGTCTTGGGCACCACGCTCACAGAGGTCAGGTGACAGTGCTCATTTTCTCTGAAGTCTCTCTCTTTCTTTATAACCAACAGGCACCGAGAACAACCACACGCGACGTCACTGCACTAACTATTTAAAATTAACACGCCGAGGATGACGAGGCCGCCTTTGACTAAGATAGGTCCTGCTATCGAGACGTTGGCTTGTCTTTCTGGGGCATCCCCACCCTATCCCTCTTTATAAACTTTATACTACAGTATCTTGAACAGTTGAATTTCTCATGAACCATGACTTCCTTCTTTTGCTTTTTTACACATACGTAGTAGGGCATTACCCTTATTATTTCCAATTTTAATGCATGCTACCTCGTATTTTCTGTCGTTTAGTGCTGCTAATGAGCCATTCCGCCGAAGATGAGTCCTTCTATTGCAAGTGTAGAAATCAAAGCGTAAGGTTACTTGTCTTAAGAGAGAGCAGGCAACAAACTTGCTTTCAAAACATTGCCCCTTGAATAGTTGAATTTTGTAAGGAGCCAGCAATTTCGTGCTTATGCTCCCGTGCATGCTTGTGCGAGCGAATCATTCTGGATAAATCCCATTTCAAAGCTTCGTCCTCGTATTTTCTTTAGTGTAGTGCTCCTGATGTCTTATGACGCCTAGGCTGGTTCATGCCTACGAATATTTTTTATTTCTAAACATGAAAGCGTTAGGTTCCTTGTAGAGCAGGCAAAAAACTTCTTTTCCAGAACTAGTTTCTGGAATAGTTTAATTTCGGGATGAACTGTGATTTCGAACTTACCAATTCGTGCATGTTCGTACGAGTGCATTATCCGCGATAACTTGATTTGAAAGCTCGCGTACTCGTGCTTTCTATCGTGTAGTGCTGCTAATAACTAATCGCGCTGAACACAATTCCTCGTATAATATGTCCAACAATGAAAGTGTTAAGTTGCTTGTATCATGAGAGGGCAGGCTACAAAGGTGTTTTCGAAAAATAATCTCTAGAAGGTTGAGTTTTGTGATGAACCATGGTTTCGTGCTTATTGTTATGTATATGTTTGTACACTCCTAGTGAAGTCCTGCATAGCGTCCTCCGAAAAACTGGTACTTTCTCGGTTCATCCCCGGCTACCGCACATACACGTGCTTTCAAGCGAGATCATGCGTGAAAAAATGTGGCTACTGAGGAAACGCAACGTTTACATGGAGCCCTGGAAATTTGCCACCAATAAAGCGCGCAGAAGCATTGAGAGAGCGTTACAAAGCTAAGGGCTCAAGGAGTGACGAGGGAGATGCCGTGAGGGAGAAAGAAACGCGAGAGTCAAAGGAGAGGAGGAAGAGACAAAGAAAGAAGCCTTCCCCTCTGTGCGTAAACACTAAAAACGTTTGCACCCTTTGTAGTCTCTATTTGCCACACAACAATAATCGTCATCTGTCTTGCGCGCATTACCTTTCTTGAAATAGCCGCGCTCTTACTTTTCTGTCCGGAATGCCCTGTCATACTGACAGCGCGCATGCCGTTCATGACTTGGACGTGCCGGGTTCGCACCGTTAAAGAAAGGAATTGTGGCCAAGACAGATGACGATTACTGTTGTGCTGCAAATATACATCCTAAAGGGTACAACTGTGTTTAGAGTGTAGCTTTGACAATGGAGGAGGAGGAAAGATTGAACCGGCCGGGAAGAAGCAAAAACATGGCATGAGCTGGCGGACGAAGCGATTGTTTTCCGTGACAATTATCGCCATTTCTTTGTACCAGCGACGTTCTGCCACTGTGTTCGCCTTCTGAAGGCATCTGGCCGCGTCGATGAACGCTCTCGGGGGTCTCAGTGATGTTCAGATGCGCCGATGTTGCCGGAAATTGTAAGAAGCCAGTGCTTTCAACTCGTGGGAGTGCGACCACAGGGCGACAGTCATAAGCGGGGAGACTTCTTGGATTTTGTGGCGAATGGACGTGCTTTCGGGGCTCTGTGGCGACGACAAAATCATAAGATTTTGTGCATGCTCTGAGCTTGCTTCTGTTTCTTTTGGTGGCTTTTTGCATTTAAATAGTAGTTGGGGGGTTTTCCTTTTCCTTCCTTTTCTTTCCTTTTTTGTCTCTCGTATTTCGGGTGCGCGGATGTGCTTCGTGTACATTTGTTTTGCCGGATGATTAGAGCGTCTTTTCGTGCCAATTGTTCCAACACATGCAGCCGAGTGGGACGTTGAGTGTTTGTAGTCTTTAAATAGTAGCTTGGAAGTGGCAAGACAAATAGCTATTAGTGGTTTTACTGTGCGTGTTTGGTAGAAAATGAGAGCATGGCTGCGTGGTTGAGCGCGTGTGAGAGTGTGTCATACCTTCGGTCTCCGCGGCATTGATTGTTTTTGAAACACTGGTAAGAGTTGCTTTGCGGCATTTTGAGGATTTGGATACTGTGCGTATCGTTTTTTTCTAAAAGGCACGTGCTCTGCATTGATATAGTATTATAGTATTTGCAAAAGCCGTGCAATACATGGCGAGAAAGCCGGTCAAGCAGGCAGTACGGGGGGGTTCCTCAAGGCAGATGAGGAGACAGATGAGAATGGAGAGGGCGTAGAATAAACCGGCACACAATGTGATGTCGATACTGGGCTGCAGAAAATGGAGGCTTTCCAGGAAGAGCTTCTCAAACAGGTGCATGAGCTCAAAAATGAGCTAAACAGGGAGCGTGAGGCACGGAAGCTAGTTGAAAAGAGACTTGAAGCAGCCTAGGAAACGCGAACAGGGCCGCCATTGTGACCGAGATGGCGCGTGACTATGCGCGCGACAGGCGCGGGAGGGTCAGAGAAATACGTGGAACGCAGGCAGGGTGATGAAGGGTTAACTACAAATAGCAGCACCTACCTTGAGGCCGCTACGCGGAAAAACCAGGAGCCCCGGGGACAATGCCCCTTGTCGAGTCCGAATGACGCGTAAAATGACAAAGGGAAGCCGGGACAGGTAGGAGAGAGTGTGGAAAAGTCAAAGCCTTAGGTTCCTTCCATTTTGAAAGAGCAGGCGAAAAATTCTATGTTCCAAAAGTTTTCTCCTGTAGTTCAATTTTGGCATGAACTGTGTTTTCGTGTGGATCCTTCCTTGCAGGTCTGTTCGAGCATATTGTCAACCATCATTCCCTTTAAAAGGCTTCCGTTCTCGTATTTCCTTTCGTGTAGTGCTGCTAATCCTCAATCATGCCAAAGGTTATTCCTTCTTTTGCTTCTGTAGAAATCAAACCATCTAGTGTTTGTATATTGAAAGAGCAGGCAAAAATTCCGTTCTCCAAAAGATTCTACTCAATAGTTGATTTTTGGGATGAACAATGATTTCGTACTGATTCTTCTTTTCAGGTCTCTACGAGGGGATTGTTAACCATATACACGATTTGAGAGCTTCCGTCATCGTATTTTGTTTCGTGTAGTGCTGCTAATGATCAATCACGCCAATGGTAATTCCTTCTTTTTCATGTGTAAATTCGAAGCGTTTGGTTCCTTGTATTTGGAGAGAGCAGGGAAAAGATTCCAGTTTCCAAAAGTTGTCTCCGAAATAGTCGAATTTCGGTTTGACCCATGATTTCGTGCTGATCCTTCCTTACAGGTCTGTACAAGGAGATTGTCAGCCATTATTTCCTATTGAAAGCTTCCGTCCGGGTGTTTTCTTTTGTGTAGTGCTGATAATGACCAATCTCGCCAAAAACGACTTCTTTTGCATGTGTAAAAGTGAAAGCAATAGGTTCCTTTTATTTTGAGAGATCAGGCTGAAAATTATATTTTGCAAAAGAGTCTACTCAATTGTTGAGTTTTGGAATGAACAATAATTTCGTGCTGATTTATCCGTACATGTCTGTACGAGTGGATTGTTAACATTAATTCCCATTTGAAAGCTTCCGAGCTCAATTTTGCTTTCGCGTAGCGCTGCGTATGACAAATCTCGCCGAAAATGATTGCTTCATTTGCATGCGTTAAAGCCAAAGCCTAGCTACCTCGCATTTTGACAGAGCAGGAGAAAAACTCTATCTTCAAATAATGCTCTCTAAAATAGTTGAATTTCGGCTGATTGTCAAACATATTTCCCTTTTTAAATCTCCTGTCCTCTTATTTTCATTCGTGTAGGTCTGTTATTCCCTCTTTGGCATAAGGAAAAGTCTAAGCCTTAGGTTCCTTTTATCTTGAATAAGCAGGCTAGAAATTCTGTTTTCCAAAGGTTGTCTATTCAATATTTGATTTGCGGAATCAACCATGATTTAGTGCTGAACCTTCCTTACAGGTCTATACTAGCGGATTGTCAACTGCATTTGCCATTTGAAAGCATCCCTTCTCGTATTGTCTTTCAAGTAGTGCTGCTAATTATCAAGCAGAGCAAAGGTGACTCCTTTTTTCCATGTGTTAAGTTCAAAGCATCAGGCTACTTGTAATTTGAGAGAACAGGCTGAAAGTTCTATTTTCCAAAAGTTGTCTTCTGAACAGTTGAATTTTGGTATGAACTGTGATTTCACGCTGATCCTTCCTTACAGGTCTGCATCAGCAGATTGTCAACCATAATATCCTTTTCAAATTTTTCATCCTCATATTGTCTTTTGTGCAGTGCTGCTAGTGATAAATCACGCCAATGGTGATTCCTTCTTTGGCATTTGTAAATGTCGAAGTGTTAGGTTCATTGTATTTGGAGAGAGCACGCAAAAAAATTCTATTTTCCCAATGTTGTCTCCCAAATAGTTGAAATTTGGGATGAACCATCATTTCCTGCTGATCCTTTGTTACAGGTCTATAGAAGCGGATTGTCAACCGTAATAGCGATTTCAAAGATTGCACCCTTGTATTTTCTTTCGTGTAATGCAGCTATTGATAAATCACGCCAGACGTTATTCCTTCTTTTGCATGTGTAAAAGTGAAAGCGTTAGGTTTTACGTATTTGGAGAGAGCAGACAAAAGAAAATCGTTTCCTAAAGTTGTCTCCCATATAATTGAATTTTGGGATCAACCATGATTTTCTCCTGATCCTTCATTACAGGTCTGTACGAACGGATTGTCAACCATAATAATCATTTGAAAGCTTCAACCCTCCTATTTTCTTTCGTGTAGTGCAGCTAAAGCTGAACCACGCCAAAGGTGACTCTATCATTTGTATTTGGAAAAGTCAAAGCGTTAGGTTCCTTGTATACTGAAAGAGCAGTAAAAAATTCTGTCTTCCAGAAGTAGTCTCATCATTAGTTGCATTTCAGGACTAATAGTCATTTCGTGCTGATCCTTCCTTACAGGGCTGTACAAGCAGATTGTCAACCATAATAGTTATTTGAATGCTTCTACCGTCGTGTTTCCTTTCGTGTGGTGCAGATAATGATCAATCACGTCAAAAGACATTCCTTAGTTTGCATGTGACAAATCAAAGCGTCAGGTTACTTGTATTTTGAAAGAGCAGGCAAAGAATGATGTCTTCCGGAAGTAGTCTACTGAAAAGTTGATTTCGGGATTATCAATCATTTCGTTCCTATACTTCCTTACTGGTCTGTAGGACCACATTGTCAACCAATAATCCTTATAGAAAGTTTTCGTCCTAGTATTTTCTTTCGTGTAGTGCTGCTAACGATCAATGAAGCCAAAGGTGATTCCTTCTTTTGCATGTGTAAAACACAAAGCGTTAGGCTCCTTGTATTTTGAGAGAGCAGGCAGAAAATTCTCGTTTCCCAAAGATGTCTCCTGTGTAAATGAATTTTGAGATTAACAATAAGTTTGCGCTGATCCTCCCTTACTGGTCTGTACGAGCAGATCGCCAGCCGATATTCCCTATAGAAAGATTCCGTGCTCGTAATTTCTTTGGTGTTAAGCTGCTAATGATCAATCAGGATAAAGGTGAGTCCTTTTTTTGCATGTGTAAAACACAAAGGGTTGAATTCCTTGTATTTTGAGAGAGCCGGCTGAAAATTCTACTTTCCAAAAGTTTTCTCCTTAATAGTTGAAATTAGGCATGAACTATGTTTTCGTGCTGATCCTTCTTTACAGGTCTGTTCGAGCAGATTGTCAACCATCATTCCCCATAGAACGCTTCTGTTTTCATATCTTCTTTCGTGTAGTGCTGCTAATGATCTATCATGCCAAACGTTATTTCATTCTTTTGCTTCTGTAGAAGTCAAACCATCTGGTTTTTGTATATTGAAACAGCTGGCGAAAATTCCGTTTTTCAAAAGAGTCTACAAAACATTTGAATTTTCGGATCAACAATGATTTCGTGATCATTCGTCTTTCCAGGTCTGTACGAACGGATTGTCCACCATAATAACCATTTAAAAGTTTCTACCCTCGTATTTTTTTCGTGTAGTTCAGCTAATGAACAATCACGCCAAAGGTAATTCATTCTTTTGCACGCGGTAAAGTCAAAGCGTTAGGTTACTTGTATTTTGAAAGAGCAGGCAAAAAATTGTCTCTTCCAGAAGAAGTATACTCAAAAGTTGAATTTCGGGAATATTAATAATTTGTGCTGGTCCTTCTTTAGGGGTCTGTATGAGCAGATTGTCAACCATAAACACCATTTTGAAGCATCCGTCCTCGTATTTTCGTTCGTGCGGTGCTGCTAAGGATCAATCACGCCAAAGGTGATTCCTTCCTTTGCATGTGTAAAGGTCAAAGCGTTAGGTTCCTCGTATTTGCAGCGAGTAGACAAAACATTCTATTTTACAAAAGTTGCCTCCCGTATATTTGAATTTTTGGGATCGACTATGATTTTGTGTTTATCCTTACTTACGGGTGTGTACGAGCGGATTTTCAACAATAATAACCATTTTAAAGATTCCACTCTCGTATTTTCTTTCGTGCCGTGCTGGTAATGATCAATTTCGCCAAAAATGACTGCTTAGTTCGCACGTGTGAAAGTGAAAGCGTTAGTTTTCTTGTATTTGAGAGAAAACGCTGACAATTCTATATTCCAAAAGTTTTCTCCTGAATAGTTGAATTTGGGGATGAACAATGATTTCATGCTGTTGCTTCCTTTAGGGTCTGTATGAGCGGATTGTGAACCATATTTTCTTTTGCAAAGCTTCCGTCCTCGTATTTTCTTTCGTGTAGTACTGCTAATGATCAATCGCGCCACAGGCGAATCCATCTTTTGCATGTATAGATGTGAGAGCGTTAGGTTCCTTGTATTTGAGAGTGCAACCAAAAAATATGTTTTCGAAAAATATTTGCTCGAATAGCTGAATTTTATGATGATCTATGATTTCGTGCTGATCCTTCCTTACAGGTGTGTATGAGTAAATTTTAGCAATAGTTCCCATTCGAAAGCTTCTGACCTCAAATTTTCTTTCGCGCAGTGCTGCTTATGACTTATCTCGAACAAAAAAAATGATGATTTCTTTTGAATGAGGTAATGTCAAAGCCTCAGGTTCTTCATATTTTGAGAGAGCAGGAAAAACTCTGTTTTACAATAATACTCTCTCGAATAGTTGAATTCCGGATCATATTGACCATTTAAAAGCTTCCGCCCTCTTAGTTTCTTTCGTGTTGTGCTGCTGATAATCAATTACGCCAAAGGTGATTCCTTCTTATGATGTGTAAAAGTCAAAACGTTAGGTTTCTTGTACGTTGAAAGAGCAGTAAAAAAATTCTGTTTTTCAAAGGTGGTCAACTCCAAAGTTGAATTTTGAGATGAACAATGATAGGTTTGTGCATCACACTGTCCTTGCCCAACCTCTACTGACGATCAACACCTGATTGAAACATGCTTATCCTGCAGTTACACTTTCTCAACAAAAAAACTTATTGGTATTTGTTGTAGTTGTCTTGAAACTATGCCATTTATGCTTAGTTGACTGTAGAACAAAAAAATTGCCTTATAAATTTTAAGAAACACGTGCAATATGCACGCGAGGAATCCCGCAATGATACCTTGTTCGCAATGTTACGGATATGAATGAAGCTCTAGTGGTCTTACGTGTTGCATTGCGGAAAAGAAAACCACATACGAAAATAGGCTATAGATATCCTCAACATAATTTGTTGCATATTTATCGGCACTATAATAAAAGGAGCGCTGTGCAGAAATTTCAATAGGTATAGAATGATTTGCTGGGTATTCTCTGAGTTGGCACTGAGTAATTAGTATATAATGTAATAAAACAGCAAAATATTGATAAAGAACGAAATTCCTTGTGGTATGTATTTTTTCAATAATCCTATCCATCATATCCATCCATCTTCACAGTGTAGAATGCCTCGCAATTTTTTGTTAAAGAGCGTTTCCGATCACCTAGGCGCTCAATAACCCATCGTCACGTCTGCCCCACGTGGACTTGGCAGCACGTCAATGAGATTTCGTCAACATCCCTGTTTTATTATATGTGCAAGGCACATTGTGCTTTATTGAGAGTTTGAATACCTTTTTCTTGGACATGGTGCGCAGAGGGCTACAAGCTTTCGGGAAGCAGAAAATGCCACGCTTAGCAGGTATTGGCCAAAATGATAAATTTGTGGGTGAAATACACGTATGATATCACATGTTGCCTTTAAATGTTCCTTCTTTCCTGCTGCTTTTAAGTTTGCTGTGTGAACTTCAGCTTTTTCAGCAATGTCTACTTCGTGTCGCGTCTAGTGACATTGACAAATGTGCCTATTGAAGCCAGGACGCCAGTGACACAAACGCTGTTTGCATAGACTTTTGGCTGCACATTGCTAGAGCAGAACTAGCGCACTAAAACGCGATAGCAATGTTCACATTTTTGTAGCTGTCATAAGTCTAAGGCTACAAATATTTCTTTTCGCGTGGTGGTATCTCCAGAAATGATGCGTATGCTGGAAAGTTAGGATGACATCAGCAAACTGTAGTCCATTAGCACTGCTGAGAAGGTCACGAGTGAATATGAGTCTTATGCTATTACGACCGAACATTTATGTACCATATGATACTGCTGCATAACAAATCCGATCACGTTACTTCGGCAGTACAAGGTAGTATTCTGCATACCTGCATATGTTGACCTTAGAGCGCGAGTCATGAACGTTATTCGAGGAGGGGTGAATGTCTCATGAAAAACACAAACACCAACTGGCCCAAGCAAGAGTTTTACTTGAGTACATTACAAACTATTCACGCTAAGGAGAAGTCAATCAATATTGCCTGTTTTTGTATGTGCGTTCGGCCATCAAGATCATTAGAGGTAGAATTGAGTTAGAACTAAAGTAATTATAAAGTTGTCTAGTCTCAACCCGGTAGAATGTTGAAATAAATTGGCATGGTTCCTATTAAACCAGTCACGCAAAGGTTACAAACACATTCTGATGGGGCACAGAGTGCTCAGCATTGAAAAGCCTGAGAGAATAGTGCTGTTATTACCCTGGACGGTTATGAACTCATCAGATTTCATAGCAGGGAGCGGGTCTTCCCGTGTCGCTTACTCAGCCACTTCAATAGAAAATGGTTGATTTACAATTGCCCCACGTCTCTTTTTCGCTTACGTTACTACGGGAAGCTATTTGGCTTTCGTGCGTTTTCCCCGTGTAAAACACAGCTTATATGGCGCACACTTTCTAATGGGCGTCGTAAGTTTGCGCAATTCCAGTTCCATGGACAGTCGCACTGCATTAGTCTTCACACGCGTGGCATTTATTTTCACTGCTACAACGTTCTTTTGATGGTCTGAGCGACCAAACCTGTCTACAAAAACAACTAACGTTAATTTGCTTCTTTGTAGCAACAATACTTAGTAATATGTTTTTATCACGCACTGACCCATCCTTGAGTCAATTTCTTGACCCTGACCTGAGAAGCGCTGAAGATATTAAAGCACCGCATTACTCCGATCCCCTACACCTGCGTGACATGGGTTCCTGGGCACGAGGGGTTGGAGGGGAACGAAGCGGCACACGCTGTTGCCCAAAGCCACACCTGCCGGGCCAACACTTCCTACTCTTGAGGCGCCTGGTCTGCGTCAGCGGAGGTAGAGAGTGAACCCATCCCCTACACTGGGATCCTTCAGCACCACAGGCTGGAACGCAGGGTGTATCCACAGCCTCACCCAAAGCTCACCGAAGAAAGTACCACACTCAGAAGACTACAGAGTAACACTTACACCCACGGAATACTCATTCACAGACTATTCTCAATGCTACAAGGATACAACTGCCCAATGTGCGGCTGACCGGACACCTTGGCGCACCTGAACCTCGAGAATACATGGCATCTAGATACAGACACATCGCCTTCACCAAAAGAATATAACGCCAGACATGAAAGTGAGGACCTTATTGAAACGTGGGAGGCCAAGCTTGTCTCCGAGGACCTGCAACAACAAAAACGATGCCACATCGCCAGGGTCAACGAGACAGCGATGGGCAGAGGGTTCCTGGAATGAGGAGACCTCCCAAGGAAAGTAGAACCGGGGCTTACCCCGGGATAGATTTTCCAAAATAAAAGTTTATTCCTCCTCCTCCTCTGGCCTTATAGCTCACGTATTGAAATATGTTGAAAATTACCTTGTGGTGTTGAAGGGAAGCAATATAAGGTTTTACAAAACAGTATCAGATGGTTTAGGTACGCTCGGTCGTATTGAAGTATGACTCATGCTTACTCGTAATCTGCTCAGAAATGATGATCTGCTACAATTTTTCGACCTTACCCAAGTTTTTCCCATATACGAGTTCGCTGCAGATAAGTTGGTAAGTTGCAGATAAGTGATAAGATAAGTTGACGCGCCAATAAAGATTTGTTGTCATGTAAATGTGACCACCCTAAGAATGTTAAGAACTTTGCCACGCGGCTCAGTGCATTGCGTCTGAACTAACGAAGTGCTGCAACCAAGCTATTCAACGAAGCTTTGCGTCAGCGCTGTCCCGGCTCTAAAAGGCAAGTCTTTCTAAGTCGCTAGTACTAGGCGTGAAGCTGACGTTGCTGTGAAGAGGTTGGTGAAGGAAACTAGAAGCAGCAGGAAAGAAAACAGCTTTTAAGGCGGCAGGTAACATCATATATGCATCTCACCTCCCAACACTTAAAGAAGGTGGCTTTTAGGAACGGAGTAGACATGGTATTCTCTGCTCCCGTAGGCTCGCTAGCCTTTGCGCATGCACCATTAGAAAAAAGAAACCCCAACGTGCAATAAAGCACAAAATACCATCCACACAACGTAGAATAGGGGCAGGTAATGAAGTACCATTGGAAGGCGGCTAAGTCTCCATGGCGGAGACGGGTCGAAGACTTAATTGGTGCCTAATGAGCGCTCGTTAACCAAAAGGGCACACACCTTGACTACTGCCAAGCGCGCTAGAAGGAAGAACTCGCCTAAGAGCCTAGAATGAACCTATACTAAAAGTCGCTATAGAGCAACTGGAGAGCTGGGAGAAGCATAATACATAAAGAAAAAATATTCAATGTGTATCAGTGACACATAGGCAGTTCTACAGGGAGGGAATGAAATGTACCTTCTAGATTATTGTCTTTAGGCTCGAGTGGATTTCACTGGGTCCATTTGCTCACGAGTTAAGGTGCATGAATCTAATTATCCATCACACCATAAATATGGGAGACCGTGCAACACTGGTCTCGTCCTCTTTCTTCATCCATGTACCTTGTTGCACCCATATTATATTTAGTGAACATATACCTAGAAACACAGCTACAATTACTGATAAATTTAAAAGCTTCACCATGCTCTGTAGGCCATACAATGAGATAGTAGAGAAACCACTGTGCTGCCCGTAAAGATGTGCGCACGTGAAATATAATCGCTATCAATTATAAACACTGGTATTTTATGCACACTATTTTATAACAGGAAAGTTTTAAGGTAAACGACATGCACTGGTAATGTTTTGGTTTTTGGCATTTGTTTGAGGGATGTCATGTTCAAAATTCAGAGCAATAATTTATTCATGATTGCAAGACCTGTTATGAGCAGCTTTAGCGACAGTGTGTGCTGCCATATAACCCGCATATTTATTAATTCTTTTATTCATACCTCGAATACTCTATTTAGGGTTTTACTTGAGGGGTGGGCATATTTCGGTCATATTTTCAATGAATGCCTTCAACGATGAATGACGGGAGTGGTGCATGGCTTCAGCAGGTAGACAAGTCCAGTGTTTCACTGTTTGAATGAAGAAATACTTAAGATGAGTTGATGATAAACAGCCTTTGAATGGCTATGACGGGATGAAGTGCGATGCGCAGGCATGATGTAGGTATGGTGAAGCAACGAGTGATAAAATTTGTAAAATAGGCATAATCTTCCTATTTTGCGGTTGTGCTCAAGGCTTGGAATGTTAAGTTAAGCTTAGTGACGCTAGTGTGGTAGGAGTAGTGAGAATAAATGAACCTTGCTGCACGATTATGTATGTTTTCCAGTGCTGTTGCCAGGTTTGATTGGTATGGGTCCCAGACTGAGCATGCGTATTCCAGTGTTGGTCGAACACTGTTAAATATGCGAGTTATTTACTGAGGGGAAGAATACGTAGTTGCGGCGCAGGTAGGATACTACACGATTGGCATCGTTGCTATGCTGGAGTTGTGTGAGCACCAGCCTAGATTAGTGGACAAGTTAATGCCTAATTACTTATAAGAAGTCACAGCATATATTTCGGAACCCGTGATAACGTAATGATTGGCGATGGTGGAAAGTAAGTAGTGAGGTTTCTTGACGTTGAGAGACATTAGCCAATTAGTACACCTAGTTTCACTGACTTTAGGGCTGGACTGGAGAGCACGAGAATCAGCGTCGTTAGTAACAGGACTATAGATTACGCAACCATCACCAAACAAACGAATTTTGGAAGAACAACCTCTCGGTAAGTCGGTAATGTATATTAAGAGGAGTAGGGGCCCCAGGACTGTGTCTTGCGGCACGCCGGAGATAACCAGTGATAAACTAGACGAGCACTGGTTAGCGCGAACAAACTGCTGACGGTTGGCCAGAAAGTTGTGTATGCGTTGAAGAACCCAAGGTTTGAACTTACGTGATGCATAAACACACGGCATAATAATGCCTAAATATATGCGCATCCGCACGGCTTTGCTTGAGCTGATGAAGCTGCCAACGGGGAGACGACGGCGAAAATTGGCTTGAAGTGCTCATATTGTTGTTATCGCAAAAAATTGCTTGTCCAGCAATGTTGTTATTACAGAGCATCCATACTATTTTCTTGTATGTTCTGCAGTTAAGGGGTATGTTACCTATGGTGCACCCTTCCATTTGAGTAAAGCTTCTTGAAAAATAGCTCGTTTGGCCAGTATTACTGGGAGCAAGTGCGCAGTACATTCCTTTTTGTAAAGTACTAAGAGCATATTCTTTAAAAGTATACTAACGATTCAACAGCTTGCGCAAAATTTTCCTAATGCAAATTTCGAGCATTGATCCCAGATCAAGAAATTGTGTTATAATATTTCAGCTTTTGTGCTGAACTGAAGGGGGTTTGTTACCGAACTTTTCTAGTTACTTTTTAGGAAAGGAGAGCGATGACCAACTCGACAGGGAATGGATACTGTGCGCAACCAGGAAGCAAAACAATTTTCGTAACCTGCTCTTCAGGTCTGTTTCTGTTTGCTAAACAATAACTTACGGTATATCTACTTGTCTATAATTTTCTCTGAGCAAATACCGATCAAAAACTTACAGTATTTCGCACACATCAATCTATTTTTCCTTGTTTTTTTTTGCATTGCAAGGCTTATGTCACCTAACCTTATATCGGACCACTGTGAAGAACAGTGTTACTGCAAACCCTTAAGTATCATTTAATTACGTTCAACGAGGAAGCAAGTTAATTGCGTTAGCCCATAACCGTACAGTATATTTTAAAATGTACACAACAATTTTATTTGTAAATGCTTCCAGAAATACCTAGTGTTAGCCTCAGTGTGTAATTTCGGTGAAATACCTTAGTGTGACAAACGCAATAAGATTTTTTTCTCCGCTGCCTAATTTGCTTAAACTGTTCTTCACCAGAATATGTTCAGTGCTGAACATACCAAGGACTGCTGCAAGTTGGGATGAATATATTTTTAATTATTATTGGCATTTGGCTGTCGATCCTGAAATCCCTTTCTCAATTCTTCAAAAAAAGGCGCAAATAAAACTTTGTATTACTGAGAATCAAATACACTTTTACATCGTCGCAAGAAACTGAATAGAGCTATTTTATAGTACGTTGCGTCTAGGTGCATGCAAGCCGAATTTACTGGTTCTCTAAGCACATCTGCATTTCTGCCTCTACATTGCATAATACATTGGGTGATCTCACAAATTTTGCAGGGAGTTACAGCCATAGATAGAGCTTCAAATATATATTTTGTAGCGAAAGTATCTATATAGTGAATGTTTATGAACTGTTTTGAAAGAAATCGCCTGTAACATGAAGCCTTAAACGACCAAAGTTAGCTATACAGTAAAGAAAGCGCTACGCGCAATATGCAACAAGAGGTGGGCTCTATCTCATATTACATAGTACACGTTTAACAGGAATTCAATTAAGAAAATCAGGTGAAAGAATTACTTTGCATGGAGTCGACACGAAATACGAGAGACTACTCGTATATAATGTTTCAACAACCATTGTACCAAACGTTGTGTTTACTCCTGTACGCTTGCATCAATCGTAATCTATCACACACTCGCCTGACTCAATTGCTATATTAGTACCACGGGTGTGAAGAAAAGCAGCACCAATGGGAATTCCCTTTACATCCTGGAGTCCTTTGCTACAACGAAAATATACCAAATAAGCAGCAACCTTATTAAGTCAGCGCATGCGCTTGTCAAGAGCCAAAAAGACACCTTTTAACCATTTAGAAAAGCGATGAATTCATCTAATGATCATAGAAGTGGGCTATCTGCCTTGCGCTATTTACTAGAAGACACTAACAGGGACGGAACGAACAAAAGAGGAAACGACGTGACATGGGGGAGCTCCTCCATGTCAGTTCGTACTCTATGCCCAGCCAGAGCTCGTGTCTTCCTCTTAGTCTCTGCAACTACATAGCGCAAGGCGGCTGAACCTTCTAGCGAAAAATAAATGCCACTATACTGCTAACCTTGCCGCGAGAAGGTCAAGTGGACCTGTATCAAGTTTCGTTTATTCATTCAAACTGCGCTCTTCTAACTTCCATGCAATAGAACGCTTTGAAGAGCGTGAAATGGGTCCTTAATGTCAGGAAGACAGAGCACACTTTATTGGATGCATCATCGTGGCGTATAAAATACTAATAATGAATTAAAACAGAAGCATTCACAATTTCTATAGAGTGAAGAAAGTATGCATTGGCAAATTTTTGCAAAATTTGCTAGGGTGCTTTCACTTGGGGTTCTGGTTGGTTAGACTGCTTTAGTGGTGCATTTCTTTTTCACAGACCCTAATATCTGGTTCATATGCTCGAGTAATGATTTACGTGAGTAAATTACCGCCACATATTCCTATGAAGGTAGCATTCATTATCGTATTTTGTCTTCTCTGCTGCGGTTAAGGACGCCTGTCACCAACACTGGTCCTGTTTTTCTCTAATGATTAGCTTTAAATAAGATTTATAACGAAATCTTTACATATGTAATGATTTCAGTGCGCAGAAAGAAAAGTTGTTTTCTTGAGGTGGCACACTTTATGAGTTTATTTTTGTGGGCATTATTACGGATAGAACGTTGCGTACAATTAAGCTTCACTAGAAGCCTGAACAAATTCCTATATCAGATCGTCCACCATTATATTTTATAGCATGGGTTGCCATGAAAGGCTTGTGTCAGCAAACCCACTATGCTTTACGTAGCACTGCTTCACAAGAATCATGACAGATGCGTGGCATTCTGACCAAGCAGGATGTAGATTTCATCAGTTGAAGTAATGTTGTGATGTGTTTCTTCTAATGAAAAAAAAACTACCTGATAAGTGCGTGATAAATTTGTGAACAGGTTTGCATAAGTAAAGTATCATCAGGAATCTTATCCTAAATGGGAGCGTCTGTGGCCGTAGCTTATCATGTGTACTCTAGTAAGCGCTATATTACAAAAAAGGTGCTAAAGTTTGTGCAAGTATAGTGGTGTGACTACGATTTTCTAGTTTTCATTTTGATGTCAGTGAACGGAAAGAACATTTTCTTTGTTATGCTGCTCTATTGGCGTGTTTAATTTTCATAATTATTTAAGGTCACGAAACTGGGACCATGCTTGTACGTGTAAAATACAACAAAATTCCTAATAGATTGCGTCCATTATCGTATTCTCGCATCTGTGCTTTGGTTGAATGATTTCTGTGCAAAACTGTAAATGTTGTTTCGATAGAAATTTGGGATAACCAATATGTCAGACCACTCGAATTGTGAGCAACGAGGAAGCAAATCAGTTTTGGTAAAAATTTGTGCTTGTGTGCTTTTGTTTCATGAAACTTTTTATTGCTCCCTTGTTCCCATGCCATTTAGTAAGTGTTCCTTACCTACGAACCAAAATTCCCACAAGAGCTTTTCAATAATTGAATTTTTGCGCTGCCATCAGGATTTATGTCACCCAAGCTTCTCTAGTCTCATTTCCTATAATGGCGTCACCAGCAGCAGCTCCCGCGCTCTTGGTACGAGCATGCGGGAAACTAATTTCTTTTGTTGAAAATTTTCTTGTGTTTCTTTTTGCTTAAGCCTATTTGTGCGTCATATATTTGCCTATCAGGTAGCCTGAACAAATAATCCGCAGAGAATAATACTAGAGGGCGTCCTTTCCCGTGTTTCTATATTTTTTTGTGCTGCACTGAAGGCATATGTCGCCAATGGTGCTGAGGTAAAAACAGTAATATTGCCTGACACCCAACTCATAAAGTACCGGCTTTTTTATGACTGAGGCAACAAAAAGCATTTTAAGTGATGAGCTGGTGTATTCCATTTTCTTGAACTATAATTATAGTTCATAGGATTGCATATATTGAAGCTTATACTCTCACAGGTGTATGTTCCGTTGGTTCCTGCTCGTGGCAGTTGGCGGATCTTCTTCGGCGGCAATAACGAGACTCTTGTTTGGTAGGATGAATATCTTTACAATATTCACATGTACAATGCCAGGTAAGAAATGAAGGTGTTACGCTACTCCAGTATGTAATCGCTCGTGTACACCAAATTCTGCTAATCTCACCCATTACTGCACGTGACACACTCGCGCACTTGCATTTCTCCCTCTTGCTGTAGCCGAGCATTGTTTCACAAAAGGGATGTCTCAACGCATTTTAAGGAAATTTTTCCTACTTTGTACGTGCATACTACAAGTCAAAATTTTGAAGAAAGTACGTCAGCATTGGCAATATTTTTTTGTATGGAAGTTATCAGAACTTCTGCAGCTTCCTTGAGCAGTATACCGTGACAAAAAACTTGTTCAGTTCCGCGTATTGTGAGAAAGCCAGAAGTATAGGCCAGCTTGAAGTGCTCTGCTGCTGTGTCCTAATTATTGGAATACATTACAGTTCATATACTTGGCTATAAGTTTGTACGGCTTCATTGCTACCAATAACTTCTATGAGCGACCGTACACCTTCATATTTTCACTTGTGGGCTGCAATTTTGGTGCATATCATGAAAGCTGTTCCCGTTATTCAGAGTAGATTAACCGGGAACCGAAGATCTTTGGTCCCTATTGAGAAATGCAGGAACTCGCTTACCTAAAATAAAGCAGAGCTAAAGAAGAATGTGTGGTAAAAGATAACCAGAAATCGTCCTTGTTGCCGTCACTAAAATTTCTAGATAGTTATGAGAAGTTATAGTCCCTCATTGCATAATAAAACGCCAATGCTCCTTGAAGTACACTGTTGTTTGGTTTTCATTATTCAGTGAAATTCTGTCAAGAAACACAAGGTGTCAAATATAATTCGTGTGATAGCTGAGCACTGGGTTTACAAATTCAGTACTTCACGCAGTAATAAATTAAAGAAAGATCGACTTTGGAAGTTTTCACGAGGATGGCTATAAATTGTGAATCTGGGTAAAACGGCAAGTAGGACTAAATTTTCGCACTACAAGTAACGTCGATAGTGTCAATTAACAGTGATGTTGTTCACGCAACATGCCGAATGTCAAGTGTAAGGCTTCTTCTTTTTGAAAATTAGGTGATCCGCAGGCTTCGTTGCAAAATTGCTCTACTCATTCTCTAGAGCCAATTTCAGCAGATGAATTCAAATCAACACTTACCGTCTTCGATTGACTGATAATTCACTTTCACGAATTTGTCTCTGTCATTGCGCTGATGTTCATAAAAAAGTCCCGCAATGGCATGCATAAGCTTTCTGAGAATTGGAATAAGAGTGTCGTTTCGTTGTAAAAATATTTCCCGCTGGGGTCTCATGTAGCATCGACCAACGAAATACCTGAAAATTATGAGAGGAAGCATTACACGCAGTCTATAAACGCAGGCTGCCGATATGTGGCAGAATCATTTATTTATCAATCATTTTTGCAACACTTTAGGTGCGTAAAAATTTAACGGCAATTAACGGGTTGACAATAATGCCATGAATGCAGATGCTACGGCAACGCACGAGGGACGTACCATAAGCCGTAGTGCTTTATTGTTGGTGGCGAAAAAAATATAAATCTGTTTGAACGTCAACATTCACATTGTGACAGGCATCGGAATGAATGCGCTTCTCACATCAGCGACGCAAATTTGCCAAGGATTTCTGGAAACACTGCTTTGTACGTACTACTGCGCACCCATGCCCGAAAAGTGTTTTGCGTCCACTATATATTGTTACACGCTATACGCACGCATTGAAGACCGCATCCTGCCGAGCATGGAATAATGTACCAGAGAGACGGCGAAGACGACGATCGGAGTAGAACTCGTGTTGTTCTGCCACCTAGCCTCCAGCTGTCTCTCTCTGGATATATTTTCCTATCCCTTTTGGCTGCTCTTATTGCCGTGGCATTTTAGTGGGAGGTGCGGGGTGCCCACACGGTCCAACGGAGCTCCGCAGTGGCCGACGCTTGGCTTTCTCCAAGATGGTGAAAGAGGGGTCAAAGCCCATTGAGGAGGCTGCAGCTAAATGACCCAGGCACATTGAGCGGGATGGACAACGTTGACACCGAGGACTGGCTACGCCTGTACGAGCAGGGAATTAAGAACAATCAGAGGGATGAGACGATCATGTTGGCAAACATATTATTTTACCTCAAAGGAACAGCGCAGCTGTGGTTTGAGAATAACGAAGAGGAAATTAGAAGCTGGGTTGCACGCAAGGAAAGGATGTGTTCCCTGTTTGGCAAGCGTGCAGGTAAAAAGGCAGTGCCAAAGAAGGAGCTGGTATCTTGTGCGCAGGCAGCGGCAGAGTCATACCTGACTTATATACAGGACGTGCTTGCCCTTTGCCACAAAGCGGACGACGGCATGGCGGAGTCTCAGAAAGTGGGCCATGTGTTAAATGTCATAGCATATGAGGCCTTCAATCTGATAACCTGCAAAGACTGCGATACCGTCAATGCCCTAATTTAAGAGCGCAAGCAATTTAAGGCCACCAAAAGTGGACCATTGCCCATCATTTCCCTCGACTTCTGAACACGGCACTAAAGTTGTCGTGCAAGGACGTACCTGAGCCGTCGGTGCCAATCACTGTTGAACACGTAAAGATCATACGACGTGAACTTGACGCTGGGTCTCCTGCCTCTACGGGCTGCCGTACCTGTAACCGTAGCGGCAAGATGGTGCTATTAGTCCAAGCGGTCGTTCATTAGGGCATTTCCAATGCTGGCATGGACTCTGTGTGCGTCGCCGCTTTTTACCAGGCGATCGATCGCCGTTCCTCACTTTCGCACGCCCAAGGTTAAAGGCCGCCGTTTGGTAGTACGAAACCAACCAAGGGGAGGACTGCTGATGACCGTCCCATTTGCTACAACTGCCATCGTATTTTACGAGTGGCCCGCCAATGTGCCAGCCAGTGGCATCATGTGTCCTATGTAATGAACTGTCCCCCGACACGAATCATGGCCGATTTCAGCCCTACCGCGAGCCTTCCCAAACCACCGGCAACGACGCTACCCCCCTGCCGTAACGTCGTTCACCATCCCGACGTGGTCACCAGTCTCATTCGCCATTGTCTCGTCACCTATAATCTCGCCCGACCCCATTCCGCCACCCTACAGCACCTATCGAACGAGTTCCTCGGGAAAAATAGACGATGCAGCTTCCAGAGGTAATGGTGCACCGACAACTCGCCTGCCAAAACGCTCTGACCACACTGCAGACCACAAGGAAACCCATAGACGCTAAACTGGATGACGGAGATTTTGTTGCTTTGTTGCCATATAGAGGATCAGATATCAGTGATGGATTCAGAGCTTTGTCGCCGCCTTAAGAAGGACTTAAAACCACCAACAGTACCGTTTATTCGTGTCACCGATGGCGGAGCGTTTCCCACGCTAGGTATGTGCTCCAGTCGAATAAGTGTTGCTTGCCGATCCAGAAGCGTACTACATGATGTGGTCGAGAAATGCTCCCATGAAGTCATCCTCGGTATGGATTTTCTGTCGGCCCATTCTGGCCTTTATGACTGTGGAACCGGTTTTCGTTAGCTAGACCTACCGCGCTACCATGACGCTCCTACTGCAGCCTAACCACGTTTGTGCTCAGTGGATTTATTTCGTCTACCTGCCCACACCATTATTTATGTGAATTTGCTGTCTTTTTCTCCCATTCTCCATGGCGATCGCGCCTTGACCCAATTTGTTGACGTCTCATTCGCCAAAGACGTCGCTCTTCCTCACAGCCTAATTAGTCTTACGGATAATCGAATGTTTCTATCAACATTGAACTAAAGTTGGTGGACGCAACGTATTCCAGGCGCACGACTCTAGCCGACATCTCTCCTACCGATGAGTGTGGTGTTTCTGCATATGTCACCAACGATTTTTTTTTGTCCTCTGCCCCTTCCCCTTCCTCGCACAATCTCATCGATGGTGATATTGGCAAGGTGCTAGCATCTGACCTCCTTCCTGCTCAGACAGCCGATATGCGGGGAATATTGAAGTTCTACCACGACATATTTGACTTTATTGGCTGTGTTTTCGGAGAGACATCTCTGGTCACTCATAAGATCAATACTGTGGACGCCAGTGCAATCAGATGACGTCCTTATCGCGTATGCTTTGCCGAGCGGGAAGTGATACAGCGTGAAGTGGACAAAACGCTCACCAAGGACGTCATTGAACCTTCATTTCAGTCCATGGACATCACTGGTCGTCTTAGTAAACTACGGCCATTTAAACAAAGTAACGCGCAATGACATCTACCCTATGCCATAGATCAATGACGCTCTCGACTGTCTACACGGCTCTGCCAACTTCTCTTCTATCGACCTTAGGTCAGGATACTAGCATATATCCGTCGATAATCATAACCGTGGAAAGACCTCATTTGTTACGCCCAATGAACTTTACCAGTTTAAGCTAATGCCCTTTGGATTGTGTAATGCACCAGCCAGATTTGAAAGGATGATGGACTTCACCCTCATAAATACGAATGGTTTACATGTCTCATCGAAATAGTTACCTTGGCGAAGCCATCGTCTTCTCACCCACATTTAAAAGCCACCTTAGCCGCTAGTCGGCAGTTCTTGCAGTTTTCCGGCAAGCAGGGCTTCAGCTCAACTCTGCCAAATGCCGTTTTGGCCACCATTAAATCACTGTGGTTGGCCCCCTTGTGAGTGCTGAAGGCGTGGAACCTGGCCCAGAGAAAATGCGCATTGTTAGACTTTACTATGCCACGCGCCACTAAAGACGTATGGAGCTTTGTCTACTTGTGCTCCTATTTTCCACGTTTGTCAACTTCGTCGACATTGTCCGTCCACTCACGCAAATCTTGAAGACGGAAACGCCATTTGTTTGGGGTCCTGAACTGGCCACTGCGTTTCACATGCTCACGACTTTACTTGTGTCACCACCCACCTTGCCCCATTTTGACCCGTCAGCCCCCACGGAACTTCGAACCGACGCTAGTGGACGTGGCCTCGGCCATGTTCTCCCCTAGCAGCAGCAAGAACGCGACCGCGTCATTACCTATGCCAGCCGCCTTCTTTACTCTTCAGAGTGCAAATTTTCGATCACTGAGCGCGAGTGCCTCGTACTAGTTTGGGCTGTCGACAAATTTCGACCATATTTGTTCGGCCGCACCTCTTCGCTCATCACAAACCGCCATACGCTTTGTTGGTTGCCTTCCCTGAAAGATCCGACTGGACGACTTGATCGCTGGGCACTGAAACTGCAAGTACACAGCTTTGACGTTCCTTGCGAGTCTCGCAGACTGTATCAAGATGCGGGCTGCCTATCCCGTCATTCAACGAATCCTTCAGATTTGTCAAAGCTCTCCAATGCTAATTTGTGGTCAATTATCCACCGTCTACTTTCTCATCACTCTGCCCATCCCTACAATTATTCGTGCTTCGTGACGCAATCTTATAGAGAGGCAAAAGCAGCTCCAATGGCCCAGAGATTCTGCTGGTTGTTCCCAAAAGACTCCGTTTCACTGTTCTCGAGCAACTTCATGACACCTCAACCGCTGCACATCTGAGAGCAACTCGCACGCGCGATCGCGTTCGGCGTTGGTTCTTCTGGCTAGGCCTCCACCGCTGTGTGCGCCGATATGTTCCTGCTTGTGCGTCCTGCCAGCGCCACAAGCATCCATCCTTGTCGCCTTCCGGTCCTCTTTAGCCTCATAGACATTCCCGGTGTCCCGTTATACCGCATCGGCCTCGATTTATCTGGCCATTCCTAACATCTCTGACTCGGAAAAAGTGGATTGTCGAAGCTACGGACTACGCGACACGCCGGAATTTTGGAATTGTGGACATGCAGAGGTCTATATGTCGATATGGACAGGTAATAATCGGAAGGGGACATTTCAGAGAATGGGATGCGCCTGTCGTCAACATCGACACCTTCTACCCACGTGAATAATGGATGTTATTGTCACAGCCAGTGTCTGTCCGGGACACGCCGCTTTCGCCTTTGATTTGAGACCGGATTTCTAGCCATCCACTAATTTGTAGAGGGCTGTTCAGCTTGCTGCTTTCTGGCGACGTACTGCCACTAGACACCGGCTAATTTCCCCACCACGCGCGTCCCCAGACCCCAAAAATCACGACCTCCGGCACAGTGTTTGTCACCCACACTTCATGCTGCCACTTAAAAACTGACGCACGCAGGGAACATGTGCACAACATGAATGCTGCCGATATGTGCAGCCGACTGCTGCTGAAACAAACTTCCCACTACTCATGACAGGGTGGACGCTGTGGTGCGGCAGAGTCACAAGTTTCTTGCAATATGGTAGGCTCCTTACGTAGCAAGAGACCAGTATGAGTAATAGATGTCCACAAGCAATCAGCGGTCTCGTTGCGGCAGCAACTTGCGAATGTTTAAGGTGCACTTTTGGCCTTTCTCCTTTGGCACTGTAGGGGTTTACTGTGGCTAAGGTAGCCAGGTATTTCTGCGAACATTGCACGCACTCGTGACATCACGCGACGAACGCATTCAGTCAGACAACATGTTGACATCAAAAGGAAAAGGGTCAAACAGTGAGTACTAGGCTGTTAGATGCAATCAAACTGGTTAGCCATCCGACCTAAGAAGAGTGTTTTGGAATGGGGGTCATAATTTCGCACAAAATGCACAATTTGGTTTTATGTACCGGTGTTTCTCAATGCAGAATATGCCAAACAGCAAAGAAAGGAAATATTGTGTGGCGATTTTTGGCTCTATAAACTGAAATGTATATACGTATGTAGATTCGTTTCAATGCAACGTTCTACATATAGCAATGCTTCTGTACCAACTTTTACCCTTCAAATACTTCGAAAGCACTAGAGCAATATAATGAAGATCGTATTTACCTCCTTGCCTCACACTTGGTTATAGAACCAAATAGAATGATTATAATGTGGCCAAAACATACAATAAGCTCGCATATATTTTATTTCGCAAACTTTTCCAAAGAGAAAATAGGTGGCACAGGTTTCTTTGGCGTTGACGTATATGAGAATTGGCTCTTCATGTCTAAAAAAGTGTGGAATTCACTGAAATGATTAGGTTTCGGGGATATAAGTATCCTTTTTTCATGCGCGAAACCGCGATGAAGTGATTTTAAAATGGTCGCGTGCAAGCGTATTGGAAGTAAACATTTGCTGTGTCCTTAAACACATGAAGGTATATAGCATAATACTGAGTAGGGTGCAATGCTAGAAAGAAATGAAACAATATTTTTCTCTCAGTGTTCCTTTATAAAGAAAAATTATGACCTACGTAAAGATTCTGAGCACTGTGCAGAGAAGGCAAGGCATCTCAAAAGCATTAAAAGGAATTTTTTGCATCATTGTTAATCAGCCGTTATAATGACTGTCCTCTCTATCGTTCTTCTTTTGTACTTAAAAGGCCAGAACCGGCATTGCACAGTAAAGGATGCGTTTGAGGAAGCCACTTTGAGCAACAAGTGATGTACATGCCACATACAACCGCCACAAAATGTTACAGAAACTCGATGAATTAGCGTCATGCGGTGTGATTTTTATACCAAGGAAGTAACACTATTTTAACATTGGTACGGTTTATTTAACTGTACTTTATTTTATTTGGTAAAAATATAAATTCGTTTCTCTACACCAGCCTTAGGCTCCGGTATAATTGCTCTTTCATGTACAAGTTCGTTCACAAGTACGTCGGCTGCAGCCTCGACTACCAGCCCCGAAAGCCAGTCCCTACTTATACTGCAGCACCATTGCAGCCGCTTCATTGTCCCTCCCGTCATTTTGATTGCATCGGAATCGACCTTTGCGGTACACTTTCTTGTACTCGGCTGGCAACCGCTGGATAATCGTTGCAGTGGATCATCTTACACGCTTTGCAGAAACCGCTGCACTTCCATCTGCCACTGCCCAAGACGTTGGATCATTCATATGGCGGTATTTTGTTCTTCGTCACGGATCCCCTTGGAAACTTCTTAGTCATCGAGGCCACGCTTTTCTATCTGAAGTCATGACGTCACTTAAGGAGGAGTGTCATATCACCCACAGGATCACTAGCGTATACCATCGGCAAACGAACTGGTTGACGTAACGTTTCAACCATTCTCTTGGCGACATTCCCGCCATGTGTGTCGCGTCCGACCATTCAAACTTGGCCACTGTGCTTCCGTTCGTCACGTTCGCCTATAATACTGCCACTCAAGCCACCACTGGTTTTCTCCGTTTACCTTACTGTACGGCCGCGAACCTTCCTGCACCATCGTTACCATTCTACCCTACTAGCCACATTCGTCAGAATGTGTTCCTGTCTCTCAAGCTGCGCAGCATGATGAAGAATGCAGACAACTCGCCCGCTGTCTTACCGCCGCAGATTAGACACATTACAAGCGTCGTCGTGGTGGCTCTGACCCCCCAAACTTCCTTTCCGATTCATCGGTTTGTATTTGGGTTCCGCATTTAGCTCCCGGCCTTTCTTCTAAGCTGCTCCCACGATATCATGGACCTTACCATCTTATTGCACAAACTTCCCCTTGTACTCTGTCGTCAAGCCTGTGGCACCATCTTCGGATCAGCGCCGTCCCGGTCACGAAACTGTTCACGTAGATCGGCTGAAGTCTTTCTACGATCCATCTATGCTACATCATGCTTAGATCGCCAGGATAGCGCCTGTTTCTCCGGGGGACAAATTTAACGAAGAAGAAGCCCCGGTCAGCCCGGCGCATCACCAGCGCTTCACGCACGGGGCTGGTTTGACTACTGCACCGAGTTCGACCTCGCAGTCCTTGCAATAAACACCTTTACAATATATATATATATATATATATATATGTATATATATATATATATATTGTGGTTCTTTATTTAAGCTAATCTTCGTCATCTGCACACGATCATCATCACGTGAGGTTTACATGGGGTTCTTCATCAGCGCTTGTAGGGCTTTCTCTTGAGTGTGATCCGTGCTTTGGGCGGGGTCGGTCTCCGACACGTAATAACCATCGTGATAACTGCTGCGTCACAAGTGGTGTGGTGTGTTCTTCGGTCCTCCGTTTTCTGACTCCCCGCTCAACCTCCAGGAGCTTCGATCAGGTCGCCGATTGGGCTAGCTGTATGCCAGCATGTCGCAGGACGAGCCAAGAGGCACATTTACATCAACCATCTCAGCCTTAACTACCTCAGCCTCTCCGTATTTGATTATGAGTGGGCGCCGGCGTGATTCCCATCTGTTTACTGGACATCGCGGTGAAGATGTCGAAGATTAACCGGACAAGTACAACCGAGTGAGTTTGGCTAACCTTTGGGACGATGCGTCCAATGCTACGTCACATCGCCTTTTATCTGCGAGGAGCAGCGGAGACTTAGTTTTTGAACTATGAGGCTGATTTCACGAACTGGGGCACTTTCAAACTGCAGCTCCGACAATCTTCGGCACACCGGAGGTTCATTTGGACCTCGCCAAAAAGACGCTCGACACTCGCAAGCAACAACTTGGGGAAGATTGTACTTGGTACATCGAGGATGTTCTTGCTCTTTGTCGACGCGTGAGCACGGCCACAACCGAATCAGACAGGGTTCTCCACAGCCTCAAAGGGCATCGGTGCTATCGCTTTCAATGCGTTAGCCATCAAGAACTGCGCCAGCGTCGCTGACATCGTCACTATTTGCCAGCACCTTGAGAGATCGAAAAGTACGGTTGCAACCTTACAGCACTGCAAACACTACCGCCGACGACCCCACGTTACGAGCGATGATCCGCGCAATAATTCTAGAACTACAGTATATTGGCTTCGCAGCAGGTCCTATGCCTCCTCATGCCTCAGATACCAATCTGCGAGGCTTTGTCAACGAGAAATCGGCGTCCATGGCTGGTGCAGCGTACACGAACCCTCTAACATCTATGGTCCAACCAACGTACGGACAAGCAGCCGCAGTTTCTCCAGTCATCGTTCCACCGATGCCTTCAAAGCCAACGCTGGGCCACATGGCTCCCATGATTACCAGCGCACCTAGCTAACCTAGCTATCCGCAGTGGCGTCCTCCTCGGTGCATCCGTACCACTGCGGCTATCATGGCCACATAGCTCATTTTTGCCGCAAGCGCCAGCAAGACGCGCTTCGCGGATATGACGCATACGAACGGGATTACTTTTCGCCCGGAGCTACTTTCGAGTAACTAGAGAGCATACATCACTAACTCCATGATTATGCTCCACCGAGCTCCCGCTCTGCATCGTCTACTGTAGCATCCGAGATGGCTCCGACGTACCTTCCTGCAAGACACCGCTCGCCGTCACACCTTCGCCACTTAACGTGCATGCTTAGACCTGCTTCTCAATTTGACCAACGTCGGCAGGAAAACTAAACTATGGAACTTATGGAGGAGAAGCTGCTTCGAACCACAGGACAGAACTTCCTCCATCGCCTCCGTGCAATATGATATTGGCCGTAGTCAAAGGTGTACAAGTGGAAGCTTTCATAGACACGGGTGGGTATGTTTCAGTTATTCACCGGGAATTGTGTTCGTGACTCCGGAACATTATGGCCCCCTATGATAGACCTACACTACTTGCTTCTCAAGGGGCCACCACTCGACCTACCGCCATGTCCACTGCTCGTGTTTACTTCGATGGACTTCCGCATTACGCGCCGTTTGCAGTACTAAGTTCGTTTGCCGAGCCGCTCATGTTGGGTTGGGATTTCCTTTCAGATGCCGGCGACACTGGCCGACTAAATTCAATGAGGGAAGTTTCCTTGGCTTTACAGCATGAGGAGCAAGCAGCACACACGACTCCTGCGTCTGTGCTTCCAGTATTTTCAGTATTACCCCATGGCCTGCCCCTTCCACGCCGAACGGGCTGCACAGCCAGCGACGCCCGAGGAACTTCAAGCACCTTCAAGTATTTCAAGCTTTCCTGCCCCGTTTCCTGTCTCAAGAAAATACATTCATCTACGATATCACAGACGCCGGCGGCACTGATCGACTATATTCAACGGGGGAAGTTTTCTTGTCTTTGACAGCAGGAGGAGCAAACAGCGCACACGACTCCTGCGTCTGCGCTTCCAGTATTTGCAATATTACCGCGTGGCCTGCCGCTTCCACGCCGAACGGGCTGCACAGCCAGCGACGCCCAAGGAACATCAAGCACCTTCAAGAAATTGAAGTTTTCCTGCTCGTTTTCCGGTCTCGCGAAAATACATCCATCTACGATATCACAGACGCTGGCGACACTGGGCGACTAAATTCAACGAGGGAAGTTTCGTTGACTTTGACAGCAGGAGGAGAAAGCAGCGCACACGACTCCTGCGTCTGCGCTTCCAGTATTTTCAGTGCTACCTCGCTACCTGCCGCTTGCACTCCGAACAGGCTGCACAGCCAGCGCCGCTTTAGGAACATCAAACTCCTTTAAGAATTTCAAGGTTTCCTGCCCGGTTCCCGGTCTCACGAAAATACATTCGTCTACCATATCAGTGACGTCGGCGACACTGGCCGACTAAATTCAACGAGGGAAGCTTCCTTGACATTGACAGCAGCAGGAGCAAGCAGCGCACATGACTCCTGCGTCTGCGCTTCAAGTATCTTCAATGTTACCCCGTGGCCTGCCGCTTGAACGCCGAACGAGCTGCACAGCCAGCGACGCCCGAGGTACATCGAACACGTTCAAGAATTTCAAGTTTTCCTGCCCATTTTTCGATGTCACGGAGCTACATTCGTCTACGATATCACAGACGCCAGCGACACTGGCCGACTAAATTCAACGAAGGAAGTTTTCTTGACTTTGAAAGCAGGAAGAGCAAGCAGCGCACACGACTCCCGCGTCTGCGCTTCCAGTATTTTCAGTGTTACCCCGCAGCTTGCCGCTTGCACGCCGAACGGGCTGCACAGCCAGCGACGCCTGAAGAACCTCAAACTCCTTCAATAATTTCAAGGTTTCCTGCCCGGTTCCCGGTCTAAAGAAAATAAATTCGTCTATCGTATCACTGACGTCGGTGACACTGGCCGACTAAATTTAACGAGGGAAGCTTCCTTGACATTGACAGCAGCAAGAGCAAGCAGCGCACATGACTCCTCCGTCTGCGCTTCCAGTATTTTCAATGTTACCCCGTGGCCTGCCGCTTGCACGCCTAACGAGCTGCACAGCCAGCGACGCCCGAGGAACATCGAACACGTTCAAGAATTTCAAGTTTTGTTGCACAGTTTCCAGTCTCACGGAACTACATTCGTCCACGATATCACAGACGCCGGCGACACTGGCCCACTAAGTTCAACGAAGGAAGTTTTCTTGACTTTGACAGCAGGAGGAGCAAGCAGCGCACACGACTCTTGCGTCTGCGCTTCCAGTATTTCTAATGTTACCCTTGGCGTGCCGCTTGCACTCCGAATGAGCTGCAGAGCCAGTGACGCCATAGGAACATCAAACACCTTCAAGAATTTCAAGTTTTCCTGCCCAGTTCCTGGTCTTACGAAAATACATTCATCTGCGATATCGCAGATGCCGGTGACACTGGCCGACTAAATTAAACGAGGGAAGTTTCGTTGACTTTGACAGCAGGAGGAGCAAGGAGCGCACACGACTCCTGCGTCTGGGCTTCCAGTATTTTCACTATTACCCCGTGTCCAGCCGCTTCCACGCCGAACGGGCTGCCCAGCCAGCGACGCCCGAAGAACATCAAGCACCTTCAAGAAATTCAAGTTTTCCCGCGTGGTTTCCGGTCTCACGAAAAGACATCCGTCAACAATATCACAGACACCGGCGACACTGGCCGACTAAATTCAACGAGGGAAGTTTTCTTGACTTTGACAGCAGGAGGAGCAAGCAGCGCACACGACTCCTGCGTGTGCGCTTCCAGTATTTTCAATGCTACCCTTGGCCTGCCGCTTGCACTCCGAATGAGCTGCACAGCCAGCGACGCCGTAGGAAAATAAAACACCTTCGAGAATTTCAAGTTTTCCTGCCCAGTTCCCGGTCTCACGAAAATACATTCGTCTACGATATCACAGATGCCGGTGACACTGGCCGACTAAAGTTAACGAGGGAAGTTTCCTTGACTTTGACAGCAGGAGGAGCAAGCAGCGCACACGACTCCTGCGTCTACGCTTGCAGTTATTTCAGTATTACCCCGTGGCCTACCGCTTCCACGCTGAACGGGATCTACAGCCAGCGACGCCCGAGGAACATCAAGCACCTTCAAGAATTTCAAGTTTTCCTGCCTGGTTTCCGGTCTCACGAAAATACATCCGTCCCATACAGCGGCATCAATTACGAAGTAAACGCTTACGTGGCCATGCCTGGGGACTTAAAGCGAGCGGTAATCCACGGGCTACCGATAGGACTACCATCTGAAATACTGGAATCCAAGCTGCGACTACGCACTCAAGGGGGGGAGATCCTAGCGGCAAGGATGCTGGGCAAGTCGGAGACGGCATTAATCACCTTCGACGGCCCCATCATTCCCAAGTGGGTCATCTTCAGCGCAGTAGAATACAAGACATACCCCTATAGACCAACCAGACAGTTTTGCTACGTACGCGGCACGCAAGGACACCGCTCGGACGTCTGCCCAACGCCGGGAGCGAGAACCTGCAGGCAGTGCGGAGCAAACAACCCAATTGAAGGACACCAGTGCCAACCAAAGTGCCTGGTATGTGGAGGCGAACACGCCGCCGGTACCAGGGACTGCCGGATGCGCCTCAAGAACATGGACGAGCTGCGAGGACGAGCCCCGCAGAAAAGCCGAGGGCGGAGCCGGAGCCGTAGGCGCCGTCCCAGGTGGCTGAGCTCGGAAGGAGAGCAGAGCCGCTCGCGGAGCCGGGGCCGCAGCCAAAAGCGGAGCCGGGACCGGAGCCAGTCCAGGGACAGGTCCTTCCCACCGCTGAGGCCACCACCTGCAGCCCAAGGGCAGCGGAAACAGCAGCCAAATCCACCACAAGAAGAACAACAACAACAAAAGAAGGGCGGAGTTAAGGTAAGCTGGGGGGCAGGCCCTCCCAAATCACTGTTTCCGCACTCGAATAATAACAATAACGACAACAAACTTAAACAACTAAGGGAAGAAAATAAGCCTCTAAGGCGAGAACTAGAGCAGAGTAGGAAGAAAACAGAACAACTAGAAGAGAGAATCAAAGAACTAATCAGGGAACTGCGAGAGCAAAGGGTGGGTAGCCTGCCGCGACAGCAGACTCCACCTCCAGCTATGGAGCAACAGCTACAGCAGCCGGAAAAGGGAACTGTAGAAATGCAAATGCAATCCTTTATGCAAAAAATGCAGGAGCAAATGAATTTGATACAACAAAAAATCGCAATGCAAGATCAAAGTTTTCGCAACTACGTAAAAAATCAAAATACGCAAAAGATAACAAATGAGGCTAGAGATAGACTCTATCACGAAAAAAGATTCGGCACCGAAAACCAAAGTATAACAACAACCAACGATAAACCAACATGGCTAGACACAACACATTAGATATATGGCAGTGGAACTGCAGAGGCTACCGCAAAAAGCAAGGCCCGCTGCAGCAATTCATAAATTCACAGTTAAATCCTCCTGACATAATCGCGCTGCAGGAGACAAACACCGTGCCGACACTCAAGGGATACACGTGCCAAGAAAAAGATCGCACAGCCACCTTAATTAGTAAAAATCTAGTCGCCATAGCACACGATGAAATTCCGGACACGCGGATAGAACACATCGTGACAGAGATAATTCCAAAGAAAAAGGGAAAACAAAAAAGCACTTTTATCATAAACTTATACAGTCCACCACGACAAAATGACGCGGATTTTCAGAAACTTTTCATAGGAGCCAGCAAGCTAGCGAAATCCAACACCCTGCTTATAATGGGCGACTTTAATGCCAGGGGACAGAGCTGGGGATATAAAAAAGACACTAAGAAGGGAACGCAAGTTAGCGACGCAGCAGAAATCACAACCTGCACCCTCTTAACGGACGCAAAACAACCAACGTGCCTAGGCAACAGCGTTAGTCCCGACACATGCCCAGACCTGACATACGTCAGGGGAGCTAGGCAAGCCACGTGGGAGAACCTGCTGGAGAACCTGGGTAGCGACCATTTCATTATAAGAACGCAAGTGTCAGCAGAGAACATCAAGCGCAAGATAGGAACAGCCAAAATAACAGACTGGAACGCTTTTCGCAAAGAATGCAAGCACATGGAGGGTGGAATAACTTCCATAGAGGAATGGTGCAAACAACTTAAGGAAATACAACAACATTACACCCAGGAGGTCGAAAGGTCAGAGCAAACACCGGAGGTGGACTCGCGACTCCTCAGGTTATGGGAGGCAAGGCGTGGACTAACCAAAAGGTGGAAAAAACAACGACTAAATAAGAAGCTAAAGAAGAAGATAGCAGAGGTTACCAAGGAGGCAGAGGAATACGCAGCCCAACTCACACGACAAATTTGGCAAAAGTTTAGCGACTCGCTGAATAGGACCCTCAGCACCGCAAAGACCTGGCGTATCCTCAAGGCTCTAATGGACCCAACCAAGACCAAGTCAGAAAGTAACAAGGCCTTCCAAAGACTAGGACACCAATTTGAAGGGACAGAAGAAGAGCTACTGGAAAAAGTCCGTGTAAAGTGCTACGGGTAAGATAAACCCGAAGCGTACACGGAGAGATACCGAGGCGAAGAAAACCCCGACCTAGACAGACCCATCACCAAGGAGGAAGTTTTCGCAGCAGTTAAGGCATCGACCCGGAACACAGCAGCAGGCACGGACAAGATTAGGAACGCCCTAATCCGCAACCTAAGTGATGAGGCGGTCACACAGCTGACGAACTTCCTCAATACACATTGGGAAGCGGGGACACTGCCAGGGGAATGGAAACATGCAGAAGTAGTTATGATCCCCAAGCCAGGGAAAAAGCTACTAGTAGAAAACCTACGGCCGATATCACTCACTTCGTGCCTTGGCAAGTTGTACGAGCGAATCGTGACAAGGAGGCTACAACAATACATGGAAGATGAAGATCTGTATCCCCACAGTATGTTCGGCTTTCGCACCAACTTTTCAACCCAAGACGTCCTACTACAAATTAAAGAGGGGGTTCTAAGCAACATCCCCTACAACGGAGAAAACATAATAATGGCACTCGATGTCAAAGGGGCGTTCAACAACGTCAGCCACGCGTCCATCCTCAAGGGGCTGGATTATCTCAACAGCGGAAGAAGAATCCGCGGCTACGTGACGGCGTTCCTATCAAACAGAACAGCCACGGTGGGGCTAAGAGACCTGCGGACAGACAAATTCCACACGCCTAACAAAGGAACCCCGCAGGGATCCGTGATCTCACCGATCCTTTTCAACATTGCCATGATTGGGATAGCCCAGAAGCTGGAAGAGATCGACGGCACACATCACGCCATTTATGCCGACGATATCACCGTCTGGACTAACCAAGGCTCGCTCAGCCAAAAAGAAGAACGACTACAAGCCGCAGCAACATGCGTGGAAGAATGTGTTAGGGAAAGAGGCCTCGCCTGCTCCACGGAGAAATCAGAGCTCCTGAGAGTCAGAAGAGGAAAACGCTCGGAAGAAGAAATCAGCGTCACCCTACAAGGACAAAAGATACCAGAAAAAGAAGCCGTCAGGATTCTGGGAATGTGGGTTCAGAGCAATCAACGCTGCACACACACCATAAACCTACTCAAGCAAGCGACGGCACAGGTGGCACGTATGATCACCCGTGTCTCGCAAAAAAGAAGCGGCATGAAGGACGAAGATACAGTCAAGTTGGTTAAGAGCCTCATAATCAGCCGGATTACGTACGCCCTCCCATATTACAACACAAACAAAGGCGAACGGGATCAGGCCGACGCCATCATAAGGAGAGAGAGAGAGAGAGAGAGAAAATAATGTAGAGAAAGGCAGGGAGGTTAACCAGAGATAGTTCCGGTTGGCTACCCTACGCAGGGGGAAGGGTTAAGGGGGATAAAAAGAGAAACAGAGTGGAAGGGGGAGATAGAAAGAAAGGAAGACAAGCACGAACAAAGCGCGTACACTACACAGCGGTAGGGGGCGGCATTCTTAGAGTCTGTCGTGAAGCCCCGTGGACCGCAAGAACCTTAATAGCGCGAGTAAGGCCTTCAACGCGGATGTTCTTTCGGAGTATTGGCCTAAAGCTTTCAGTTCTGAAAGTGGACGATTGTCCAACTGGTCCAGTACTGTGCACATCATTTGTCTCTCAGCACTGTACCGCGGGCATACACAGATAATGTGTGCTAGTGTCTCGTCGAAGTTACATGTGTCACACGTGGGACTGTTGGCCATTCCTATGAGGAAAGCATATGAGTTTGTAAAGGCAACGCCTAGCCACAGACGGTAGAGCATGGTCTGTTCACGTCGTGGCAATCCAGGCGGGAGGTGCATCCGTATGTCCGGAGACAACGAACGCAACCGACACAAGGTGAAAACATTCGAGTCCCACAGGGGCAAGGTACACTCACGGGACATCAATCGCAGCTCAGCCGCAGCGTCTGTTCGCGAAAGCGGAATGAAGACTCCTTGACCACTTTCATGTGCAGATCGGGCGGCTTCGTCGGCGTGGTCATTCCCGCTGATGTTACAATGTCCTGGAAGCCACTGAAAGATTATGTTGTGTCCTTTGACATGGCTTTGATGATATATGTGCCGAATTTCTGAGGCCAATTGTTCATTGGGTCCGTGGCGCGTTGGGCTTCGTATGCACTGAAGGGCTGCCTTGGAGTCACTAAAGACTGTCCATTGTTGCGGTGGCTTCTGCTTAATGAAATCAAGTGCAGCACGGAGCGCCGCGAGTTCTGCACCCGTCGATGTGGTCACACATGAAGTTCTTAATTTGATTTCCTCAGATTGTGCCGGGATGACGACTGCAGCAGCAGAGCTGTTGAGTTTTACGGAACCATCTGTGTATACGTGTTGCCGGAATCTGTGCACGTTGTGAATGTGCTCCAAAGTTGCTTGTTTCAAAGCTTGCAATGACGCTCCAGCTTTCTTTCTGATTCCTGGAATTGTCAGTTGTACTTGCGGCCGGTGCAGACACCACAATGGATCTGACAATCGTGTAGCGGGCGTAAATTCTGATGGCAAGTACGACTGATGTTTTACAATAGTTTTAGCAAAAGTTGAAAGTGGCCTTTTTGCTGGCAAGCAAGCAAGATGGTGTGAGGAAAAGGAAAGCATTCAAAACAGCGCTTCACCTGCCGGCCAACACCTCGACAGAGAAGCTCCTGGCCCTCGGACTCCACAACACGTTCGAGGAGCTCAGAGAAGCACAATTAGGGTCGCAGCTACGCAGACTCCAGCAGACTACCACGGGCAGAAAGCTCCTAAAAAAACTGGGGCACAAAGAAATTGAAAGGCAAGAACAAAGAACGGCAAACCTACCCGATGAGTATCGCAGCACCATCAAGGTAGGGTCCCTACCAAGAAACATGGACCCGAATTTACACACAACCAGGCGGAATGCTAGGGCAAAATATGTGGAAAAATACCTAGCAACAAAAACGAACACGGTATACACGGACGCCGCGGTGTATCCTCGAGAACGACGGGAAGCAAAACAAAGAGTTGTCGCGGCAGTAATAGGCTCGGACTATAGGGAAATCGCTTGCGCGTCGGCACGGGATTGTACGGTAACCGAGGGAGAGGAAATGGCTGTTGCTCTAGCAGCTGTGGAGGGCTACCGCACAAATAGATCCCTTATAATTCTAACAGACTCCAAGGAAGCATGCTGAAACTACATTAATGGCAGAATCGGTCAAAAAGCGCTCCAAATCTTCCTCCGCGCTGGCCAACAGAATAAACGCATCAGACACACCATCTTTTGGGTACCTGGGCACACTGAGATTGAGGGCAACCAAAGGGTTGATAGTATCACTCGCGAGCATGCAAACCGAGCGGACCTAAACAGAGATCCTGAGGATTTCATGACAGTGATCCCAACGTACTCTGACATACTAAATTACCATAGAGGGACGAGGATCAGATATCCCCCGCCCCACAATGCACTCACTCAACAACAGGCAGTTTACTGGCGAAAGCTGCAGACAGGAACTTTCCCAAATTTACATATACTATGCAAAATGTTCCCAAGTCAATACAGGGACACATGCCCGTGGTGTGGTGCAATACCCACACTTTATCACATCACATGGGAGTGCAATACGAATAAGGAATTCCACAAAATAGAAAATCCGAGTGCGGAGCAGTGGGAGAGCGTGCTCTCCAGCGGCGACCATAGCCTCCAACGGAAGCTGGTGGATCATGCCCGACGAGCAGCCACGCTCAGTGGTGCCCTGGAATAGGGCGCCAACCATGCAGGCCGGAGATCATCAACCAATAGAAGATCAAGACATCCGGCGCGACCGCTGAATTACTCTTTCTAGAGTAATAAAGTTTACTTCCTCCTCCTCCGGCGACACTGGACGACTAAATTCAACGAGGGAAGTTTTCTTGACTTTGACAGCAGGAGGAGCAAGCCGCGCACACGACTCCTGCGTCTGCGCTTCCAGTATTTCCAGTATTACCCCGTGGCCTGCCGCTTCCACGCCGAACGGGCTGCACAGCCAGCGACGCCAGAGGAACATCAGGCACCTCCAAGAATTTCAAGTTTTCTTGCCCGGTTTCAGGTCTCACGAAAATAAATTCGTCTACGATATCACAGACGTCGACGACACTGGCCGAACAAATTCAACGAGGGAAGCTTCCTTGACAGTGACAGCAGCAGGAGCAAGCAGCGCACATGAATACTGCGTCTGCGCTTCCAGTATTTTCAATGTTACCCGTAGCCTGCCGCTTCCACGCCTAACGGGCTGCACAGCCAGCGACGGCCGAGGAACATCAAGCACGTTCGAGAATTTCAAGTTTTCCTGCCCGGTTTGCAGTCTCACGAAAATACATCCGTCTACGATATCACAGATGCCGGCGACACTGGTCGACTATATTCAACGGGGGAAGTTTTCTTGTCTTTGACAGCAGGAGGAGCAAGCAGCGCACACGACTCCTGCGTCTGCGCTTCCAGTATTTGCAGTATTACCCCGTGGCCTGCCCCTTCCACGCCGAACGGGCTGCACAGCCAGCGACGCCCGAGGAACTTCAAGCACCTTCAAGTATTTCAAGCTTTCCTGCCCCGTTTCCTGTCTCAAGAAAATACATTCGTCTACGATATCACAGACGCCGGCGGCACTGGTCGACTATATTCAACGGGGGAAGTTTTCTTGTCTTTGACAGCAGGAGGAGCAAGCAGCGCACACGACTCCTGCGTCTGCGCTTCCAGTATTTGCAGTATTACCCCGTGGCCTGCCGCTTCCACGCCGAACGGGCTGCACAGCCAGCGACGCCCAAGGAACATCAAGCACCTTCAAGAAATTGAAGTTTTCCTGCTCGGTTTCCGGTCTCAGGAAAATACATCCATCTACGATATCACAGACGCCGGCGGCACTGGTCGACTATATTCAACGGGGGAAGTTTTCTTGTCTTTGACAGCAGGAGGAGCAAGCAGCGCACACGACTCCTGCATCTGCGCTTCCAGTATTTTCAGTATTTCCCCGCGGCCTGCCGCTTCCACGCCGAACGGGCTGCACAGCCAGCGCCGCCCGAGGAACATCAAGCGCCTTCAAGAATTTCAAGTTTTCCTGCCCGGTTTCCGGCCTCACGAAAATACATCCGTCTACGATATCACAGACGCCGGCGACACTGGCTGACTGAATTCAACGAGAGAAGTTTCCTTGAGTGTGACAGCAGGAGAAGCAAGCAGCGCACACGACTCCTGCGTCTGCGCTTCCAGTATTTTCAGTATTAGCCCGCGGCCTGCCGCTTCCACGCCGAACGGGCTGCACAGCCAGCAACGCCCGAGGAACATCAAACTCCTTCAAGAATTTCAACATTTCCTGCCCGTTTCCCGGTCTCACGAAAATACATTCGTCTACGATATCACAGACGGCGGCGACACTGGCCGACTAAATTCAACGAGGGAAGTTTTCTTGACTTTGACAGCAGGAGGAGCAAGCAGCGCACACGACTCCTGCGTCTGCGCTTCCAGTATTTTCAATCTTACCCTTGGCCTGCCGCTTGCACTCCGAGTGAGCTGCACAGCCAGCGACACCGTAGGAACATCAAACACCTTCAAGAAATTCAAGGTTTCCTACCCGGTTCCCGGTCTCACGAAAATAGATTGGTCTACCATATCACTAACGTCGGCGACACTGGCCGACTAAAATCAACGAGGGATGTTTTCTTGACTTTGACAGCAGGAAGAGCAAGCAGCGCACACGACTCCTGCGTCTGCGCTTCCAGTATTTTCAGTGCTACCTCGCTGCCTGCCGCTTAGACGCCGAGTAGGCTGCACAGCCAGCGCCGCCTGAGGAACATCAAACTCCTTCAAGAATTTCAAGGTTTCCTGCCCGGTTCCCGGTCGCACGAAAATACATTCGTCTACCATATCACTGACGTCGGCGACACTGGCCGACTAAATTCATCGAGGGAAGTTTTGTTGACTTTGACAGCAGGAGGAGCAAGCAGCGCACACGACTCCTGCGTATGCACTTCCAGTACTTTCAATGTTACCCTTGGCCTGCCGCTTGCACTCCGAATGAGCTGCACAGCCAGTGACACCGTAGGATCATAACACCTTCAAGAAATTCAAGTTTTCCTACCCGGTTCCCGGTCTCACGAAAATAGATTCGTCTACCATATCACTTACATCGGCGACACTGGCCGACTAAATTTAACGAGGGAAGTTTCGTTGACTTTGACAGCAGGAGGGGCAAGCAACGCACACGTATCCTACGTCTGCGCTTCCAGTATTTTCAGTGTTACTCCGCGGCCTGCTGCTTCCACGCCGAACGGGCTGCACAGCCAGCGACGCCCGAGGAACATCAAGCACCTTCAAGACTTTCAATTTTCCTGCCCAGTTTCTGGCCTCATGGAACTACATTCGTCTACGATATCACAGACGCCGGCGACACTGGCCGACTAAATTCAACGAGGGATGTTTTCTTGACTTCGACAGCAGGAAGAGCAAGCAGCGCACACGACTCCTGCGTCTGCGCTTCCAGTATTTTCAATGTTACCTTTGGCCAGCCGCTTGCACTCCGAATGAGCTGCACAGCCAGCGACGCCGTAGGAAAATAAAACACCTTCAAGAATTTCAAGTTTTCCTGCCCAGTACCCGGTCTCACGAAAATACATTCGTCTATCGAATCACTGACGTCGGTGACACTGGCCGATGAAATTTAACGAGGGAAGCTTCCTTGACTTTGACAGCAGGAGGAGCAAGCAGCGCACACGACTCCTGCGTCTGCGCTTGCAGTTATTTCAGTATTACCCCGTGGCCTACTGCTTCCACGCTGAACGGGATCTACAGCCAGCGACGCCCGAGGAACATCAAGCACCTTCAAGAATTTGAAGGTTTCCTGCCTGGTTCCCGGTCTCACGAAAATACATTCGTCTATCTAATCACTGACGTCGGTGACACTGGCCGATGAAATTTAACGAGGGAAGCTTCCTAGACATTGACAGCAGGAGGAGCAAGCAGCGCACATGACTCCTGCGTCTACGCTTCGAGTAGTTTCAGTATTACCCCATGGCCTGCCGCTTCCACGCCGAACGGGCTGCACAGCCAGCGACGCCCGAGGAACATCAAGCACGTTCAAGTATTTCAAGCTTTCCTGCCCGGTTTCCGGTGTCACGAAAATACATTCGTCTAGGATATCACAGATGCCGGCGACACTGGCCGACTAAACGCAACCAGGGAAGTTTTCTTGACTTTGACAGCAGGAGGAGCAAGCAGCGCACACGAATCCTGCGTCTGCCCTTCCAGTATTTTCAGTATTACCCCATGGCCTGCCACTTCCACGCCGAATGGGCTGTACAGCCAGCGACGCCCGGGGAACATCAAGCACCTTCAAGAAATTCAAGTTTTCCTGCCCGGTTTCCGGTCTCACGAAAGTACATCCGTCTACGATATCACAGACGCTCGCGACACTGGGCGAGTAAATTCAACGAGGGAAGTTTCGTTGACTGTGACAGCAGGAGGAGCAAGCAGCGCACATGACTCCTCCCTCTGCGCTTCCAGTTTTTTCAGTATTACCCCGTGTCCTGCCGCTTCCACGCCGAACGGGCTGCACAGCCAGCGACGCCCGAGGAACATCAAGCACCTTCAAGACTTTCAAGTTTTCCTGCCCGGTTTCCGGTCTCACGAAAATACATCCGTCTACGATATCACAGACGTTGGCGACACTCGCTGACTAAATTCAACGAGGGAAGTTTCTTTGATTTTGACAGCAGAGAAGCAAGCAGCGCACACGACTCCTGCGTCTGCGCTTCCAGTATTTTCAGTGTTACCCCGCGGACTGCCGCCTGCACGCCGAACGGTCTGCACAGTCAGCGACGCCTGAGGAACATCAAACACCTTCAAGAATTTCAAGCTTTCCTGCCTGGTTCCCGGTCTCACAAAAATACATTCGTCTACCATATCACTGACGTCGGCGACACTGGCCGACTAAATTCAACGAGGGAAGCTTCCTTGACATTGACAGCAGCAGAAACAAGCAGCGCACACGACTCCTGCGTCTGCGCTTCCAGTATTTTCAATGTTACCCCGTGGCTTGCCACTTGCACGCCCAACGAGCTGCACAGCCAGCGACGCCCGAGGAACATCGAACACGTTCGAGAATTTCAAGTTTTCTTGCACGGTTTCCGGTCTCACGCAACTACATTCGTCCACGATATCACAGACGCCGGCGACACTGGCCGACTAAATTCAACGAAGGAAGTTTTCTTGACTTTGACAACAGAAAGCGCAAGCAGCGCACACGACTCCTGCGTCTGCGCTTCCAGTATTTTCAGGGTTACCCCGCGGCTTGCCGCTTGCAGGCCGAACGGGCTGCACAGCCAGCGACGCCTGAAGAACATCAAACTCCTTCAAGAATTTCAAGGTTTCCTGCCCGGTTCCCGGTCTAAAGAAAATAAATTCGTCTATCGTATCACTGACGTCGGTGACACTGTCCGACTAAATTTAACGAGGGAAGCTTCCTTGACATTGACAGCAGCAAGAGCAAGCAGCGCACATGACTCCTGCGTCTGCGCTTCAAGTATTTTCAGTGCTACTTCGCTACCTGCCGCTTGCACGCCGAACAGGCTGCACAGCCAGCGCCGCTTTAGGAACATCAAACTCCTTTAAGAATTTCAAAGTTTCCTGCCCGGTTCCCGGTCTCACGAAAATACATTCGTCTACGATATCAGTGAAGTCGGCGACACTGGCCGACTAAATTCAATGAGGGAAGCTTCCTTGACATTGACAGCAGCAGGAGCAAGCAGCGCACACGACTCCTGCGTCTGCGCTTCCAGCATCTTCAATGTTACCCTGTGGCCTTCCGCTTGAACGCCGAACGAGCTGCACAGCCAGCGACGCCCGAGGAACATCGAACACGTTCAAGAAATTAAAGTTTTCCTGCCCATTTTACGGTCTCACGGAACTACATTCGTCTACGATATCACTGACGCCAGCGACACTAGCCGACTAAATTCAACCAAGGAAGGTTCCTTGACATTAACAGCAGCAGGAGCAACCAGCGCACACGAATCCTACATCTGCGCTTCTAGTATTTTCAGTGCTACCTCGCTGCCTGCCGCTTGGACGCTGAGTAGGCTGCACAGCCAGCGCCGCCTGAGGAACATCAAACTCCTTCAAGAATTTCAAGGTTTCCTGCCCGGTTCCCGGTCGCACGAAAATACATTCATCTACCATATCACTGACGTCGGCGATACTGGCCGACTAAATTCAACGAGGGAAGCTTCCTTGACATTGCCAGCAGCAGGAGCAAGCAGCGCACACGACTCCTGCGTCTGCGCTTCCAGTATTTTCAATGTTACCCCGCAGCCTGCCACTTGCACGCCGAACGAGCTGCACAGCCAGCGACGCCCGAGGAACATCGAACACGTTCAAGAATTTCAAGTTTTCCTGCCCAGTTTCCGGCCTCACGGAACTACATTCGTGTACGATATCACAGACGCTGGCTACACTGGCTGACTAAATTCAACGAGGGATGTTTTCTTGACTTTTACAGCAGGAAGAGCAAGCAGCGCACACGACTCCTGCGTCTGCGCTTCCAGTATTTTCAGTGCTACCTCGCTGCCTGCCGCTTGCACGCCGAACAGGCTGCACAGACAGCGCCGCCTGAGGAACATCAAACTCCTTCAAGTATTTCAAGGTTTCCTGCCCGGTTCCCGGTCTCACGAAAATACATTCGTCTACCATATCATTGACGTCGGTGACACTGCCCGACTAAATTCAACGAGGGAAGTTTCCTTGACTGTGACAGCAGGAGAAGCAAGCAGCGCACACGACTCCTCCGTCTGCGCTTCCAGTATTTTCAGTGTTACCCCGCGGACTGCCGCTTGCACGCCGAACGGGCTGCACAGCCAGCGACACCGTAGGAACATCAAACACCTTCAAGAAATTCAAGGTTTCCTACCCGGTTCCCGGTCTCACGAAAATACATTCGTCTACGATATCACTGACGCCAGCGACACTAGCCGACTAAATTCAACGAAGGAAGGTTCCTTGACATTAACAGCAGCAGGAGCAAGCAGCGCACACGACTCCTGCGTCTGTGCTTCCAGTATTTTCAATGTTACCCCGCAGCCTGCCACTTGCACGCCGAACGAGCTGCAGAGCCAGCGACGCCCGAGGAACATCGAACACGTTCAAGAATTTCAAGTTTTCCTGCCCAGTTTCCGGCCTCACGGAACTACATTCGTGTACGATATCACAGACGCTGGCTACACTGGCTGACTAAATTCAACGAGGGATGTTTTCTTGACTTTTACAGCAGGAAGAGCAAGCAGCGCACACGACTCCTGCGTCTGCGCTTCCAGTATTTTCAGTGCTACCTCGCTGCCTGCCACTTGCACGCCGAACAGGCTGCACAGCCAGCGCCGCCTGAGGAACATCAAACTCCTTCAAGTATTTCAAGGTTTCCTGCCCGGTTCCCGGTCTCACGAAAATACATTCGTCTACCATATCAGTGATGTCGGTGACCCTGCCCGACTAAATTCGACGAAGGAAGCTTCCTTGACATTGACAGCAGCAGGAGCAAGCAGCGCACACTACTCCTGCGTCTGCGCTTCCAGTATTTTCAATGTTACCCCGTGGCCTGCCGCTTGCACGCCGAAAGAGCTGCACAGCCAGCGACGCCTGAGGAACATCAAACACCTTCAAGAATTTAAAGGTCTCCTGCCCGGTTCCCGGCCTCACGAAAATACATTCGTCTACGATATCACAGATGCCGGCGACACTGGCCGACTAAATTCAACGAGGGAAGTTTCCTTGACTGTGACAGCAGGAGAAGCAAGCAGCGCACACGACTCCTCCATCTGCGCTTCCAGTATTTTCAGTGTTACCCGCGGACTGCCGCTTGCACGCCGAACGGGCTGCACAGCCAGCAACGCCCGAGGAACAACAAACTCCTTCAAGAATTTCAACGTTTCCTGCCCGTTTCCCGGACTCACGAAAATACATTCGTCTACGATATCACAGACGCCGGCGACACTGGCCGACTAAATTCAACGAGGGAAGTTTTCTTGACTTTGACAGCAGGAGGAGCAAGCAGCGCACACGACTCCTGCGTCTGCGCTTCCAGTATTTTCAATCTTACCCTTGGCCTGCCGCTTGCACTCCGAATGAGATGCACAGCCAGCGACACCGTAGGAACATCAAACACCTTCAAGAAATTAAAGGTTTCCTACCCGGTTCCCGGTCTCACGAAAATAGATTCGTCTACCATATCACTAACGGCGGCGACACTGGCCGACTAAAATCAACGGAAATGTTTTCTTGACTTTGACAGTAGGAAGAGCAAGCAGCGCACACGACTCCTGCGTCTGCACTTCCAGTATTTACAGTGCTACCTCGCTGCCTGCCGCTTGGACGCCGAGTAGGCTGCACAGCCAGCGCCGCCTGAGGAACATCAAACTCCTTCAAGAATTTCAAGGTTTCCTGCCCGGTTCCCGGTCGCACGAAAATACATTTGTCTACCATATCACTGACGTCGGCGATACTGGCCCACTAAATTCAACGAGGGAAGCTTCCTTGACATTGACAGCAGCAGGAGCAAGCAGCGCACACGACTCCTGCGTCTGGCCTTCCAGTATTTCCAATGTTACCCCGTAGCCTGCCACTTGCACGCCGAACGAGCTGCACAGCCAGCGACGCCCGAGGAACAAAGAACACGTTCAAGAATTTCAAGTTTTCCTGCCCAGTTTCCGGCCTCACGGAACTACATTCGGCTACGATATCACAGACGCTGGCTACACTGGCCGACTAAATTCAACGAGGGATGTTTTCTTGACTTTTACAGCAGGAAGAGCAAGCAGCGCACACGACTCCTGCGTCTGCGCTTCCAGTATTTACAGTGCTACCTCGCTGCCTGCCGCTTGCACGCCGAACAGGCTGCACAGCCAGCGCCGCCTGAGGAACATCAAACTCCTTCAAGTATTTCAAAGTTTCCTGCCCGGTTCCCGGTCTCACGAAAATACATTCGTCTACCGTATCAATGACGTCGGTGACACTGGTTGACTAAATTCAATGAGGGAAGCTTCCTTGACATTGACAGCAGGAGGAGCAAGCAGCGCACACGACTCCTGCGTCTGAACTTCCAGTATTTTAATTGTTACCCTTGGCGTGCCGCTTGTACTCCGAATGAGCTGCACAGCCAGCGACGCCATACGAACATCAAACACCAAGAATTTCAAGTTTTCCTGCCCAGTTCCCGGTCTCACGAAAACACATTCGTCAACGATATCACAGATGCCGGCGACACTGGCCGACTAAATTCAACGACGGAAGTTTTCTTGACTTTGACAACAGAAAGCGCAAGCAGCGCACAAGACTCCTGCGTCTGCGCTTCCAGTATTTTATGTGCTACCCCGCTGCCTGCCGCTTGCACAACGAACAGGCTGCACAGCCAGCGCCGCCTGGGGAACATCAAACTCCTTCAAGAATTTCAAGGTTTCCTGCCCGGTTCCCGGTCTCACGAAAATACATTTGTCTACCGTATCACTGACGTCGGTGACACTGGCTGACTAAATTCAATGAGGGAAGCTTCCTTGACATTGACAGCAGGAGGAGCAAGCAGCGCACACGACTCCTGCGTCTGCGCTTAAAGTATTTTAATTGTTACCCTTGGCGTGCCGCTTGCACTCCGAATGAGCTGCACAGCCAGCGACGCCATACGAACATCAAACACCTTCTAGAATTTCAAGTTTTCCTGCCCAGTTCCCGGTCTCACGAAAACACATTCGTCAACGATATCACAGATGCCGGCGACACTGGCCGACTAAATTCAACGACGGAAGTTTCCTTGACTTTGACAACAGAAAGCGCAAGCAGCGCACACGACTCCTGCGTCTGCGCTTCCAGTATTTTATGTGCTACCCCGCTGCCTGCCGCTTGCACAACGAACAGGCTGCACAGCCAGCGCCGCCTGGGGAACATCAAACTCCTTCAAGAATTTCAAGGTTTCCTGCCCGGTTTCCGGTCTCACGAAAATATATCCCTCTACGATATCACAGATGCCGGCGACGCTGGCCGACTAAATTCAACGAGGGAAGTTTCCTTGACTTTGACAGCAGGAGGCGAAGCAGCGCACACGACTCCTGCGTCAGCGCTTCGATTATTTTCAGTATTACCCCGTGGCCTACCACTTCCACGCCGAACGGGCTGCAAAGCCAGCGACGCCCGAGGAACATCAAGCACCTTCAAGAAATTCAAGTTTTCCTGCTCGGTTTTCGGTCTCACGAAAATATATCCGTCTACGATATCACAGGCGATGGCGACATTGGGCGACTAAATTCAACGAGGGAAGTTTCGTTGACTTCGACAGCAGGAGGAGCAAGCAGCGCACATGACTCCTGCGTCTGCGCTTCCAGTATTTTCAGTATTAGCCCGTGGCCTGTCGCTTCCACGCAGAACGGGCTGCACATCCAGCGACGCCCGAGGAACATCAGGCGCCTCCAAGAATTTCAAGTTTTCTTGGCCGGTTTCAGGTCTCACGAAAATACATCCGTCTACGATATCACAGATGCCGGCGACACTGGCCGACTAAATTCAACCAGGGAACTTTTCTTTACTTTGACAGCAGGAGGAGCAAGCAGCGCACACGACTCCTGCGTCTGCGCTTCCAGTATTTTCAGTACTACCTCGCTGCCTGCCGCTTAGACGCCGAGTAGGCTGCACAGCCAGCGACACCATAGGAACATCAAACACCTTCAAGAAATTCAAGGTTTCCTACCCGGTTCCCGGTCTCACGAAAATAGATTCGTCTACCATATCACTAACGTCGGCGACACTGGCCGACTAAAATCAACGAGGGATGTTTTCTTGACTTTGAAAGCAGGAAGAGCAAGCAGCGCACACGACTCCTGCGTCTGCGCTTCCAGTATTTTCAATGTTACCCCGTAGCCTGCCACTTGCACGCCGAATGAGCTGCACAGCCAGCGACACCGTAGCATCATAACACCTTCAAGAAATTCAAGTTTTCCTACCCGGTTCCCTGTCTCACGAAAATAGATTCGTCTACGATATCAGAGACGCCGGCGACACTGGCCGACTAAATTCAACGAGGGAATTTTTGTTGACTTTGACAGCAGGAGGAGCAAGCAGCGCACACGACTCCTGCGTCTGCGCTTCCAGTACTTTCAATGTTACCCTTGGCTTGCCGCTTGCACTCCGAATGAGCTGCACAGCCAGCGACACCGTAGCATCATAACACCTTCAAGAAATTCAAGTTTTCCTACCCGGTTCCCTGTCTCACGAAAATAGATTCGTCTACCATATCACTAAGATCGGCGATACTGGCCGACTAAATTTAACGAGGGAAGTTTCGTTGACTTTGACAGCAGGAGGGGCAAGCAACGCACACGAATCCTACGTCTGCGCTTCCAGTATTTTCAGTGTTACCCCGCGGCCTGCCGCTTCCACGCCGAACGGGCTGCACAGCCAGCGACGCCCGAGGAACATCAAGCACCTTCAAGACTGAATTTTCCTGCCCGTATTCCGGTCTCACGAAAATACATCCGTCTACGATATCACAAACGTTGGCGACACTGGCTGACTAAATTCAACGAGGGAAGTTTCTTTGACTTTGACAGCAGGAGAAGCAAGCAGCGCACACGACTCCTGCGTCTGCGCTTCCAGTATTTTCAGTGTTACACCGCGGACTGCCGCTTGCACGTCGAACGGTCTGCACAGTCAGCGACGCCTGAGGAACATCAAACACCTTCAAGAATTTCAAGCTTTCCTGCCCGCTTCCCGGTCTCACAAAAATACATTCGTCTACCATATCACTGACGTCGGCGACACTGGCCGACTAAATTCAACGAATGAAGTTTTCTTGACTTTGACAGGAGGAGGAGCAAGCAGCGCACACGACTCCTGCGTCTGCGCTTCCAGTATTTTCAATGTTACCCCGTAGCCTGCCAATTGCACGCCGAACGAGCTGCACAGCCAGCGACGCCCGAGGAACATCGAACACGTTCAAGAATTTCAAGTTTTCCTGCCCAGTTTCCGGCCTCACGGAACTACATTCGTGTACGATATCACAGACACTGGCTACACTGGCCGACTAAATTCAACGAGGGATGTTTTCTTGACTTTTACAGCAGGAAGAGCAAGCAGCGCACACGACTCCTGCGTCTGCGCTTCCAGTATTTTCAGTGCTACCTCGCTTTCTGCCGCTTGCACGCCGAACGAGCTGAACACTCAGCGACAACCGAAGAACATCAAACACCTTCAAGAATTTCAAGTTTTCCTGCCAGTTCGCGGTCCCACGAACATACATTCGTCTACGATATCACTGACGCCAGCGACACTAGCCGACTAAATTCAACGAAGGAAGGTTCCTTGACATTGACAGCAGCAGGAGCAAGCAGCGCTCACGAATCCTACGTCTGCACTTCCAGTATTTTCAGTGTTACCCCGCGGCCTGCCGCTCGCACGCCGAACGGGCTGCACAGCAAATGACGCCCAAGGAACATCAAGCGCCTTCAAGAATTTCAAGTTTTCCAGCCAATTCGCGGTCCCACGAAAATACATTCGTCTACGATATCACTGACGCCAGCGACACTAGCCGACTAAATTAAACGAAGGAAGGTTCCTTGACATTGACAGCAGCAGGAGCAAGCAGCGCACACGACTCCTGCGTCTGCGCTTCCAGTATTTTCAGTATTAGCCCGTGGCCCGCCGCTTCCACGCCGAACGGGCTGCACAGCCAGCGACGCCCGAGGAACATCAAGCGCCTTCAAGAATTTCAAGTTTTCCAGCCAATTCGCGGTCCCACGATAAAACATCCGTCTACGATATCACAGACGCCGGTGACACTGGCTGACTGAATTCAACGAGGGAAGTTTCCTTGACTGTGACAGCAGGAGAAGCAAGCAGCGCACACGACTCCTGCTTCTGCGCTTCCAGTATTTTCAATGTTGCCCCGTAGCCTGCCACTTGCACGCCGAACGAGCTGCACAGCCAGCGCCGCCCGAGGAACATCGAACACGTTCAAGAATTTCAAGTTTTCCTGCCCAGTTTCCGGCCTCACGGAACTACATTCGTCTACGATATCACAGACGCTGGCTACACTGGCCGACTAAATTCAACGAGGGATGTTTTCTTGACTTTTACAGCAGGAAGAGCAAGCAGCGCACACGACTCCTGCGTCTGCGCTTCCAGTATTTTCAGTGCTACGTCGCTGCCTGCCGCTTGCACGCCGAACAGGCTGCACAGCCAGCGCCGCCTGAGGAACATCAAACTCCTTCAAGTATTTCAAGGTTTCCTGCCCGGTTCCCGGTCTCACGAAAATACATTCGTCTACCATATCAGTGACGTCGGCGACACTGCCCGACTAAATTCAACGAGGGAAGCTTCCTTGACATTGACAGCAGCAGGAGCAAGCAGCGCACACGACTCCTGCGTCTGCGCTTCCAGTATTTTCAATGTTACCCCGTGGCCTGCCGCTTGCACGCCGAAAGAGCTGCACAGCCAGCGACGCCTGAGGAACATCAAACACCTTCAAGAATTTAAAGGTTTCCTGCCCGGTTCCCGGTCTCACGAAAATACATTCGTCTACGATATCACAGATGCCGGCGACACTGGCCGACTAAATTCAACGAGGGAAGTTTCGTTGACTTTGACAACAAGAGGGTCAAGCAGCGCACACGACTCCTGCGTCTGCGCTTCCAGTACTTTCAATGTTAACCTTGGCCTGCCGCTTGCACTCCGAATGAGCTGCACAGCCCGCGACACCGTAGGATCATAAACACCTTCAAGAAATTCAAGTTTTCCTACCCGGTCCCCGGTCTCACGAAAATAGATTCGTCTACCATATCACTAACATTGGCGACACTGGCCGACTAAATTCAACGAGGGAAGTTTCGTTGACTTTGACAGCAGGAGGAGCAAGCAGCGCACACGACTCTTGCGTCTGCGCTTCCAGTATTTTTAATGTTACCCTTGGCGTGCCGCTTGCACTCCGAATGAGCTGCAGAGCCAGCGACGCCATAGGAACATCAAACACCTTCAAGAATTTCAAGTTTTCCAGCCCAGTTCCTGGTCTCACGAAAATACATTCATCTACGATATCGTAGATGCCGGCGACACTGGCCGACTAAATTCAACGAGGGAAGTTTCGTTGACTTTGACAGCAGGAGGAGCAAGCAGCGCAGACGACTCCTGCGTCTGCGCTTCCAGTATTTTCAGTATTAGCCCGTGTCCCGCCGCTTCCACGCCGAACGGGCTGCACAGCCAGCGACGCCCGAGGAACATCAAGCACCTTCAAGAAATTCAAGTTTTCCTGCGTGGTTTCAGGTCTCACGAAAATACATCCGTCAACGATATCACAGACGCCGGCGACACTGGCCGACTAAATTCAACGAGGGAAGTTTTCTTGACTTTGACAGCAGGAGGAGCAAGCAGCGCACACGACTCTTGCGTCTGCGCTTCCAGTATTTTCAATGTTACCCTTGGCCTGCCGCTTGCACTCCGAATGAGCTGCACAGCCAGCGACGCCGTAGGAACATAAAACACCTTCAAGAATTTCAAGTTTTCCTGCCCAGTTCCCGGTCTCACAAAAACACATTCGTCTACGATATCACAGATGCCGGCGACACTGGCCGACTAAATTCAACGAGGGAAGTTTCCTTGACTTTGACAGCAGGAGGAGCAAGCAGCGCACACGACACCTGCATCTGCGCTTGCAGTTATTTCAGTATTTCCCCGTGGCCTACCGCTTCCACGCCGAACTGGCTCTACAGCCAGCGACGCCCGAGGAACATCAAGCACCTTCAAGAATTTCAAGTTTTCCTGCTTGGTTTCCGGTCTCACGAAAATACATCCGTCTACGATATCACAGATGCCGGCGACACTGGACGACTAAATTCAACGAGGGTAGTTTCCTTGACTTTGACAGCAGGAGGAGCAAGCCGCGCACACGACTCCTGCGTCTGCGCTTCCAGTATTTTCAATGTTACCCTTGGCCTGCCGCTTGCACTCCGAATGAGCTGCACAGCCACCGACGCCGTAGGAACATAAAACACCTTCAAGAATTTCAAGTTTTCCTGCCCAGTTCCCGGTCTCACGAAAACATATTCGTCAACGATATCACAGATGCCGGCGACACTGGCCGACTAAATTCAACGACGGAAGTTTTCTTGACTTTGACAACAGAAAGCGCAAGCAGCGCACACGACTCCTGCGTCTGCGCTTCCAGTATTTTATGTGCTACCCCACTGCCTACCGCTTGCACAACGAACAGGCTGCACAGCCAGCGCCGCCTGGGGAACATCAAACTCCTTCAAGAATTTCAAGGTTTCCTGCCCGGTTCCCGGTCTCACGAAAATACATTCGTCTACCGTATCACTGACGTCGGTGACACTGGCTGACTAAATTCAACGAGGGAAGCTTCCTTGACATTGACAGCAGGAGGAGCAAGCAGCGCACACGACTCCTGCGTCTGCGCTTCCAGTATTTTAATTGTTACCCTTGGCGTGCCGCTTGCACTCCGAATGAGCTGCACAGCCACCGACGCCATACGAACATCAAACACCTTCAAGAATTTCAAGTTTTCCTGCCCAGTTCCCGGTCTCACGAAAATACATTCGTCAACGATATCACAGATGCCGGCGACACAGGCCGACTAAATTCAACGACGGAAGTTTTCTTGACTTTGACAACAGAAAGCGCAAGCAGCGCACACGACTCCTGCGTCTGCGCTTCCAGTATTTTATGTGCTACCCCGCTGCCTGCCGCTTCCACAACGAACAGGCTGCACAGCCAGCGCCGCCTGGGGAACATCAAACTCCTTCAAGAATTTCAAGGTTTCCTGCCCGGTTCCCGGTCTCACGAAAATACATTCGTCTACCATATCAGTGACGTCGGTGACACTGGCTGACTAAATTCAACGAGGGAAGCTTCCTTGACATTGACAGCAGGAGGAGCAAGCAGCGCACACGACTCCTGCGTCTGTGCTTCCAGTATTTTAATTGTTACCCTTGGCGTGCCGCTTGCACTCCGAATGAGCTGCACAGCCACCGACGCCATACGAACATTAAACACCTTCAAGAATTTCAAGTTTTCCTGCCCAGTTCCCGGTCTCACGAAAATACATTCGTCAACGATATCACAGATGCCGGCGACACAGGCCGACTAAATTCAACGACGGAAGTTTTCTTGACTTTGACAACAGAAAGCGCAAGCAGCGCACACGACTCCTGCGTCTGCGCTTCCAGTATTTTATGTGCTACCCCGCTGCCTGCCGCTTGCACAACGAACAGGCTGCACAGCCAGCGCCGCCTGGGGAACATCAAACTCCTTCAAGAATTTCAAGGTTTCCTGCCCGGTTCCCGGTCTCACGAAAATACATTCGTCTACCGTATCAGTGACGTCGGCGACACTGCCCGACTAAATTCAACGAGGGAAGCTTCCTTGACATTGACAGCAGGAGGAGCAAGCAGCGCACACGACTCCTGCGTCTGTGCTTCCAGTATTTTAATTGTTACCCTTGGCGTGCCGCTTGCACTCCGAATGAGCTGCACAGCCACCGACGCCATACGAACATTAAACACCTTCAAGAATTTCAAGTTTTCCTGCCCAGTTCCCGGTCTCACGAAAATACATTCGTCAACGATATCACAGATGCCGGCGACACAGGCCGACTAAATTCAACGACGGAAGTTTTCTTGACTTTGACAACAGAAAGCGCAAGCAGCGCGCACGACTCCTGCGTCTGCGCTTCCAGTATTTTATGTGCTACCCCGCTGCCTGCTGCTTGCACAACGAACAGGCTGCACAGCCAGCGCTGCCTGGGGAACATCAAACTCCTTCAAGAATTTCAAGGTTTCCTGCCCGGTTCCCGGTCTCACGAAAATACATTCGTCTACCGTATCAGTGACGTCGGCGACACTGCCCGACTAAATTCAACGAGGGAAGCTTCCTTGACATTGACAGCAGCAGGAGCAAGCAGCGCACACGACTCCTGCGTCTGCGCTTCCAGTATTTTCAATGTTACCCCGTGGCCTGCCGCTTGCACGCCGAAAGAGCTGCACAGCCAGCGACGCCTGAGGAACATCAAACACCTTCAAGAATTTAAAGGTTTCCTGCCCGGTTCCCGGTCTCACGAAAATACATTCGTCTACGATATCACAGATGCCGGCGACACTGGCCGACTAAATTCAACGAGGGAAGTTTCGTTGACTTTGACAGCAGCAGGAGTACGCAGCACATACGACTCCTGCGTCTGCGCTTCCAGTATTTTCAGTTTTACCCCGCGGCCTGCCGCTTGCACGCCGAACAGGCTGCACAGCCAGCGACGCCTGAGGAACATCAAACACCTTCAAGTATTTCAAGCTTTCCTGCCCGGTTTCCGGTCTCACGAAAATACATTCGTCTACGATATCACAGACGCCGGCGACACTGGCCGACTAAATTCAACGAGGGAAGTTTTGTTGACTTTGACAACAGGAGGGTCAAGCAGCGCACACGACTCCTGCGTCTGCGCTTCCAGTACTTTCAATGTTACCCTTGGCCTGCCGCTTGCACTCCGAATGAGCTGCACAGCCAGCGACACCGTAGGATCATAAACACATTTAAGAATTTCAAGCTTTCCTGCCCGGTTCCCGGTCTCACAAAAATACATTCGTCTACCATATCAGTGACGCCGGCGACACTGGCCGACTAAATTCAACGAGGGAAGCTTCCTTCACATTGACAGCAGCAAGAGCAAGCAGCGCACATGAATCCTGCGTCTGCGCTTCAAGTATTTTCAATGTTACCCCGTGGCCTGCCGCTTGCACGCCGAACGAGCTGCACAAGCCAGCGACAACCGAGGAACATCAAACACCTTCAAGAATTTCAAGTTTTCCTGCCAATTCGCGGTCCCACGAAAACACATTCGTCTACGATATCACTGACGCCAGCGACACTAGCCGACTAAATTCAACGAAGGAAGGTTCCTTGACATTGACAGCAGCAGGAGCAAGCAGCGCTCACGAATCCTACGTCTGCACTTCCAGTATTTTCAGTGTTACCCCGCGGCCTGCCGCTCGCACGCCGAACGGGCTGCACAGCAAATGACGCCCAAGGAACATCAAGCGCCTTCAAGAATTTCAAGTTTTCCAGCCAATTCGCGGTCCCACGAAAATACATTCGTCTACGATATCACTGACGCCAGCGACACTAGCCGACTAAATTAAACGAAGGAAGGTTCCTTGACATTGACAGCAGCAGGAGCAAGCAGCGCACACGACTCCTGCGTCTGCGCTTCCAGTATTTTCAGTATTAGCCCGTGGCCCGCCGCTTCCACGCCGAACGGGCTGCACAGCCAGCGACGCCCGAGGAACATCAAGCGCCTTCAAGAATTTCAAGTTTTCCAGCCAATTCGCGGTGCCACGATAAAACATCCGTCTACGATATCACAGACGCCGGTGACACTGGCTGACTGAATTCAACGAGGGAAGTTTCCTTGACTGTGACAGCAGGAGAAGCAAGCAGCGCACACGACTCCTGCTTCTGCGCTTCCAGTATTTTCAATGTTGCCCCGTAGCCTGCCACTTGCACGCCGAACGAGCTGCACAGCCAGCGCCGCCCGAGGAACATCGAACACGTTCAAGAATTTCAAGTTTTCCTGCCCAGTTTCCGGCCTCACGGAACTACATTCGTCTACGATATCACAGACGCTGGCTACACTGGCCGACTAAATTCAACGAGGGATGTTTTCTTGACTTTTACAGCAGGAAGAGCAAGCAGCGCACACGACTCCTGCGTCTGCGCTTCCAGTATTTTCAGTGCTACGTCGCTGCCTGCCGCTTGCACGCCGAACAGGCTGCACAGCCAGCGCCGCCTGAGGAACATCAAACTCCTTCAAGTATTTCAAGGTTTCCTGCCCGGTTCCCGGTCTCACGAAAATACATTCGTCTACCATATCAGTGACGTCGGCGACACTGCCCGACTAAATTCAACGAGGGAAGCTTCCTTGACATTGACAGCAGCAGGAGCAAGCAGCGCACACGACTCCTGCGTCTGCGCTTCCAGTATTTTCAATGTTACCCCGTGGCCTGCCGCTTGCACGCCGAAAGAGCTGCACAGCCAGCGACGCCTGAGGAACATCAAACACCTTCAAGAATTTAAAGGTTTCCTGCCCGGTTCCCGGTCTCACGAAAATACATTCGTCTACGATATCACAGATGCCGGCGACACTGGCCGACTAAATTCAACGAGGGAAGTTTCGTTGACTTTGACAACAAGAGGGTCAAGCAGCGCACACGACTCCTGCGTCTGCGCTTCCAGTACTTTCAATGTTAACCTTGGCCTGCCGCTTGCACTCCGAATGAGCTGCACAGCCCGCGACACCGTAGGATCATAAACACCTTCAAGAAATTCAAGTTTTCCTACCCGGTCCCCGGTCTCACGAAAATAGATTCGTCTACCATATCACTAACATTGGCGACACTGGCCGACTAAATTCAACGAGGGAAGTTTCGTTGACTTTGACAGCAGGAGGAGCAAGCAGCGCACACGACTCTTGCGTCTGCGCTTCCAGTATTTTTAATGTTACCCTTGGCGTGCCGCTTGCACTCCGAATGAGCTGCAGAGCCAGCGACGCCATAGGAACATCAAACACCTTCAAGAATTTCAAGTTTTCCAGCCCAGTTCCTGGTCTCACGAAAATACATTCATCTACGATATCGTAGATGCCGGCGACACTGGCCGACTAAATTCAACGAGGGAAGTTTCGTTGACTTTGACAGCAGGAGGAGCAAGCAGCGCAGACGACTCCTGCGTCTGCGCTTCCAGTATTTTCAGTATTAGCCCGTGTCCCGCCGCTTCCACGCCGAACGGGCTGCACAGCCAGCGACGCCCGAGGAACATCAAGCACCTTCAAGAAATTCAAGTTTTCCTGCGTGGTTTCAGGTCTCACGAAAATACATCCGTCAACGATATCACAGACGCCGGCGACACTGGCCGACTAAATTCAACGAGGGAAGTTTTCTTGACTTTGACAGCAGGAGGAGCAAGCAGCGCACACGACTCTTGCGTCTGCGCTTCCAGTATTTTCAATGTTACCCTTGGCCTGCCGCTTGCACTCCGAATGAGCTGCACAGCCAGCGACGCCGTAGGAACATAAAACACCTTCAAGAATTTCAAGTTTTCCTGCCCAGTTCCCGGTCTCACAAAAATACATTCGTCTACGATATCACAGATGCCGGCGACACTGGCCGACTAAATTCAACGAGGGAAGTTTCCTTGACTTTGACAGCAGGAGGAGCAAGCAGCGCACACGACACCTGCATCTGCGCTTGCAGTTATTTCAGTATTTCCCCGTGGCCTACCGCTTCCACGCCGAACTGGCTCTACAGCCAGCGACGCCCGAGGAACATCAAGCACCTTCAAGAATTTCAAGTTTTCCTGCTTGGTTTCCGGTCTCACGAAAATACATCCGTCTACGATATCACAGATGCCGGCGACACTGGACGACTAAATTCAACGAGGGTAGTTTCCTTGACTTTGACAGCAGGAGGAGCAAGCCGCGCACACGACTCCTGCGTCTGCGCTTCCAGTATTTTCAATGTTACCCTTGGCCTGCCGCTTGCACTCCGAATGAGCTGCACAGCCACCGACGCCGTAGGAACATAAAACACCTTCAAGAATTTCAAGTTTTCCTGCCCAGTTCCCGGTCTCACGAAAACATATTCGTCAACGATATCACAGATGCCGGCGACACTGGCCGACTAAATTCAACGACGGAAGTTTTCTTGACTTTGACAACAGAAAGCGCAAGCAGCGCACACGACTCCTGCGTCTGCGCTTCCAGTATTTTATGTGCTACCCCACTGCCTACCGCTTGCACAACGAACAGGCTGCACAGCCAGCGCCGCCTGGGGAACATCAAACTCCTTCAAGAATTTCAAGGTTTCCTGCCCGGTTCCCGGTCTCACGAAAATACATTCGTCTACCGTATCACTGACGTCGGTGACACTGGCTGACTAAATTCAACGAGGGAAGCTTCCTTGACATTGACAGCAGGAGGAGCAAGCAGCGCACACGACTCCTGCGTCTGCGCTTCCAGTATTTTAATTGTTACCCTTGGCGTGCCGCTTGCACTCCGAATGAGCTGCACAGCCACCGACGCCATACGAACATCAAACACCTTCAAGAATTTCAAGTTTTCCTGCCCAGTTCCCGGTCTCACGAAAATACATTCGTCAACGATATCACAGATGCCGGCGACACAGGCCGACTAAATTCAACGACGGAAGTTTTCTTGACTTTGACAACAGAAAGCGCAAGCAGCGCACACGACTCCTGCGTCTGCGCTTCCAGTATTTTATGTGCTACCCCGCTGCCTGCCGCTTCCACAACGAACAGGCTGCACAGCCAGCGCCGCCTGGGGAACATCAAACTCCTTCAAGAATTTCAAGGTTTCCTGCCCGGTTCCCGGTCTCACGAAAATACATTCGTCTACCATATCAGTGACGTCGGTGACACTGGCTGACTAAATTCAACGAGGGAAGCTTCCTTGACATTGACAGCAGGAGGAGCAAGCAGCGCACACGACTCCTGCGTCTGTGCTTCCAGTATTTTAATTGTTACCCTTGGCGTGCCGCTTGCACTCCGAATGAGCTGCACAGCCACCGACGCCATACGAACATTAAACACCTTCAAGAATTTCAAGTTTTCCTGCCCAGTTCCCGGTCTCACGAAAATACATTCGTCAACGATATCACAGATGCCGGCGACACAGGCCGACTAAATTCAACGACGGAAGTTTTCTTGACTTTGACAACAGAAAGCGCAAGCAGCGCACACGACTCCTGCGTCTGCGCTTCCAGTATTTTATGTGCTACCCCGCTGCCTGCCGCTTGCACAACGAACAGGCTGCACAGCCAGCGCCGCCTGGGGAACATCAAACTCCTTCAAGAATTTCAAGGTTTCCTGCCCGGTTCCCGGTCTCACGAAAATACATTCGTCTACCGTATCAGTGACGTCGGCGACACTGCCCGACTAAATTCAACGAGGGAAGCTTCCTTGACATTGACAGCAGGAGGAGCAAGCAGCGCACACGACTCCTGCGTCTGTGCTTCCAGTATTTTAATTGTTACCCTTGGCGTGCCGCTTGCACTCCGAATGAGCTGCACAGCCACCGACGCCATACGAACATTAAACACCTTCAAGAATTTCAAGTTTTCCTGCCCAGTTCCCGGTCTCACGAAAATACATTCGTCAACGATATCACAGATGCCGGCGACACAGGCCGACTAAATTCAACGACGGAAGTTTTCTTGACTTTGACAACAGAAAGCGCAAGCAGCGCGCACGACTCCTGCGTCTGCGCTTCCAGTATTTTATGTGCTACCCCGCTGCCTGCTGCTTGCACAACGAACAGGCTGCACAGCCAGCGCCGCCTGGGGAACATCAAACTCCTTCAAGAATTTCAAGGTTTCCTGCCCGGTTCCCGGTCTCACGAAAATACATTCGTCTACCGTATCAGTGACGTCGGCGACACTGCCCGACTAAATTCAACGAGGGAAGCTTCCTTGACATTGACAGCAGCAGGAGCAAGCAGCGCACACGACTCCTGCGTCTGCGCTTCCAGTATTTTCAATGTTACCCCGTGGCCTGCCGCTTGCACGCCGAAAGAGCTGCACAGCCAGCGACGCCTGAGGAACATCAAACACCTTCAAGAATTTAAAGGTTTCCTGCCCGGTTCCCGGTCTCACGAAAATACATTCGTCTACGATATCACAGATGCCGGCGACACTGGCCGACTAAATTCAACGAGGGAAGTTTCGTTGACTTTGACAGCAGCAGGAGTACGCAGCACATACGACTCCTGCGTCTGCGCTTCCAGTATTTTCAGTTTTACCCCGCGGCCTGCCGCTTGCACGCCGAACAGGCTGCACAGCCAGCGACGCCTGAGGAACATCAAACACCTTCAAGTATTTCAAGCTTTCCTGCCCGGTTTCCGGTCTCACGAAAATACATTCGTCTACGATATCACAGACGCCGGCGACACTGGCCGACTAAATTCAACGAGGGAAGTTTTGTTGACTTTGACAACAGGAGGGTCAAGCAGCGCACACGACTCCTGCGTCTGCGCTTCCAGTACTTTCAATGTTACCCTTGGCCTGCCGCTTGCACTCCGAATGAGCTGCACAGCCAGCGACACCGTAGGATCATAAACACATTTAAGAATTTCAAGCTTTCCTGCCCGGTTCCCGGTCTCACAAAAATACATTCGTCTACCATATCAGTGACGCCGGCGACACTGGCCGACTAAATTCAACGAGGGAAGCTTCCTTCACATTGACAGCAGCAAGAGCAAGCAGCGCACATGACTCCTGCGTCTGCGCTTCAAGTATTTTCAATGTTACCCCGTGGCCTGCCGCTTGCACGCCGAACGAGCTGCACAAGCCAGCGACAACCGAGGAACATCAAACACCTTCAAGAATTTCAAGTTTTCCTGCCAATTCGCGGTCCCACGAAAACACATTCGTCTACGATATCACTGACGCCAGCGACACTAGCCGACTAAATTCAACGAGGGAAGTTTTCTTGACTTTGACAGCAGGAGGAGCAAGCAGCCCACACGACTCCTGCGTCTGCGCTTCCAGTATTTTCAATGTTACCCATGGCCTGCCGCTTGCACTCCGAATGAGCTGCACAGCCAGCGACGCCGTAGGAACATAAAACACCTTCAAGAATTTCAAGTTTTCCTGCCCAGTTCCCGGTCTCACAAAAATACATTCGTCTACGATATCACAGATGCCGGCGACACTGGCCGACTAAATTCAACGAGGGAAGTTTCCTTGACTTTGACAGCAGGAGGAGCAAGCAGCGCACACGACACCTGCATCTGCGCTTGCAGTTATTTCAGTATTACCCCGTGGCCTACCGGTTCCACGCCGAACTGGCTCTACAGCCAGCGACGCCCGAGGAACATCAAGCACCTTCAAGAATTTCAAGTTTTCCTGCCTGGTTTCCGGTCTCACGAAAATACATCCGTCTACGATATCACAGATGCCGGCGACACTGGACGACTAAATTCAACGAGGGAAGTTTCCTTGACTTTGACAGCAGGAGGAGCAAGCCACGCACACGACTCCTGCGTCTGCGTTTCCAGTATTTTATGGGCTACCCCGCGGCTTGCCGCTTGAACGCCGAACGAGCTGCACAGCCAGCGACGCCCGAGGAACATCGAACACGTTCAAGAATTTCAAGTTTTCCTGCCCATTTTCCGGTCTCACGGAGCTACATTCATCTACGATATCACAGACGCCAGCGACACTGGCCGACTAAATTCAACGAAGGAAGTTTTCTTGACTTTGACAGCAGGAAGAGCAAGCAGCGCACACGACTCCCGCGTCTGCGCTTCCAGTATTTTCAGTGTTACCCCGCGGCTTGCCGCTTGCACGCCGAACGGGCTGCACAGCCAGCGACGCCTGAAGAACATCAAACTCCTTCAAGAATTTCAAGGTTTCCTGCCCGGTTCCCGGTCGCACGAAAATACATTCGTCTACCATATCACTGACGTCGGCGATACTGGCCGACTAAATTCAACGAGGGAAGCTTCCTTGACATTGACAGCAGCAGGAGCAAGCAGCGCACACGACTCCTGCGTCTGCGCTTCCAGTATTTTCAATGTTACCCCGTAGCCTGCCGCTTGCACTCCGAATGAGCTGCACAGCCAGCGACGCCGTAGGAACATAAAACACCTTCAAGAATTTCAAGTTTTCCTGCCCAGTTCCCGGTCTCACAAAAATACATTCGTCTACGATATCACAGATGCCGGCGACACTGGCCGACTAAATTCAACGAGGGAAGTTTCCTTGACTTTGACAGCAGGAGGAGCAAGCAGCGCACACGACACCTGCATCTGCGCTTGCAGTTATTTCAGTATTACCCCGTGGCCTACCGGTTCCACGCCGAACTGGCTCTACAGCCAGCGACGCCCGAGGAACATCAAGCACCTTCAAGAATTTCAAGTTTTCCTGCCTGGTTTCCGGTCTCACGAAAATACATCCGTCTACGATATCACAGATGCTGGCGACACTGGACGACTAAATTCAACGAGGGAAGTTTCCTTGACTTTGACAGCAGGAGGAGCAAGCCACGCACACGACTCCTGCGTCTGCGTTTCCAGTATTTTATGGGCTACCCCGCGGCTTGCCGCTTGAACGCCGAACGAGCTGCACAGCCAGCGACGCCCGAGGAACATCGAACACGTTCAAGAATTTCAAGTTTTCCTGCCCATTTTCCGGTCTCACGGAGCTACATTCATCTACGATATCACAGACGCCAGCGACACTGGCCGACTAAATTCAACGAAGGAAGTTTTCTTGACTTTGACAGCAGGAAGAGCAAGCAGCGCACACGACTCCCGCGTCTGCGCTTCCAGTATTTTCAGTGTTACCCCGCGGCTTGCCGCTTGCACGCCGAACGGGCTGCACAGCCAGCGACGCCTGAAGAACATCAAACTCCTTCAAGAATTTCAAGGTTTCCTGCCCGGTTCCCGGTCGCACGAAAATACATTCGTCTACCATATCACTGACGTCGGCGATACTGGCCGACTAAATTCAACGAGGGAAGCTTCCTTGACATTGACAGCAGCAGGAGCAAGCAGCGCACACGACTCCTGCGTCTGCGCTTCCAGTATTTTCAATGTTACCCCGTAGCCTGCCACTTGCACGCCGAACGAGCTGCACAGCCAGCGACGCCCGAGGAACATCGAACACGTTCAAGAATTTCAAGTTTTCCTGCCCAGTTTCCGGCCTCACGGAACTACATTCGTCTACGATATCACAGACGCTGGCTACACTGGCCGACTAAATTCAACGAGGGATGTTTTCTTGACTTTTACAGCAGGAAGAGCAAGCAGCGCGCGCCACTCCTGCGTCTGCGCTTCCAGTATTTTCAGTGCTACCTCGCTGCCTGCCGCTTGCACGCCGAACAGGCTCCACAGCCAGCGCCGCCTGAGGAACATCAAACTCCTTCAAGAATTTCAAGGTTTCCTACCCGGTTCCCGGTCTCACGAAAATACATTCGTGTACCATATCAGTGACGTCGGCGACACTGGCCGACCAAATTCAACGAGGGAAGCTTCCTTGACATTGACAGCAGCAGGAGTCAGAAGCGCACACGACTCCTGCGTCTGCGCTTCCATTATTTTCAGTGTTACCCCTCGGCCTGCCGCTTGCACGCCGAACAGGCTGCACAGCCAGCGACGCCTGAGGAACATCAAACACCTTCAAGTATTTCTAGCTTTCATGCCCGGTTTCCGGTCTCTCGAAAATACATTCGTCTACGATATCACAGACGCCGGCGACACTGGCCGACTAAATTCAACGAGGGAAATTTTGTTGACTTTGACAGCAGGAGGAGCAAGCAGCGCACACGACACTTGCGTCTGCGCTTCCAGTAATTTTAATGTTACCCTTGGCGTGCCGCTTGCACTCCGAATGAGCTGCAGAGCCAGCGACGCCATAGGGACATCAAACACCTTCAAGAATTTCAAGTTTTCCTGCCCAGTTCCTGGTCTCACGAAAATAGATTCATCTGCGATGTCGCAGATGCCGGCGACACTGGCCGACTAAATTCAACGAGGGAAGTTTCGTTGACTTTGACAGCAGGAGGAGCAAGCAGCGCACACGACTCCTGCCTCTGGGCTTCCAGTATTTTCACTATTACCCCGTGTCCAGCCGCTTACATGCCGAATGAGCTGCACAGCCAGCGACACCGTAGGATCATAAACACCTTCAAGAAATTCAAGTTTTCCTACCCGCTTCCCGGTCTCACGAAAATAGATTCGTCTACCATATCACTAACATCGGCGACACTGGCCGACTAAATTCAACGAGGGAAGTTTCGTTGACTTTGACAGCAGGAGGGGCAAGCAACGCACACGAATCCTAGGTCTGCGCTTCCAGTATTTTCAGTGTTACCCCGCGGCCTGCCGCTTCCACGCCGAACGGACTGCACAGCCAGCGACGCCCGAGGAACATCAAGCACCTTCAAGACTTTCAATTTTCCTGCCCGGTTTCCGGTCTCACGAAAACACATCCGTCTACGATATCACAAACGTTGGCGACACTGGCTGACTAAATTCAACGAGGGAAGTTTCTTTGACTTTGACAGCAGGAGAAGCAAGCAGCGCACACGACTCCTGCGTCTGCGCTTCCAGTATTTTCAGTGTGACCCCGCGGACTGCCGCTTGCGCGCCGAACGGTCTGCACAGTCAGCGACGCCTAAGGAACATCAAACACCTTCAAGAATTTCAAGTTTTCCTGCCCATTATCCGGTCTCACGGAGCTACATTCATCTACGATATCACAGACGCCAGCGACACTGGCCGACTAAATTCAACGAAGGAAGTTTTCTTGACTTTGACAGCAGGAAGAGAAAGCAGCGCACACGACTCCCGCGTCTGCGCTTCCAGTATTTTCAGTGTTACCCCGCGGCTTGCCGCTTGCACGCCGAACGGGCTGCACAGCTAGTGACGCCTGAAGAACATCAAACTCCTTCAAGAATTTCAAGGTTTCCTGCCCCGTTCCCGGTCTAAAGAAAATAAATTCGTCTATCGTATCACTGACGTCGGTGACACTGGCCGACTAAATTTAACGAGGGAAGCTTCCTTGACATTGACAGCAGCAAGAGCAAGCAGCGCACATGACTCCTGCGTCTGCGCTTCCAGTATTTTCAATGTTACCCCGTGGCCTGCCGCTTGCACGCCGAACGAGCTGCACAGCCAGTGACGCCCGAGGAACATCGAACACGTTCAAGAATTTCCAGTTTTCTTGCACAGTTTCCGGTCTCACGGAACTACATTCGTCCACGATATCACAGACGCCGGCGACACTGGCCGACTAAGTTCAACGAAGGAAGTTTTCTTGACTTTGATAGCAGGAGGAGCAAGCAGCGCACACGACTCTTGCGTCTGCGCTTCCAGTAATTTTAATGTTACCCTTGGCGTGCCGCTTGCACTCCGAATGAGCTGCACAGCCAGCGACGCCATAGGGACATCAAACACCTTCAAGAATTTCAAGTTTTCCTGCCCAGTTCCTGGTCTCACGAAAATAGATTCATCTGCGATGTCGCAGATGCCGGCGACACTGGCCGACTAAATTCAACGAGGGAAGTTTCGTTGACTTTGACAGCAGGAGGAGCAAGCAGCGCACACGACTCCTGCCTCTGGGCTTCCAGTATTTTCACTATTACCCCGTGTCCAGCCGCTTCCATGCCGAACGGGCTGCCCAGCCAGCGACGCCCGAGGAACATCAAGCACCTTCAAGAATATCAAGTTTTCCTGCTTGGTTTCCGGTCTCACGAAAATACATCCGTCTACCATATCACTGACGTCGGCTACACTGGCCGACTAAATTCAACGAGGGAAGCTTCCTTGACATTGACAGCAGCAGAAGCAAGCAGCGCACACGACTCCTGCGTCTGCGCTTCCAGTATTTTCAATATTACCCCGTGGCTTGCCACTTGCACGCCGAACGAGCTGCACAGCCAGATACGCCCGACGAACATCGAGCAAGTTCAAGAATTTCAAGTTTTCCTGCCCAGTTTCCGTCCTCACGGAACTACATTCGTCTACGATATCACAGATGCCGGCGACACTGGCCGATTAAATTCAACGAGGGATGTTTTCTTGACATTGACAGCAGCAGGAGCAAGCAGCGCACACGACTCCTGCGTCTGCGCTCCCAGTATTTTCAATGTTACCCCGTAGCCTGCCACTTGCACGCCGAACGAGCTGCACAGCCAGCGACCCCCGAGGAACATCGAACACGTTCAAGAATTTCAAGTTTTCCTGCCCAGTTTCCGGCCTCACGGAACTACATTCGTGTACGATATCACAGACGCTGGCTACACTGGCTGACTAAATTCAACGAGGGATGTTTTCTTGACTTTTACAGCAGGAAGAGCAAGCAGCGCACACGACTCCTGCGTCTGCGCTTCCAGTATTTTCAGTGCTACCTCGCTGCCTGCCGCTTGCACGCCGAACAGGCTGCACAGCCAGCGCCGCCTGAGGAACATCAAACTCCTTCAAGTATTTCAAGGTTTCCAGCCCGGTTCCCGGTCTCACGAAAATACATTCGTCTACCATATCAGTGACGTCGGTGACACTGCCCGACTAAATTCAACGAGGGAAGTTTCCTTGACTGTGACAGCAGGAGAAGCAAGCAGCGCACACGACTCCTCCATCTGCGCTTCCAGTATTTTCAGTGTTACCCCGCGGACTGCCACTTGCACGCCGAACGGGCTGCACAGCCAGCGACACCGTAGGAACATCAAACACCTTCAAGAAATTCAAGGTTTCCTACCCGGTTCCCGGTCTCACGAAAATACATTCGTCTACGATATCACTGACGCCAGCGACACTAGCCGACTAAATTCAACGAAGGAAGGTTCCTTGACATTAACAGCAGCAGGAGCAAGCAGCGCACACGAATCCTACATCTGCGCTTCCAGTATTTTCAGTGTTACCCCGCGGCCTGCCGCTCGCACGCCGAACGGGCTGCACAGCCAGCGATGCCTGAGGAACATCGAACACGTTCGAGAATTTCAAGTTTTCTTGCACAGTTTCCGGTCTCACGCAACTACATTCGTCCACGATATCACAGACGCCGGCGACACTGGCCGACTAAATTCAACGAAGGAAGTTTTCTTGACTTTGACAACAGAAAGCGCAAGCAGCGCACACGACTCCTGCGTCTGCGCTTCCAGTATTTTCAGGGTTACCCCGCGGCTTGCCGCTTGCAGGCCGAACGGGCTGCACAGCCAGCGACGCCTGAAGAACATCAAACTCCTTCAAGAATTTCAAGGTTTCCTGCCCGGTTCCCGGTCTAAAGAAAATAAATTCGTCTATCGTATCACTGACGTCGGTGACACTGTCCGACTAAATTTAACGAGGGAAGCTTCCTTGACATTAACAGCAGCAAGAGCAAGCAGCGCACATGACTCCTGCATCTGCGCTTCCAGTATTTTCAATGTTACCCCATGGCCTGCCGCTTGCATGCCGAACGAGCTGAACACTCAGCGACAACCGAGGAACATCAAACACCTTCAAGAATTTCAAGTTTTCCTGCCAATTCGCGGTCCCACGAAAATATATTCGTCTACGATATCACTGACGCCAGCGACACTAGCCGACTAAATTCAACGAAGGAAGGTTCCTTGACATTGACAGCCGCAGGAGCAAGCAGCGCACACGAATCCTACGTCTGCACTTCCAGTATTTTCAGTGTTACCCCGCGGCCTGCCGCTCGCACGCCGAACGGGCTGCACAGCAAGCGACGCCCAAGGAACATCAAGCACCTTCAAGAAATTGAAGTTTTCCTGCTCGGTTTCCGGTCTCACGAAAATACATCCGTCTACGATATCACAGACGCTGGCGACACTGGGCGACTAAATTCAACGAGGGAAGTTTCGTTGACTGTGACAGCAGGAGAAGCAAGCAGCGCACACGACTCCTCCATCTGCGCTTCCAGTATTTTCAGTGTTACCCCGCGGACTGCCGCTTGCACGCCGAACGGGCTGCACAGCCAGCAACGCCCGAGGAACAACTAACTCCTTCAAGAATTTCAATGTTTCCTGCCCCTTTCCCGGTCTCACGAAAATACATTCGTCTACGATATCACAGACGCCGACGACACTGGCCGACTAAATTCAACGAGGGAAGTTTTCTTGACTTTGACAGCAGGAGGAGCAAGCAGCGCACACGAGTCCTGCGTCTGCGCTTCCAGTATTTTCAATCTTACCCTTGGTCTGCCGCTTGCACTCCGAATGAACTGCACAGCCAGCGACACCGTAGGAACATCAAACACCTTCAAGAAATTCAAGGTTTGCTACCCGGTTCCCGGTCTTACGAAAATAGATTCGTCTACCATATCACTAACGTCGGCGACACTGGCCTACTAAAATCAACGAGGGATGTTTTCTTGACTTTGACAGAAGGAAAAGCAAGCAGCGCACACGACTCCTGCGTCTGCGCTTCCAGTATTTTCAGTGCTACCTCGCTGCCTGCCACTTGGACGCTGAGTGGGCTGCACAGCCAGCGCCGCCTGAGGAACATCAAACTCCTTCAAGAATTTCAAGGTTTCCTGCCCGGTTCCCGGTCGCACGAAAATACATTCATCTACCATATCAATGACGACGGCGATACTGGCCGACTAAATTCAACGAGGGAAGCTTCCTTGACATTGACAGCAGCAGGAGCAAGCAGCGCACACGACTCCTGCGTCTGCGCTTCCAGTATTTTCAATGTTACCCCGTAGCCTGCCACTTGCACGCCGAACGAGCTGCACAGCCAGCGACGCCCGAGGAACATCGAACACGTTCAAGAATTTCAAGTTTTCCTGCCCAGTTTCCGGCCTCACGGAACTACATTTGTCTACGATATCACAGACACTGGCTACACTGGCCGACTAAATTCAACGAGGGATGTTTTCTTGACTTTTACAGCAGGAAGAGCAAGCAGCGCACACGACTCCTGCGTCTGCGCTTCCAGTATTTTCAGTGCTACCTCGCTTTCTGCCGCTTGCACGCCGAACGAGCTGAACACTCAGCGACAACCGAAGAACATCAAACACCTTCAAGAATTTCAAGTTTTCCTGCCAATTCGCGGTCCCACGAACATACATTCGTCTACGATATGACTGACGCCAGCGACACTAGCCGACTAAATTCAACGAAGGAAGGTTCCTTGACATTGACAGCAGCAGGAGCAAGCAGCGCTCACGAATCCTACGTCTGCACTTCCAGTATTTTCAGTGTTACCCCGCGGCCTGCCGCTCGCACGCCGAACGGGCTGCACAGCAAATGACGCCCAAGGAACATCAAGCGCCTTCAAGAATTTCAAGTTTTCCAGCCAATTCGCGGTCCACGAAAATACATTCGTCTACGATATCACTGACGCCAGCGACACTAGCCGACTAAATTCAACGAAGGAAGGTTCCTTGACATTGACAGCAGCAGGAGCAAGCAGCGCACACGACTCCTGCGTCAGCGCTTCCAGTATTTTCAGTATTAGCCCGTGGCCCGCCGCTTCCACGCCGAACGGGCTGCACAGCCAGCGACGCCCGAGGAACATCAAGCGCCTTCAAGAATTTCAAGTTTTCCAGCCAATTCGCGGTCCCACGATAAAACATCCGTCTACGATATCACAGACGCCGGTGACACTGGCTGACTGAATTCAACGAGGGAAGTTTCCTTGACTGTGACAGCAGGAGAAGCAAGCAGCGCACACGACTCCTGCTTCTGCGCTTCCAGTATTTTCAATGTTGCCCCGTAGCCTGCCACTTGCACGCCGAACGAGCTGCACAGCCAGCGCCGCCCGAGGAACATCGAACACGTTCAAGAATTTCAAGTTTTCCTGCCCAGTTTCCGGCCTCACGGAACTACATTCGTCTACGATATCACAGACGCTGGCTACACTGGCCGACTAAATTCAACGAGGGATGTTTTCTTGACTTTTACAGCAGGAAGAGCAAGCAGCGCACACGACTCCTGCGTCTGCGCTTCCAGTATTTTCAGTGCTACGTCGCTGCCTGCCGCTTGCACGCCGAACACGCTGCACAGCCAGCGCCGCCTGAGGAACATCAAACTCCTTCAAGTATTTCAAGGTTTCCTGCCCGGTTCCCGGTCTCACGAAAATACATTCGTCTACCATATCAGTGACGTCGGCGACACTGCCCGACTAAATTCAACGAGGGAAGCTTCCTTGACATTGACAGCAGCAGGAGCAAGCAGCGCACACGACTCCTGCGTCTGCGCTTCCAGTATTTTCAATGTTACCCCGTGGCCTGCCGCTTGCACGCCGAAAGAGCTGCACAGCCAGCGACGCCTGAGGAACATCAAACACCTTCAAGAATTAAAAGGTTTCCTGCCCGGTTCCCGGTCTCACGAAAATACATTTGTCTACCGTATCACTGACGTCGGTGACACTGGCTGACTAAATTCAATGAGGGAAGCTTCCTTGACATTGACAGCAGGAGGAGCAAGCAGCGCACACGACTCCTGCGTCTGCGCTTAAAGTATTTTAATTGTTACCCTTGGCGTGCCGCTTGCACTCCGAATGAGCTGCACAGCCAGCGACGCCATACGAACATCAAACACCTTCTAGAATTTCAAGTTTTCCTGCCCAGTTCCCGGTCTCACGAAAACACATTCGTCAACGATATCACAGATGCCGGCGACACTGGCCGACTAAATTCAACGACGGAAGTTTCCTTGACTTTGACAACAGAAAGCGCAACAGCGCACACGACTCCTGCGTCTGCGCTTCCAGTATTTTATGTGCTACCCCGCTGCCTGCCGCTTGCACAACGAACAGGCTGCACAGCCAGCGCCGCCTGGGGAACATCAAACTCCTTCAAGAATTTCAAGGTTTCCTGCCCGGTTTCCGGTCTCACGAAAATATATCCCTCTACGATATCACAGATGCCGGCGACGCTGGCCGACTAAATTCAACGAGGGAAGTTTCCTTGACTTTGACAGCAGGAGGCGAAGCAGCGCACACGACTCCTGCGTCAGCGCTTCGATTATTTTCAGTATTACCCCGTGGCCTACCACTTCCACGCCGAACGGGCTGCAAAGCCAGCGACGCCCGAGGAACATCAAGCACCTTCAAGAAATTCAAGTTTTCCTGCTCGGTTTTCGGTCTCACGAAAATATATCCGTCTACGATATCACAGGCGATGGCGACATTGGGCGACTAAATTCAACGAGGGAAGTTTCGTTGACTTCGACAGCAGGAGGAGCAAGCAGCGCACATGACTCCTGCGTCTGCGCTTCCAGTATTTTCAGTATTAGCCCGTGGCCTGTCGCTTCCACGCAGAACGGGCTGCACATCCAGCGACGCCCGAGGAACATCAGGCGCCTCCAAGAATTTCAAGTTTTCTTGGCCGGTTTCAGGTCTCACGGAACTACATTCGTCTACGATATCACAGACGTCGACGACACTGGCCGACTAAATTCAACGAGGGAAGCTTCCTTGACTTTACAGCAGGAGGAGCAAGCAGCGCACACGACTACTGCGTCTGCGCTTCCAGTATTTTCAATGTTACCCATAGCCGGCCGCTTCCACGCCGAACGGGCTGGACAGCCAGCGACGGCCGAGGAACAACAAGCACGTTCAAGAATTTCAAGTTTTCCTGCCCGGTTTGCAGTCTCACGAAAATACATCCGTCTACGATATCACAGATGCCGGCGACACTGGCCGACTAAATTCAACCAGGGAACTTTTCTTTACTTTGACAGCAGGAGGAGCAAGCAGCGCACACGACTCCTGCGTCTGCGCTTCCAGTATTTTCAGTACTACCTCGCTGCCTGCCGCTTAGACGCCGAGTAGGCTGCACAGCCAGCACCGCCTGAGGAACATCAAACTCCTTCAAGAATTTCAAGGTTTCCTGCCCGGTTCCTGGTCCCACGAAGATACATTCGTCTACCATATCAGTGACGTCGGTGACACTGGCCGACTAAATTCAACGAGGGAAGCTTCCTTGACATTGACAGCAGCAGGAGCAAACAGCGCACACGACTCCTGCGTCTGCGCTTCCAGTATTTTCAATGCTACCCCGTGGCCTGCCGCTTGCACGCCGAACGAGCTGCACAGCCAGCGACACCGTAGGAACATCAAACACCTTCAGGAAATTCAAGGTTTCCTACCCGGTTCCCGGTCTCACGAAAATAGATTCGTCTACCATATCACTAACGCCGGCGACACTGGCCGACTATATTCAACGAGGGAAGTTTTCTTGACTTTGACAACAGAAAGCGCAAGCAGCGCACACGACTCCTGCGTCTGCGCTTCCAGTATTTTATGTGCTACCCCGCTGCCTGCCGCTTGCACAACGAACAGGCTGCACAGCTAGCGCCGCCCGAGGAACATCAAGCACCTTCGAGAGTTTCAAGTTTTCCTGCCGGGTTTCCGGCCCACGAAAATACATCGGTCTACGATATCACTGTCGTCGGCGATACTGGCCGACTAAATTCAACGAGGGAAGCTTCCTTGACATTGACAGCAGCAGGAGCAAGCAGCGCACACGACTCCTGCGTCTGCGCTTCCAGTATTTTCAATGTTACCCCGTAGCCTGCCACTTGCACGCCGAACGAGCTGCACAGCCAGCGACGCCCGAGGAACATCGAACACGTTCAAGAATTTCAAGTTTTCCTGCCCAGTTTCCGGCCTCACGGAACTACATTCGTCTACGATATCACAGACGCTGGCTACACTGGCCGACTAAATTCAACGAGGGATGTTTTCTTGACTTTTACAGCAGGAAGAGCAAGCAGCGCGCGCCACTCCTGCGTCTGCGCTTCCAGTATTTTCAGTGCTACCTCGCTGCCTGCCGCTTGCACGCCGAACAGGCTCCACAGCCAGCGCCGCCTGAGGAACATCAAACTCCTTCAAGAATTTCAAGGTTTCCTACCCGGTTCCCGGTCTCACGAAAATACATTCGTGTACCATATCAGTGACGTCGGCGACACTGGCCGACCAAATTCAACGAGGGAAGCTTCCTTGACATTGACAGCAGCAGGAGTCAGAAGCGCACACGACTCCTGCGTCTGCGCTTCCATTATTTTCAGTGTTACCCCTCGGCCTGCCGCTTGCACGCCGAACAGGCTGCACAGCCAGCGACGCCTGAGGAACATCAAACACCTTCAAGTATTTCTAGCTTTCATGCCCGGTTTCCGGTCTCTCGAAAATACATTCGTCTACGATATCACAGACGCCGGCGACACTGGCCGACTAAATTCAACGAGGGAAATTTTGTTGACTTTGACAGCAGGAGGAGCAAGCAGCGCACACGACACTTGCGTCTGCGCTTCCAGTAATTTTAATGTTACCCTTGGCGTGCCGCTTGCACTCCGAATGAGCTGCAGAGCCAGCGACGCCATAGGGACATCAAACACCTTCAAGAATTTCAAGTTTTCCTGCCCAGTTCCTGGTCTCACGAAAATAGATTCATCTGCGATGTCGCAGATGCCGGCGACACTGGCCGACTAAATTCAACGAGGGAAGTTTCGTTGACTTTGACAGCAGGAGGAGCAAGCAGCGCACACGACTCCTGCCTCTGGGCTTCCAGTATTTTCACTATTACCCCGTGTCCAGCCGCTTACATGCCGAATGAGCTGCACAGCCAGCGACACCGTAGGATCATAAACACCTTCAAGAAATTCAAGTTTTCCTACCCGCTTCCCGGTCTCACGAAAATAGATTCGTCTACCATATCACTAACATCGGCGACACTGGCCGACTAAATTCAACGAGGGAAGTTTCGTTGACTTTGACAGCAGGAGGGGCAAGCAACGCACACGAATCCTAGGTCTGCGCTTCCAGTATTTTCAGTGTTACCCCGCGGCCTGCCGCTTCCACGCCGAACGGACTGCACAGCCAGCGACGCCCGAGGAACATCAAGCACCTTCAAGACTTTCAATTTTCCTGCCCGGTTTCCGGTCTCACGAAAACACATCCGTCTACGATATCACAAACGTTGGCGACACTGGCTGACTAAATTCAACGAGGGAAGTTTCTTTGACTTTGACAGCAGGAGAAGCAAGCAGCGCACACGACTCCTGCGTCTGCGCTTCCAGTATTTTCAGTGTGACCCCGCGGACTGCCGCTTGCGCGCCGAACGGTCTGCACAGTCAGCGACGCCTAAGGAACATCAAACACCTTCAAGAATTTCAAGTTTTCCTGCCCATTATCCGGTCTCACGGAGCTACATTCATCTACGATATCACAGACGCCAGCGACACTGGCCGACTAAATTCAACGAAGGAAGTTTTCTTGACTTTGACAGCAGGAAGAGAAAGCAGCGCACACGACTCCCGCGTCTGCGCTTCCAGTATTTTCAGTGTTACCCCGCGGCTTGCCGCTTGCACGCCGAACGGGCTGCACAGCTAGTGACGCCTGAAGAACATCAAACTCCTTCAAGAATTTCAAGGTTTCCTGCCCCGTTCCCGGTCTAAAGAAAATAAATTCGTCTATCGTATCACTGACGTCGGTGACACTGGCCGACTAAATTTAACGAGGGAAGCTTCCTTGACATTGACAGCAGCAAGAGCAAGCAGCGCACATGACTCCTGCGTCTGCGCTTCCAGTATTTTCAATGTTACCCCGTGGCCTGCCGCTTGCACGCCGAACGAGCTGCACAGCCAGTGACGCCCGAGGAACATCGAACACGTTCAAGAATTTCCAGTTTTCTTGCACAGTTTCCGGTCTCACGGAACTACATTCGTCCACGATATCACAGACGCCGGCGACACTGGCCGACTAAGTTCAACGAAGGAAGTTTTCTTGACTTTGATAGCAGGAGGAGCAAGCAGCGCACACGACTCTTGCGTCTGCGCTTCCAGTAATTTTAATGTTACCCTTGGCGTGCCGCTTGCACTCCGAATGAGCTGCACAGCCAGCGACGCCATAGGGACATCAAACACCTTCAAGAATTTCAAGTTTTCCTGCCCAGTTCCTGGTCTCACGAAAATAGATTCATCTGCGATGTCGCAGATGCCGGCGACACTGGCCGACTAAATTCAACGAGGGAAGTTTCGTTGACTTTGACAGCAGGAGGAGCAAGCAGCGCACACGACTCCTGCCTCTGGGCTTCCAGTATTTTCACTATTACCCCGTGTCCAGCCGCTTCCATGCCGAACGGGCTGCCCAGCCAGCGACGCCCGAGGAACATCAAGCACCTTCAAGAATATCAAGTTTTCCTGCTTGGTTTCCGGTCTCACGAAAATACATCCGTCTACCATATCACTGACGTCGGCTACACTGGCCGACTAAATTCAACGAGGGAAGCTTCCTTGACATTGACAGCAGCAGAAGCAAGCAGCGCACACGACTCCTGCGTCTGCGCTTCCAGTATTTTCAATATTACCCCGTGGCTTGCCACTTGCACGCCGAACGAGCTGCACAGCCAGATACGCCCGACGAACATCGAGCAAGTTCAAGAATTTCAAGTTTTCCTGCCCAGTTTCCGTCCTCACGGAACTACATTCGTCTACGATATCACAGATGCCGGCGACACTGGCCGATTAAATTCAACGAGGGATGTTTTCTTGACATTGACAGCAGCAGGAGCAAGCAGCGCACACGACTCCTGCGTCTGCGCTCCCAGTATTTTCAATGTTACCCCGTAGCCTGCCACTTGCACGCCGAACGAGCTGCACAGCCAGCGACCCCCGAGGAACATCGAACACGTTCAAGAATTTCAAGTTTTCCTGCCCAGTTTCCGGCCTCACGGAACTACATTCGTGTACGATATCACAGACGCTGGCTACACTGGCTGACTAAATTCAACGAGGGATGTTTTCTTGACTTTTACAGCAGGAAGAGCAAGCAGCGCACACGACTCCTGCGTCTGCGCTTCCAGTATTTTCAGTGCTACCTCGCTGCCTGCCGCTTGCACGCCGAACAGGCTGCACAGCCAGCGCCGCCTGAGGAACATCAAACTCCTTCAAGTATTTCAAGGTTTCCAGCCCGGTTCCCGGTCTCACGAAAATACATTCGTCTACCATATCAGTGACGTCGGTGACACTGCCCGACTAAATTCAACGAGGGAAGTTTCCTTGACTGTGACAGCAGGAGAAGCAAGCAGCGCACACGACTCCTCCATCTGCGCTTCCAGTATTTTCAGTGTTACCCCGCGGACTGCCACTTGCACGCCGAACGGGCTGCACAGCCAGCGACACCGTAGGAACATCAAACACCTTCAAGAAATTCAAGGTTTCCTACCCGGTTCCCGGTCTCACGAAAATACATTCGTCTACGATATCACTGACGCCAGCGACACTAGCCGACTAAATTCAACGAAGGAAGGTTCCTTGACATTAACAGCAGCAGGAGCAAGCAGCGCACACGAATCCTACATCTGCGCTTCCAGTATTTTCAGTGTTACCCCGCGGCCTGCCGCTCGCACGCCGAACGGGCTGCACAGCCAGCGATGCCTGAGGAACATCGAACACGTTCGAGAATTTCAAGTTTTCTTGCACAGTTTCCGGTCTCACGCAACTACATTCGTCCACGATATCACAGACGCCGGCGACACTGGCCGACTAAATTCAACGAAGGAAGTTTTCTTGACTTTGACAACAGAAAGCGCAAGCAGCGCACACGACTCCTGCGTCTGCGCTTCCAGTATTTTCAGGGTTACCCCGCGGCTTGCCGCTTGCAGGCCGAACGGGCTGCACAGCCAGCGACGCCTGAAGAACATCAAACTCCTTCAAGAATTTCAAGGTTTCCTGCCCGGTTCCCGGTCTAAAGAAAATAAATTCGTCTATCGTATCACTGACGTCGGTGACACTGTCCGACTAAATTTAACGAGGGAAGCTTCCTTGACATTAACAGCAGCAAGAGCAAGCAGCGCACATGACTCCTGCATCTGCGCTTCCAGTATTTTCAATGTTACCCCATGGCCTGCCGCTTGCATGCCGAACGAGCTGAACACTCAGCGACAACCGAGGAACATCAAACACCTTCAAGAATTTCAAGTTTTCCTGCCAATTCGCGGTCCCACGAAAATATATTCGTCTACGATATCACTGACGCCAGCGACACTAGCCGACTAAATTCAACGAAGGAAGGTTCCTTGACATTGACAGCCGCAGGAGCAAGCAGCGCACACGAATCCTACGTCTGCACTTCCAGTATTTTCAGTGTTACCCCGCGGCCTGCCGCTCGCACGCCGAACGGGCTGCACAGCAAGCGACGCCCAAGGAACATCAAGCACCTTCAAGAAATTGAAGTTTTCCTGCTCGGTTTCCGGTCTCACGAAAATACATCCGTCTACGATATCACAGACGCTGGCGACACTGGGCGACTAAATTCAACGAGGGAAGTTTCGTTGACTGTGACAGCAGGAGAAGCAAGCAGCGCACACGACTCCTCCATCTGCGCTTCCAGTATTTTCAGTGTTACCCCGCGGACTGCCGCTTGCACGCCGAACGGGCTGCACAGCCAGCAACGCCCGAGGAACAACTAACTCCTTCAAGAATTTCAATGTTTCCTGCCCCTTTCCCGGTCTCACGAAAATACATTCGTCTACGATATCACAGACGCCGACGACACTGGCCGACTAAATTCAACGAGGGAAGTTTTCTTGACTTTGACAGCAGGAGGAGCAAGCAGCGCACACGAGTCCTGCGTCTGCGCTTCCAGTATTTTCAATCTTACCCTTGGTCTGCCGCTTGCACTCCGAATGAACTGCACAGCCAGCGACACCGTAGGAACATCAAACACCTTCAAGAAATTCAAGGTTTGCTACCCGGTTCCCGGTCTTACGAAAATAGATTCGTCTACCATATCACTAACGTCGGCGACACTGGCCTACTAAAATCAACGAGGGATGTTTTCTTGACTTTGACAGAAGGAAAAGCAAGCAGCGCACACGACTCCTGCGTCTGCGCTTCCAGTATTTTCAGTGCTACCTCGCTGCCTGCCACTTGGACGCTGAGTGGGCTGCACAGCCAGCGCCGCCTGAGGAACATCAAACTCCTTCAAGAATTTCAAGGTTTCCTGCCCGGTTCCCGGTCGCACGAAAATACATTCATCTACCATATCAATGACGACGGCGATACTGGCCGACTAAATTCAACGAGGGAAGCTTCCTTGACATTGACAGCAGCAGGAGCAAGCAGCGCACACGACTCCTGCGTCTGCGCTTCCAGTATTTTCAATGTTACCCCGTAGCCTGCCACTTGCACGCCGAACGAGCTGCACAGCCAGCGACGCCCGAGGAACATCGAACACGTTCAAGAATTTCAAGTTTTCCTGCCCAGTTTCCGGCCTCACGGAACTACATTTGTCTACGATATCACAGACACTGGCTACACTGGCCGACTAAATTCAACGAGGGATGTTTTCTTGACTTTTACAGCAGGAAGAGCAAGCAGCGCACACGACTCCTGCGTCTGCGCTTCCAGTATTTTCAGTGCTACCTCGCTTTCTGCCGCTTGCACGCCGAACGAGCTGAACACTCAGCGACAACCGAAGAACATCAAACACCTTCAAGAATTTCAAGTTTTCCTGCCAATTCGCGGTCCCACGAACATACATTCGTCTACGATATGACTGACGCCAGCGACACTAGCCGACTAAATTCAACGAAGGAAGGTTCCTTGACATTGACAGCAGCAGGAGCAAGCAGCGCTCACGAATCCTACGTCTGCACTTCCAGTATTTTCAGTGTTACCCCGCGGCCTGCCGCTCGCACGCCGAACGGGCTGCACAGCAAATGACGCCCAAGGAACATCAAGCGCCTTCAAGAATTTCAAGTTTTCCAGCCAATTCGCGGTCCACGAAAATACATTCGTCTACGATATCACTGACGCCAGCGACACTAGCCGACTAAATTCAACGAAGGAAGGTTCCTTGACATTGACAGCAGCAGGAGCAAGCAGCGCACACGACTCCTGCGTCAGCGCTTCCAGTATTTTCAGTATTAGCCCGTGGCCCGCCGCTTCCACGCCGAACGGGCTGCACAGCCAGCGACGCCCGAGGAACATCAAGCGCCTTCAAGAATTTCAAGTTTTCCAGCCAATTCGCGGTCCCACGATAAAACATCCGTCTACGATATCACAGACGCCGGTGACACTGGCTGACTGAATTCAACGAGGGAAGTTTCCTTGACTGTGACAGCAGGAGAAGCAAGCAGCGCACACGACTCCTGCTTCTGCGCTTCCAGTATTTTCAATGTTGCCCCGTAGCCTGCCACTTGCACGCCGAACGAGCTGCACAGCCAGCGCCGCCCGAGGAACATCGAACACGTTCAAGAATTTCAAGTTTTCCTGCCCAGTTTCCGGCCTCACGGAACTACATTCGTCTACGATATCACAGACGCTGGCTACACTGGCCGACTAAATTCAACGAGGGATGTTTTCTTGACTTTTACAGCAGGAAGAGCAAGCAGCGCACACGACTCCTGCGTCTGCGCTTCCAGTATTTTCAGTGCTACGTCGCTGCCTGCCGCTTGCACGCCGAACAGGCTGCACAGCCAGCGCCGCCTGAGGAACATCAAACTCCTTCAAGTATTTCAAGGTTTCCTGCCCGGTTCCCGGTCTCACGAAAATACATTCGTCTACCATATCAGTGACGTCGGCGACACTGCCCGACTAAATTCAACGAGGGAAGCTTCCTTGACATTGACAGCAGCAGGAGCAAGCAGCGCACACGACTCCTGCGTCTGCGCTTCCAGTATTTTCAATGTTACCCCGTGGCCTGCCGCTTGCACGCCGAAAGAGCTGCACAGCCAGCGACGCCTGAGGAACATCAAACACCTTCAAGAATTAAAAGGTTTCCTGCCCGGTTCCCGGTCTCACGAAAATACATTTGTCTACCGTATCACTGACGTCGGTGACACTGGCTGACTAAATTCAATGAGGGAAGCTTCCTTGACATTGACAGCAGGAGGAGCAAGCAGCGCACACGACTCCTGCGTCTGCGCTTAAAGTATTTTAATTGTTACCCTTGGCGTGCCGCTTGCACTCCGAATGAGCTGCACAGCCAGCGACGCCATACGAACATCAAACACCTTCTAGAATTTCAAGTTTTCCTGCCCAGTTCCCGGTCTCACGAAAACACATTCGTCAACGATATCACAGATGCCGGCGACACTGGCCGACTAAATTCAACGACGGAAGTTTCCTTGACTTTGACAACAGAAAGCGCAACAGCGCACACGACTCCTGCGTCTGCGCTTCCAGTATTTTATGTGCTACCCCGCTGCCTGCCGCTTGCACAACGAACAGGCTGCACAGCCAGCGCCGCCTGGGGAACATCAAACTCCTTCAAGAATTTCAAGGTTTCCTGCCCGGTTTCCGGTCTCACGAAAATATATCCCTCTACGATATCACAGATGCCGGCGACGCTGGCCGACTAAATTCAACGAGGGAAGTTTCCTTGACTTTGACAGCAGGAGGCGAAGCAGCGCACACGACTCCTGCGTCAGCGCTTCGATTATTTTCAGTATTACCCCGTGGCCTACCACTTCCACGCCGAACGGGCTGCAAAGCCAGCGACGCCCGAGGAACATCAAGCACCTTCAAGAAATTCAAGTTTTCCTGCTCGGTTTTCGGTCTCACGAAAATATATCCGTCTACGATATCACAGGCGATGGCGACATTGGGCGACTAAATTCAACGAGGGAAGTTTCGTTGACTTCGACAGCAGGAGGAGCAAGCAGCGCACATGACTCCTGCGTCTGCGCTTCCAGTATTTTCAGTATTAGCCCGTGGCCTGTCGCTTCCACGCAGAACGGGCTGCACATCCAGCGACGCCCGAGGAACATCAGGCGCCTCCAAGAATTTCAAGTTTTCTTGGCCGGTTTCAGGTCTCACGGAACTACATTCGTCTACGATATCACAGACGTCGACGACACTGGCCGACTAAATTCAACGAGGGAAGCTTCCTTGACTTTACAGCAGGAGGAGCAAGCAGCGCACACGACTACTGCGTCTGCGCTTCCAGTATTTTCAATGTTACCCATAGCCGGCCGCTTCCACGCCGAACGGGCTGGACAGCCAGCTACGGCCGAGGAACAACAAGCACGTTCAAGAATTTCAAGTTTTCCTGCCCGGTTTGCAGTCTCACGAAAATACATCCGTCTACGATATCACAGATGCCGGCGACACTGGCCGACTAAATTCAACCAGGGAACTTTTCTTTACTTTGACAGCAGGAGGAGCAAGCAGCGCACACGACTCCTGCGTCTGCGCTTCCAGTATTTTCAGTACTACCTCGCTGCCTGCCGCTTAGACGCCGAGTAGGCTGCACAGCCAGCACCGCCTGAGGAACATCAAACTCCTTCAAGAATTTCAAGGTTTCCTGCCCGGTTCCTGGTCCCACGAAGATACATTCGTCTACCATATCAGTGACGTCGGTGACACTGGCCGACTAAATTCAACGAGGGAAGCTTCCTTGACATTGACAGCAGCAGGAGCAAACAGCGCACACGACTCCTGCGTCTGCGCTTCCAGTATTTTCAATGCTACCCCGTGGCCTGCCGCTTGCACGCCGAACGAGCTGCACAGCCAGCGACACCGTAGGAACATCAAACACCTTCAGGAAATTCAAGGTTTCCTACCCGGTTCCCGGTCTCACGAAAATAGATTCGTCTACCATATCACTAACGCCGGCGACACTGGCCGACTATATTCAACGAGGGAAGTTTTCTTGACTTTGACAACAGAAAGCGCAAGCAGCGCACACGACTCCTGCGTCTGCACTTCCAGTATTTTATGTGCTACCCCGCTGCCTGCCGCTTGCACAACGAACAGGCTGCACAGCTAGCGCCGCCCGAGGAACATCAAGCACCTTCGAGAGTTTCAAGTTTTCCTGCCGGGTTTCCGGCCCACGAAAATACATCGGTCTACGATATCACAGATGCCGGCGACACTGGCCGACTAAATTCAACGAGGGAAGCTTCCTTGACATTGACAGCAGCAGGAGCAAGCAGCGCACACGACTCCTGCGTCTGCGCTTCCAGTATTTTCAGTATTACCCCGTGGCCTGCCACTTCCACGCCGAACGGGCTGCAAAGCCAGCGACGCCCGAGGAACATCAAGCACCTTCAAGAAATTCAAGTTTTCCTGCTCGGTTTCCGGTCTCACGGAACTACATTCGTCTACGATATCTCAGACGTCGACGACACTGGCCGGCTAAATTCAATGAGGGTAGCTTCCTTGACTTTACAGCAGGAGGAGCAAGCAGCGCACACGACTACTGCGTCTGCGCTTCCAGTATTTTCAATGTTACCCGTAGCCTGCCGCTTCCACGCCGAACGGGCTGGACAGCCAGCGACGCCCGAGGAACTTCAAGCACCTTCAAGTATTTCAAGCTTTCCTGCCCCGTTTCCTGTCTCAAGAAAATACATTCGTCTACGATATTACAGACGCCGGCGGCACTGCTCGACTATATTCAACGGGGGAAGTTGTCTTGTCTTTGACAGCAGGAGGAGCAAGCAGCGCACACGACTCCTGCGTCTGCGCTTCCAGTATTTGCAGTATTACCCCGTGGCCTGCCGCTTCCACGCCGAATGGGCTGCACAGCCAGCGACGCCCAAGGAACATCAAGCACCTTCAAGAAATTGAAGTTTTCCTGCTCCGTTTCCGGTCTCACGAAAATACATCCGTCTACGATATCACAGACGCCGGCGACACTGGCTGACTGAATTCAACGAGAGAAGTTTCCTTGACTGTGACAGCAGGAGAAGCAAGCAGCGCACACGACTCCTCCGTCTGTGCTTCCAGTATTTGCAGTGTTACCCCGCGGACTGCCGCTTGCACGTCGAACGGGCTGCACAGCCAGCAACGCCCTAGGAACATCAAACTCCTTCAAGAATTTCAACGTTTCCTGCCCGTTTCCCGGTCTCACGAAAATACATTCGTCTACGATATCACAGACGCCGGCGACACTGGCCGACTAAATTCAACGAGGGAAGTTTTCTTGACTTTGACAGCAGGAGGAGCAAGCAGCGCACACGACTCCTGCGTCTGCGCTTCCAGTATTTTCAATCTTACCCTTGGCCTGCCGCTTGCACTCCGAATGAGCTGCACAGCCAGCGACACCATAGGAACATCAAACACCTTCAAGAAATTCAAGGTTTCCTACCCGGTTCCCGGTCTCACGAAAATAGATTCGTCTACCATATCACTAACGTCGGCGACACTGGCCGACTAAAATCAACGAGGGATGTTTTCTTGACTTTGAAAGCAGGAAGAGCAAGCAGCGCACACGACTCCTGCGTCTGCGCTTCCAGTATTTTCAATGTTACCCCGTAGCCTGCCACTTGCACGCCGAACGAGCTGCACAGCCAGCAACGCCTGAGGAACATCAAACACCTTCAAGAATTTAAAGGTTTCCTGCCCGGTTCTCGGTCTCACGAACATGCATTCGTCTACGATATCACAGACACCGGCGACACTGGCCGACTAAATTCAACGAGGGAATTTTTGTTGACTTTGACAGCAGGAGGAGCAAGCAGCGCACACGACTCCTGCGTCTGCGCTTCCAGTACTTTCAATGTTACCCTTGGCTTGCCGCTTGCACTCCGAATGAGCTGCACAGCCAGCGACACCGTAGCATCATAACACCTTCAAGAAATTCAAGTTTTCCTACCCGGTTCCCTGTCTCACGAAAATAGATTCGTCTACCATATCACTAACATCGGCGATACTGGCCGACTAAATTTAACAAGGGAAGTTTCGTTGACTTCGACAGCAGGAGGGGCAAGCAACGCACACGAATCCTACGTCTGCGCTTCCAGTATTTTCAGTGTTACCCCGCGGCCTGCCGCTTCCACGCCGAACGGGCTGCACAGCCAGCGACGCCCGAGGAACATCAAGCACCTTCAAGACTGAATTTTCCTGCCCGTATTCCGGTCTCACGAAAATACATCCGTCTACGATATCACAAACGTTGGCGACACTGGCTGACTAAATTCAACGAGGGAAGTTTCTTTGACTTTGACAGCAGGAGAAGCAAGCAGCGCACACGACCCCTGCGTCTGCGCTTCCAGTATTTTCAGTGTTACACCGCGGACTGCCGCTTGCACGTCGAACGGTCTGCACAGTCAGCGACGCCTGAGGAACATCAAACACCTTCAAGAATTTCAAGCTTTCCTGCCCGCTTCCCGGTCTCACAAAAATACATTCGTCTACCATATCACTGACGTCGGCGACACTGGCCGACTAAATTCAACGAATGAAGTTTTCTTGACTTTGACAGGAGGAGGAGCAAGCAGCGCACACGACTCCTGCGTCTGCGCTTCCAGTATTTTCAATCTTACCCTTGGCCTGCCGCTTGCACTCCGAATGAGCTGCACAGCCAGCGACACCGTAGGAACATCAAACACCTTCAAGAAATTCAAGGTTTCCTACCCGGTTCCCGGTCTCACGAAAATAGATTCGTCTACCATATCACTAACGTCGGCGACACTGGCCGACTAAAATCAACGAGGGATGTTTTCTTGAATTTGACAGCAGGAAGAGCAAGCAGCGCACACGACTCCTGCGTCTGCGCTTCCAGTATTTTCAATGTTACCCCGTAGCCTGCCAATTGCACGCCGAACGAGCTGCACAGCCAGCGACGCCCGAGGAACATCGAACACGTTCAAGAATTTCAAGTTTTCCTGCCCAGTTTCCGGCCTCACGGAACTACATTTGTCTACGATATCACAGACACTGGCTACACTGGCCGACTAAATTCAACGAGGGATGTTTTCTTGACTTTTACAGCAGGAAGAGCAAGCAGCGCACACGACTCCTGCGTCTGCGCTTCCAGTATTTTCAGTGCTACCTCGCTTTCTGCCGCTTGCACGCCGAACGAGCTGAACACTCAGCGACAACCGAAGAACATCAAACACCTTCAAGAATTTCAAGTTTTCCTGCCAATTCGCGGTCCCACGAACATACATTCGTCTACGATATCACTGACGCCAGCGACACTAGCCGACTAAATTCAACGAAGGAAGGTTCCTTGACATTGACAGCAGCAGGAGCAAGCAGCGCTCACGAATCCTACGTCTGCACTTCCAGTATTTTCAGTGTTACCCCGCGGCCTGCCGCTCGCACGCCGAACGGGCTGCACAGCAAATGACGCCCAAGGAACATCAAGCGCCTTCAAGAATTTCAAGTTTTCCAGCCAATTCGCGGTCCCACGAAAATACATTCGTCTACGATATCACTGACGCCAGCGACACTAGCCGACTAAATTCAACGAAGGAAGGTTCCTTGACATTGACAGCAGCAGGAGCAAGCAGCGCACACGACTCCTGCGTCTGCGCTTCCAGTATTTTCAGTATTAGCCCGTGGCCCGCCGCTTCCACGCCGAACGGGCTGCACAGCCAGCGACGCCCGAGGAACATCAAGCGCCTTCAAGAATTTCAAGTTTTCCAGCCAATTCGCGGTCCCACGATAAAACATCCGTCTACGATATCACAGACGCCGGTGACACTGGCTGACTGAATTCAACGAGGGAAGTTTCCTTGACTGTGACAGCAGGAGAAGCAAGCAGCGCACACGACTCCTGCTTCTGCGCTTCCAGTATTTTCAATGTTGCCCCGTAGCCTGCCACTTGCACGCCGAACGAGCTGCACAGCCAGCGCCGCCCGAGGAACATCGAACACGTTCAAGAATTTCAAGTTTTCCTGCCCAGTTTCCGGCCTCACGGAACTACATTCGTCTACGATATCACAGACGCTGGCTACACTGGCCGACTAAATTCAACGAGGGATGTTTTCTTGACTTTTACAGCAGGAAGAGCAAGCAGCGCACACGACTCCTGCGTCTGCGCTTCCAGTATTTTCAGTGCTACGTCGCTGCCTGCCGCTTGCACGCCGAACAGGCTGCACAGCCAGCGCCGCCTGAGGAACATCAAACTCCTTCAAGTATTTCAAGGTTTCCTGCCCGGTTCCCGGTCTCACGAAAATACATTCGTCTACCATATCAGTGACGTCGGCGACACTGCCCGACTAAATTCAACGAGGGAAGCTTCCTTGACATTGACAGCAGCAGGAGCAAGCAGCGCACACGACTCCTGCGTCTGCGCTTCCAGTATTTTCAATGTTACCCCGTGGCCTGCCGCTTGCACGCCGAAAGAGCTGCACAGCCAGCGACGCCTGAGGAACATCAAACACCTTCAAGAATTTAAAGGTTTCCTGCCCGGTTCCCGGTCTCACGAAAATACATTCGTCTACGATATCACAGATGCCGGCGACACTGGCCGACTAAATTCAACGAGGGAAGTTTCGTTGACTTTGACAACAAGAGGGTCAAGCAGCGCACACGGCTCCTGCGTCTGCGCTTCCAGTACTTTCAATGTTAACCTTGGCCTGCCGCTTGCACTCCGAATGAGCTGCACAGCCCGCGACACCGTAGGATCATAAACACCTTCAAGAAATTCAAGTTTTCCTACCCGGTCCCCGGTCTCACGAAAATAGATTCGTCTACCATATCACTAACATTGGCGACACTGGCCGACTAAATTCAACGAGGGAAGTTTCGTTGACTTTGACAGCAGGAGGAGCAAGCAGCACACACGACTCTTGCGTCTGCGCTTCCAGTATTTTCAATGTTACCCTTGGCCTGCCGCTTGCACTCCGAATGAGCTGCACAGCCAGCGACGCCGTAGGAACATAAAACACCTTCAAGAATTTCAAGTTTTCCTGCCCAGTTCCCGGTCTCACAAAAATACATTCGTCTACGATATCACAGATGCCGGCGACACTGGCCGACTAAATTCAACGAGGGAAGTTTCCTTGACTTTGACAGCAGGAGGAGCAAGCAGCGCACACGACACCTGCATCTGCGCTTGCAGTTATTTCAGTATTTCCCCGTGGCCTACCGCTTCCACGCCGAACTGGCTCTACAGCCAGCGACGCCCGAGGAACATCAAGCACCTTCAAGAATTTCAAGTTTTCCTGCTTGGTTTCCGGTCTCACGAAAATACATCCGTCTACGATATCACAGATGCCGGCGACACTGGACGACTAAATTCAACGAGGGTAGTTTCCTTGACTTTGACAGCAGGAGGAGCAAGCCGCGCACACGACTCCTGCGTCTGCGCTTCCAGTATTTTCAATGTTACCCTTGGCCTGCCGCTTGCACTCCGAATGAGCTGCACAGCCACCGACGCCGTAGGAACATAAAACACCTTCAAGAATTTCAAGTTTTCCTGCCCAGTTCCCGGTCTCACGAAAACATATTCGTCAACGATATCACAGATGCCGGCGACACTGGCCGACTAAATTCAACGACGGAAGTTTTCTTGACTTTGACAACAGAAAGCGCAAGCAGCGCACACGACTCCTGCGTCTGCGCTTCCAGTATTTTATGTGCTACCCCACTGCCTACCGCTTGCACAACGAACAGGCTGCACAGCCAGCGCCGCCTGGGGAACATCAAACTCCTTCAAGAATTTCAAGGTTTCCTGCCCGGTTCCCGGTCTCACGAAAATACATTCGTCTACCGTATCACTGACGTCGGTGACACTGGCTGACTAAATTCAACGAGGGAAGCTTCCTTGACATTGACAGCAGGAGGAGCAAGCAGCGCACACGACTCCTGCGTCTGCGCTTCCAGTATTTTAATTGTTACCCTTGGCGTGCCGCTTGCACTCCGAATGAGCTGCACAGCCACCGACGCCATACGAACATCAAACACCTTCAAGAATTTCAAGTTTTCCTGCCCAGTTCCCGGTCTCACGAAAATACATTCGTCAACGATATCACAGATGCCGGCGACACAGGCCGACTAAATTCAACGACGGAAGTTTTCTTGAGTTTGACAACAGAAAGCGCAAGCAGCGCACACGACTCCTGCGTCTGCGCTTCCAGTATTTTATGTGCTACCCCGCTGCCTGCCGCTTCCACAACGAACAGGATGCACAACCAGCGCCGCCTGGGGAACATCAAACTCCTTCAAGAATTTCAAGGTTTCCTGCCCCGTTCCCGGTCTCACGAAAATACATTCGTCTAGCATATCAGTGACGTCGGTGACACTGGCTGACTAAATTCAACGAGGGAAGCTTCCTTGACATTGACAGCAGCAGGAGCAAGCAGCGCACACGACTCCTGCGTCTGCGCTTCCAGTATTTTCAATGTTACCCCGTGGCCTGCCGCTTGCACGCCGAAAGAGCTGCACAGCCAGCGACGCCTGAGGAACATCAAACACCTTCAAGAATTTAAAGGTTTCCTGCCCGGTTCCCGGTCTCACGAAAATACATTCGTCTACGATATCACAGATGCCGGCGACACTGGCCGACTAAATTCAACGAGGGAAGTTTCGTTGACTTTGACAACAAGAGGGTCAAGCAGCGCACACGACTCCTGCGTCTGCGCTTCCAGTACTTTCAATGTTAACCTTGGCCTGCCGCTTGCACTCCGAATGAGCTGCACAGCCCGCGACACCGTAGGATCATAAACACCTTCAAGAAATTCAAGTTTTCCTACCCGGTCCCCGGTCTCACGAAAATAGATTCGTCTACCATATCACTAACATTGGCGACACTGGCCGACTAAATTCAACGAGGGAAGTTTCGTTGACTTTGACAGCAGGAGGAGCAAGCAGCACACACGACTCTTGCGTCTGCGCTTCCAGTATTTTCAATGTTACCCTTGGCCTGCCGCTTGCACTCCGAATGAGCTGCACAGCCAGCGACGCCGTAGGAACATAAAACACCTTCAAGAATTTCAAGTTTTCCTGCCCAGTTCCCGGTCTCACAAAAATACATTCGTCTACGATATCACAGATGCCGGCGACACTGGCCGACTAAATTCAACGAGGGAAGTTTCCTTGACTTTGACAGCAGGAGGAGCAAGCAGCGCACACGACACCTGCATCTGCGCTTGCAGTTATTTCAGTATTTCCCCGTGGCCTACCGCTTCCACGCCGAACTGGCTCTACAGCCAGCGACGCCCGAGGAACATCAAGCACCTTCAAGAATTTCAAGTTTTCCTGCTTGGTTTCCGGTCTCACGAAAATACATCCGTCTACGATATCACAGATGCCGGCGACACTGGACGACTAAATTCAACGAGGGTAGTTTCCTTGACTTTGACAGCAGGAGGAGCAAGCCGCGCACACGACTCCTGCGTCTGCGCTTCCAGTATTTTCAATGTTACCCTTGGCCTGCCGCTTGCACTCCGAATGAGCTGCACAGCCACCGACGCCGTAGGAACATAAAACACCTTCAAGAATTTCAAGTTTTCCTGCCCAGTTCCCGGTCTCACGAAAACATATTCGTCAACGATATCACAGATGCCGGCGACACTGGCCGACTAAATTCAACGACGGAAGTTTTCTTGACTTTGACAACAGAAAGCGCAAGCAGCGCACACGACTCCTGCGTCTGCGCTTCCAGTATTTTATGTGCTACCCCACTGCCTACCGCTTGCACAACGAACAGGCTGCACAGCCAGCGCCGCCTGGGGAACCTCAAACTCCTACAAGAATTTCAAGGTTTCCTGCCCGGTTCCCGGTCTCACGAAAATACATTCGTCTACCGTATCACTGACGTCGGTGACACTGGCTGACTAAATTCAACGAGGGAAGCTTCCTTGACATTGACAGCAGGAGGAGCAAGCAGCGCACACGACTCCTGCGTCTGCGCTTCCAGTATTTTAATTGTTACCCTTGGCGTGCCGCTTGCACTCCGAATGAGCTGCACAGCCACCGACGCCATACGAACATCAAACACCTTCAAGAATTTCAAGTTTTCCTGCCCAGTTCCCGGTCTCACGAAAATACATTCGTCAACGATATCACAGATGCCGGCGACACAGGCCGACTAAATTCAACGACGGAAGTTTTCTTGAGTTTGACAACAGAAAGCGCAAGCAGCGCACACGACTCCTGCGTCTGCGCTTCCAGTATTTTATGTGCTACCCCGCTGCCTGCCGCTTCCACAACGAACAGGCTGCACAGCCAGCGCCGCCTGGGGAACATCAAACTCCTTCAAGAATTTCAAGGTTTCCTGCCCGGTTCCCGGTCTCACGAAAATACATTCGTCTAGCATATCAGTGACGTCGGTGACACTGGCTGACTAAATTCAACGAGGGAAGCTTCCTTGACATTGACAGCAGGAGGAGCAAGCAGCGCACACGACTCCTGCGTCTGTGCTTCCAGTATTTTAATTGTTACCCTTGGCGTGCCGCTTGCACTCCGAATGAGCTGCACAGCCACCGACGCCATACGAACATTAAACACCTTCAAGAATTTCAAGTTTTCCTGCCCAGTTCCCGGTCTCACGAAAATACATTCGTCAACGATATCACAGATGCCGGCGACACAGGCCGACTAAATTCAACGACGGAAGTTTTCTTGACTTTGACAACAGAAAGCGCAAGCAGCGCACACGACTCCTGCGTCTGCGCTTCCAGTATTTTATGTGCTACCCCGCTGCCTGCCGCTTGCACAACGAACAGGCTGCACAGCCAGCGCCGCCTGGGGAACATCAAACTCCTTCAAGAATTTCAAGGTTTCCTGCCCGGTTCCCGGTCTCACGAAAATACATTCGTCTACCGTATCAGTGACGTCGACGACACTGCCCGACTAAATTCAACGAGGGAAGCTTCCTTGACATTGGCAGCAGGAGGAGCAAGCAGCGCACACGACTCCTGCGTCTGTGCTTCCAGTATTTTAATTGTTACCCTTGGCGTGCCGCTTGCACTCCGAATGAGCTGCACAGCCACCGACGCCATACGAACATTAAACACCTTCAAGAATTTCAAGTTTTCCTGCCCAGTTCCCGGTCTCACGAAAATACATTCGTCAACGATATCACAGATGCCGGCGACACAGGCCGACTAAATTCAACGACGGAAGTTTTCTTGACTTTGACAACAGAAAGCGCAAGCAGCGCGCACGACTGCTGCGTCTGCGCTTCCAGTATTTTATGTGCTACCCCGCTGCCTGCCGCTTGCACAACGAACAGGCTGCACAGCCAGCGCCGCCTGGGGAACATCAAACTCCTTCAAGAATTTCAAGGTTTCCTGCCCGGTTCCCGGTCTCACGAAAATACATTCGTCTACCGTATCAGTGACGTCGGCGACACTGCCCGACTAAATTCAACGAGGGAAGCTTCCTTGACATTGACAGCAGCAGGAGCAAGCAGCGCACACGACTCCTGCGTCTGCGCTTCCAGTATTTTCAATGTTACCCCGTGGCCTGCCGCTTGCACGCCGAAAGAGCTGCACAGCCAGCGACGCCTGAGGAACATCAAACACCTTCAAGAATTTAAAGGTTTCCTGCCCGGTTCCCGGTCTCACGAAAATACATTCGTCTACGATATCACAGATGCCGGCGACACTGGCCGACTAAATTCAACGAGGGAAGTTTCGTTGACTTTGACAGCAGCAGGAGTACGCAGCACATACGACTCCTGCGTCTGCGCTTCCAGTATTTTCAGTTTTACCCCGCGGCCTGCCGCTTGCACGCCGAACAGGCTGCACAGCCAGCGACGCCTGAGGAACATCAAACACCTTCAAGTATTTCAAGCTTTCCTGCCCGGTTTCCGGTCTCACGAAAATACATTCGTCTACGATATCACAGACGCCGGCGACACTGGCCGACTAAATTCAACGAGGGAAGTTTTGTTGACTTTGACAACAGGAGGGTCAAGCAGCGCACACGACTCCTGCGTCTGCGCTTCCAGTACTTTCAATGTTACCCTTGGCCTGCCGCTTGCACTCCGAATGAGCTGCACAGCCAGCGACACCGTAGGATCATAAACACATTTAAGAATTTCAAGCTTTCCTGCCCGGTTCCCGGTCTCACAAAAATACATTCGTCTACCATATCAGTGACGCCGGCGACACTGGCCGACTAAATTCAACGAGGGAAGCTTCCTTCACATTGACAGCAGCAAGAGCAAGCAGCGCACATGACTCCTGCGTCTGCGCTTCAAGTATTTTCAATGTTACCCCGTGGCCTGCCGCTTGCACGCCGAACGAGCTGCACAAGCCAGCGACAACCGAGGAACATCAAACACCTTCAAGAATTTCAAGTTTTCCTGCCAATTCGCGGTCCCACGAAAATACATTCGTCTACGATATCACTGACGCCAGCGACACTAGCCGACTAAATTCAACGAGGGAAGTTTTCTTGACTTTGACAGCAGGAGGAGCAAGCAGCCCACACGACTCCTGCGTCTGCGCTTCCAGTATTTTCAATGTTACCCATGGCCTGCCGCTTGCACTCCGAATGAGCTGCACAGCCAGCGACGCCGTAGGAACATAAAACACCTTCAAGAATTTCAAGTTTTCCTGCCCAGTTCCCGGTCTCACAAAAATACATTCGTCTACGATATCACAGATGCCGGCGACACTGGCCGACTAAATTCAACGAGGGAAGTTTCCTTGACTTTGACAGCAGGAGGAGCAAGCAGCGCACACGACACCTGCATCTGCGCTTGCAGTTATTTCAGTATTACTCCGTGGCCTACCGGTTCCACGCCGAACTGGCTCTACAGCCAGCGACGCCCGAGGAACATCAAGCACCTTCAAGAATTTCAAGTTTTCCTGCCTGGTTTCCGGTCTCACGAAAATACATCCGTCTACGATATCACAGATGCCGGCGACACTGGACGACTAAATTCAACGAGGGAAGTTTCCTTGACTTTGACAGCAGGAGGAGCAAGCCACGCACACGACTCCTGCGTCTGCGTTTCCAGTATTTTATGGGCTACCCCGCGGCTTGCCGCTTGAACGCCGAACGAGCTGCACAGCCAGCGACGCCCGAGGAACATCGAACACGTTCAAGAATTTCAAGTTTTCCTGCCCATTTTCCGGTCTCACGGAGCTACATTCATCTACGATATCACAGACGCCAGCGACACTGGCCGACTAAATTCAACGAAGGAAGTTTTCTTGACTTTGACAGCAGGAAGAGCAAGCAGCGCACACGACTCCCGCGTCTGCGCTTCCAGTATTTTCAGTGTTACCCCGCGGCTTGCCGCTTGCACGCCGAACGGGCTGCACAGCCAGCGACGCCTGAAGAACATCAAACTCCTTCAAGAATTTCAAGGTTTCCTGCCCGGTTCCCGGTCGCACGAAAATACATTCGTCTACCATATCACTGACGTCGGCGATACTGGCCGACTAAATTCAACGAGGGAAGCTTCCTTGACATTGACAGCAGCAGGAGCAAGCAGCGCACACGACTCCTGCGTCTGCGCTTCCAGTATTTTCAATGTTACCCCGTAGCCTGCCACTTGCACGCCGAACGAGCTGCACAGCCAGCGACGCCCGAGGAACATCGAACACGTTCAAGAATTTCAAGTTTTCCTGCCCAGTTTCCGGCCTCACGGAACTACATTCGTCTACGATATCACAGACGCTGGCTACACTGGCCGACTAAATTCAACGAGGGATGTTTTCTTGATTTTACAGCAGGAAGAGCAAGCAGCGCGCGCCACTCCTGCGTCTGCGCTTCCAGTATTTTCAGTGCTACCTCGCTGCCTGCCGCTTGCACGCCGAACAGGCTCCACAGCCAGCGCCGCCTGAGGAACATCAAACTCCTTCAAGAATTTCAAGGTTTCCTACCCGGTTCCCGGTCTCACGAAAATACATTCGTGTACCATATCAGTGACGTCGGCGACACTGGCCGACCAAATTCAACGAGGGAAGCTTCCTTGACATTGACAGCAGCAGGAGTCAGAAGCGCACACGACTCCTGCGTCTGCGCTTCCATTATTTTCAGTGTTACCCCTCGGCCTGCCGCTTGCACGCCGAACAGGCTGCACAGCCAGCGACGCCTGAGGAACATCAAACACCTTCAAGTATTTCTAGCTTTCATGCCCGGTTTCCGGTCTCTCGAAAATACATTCGTCTACGATATCACAGACGCCGGCGACACTGGCCGACTAAATTCAACGAGGGAAATTTTGTTGACTTTGACAGCAGGAGGAGCAAGCAGCGCACACGACACTTGCGTCTGCGCTTCCAGTAATTTTAATGTTACCCTTGGCGTGCCGCTTGCACTCCGAATGAGCTGCAGAGCCAGCGACGCCATAGGGACATCAAACACCTTCAAGAATTTCAAGTTTTCCTGCCCAGTTCCTAGTCTCACGAAAATAGATTCATCTGCGATGTCGCAGATGCCGGCGACACTGGCCGACTAAATTCAACGAGGGAAGTTTCGTTGACTTTGACAGCAGGAGGAGCAAGCAGCGCACACGACTCCTGCCTCTGGGCTTCCAGTATTTTCACTATTACCCCGTGTCCAGCCGCTTACATGCCGAATGAGCTGCACAGCCAGCGACACCGTAGGATCATAAACACCTTCAAGAAATTCAAGTTTTCCTACCCGCTTCCCGGTCCCACGAAAATACATTCGTCTACGATATCACTGACGCCAGCGACACTAGCCGACTAAATTCAACGAGGGAAGTTTTCTTGACTTTGACAGCAGGAGGAGCAAGCAGCCCACACGACTCCTGCGTCTGCGCTTCCAGTATTTTCAATGTTACCCATGGCCTGCCGCTTGCACTCCGAATGAGCTGCACAGCCAGCGACGCCGTAGGAACATAAAACACCTTCAAGAATTTCAAGTTTTCCTGCCCAGTTCCCGGTCTCACAAAAATACATTCGTCTACGATATCACAGATGCCGGCGACACTGGCCGACTAAATTCAACGAGGGAAGTTTCCTTGACTTTGACAGCAGGAGGAGCAAGCAGCGCACACGACACCTGCATCTGCGCTTGCAGTTATTTCAGTATTACCCCGTGGCCTACCGGTTCCACGCCGAACTGGCTCTACAGCCAGCGACGCCCGAGGAACATCAAGCACCTTCAAGAATTTCAAGTTTTCCTGCCTGGTTTCCGGTCTCACGAAAATACATCCGTCTACGATATCACAGATGCCGGCGACACTGGACGACTAAATTCAACGAGGGAAGTTTCCTTGACTTTGACAGCAGGAGGAGCAAGCCACGCACACGACTCCTGCGTCTGCGTTTCCAGTATTTTATGGGCTACCCCGCGACTTGCCGCTTGAACGCCGAACGAGCTGCACAGCCAGCGACGCCCGAGGAACATCGAACACGTTCAAGAATTTCAAGTTTTCCTGCCCATTTTCCGGTCTCACGGAGCTACATTCATCTACGATATCACAGACGCCAGCGACACTGGCCGACTAAATTCAACGAAGGAAGTTTTCTTGACTTTGACAGCAGGAAGAGCAAGCAGCGCACACGACTCCCGCGTCTGCGCTTCCAGTATTTTCAGTGTTACCCCGCGGCTTGCCGCTTGCACGCCGAACGGGCTGCACAGCCAGCGACGCCTGAAGAACATCAAACTCCTTCAAGAATTTCAAGGTTTCCTGCCCGGTTCCCGGTCGCACGAAAATACATTCGTCTACCATATCACTGACGTCGGCGATACTGGCCGACTAAATTCAACGAGGGAAGCTTCCTTGACATTGACAGCAGCAGGAGCAAGCAGCGCACACGACTCCTGCGTCTGCGCTTCCAGTATTTTCAATGTTACCCCGTAGCCTGCCACTTGCACGCCGAACGAGCTGCACAGCCAGCGACGCCCGAGGAACATCGAACACGTTCAAGAATTTCAAGTTTTCCTGCCCAGTTTCCGGCCTCACGGAACTACATTCGTCTACGATATCACAGACGCTGGCTACACTGGCCGACTAAATTCAACGAGGGATGTTTTCTTGACTTTTACAGCAGGAAGAGCAAGCAGCGCGCGCCACTCCTGCGTCTGCGCTTCCAGTATTTTCAGTGCTACCTCGCTGCCTGCCGCTTGCACGCCGAACAGGCTCCACAGCCAGCGCCGCCTGAGGAACATCAAACTCCTTCAAGAATTTCAAGGTTTCCTACCCGGTTCCCGGTCTCACGAAAATACATTCGTGTACCATATCAGTGACGTCGGCGACACTGGCCGACCAAATTCAACGAGGGAAGCTTCCTTGACATTGACAGCAGCAGGAGTCAGAAGCGCACACGACTCCTGCGTCTGCGCTTCCATTATTTTCAGTGTTACCCCTCGGCCTGCCGCTTGCACGCCGAACAGGCTGCACAGCCAGCGACGCCTGAGGAACATCAAACACCTTCAAGTATTTCTAGCTTTCATGCCCGGTTTCCGGTCTCTCGAAAATACATTCGTCTACGATATCACAGACGCCGGCGACACTGGCCGACTAAATTCAACGAGGGAAGTTTTCTTGACTTTGACAGCAGGAGGAGCAAGCAGCGCACACGACTCTTGCGTCTGCGCTTCCAGTATTTTCAATGTTACCCTTGGCCTGCCGCTTGCACTCCGAATGAGCTGCACAGCCAGCGACGCCGTAGGAACATAAAACACCTTCAAGAATTTCAAGTTTTCCTGCCCAGTTCCCGGTCTCACAAAAATACATTCGTCTACGATATCACAGATGCCGGCGACACTGGCCGACTAAATTCAACGAGGGAAGTTTCCTTGACTTTGACAGCAGGAGGAGCAAGCAGCGCACACGACACCTGCATCTGCGCTTGCAGTTATTTCAGTATTTCCCCGTGGCCTACCGCTTCCACGCCGAACTGGCTCTACAGCCAGCGACGCCCGAGGAACATCAAGCACCTTCAAGAATTTCAAGTTTTCCTGCTTGGTTTCCGGTCTCACGAAAATACATCCGTCTACGATATCACAGATGCCGGCGACACTGGACGACTAAATTCAACGAGGGTAGTTTCCTTGACTTTGACAGCAGGAGGAGCAAGCCGCGCACACGACTCCTGCGTCTGCGCTTCCAGTATTTTCAATGTTACCCTTGGCCTGCCGCTTGCACTCCGAATGAGCTGCACAGCCACCGACGCTGTAGGAACATAAAACACCTTCAAGAATTTCAAGTTTTCCTGCCCAGTTCCCGGTCTCACGAAAACATATTCGTCAACGATATCACAGATGCCGGCGACACTGGCCGACTAAATTCAACGACGGAAGTTTTCTTGACTTTGACAACAGAAAGCGCAAGCAGCGCACACGACTCCTGCGTCTGCGCTTCCAGTATTTTATGTGCTACCCCACTGCCTACCGCTTGCACAACGAACAGGCTGCACAGCCAGCGCCGCCTGGGGAACATCAAACTCCTTCAAGAATTTCAAGGTTTCCTGCCCGGTTCCCGGTCTCACGAAAATACATTCGTCTACCGTATCACTGACGTCGGTGACACTGGCTGACTAAATTCAACGAGGGAAGCTTCCTTGACATTGACAGCAGGAGGAGCAAGCAGCGCACACGACTCCTGCGTCTGCGCTTCCAGTATTTTAATTGTTACCCTTGGCGTGCCGCTTGCACTCCGAATGAGCTGCACAGCCACCGACGCCATACGAACATCAAACACCTTCAAGAATTTCAAGTTTTCCTGCCCAGTTCCCGGTCTCACGAAAATACATTCGTCAACGATATCACAGATGCCGGCGACACAGGCCGACTAAATTCAACGACGGAAGTTTTCTTGAGTTTGACAACAGAAAGCGCAAGCAGCGCACACGACTCCTGCGTCTGCGCTTCCAGTATTTTATGTGCTACCCCGCTGCCTGCCGCTTCCACAACGAACAGGCTGCACAGCCAGCGCCGCCTGGGGAACATCAAACTCCTTCAAGAATTTCAAGGTTTCCTGCCCGGTTCCCGGTCTCACGAAAATACATTCGTCTACCGTATCAGTGACGTCGGCGACACTGCCCGACTAAATTCAACGAGGGAAGCTTCCTTGACATTGACAGCAGGAGGAGCAAGCAGCGCACACGACTCCTGCGTCTGTGCTTCCAGTATTTTAATTGTTACCCTTGGCGTGCCGCTTGCACTCCGAATGAGCTGCACAGCCACCGACGCCATACGAACATTAAACACCTTCAAGAATTTCAAGTTTTCCTGCCCAGTTCCCGGTCTCACGAAAATACATTCGTCAACGATATCACAGATGCCGGCGACACAGGCCGACTAAATTCAACGACGGAAGTTTTCTTGACTTTGACAACAGAAAGCGCAAGCAGCGCGCACGACTCCTGCGTCTGCGCTTCCAGTATTTTATGTGCTACCCCGCTGCCTGCCGCTTGCACAACGAACAGGCTGCACAGCCAGCGCCGCCTGGGGAACATCAAACTCCTTCAAGAATTTCAAGGTTTCCTGCCCGGTTCCCGGTCTCACGAAAATACATTCGTCTACCGTATCAGTGACGTCGGCGACACTGCCCGACTAAATTCAACGAGGGAAGCTTCCTTGACATTGACAGCAGCAGGAGCAAGCAGCGCACACGACTCCTGCGTCTGCGCTTCCAGTATTTTCAATGTTACCCCGTGGCCTGCCGCTTGCACGCCGAAAGAGCTGCACAGCCAGCGACGCCTGAGGAACATCAAACACCTTCAAGAATTTAAAGGTTTCCTGCCCGGTTCCCGGTCTCACGAAAATACATTCGTCTACGATATCACAGATGCCGGCGACACTGGCCGACTAAATTCAACGAGGGAAGTTTCGTTGACTTTGACAGCAGCAGGAGTACGCAGCACATACGACTCCTGCGTCTGCGCTTCCAGTATTTTCAGTTTTACCCCGCGGCCTGCCGCTTGCACGCCGAACAGGCTGCACAGCCAGCGACGCCTGAGGAACATCAAACACCTTCAAGTATTTCAAGCTTTCCTGCCCGGTTTCCGGTCTCACGAAAATACATTCGTCTACGATATCACAGACGCCGGCGACACTGGCCGACTAAATTCAACGAGGGAAGTTTTGTTGACTTTGACAACAGGAGGGTCAAGCAGCGCACACGACTCCTGCGTCTGCGCTTCCACTACTTTCAATGTTACCCTTGGCCTGCCGCTTGCACTCCGAATGAGCTGCACAGCCAGCGACACCGTAGGATCATAAACACATTTAAGAATTTCAAGCTTTCCTGCCCGGTTCCCGGTCTCACAAAAATACATTCGTCTACCATATCAGTGACGCCGGCGACACTGGCCGACTAAATTCAACGAGGGAAGCTTCCTTCACATTGACAGCAGCAAGAGCAAGCAGCGCACATGACTCCTGCGTCTGCGCTTCAAGTATTTTCAATGTTACCCCGTGGCCTGCCGCTTGCACGCCGAACGAGCTGCACAAGCCAGCGACAACCGAGGAACATCGAACACGTTGAAGAATTTCAAGTTTTCCTGCCCAGTTTCCGGCCTCACGGAACTACATTCGTCTACGATATCACAGACGCTGGCTACACTGGCCGACTAAATTCAACGAGGGATGTTTTCTTGACTTTTACAGCAGGAAGAGCAAGCAGCGCGCGCCACTCCTGCGTCTGCGCTTCCAGTATTTTCAGTGCTACCTCGCTGCCTGCCGCTTGCACGCCGAACAGGCTCCACAGCCAGCGCCGCCTGAGGAACATCAAACTCCTTCAAGAATTTCAAGGTTTCCTACCCGGTTCCCGGTCTCACGAAAATACATTCGTGTACCATATCAGTGACGTCGGCGACACTGGCCGACCAAATTCAACGAGGGAAGCTTCCTTGACATTGACAGCAGCAGGAGTCAGAAGCGCACACGACTCCTGCGTCTGCGCTTCCATTATTTTCAGTGTTACCCCTCGGCCTGCCGCTTGCACGCCGAACAGGCTGCACAGCCAGCGACGCCTGAGGAACATCAAACACCTTCAAGTATTTCTAGCTTTCATGCCCGGTTTCCGGTCTCTCGAAAATACATTCGTCTACGATATCACAGACGCCGGCGACACTGGCCGACTAAATTCAACGAGGGAAATTTTGTTGACTTTGACAGCAGGAGGAGCAAGCAGCGCACACGACACTTGCGTCTGCGCTTCCAGTAATTTTAATGTTACCCTTGGCGTGCCGCTTGCACTCCGAATGAGCTGCAGAGCCAGCGACGCCATAGGGACATCAAACACCTTCAAGAATTTCAAGTTTTCCTGCCCAGTTCCTAGTCTCACGAAAATAGATTCATCTGCGATGTCGCAGATGCCGGCGACACTGGCCGACTAAATTCAACGAGGGAAGTTTCGTTGACTTTGACAGCAGGAGGAGCAAGCAGCGCACACGACTCCTGCCTCTGGGCTTCCAGTATTTTCACTATTACCCCGTGTCCAGCCGCTTACATGCCGAATGAGCTGCACAGCCAGCGACACCGTAGGATCATAAACACCTTCAAGAAATTCAAGTTTTCCTACCCGCTTCCCGGTCTCACGAAAATAGATTCGTCTACCATATCACTAACATCGGCGACACTGGCCGACTAAATTCAACGAGGGAAGTTTCGTTGACTTTGACAGCAGGAGGGGCAAGCAACGCACACGAATCCTAGGTCTGCGCTTCCAGTATTTTCAGTGTTACCCCGCGGCCTGCCGCTTCCACGCCGAACGGACTGCACAGCCAGCGACGCCCGAGGAACATCAAGCACCTTCAAGACTTTCAATTTTCCTGCCCGGTTTCCGGTCTCACGAAAACACATCCGTCTACGATATCACAAACGTTGGCGACACTGGCTGACTAAATTCAACGAGGGAAGTTTCTTTGACTTTGACAGCAGGAGAAGCAAGCAGCGCACACGACTCCTGCGTCTGCGCTTCCAGTATTTTCAGTGTGACCCCGCGGACTGCCGCTTGCGCGCAGAACGGTCTGCACAGTCAGCGACGCCTAAGGAACATCAAACACCTTCAAGAATTTCAAGTTTTCCTGCCCATTATCCGGTCTCACGGAGCTACATTCATCTACGATATCACAGACGCCAGCGACACTGGCCGACTAAATTCAACGAAGGAAGTTTTCTTGACTTTGACAGCAGGAAGAGAAAGCAGCGCACACGACTCCCGCGTCTGCGCTTCCAGTATTTTCAGTGTTACCCCGCGGCTTGCCGCTTGCACGCCGAACGGGCTGCACAGCCAGTGACGCCTGAAGAACATCAAACTCCTTCAAGAATTTCAAGGTTTCCTGCCCCGTTCCCGGTATAAAGAAAATAAATTCGTCTATCGTATCACTGACGTCGGTGACACTGGCCGACTAAATTTAACGAGGGAAGCTTCCTTGACATTGACAGCAGCAAGAGCAAGCAGCGCACATGACTCCTGCGTCTGCGCTTCCAGTATTTTCAATGTTACCCCGTGGCCTGCCGCTTGCACGCCGAACGAGCTGCACAGCCAGTGACGCCCGAGGAACATCGAACACGTTCAAGAATTTCCAGTTTTCTTGCACAGTTTCCGGTCTCACGGAACTACATTCGTCCACGATATCACAGACGCCGGCGACACTGGCCGACTAAGTTCAACGAAGGAAGTTTTCTTGACTTTGATAGCAGGAGGAGCAAGCAGCGCACACGACTCTTGCGTCTGCGCTTCCAGTAATTTTAATGTTACCCTTGGCGTGCCGCTTGCACTCCGAATGAGCTGCACAGCCAGCGACGCCATAGGGACATCAAACACCTTCAAGAATTTCAAGTTTTCCTGCCCAGTTCCTGGTCTCACGAAAATAGATTCATCTGCGATGTCGCAGATGCCGGCGACACTGGCCGACTAAATTCAACGAGGGAAGTTTCGTTGACTTTGACAGCAGGAGGAGCAAGCAGCGCACACGACTCCTGCCTCTGGGCTTCCAGTATTTTCACTATTACCCCGTGTCCAGCCGCTTCCATGCCGAACGGGCTGCCCAGCCAGCGACGCCCGAGGAACCTCAAGCACCTTCAAGAATATCAAGTTTTCCTGCTTGGTTTCCGGTCTCACGAAAATACATCCGTCTACCATATCACTGACGTCGGCTACACTGGCCGACTAAATTCAACGAGGGAAGCTTCCTTGACATTGACAGCAGCAGAAGCAAGCAGCGCACACGACTCCTGCGTCTGCGCTTCCAGTATTTTCAATATTACCCCGTGGCTTGCCACTTGCACGCCGAACGAGCTGCACAGCCAGATACGCCCGACGAACATCGAGCAAGTTCAAGAATTTCAAGTTTTCCTGCCCAGTTTCCGGCCTCACGGAACTACATTCGTCTACGATATCACAGATGCCGGCGACACTGGCCGATTAAATTCAACGAGGGATGTTTTCTTGACATTGACAGCAGCAGGAGCAAGCAGCGCACACGACTCCTGCGTCTGCGCTCCCAGTATTTTCAATGTTACCCCGTAGCCTGCCACTTGCACGCCGAACGAGCTGCACAGCCAGCGACCCCCGAGGAACATCGAACACGTTCAAGAATTTCAAGTTTTCCTGCCCAGTTTCCGGCCTCACGGAACTACATTCGTGTACGATATCACAGACGCTGGCTACACTGGCTGACTAAATTCAACGAGGGATGTTTTCTTGACTTTTACAGCAGGAAGAGCAAGCAGCGCACACGACTCCTGCGTCTGCGCTTCCAGTATTTTCAGTGCTACCTCGCTGCCTGCCACTTGCACGCCGAACAGGCTGCACAGCCAGCGCCGCCTGAGGAACATCAAACTCCTTCAAGTATTTCAAGGTTTCCTGCCCGGTTCCCGGTCTCACGAAAATACATTCGTCTACCATTTCAGTGACGTCGGTGACCCTGCCCGACTAAATTCAACGAAGGAAGCTTCCTTGACATTGACAGCAGCAGGAGCAAGCAGCGCACACTACTCCTGCGTCTGCGCTTCCAGTATTTTCAATGTTACCCCGTGGCCTGCCGCTTGCACGCCGAAAGAGCTGCACAGCCAGCGATGCCTGAGGAACATCAAACACCTTCAAGAATTTAAAGGTCTCCTGCCCGGTTCCCGGCCTCACGAAAATACATTCGTCTACGATATCACAGATGCCGGCGACACTGGCCGACTAAATTCAACGAGGGAAGTTTCCTTGAGTGTGACAGCAGGAGAAGCAAGCAGCTCATACGACTCCTCCATCTGCGCTTCCAGTATTTTCAGTGTTACCCCGCGGACTGCCGCTTGCACGCCGAACGGGCTGCACAGCCAGCAACGCCCGAGGAACAAGCTCCTTCAAGAATTTCAACGTTTCCTGCCCGTTTCCCGGACTCACGAAAATACATTCGTCTACGATATCACAGACGCCGGCGACACTGGCCGACTAAATTCAACGAGGGAAGTTTTCTTGACTTTGACAGCAGGAGGAGCAAGCAGCGCACACGACTCCTGCGTCTGCGCTTCCAGTATTTTCAATATTACCCTTGACCTGCCGCTTGCACTCCGAATGAGCTGCACAGCCAGCGACACCGTAGGAACATTAAACACCTTCAAGAAATTAAAGGTTTCCTACCCGGTTGCCGGTCTCACGAAAATAGATTCGTCTACCATATCACTAACGGCGGCGACACTGGCCGACTAAAATCAACGAAAATGTTTTCTTGACTTTGACAGCAGGAAGAGCAAGCAGCGCACACGACTCCTGCGTCTGCACTTCCAGTATTTTCAGTGCTACCTCGCTGCCTGCCGCTTGGACGCCGAGTAGGCTGCACAGCCAGCGCCGCCTGAGGAACATCAAACTCCTTCAAGAATTTCAAGGTTTCCTGCCCGGTTCCCGGTCGCACGAAAATACATTTGTCTACCATATCACTGACGTCGGCGATACTGGCCCACTAAATTCAACGAGGGAAGCTTCCTTGACATTGACAGCAGCAGGAGCAAGCAGCGCACACGACTCCTGCGTCTGCGCTTCCAGTATTTTCAATGTTACCCCGTAGCCTGCCACTTGCACGCCGAACGAGCTGCACAGCCAGCGACGCCCGAGGAACAAAGAACACGTTCAAGAATTTCAAGTTTTCCTGCCCAGTTTCCGGCCTCACGGAACTACATTCGTCTACGATATCACAGACGCTGGCTACACTGGCCGACTAAATTCAACGAGGGATGTTTTCTTGACTTTTACAGCAGGAAGAGCAAGCAGCGCACACGACTCCTGCGTCTGCGCTTCCAGTATTTACAGTGCTACCTCGCTGCCTGGCGCTTGCACGCCGAACAGGCTGCACAGCCAGCGCCGCCTGAGGAACATCAAACTCCTTCAAGTATTTCAAAGTTTGCTGCCCGGTTCCCGGTCTCACGAAAATACATTCGTCTACCATATGAGTGACGTCGGCGACACTGCCCGACTAAATTCAACGAGGGAAGCTTCCTTGACATTGACAGCAGCAGGAGCAAGCAGCGCACACGGCTCCTGCGTCTGCGCTTCCAGTATTTTCAATGTTACCCCGTGGCCTGCCGCTTGCACGCCGAAAGAGCTGCACAGCCAGCGACGCCTGAGGAACATCAAACACCTTCAAGAATTTAAAGGTTTCCTGCCCGGTTCCCGGTCTCACGAAAATACATTCGTCTACGATATCACAGATGCCGGCGACACTGGCCGACTAAATTCAACGAGGGAAGTTTCGTTGACTTTGACAGCAGCAGGAGTACGCAGCGCATACGACTCCTGCGTCTGCGCTTCCAGTATTTTCAGTGTTACCCCGCGGCCTGCCGCTTGCACGCCGAACAGGCTGCACAGCCAGCGACGCCTGAGGAACATCAAACACCTTCAAGTATTTCAAGCTTTCCTGCCCGGTTTCCGGTCTCACGAAAATACATTCGTCTACGATATCACAGACGCCGGCGACACTGGCCGACTAAATTCAACGAGGGAAGTTTTGTTGACTTTGACAACAGGAGGGTCAAGCAGCGCACACGACTCCTGCGTCTGGGCTTCCAGTATTTTCACTATTACCCCGTGTCCAGCCGCTTCCATGCCGAACGGGCTGCCCAGCCAGCGCGCCAGAGGAACATCAAGCACCTTCAAGAAATTCAAGTTTTCCCGCGTGGTTTCCTGTCTCACGAAAATACATCCGTGAACGATATCACAGACGCCGGCGACACTGGCCGACTAAGTTCAACGAAGGAAGTTTTCTTGACTTTGACAGCAGGAGGAGCAAGCAGCGCACACGACTCCTGCGTATGCGCTTCCAGTATTTTCAATTTTACCCTTGGCCTGCCGCTTGCACTCCGAATGAGCTGCACAGCCAGCGACGCCCTAGGAAAATAAAACACCTTCAAGAATTTCAAGTTTTACTGCCCAGTTCCCAGTCTCACGAAAATACATTCGTCTACGATATGACAGATTCCGGCGACACTGGCCGACTAAATTCAACGAGGGAAGTTTCCTTGAATTTGACAGCAGGAGGAGCAAGCAGCGCACACGACTCCTGCGTCTGCGCTTGCAGTTATTTCAGTATTACCCCGTGGCCTACCGCTTCCACGCCGAACGGGATCTACAGCCAGCGACGCCCGAGGAACATCAAGCACCTTCAAGAATTTCAAGTTTTTTCTGCCTGGTTTCCGGTCTCAAGAAAATACATCCGTCTATGATATCATAGATGCCGGCGACACTGGTCGACTAAATTCAACGAGGGAAGTTTCCTTGACTTTGACAGCAGGAGGAGCAAGCCGCGCACATGACTCCTGCGTCTGCGCTTCCAGTATTTTCAGTGTTACCCCACGGCTTGCCGCTTGCAGGCCGAACGGGCTGCACAGCCAGCGACGCCTGAAGAACAGCAAACTCCTGCAAGAATTTCAAGGTTTCCAGCCCGGTTCCTGGTCTAAAGAAAATAAATTTGTCTATCTTAACACTGACGTCGGTGACACTGGCCGACTAAATTTAACGAGGGAAGCTTCCTTGACATTGACAGCAGCACGAGCAAGCAGCGCACATGACTCCTGCGTCTGCGCTTCAAGTATTTTCAATGTTACCCCGTGGCCTGCCGCTTGCACGCCGAAGGAGCTGCACAGTCAGCGACAACCGAGGAACATCAAACACCTTCAAGAATTTCAAGTTTTCCTGCCAATTCGCGGTCCCACGTAAATACATTCGTCTACGATATCACTGACGCCAGCGACACTAGCCGACTAAATTCAACGAAGGAAGGTTCCTTGACATTGACAGCAGCTGCAGCAAGCAGCGCACACGAATCCTACGTCTGCGCTTCCAGTATTTTCAGTGTTACCCCGCGGCCTGCCGCTCGCACGCCGAACGGGCTGCACAGCCAGCGATGCCTGAGGAACATCAAACTCCTTCAAGAATTTCAAGGTTTCCTGCCTGGTTCCCGGTCTCACGAAAATACATTCGTCTATCGTATCACTGACGTCGGTGACACTGACCGATGAAATTTAACGAGGGCAGCTTCCTTTACATTGACAGCAGCAGGAGCAAGCAGCGCACACGACTCCTGCGTCTGTGCTTCCAGTATTTTCAATGTTACCCCGTGGCCGGCCGCTTGCACGCCTAACGAGCTGCACAGCCAGCGATGCCCGAGGAACATCGAACACGTTCAAGAATTTCAAGTTTTCCAGCCCAGTTCCTGGTCTCACGAAAATACATTCATCTACGATATCGCAGATGCCGGCGACACTGGCCGACTAAATTCAACGACGGAAGTTTTCTTGACTTTGACAACAGAAAGCGCAAGCAGCGCACACGACTCCTGCGTTTGCGCTTCCAGTATTTTATGTGCTACCCCGCTGCCTGCCGCTTGCACAACGAACAGGCTGCACAGCCAGCGCCGCCTGGGGAACATCAAACTCCTTCAAGAATTTCAAGGTTTCCTGCCCGGTTCCCGGTCTCACGAAAATACATTCGTCTACCGTATCACTGACGTCGGTGACACTGGCTGACTAAATTCAACGAGGGAAGCTTCCTTGACATTGACAGCAGGAGGAGCAAGCAGCGCACACGACTCCTGCATCTGCGCTTCCAGTATTTTAATTGTTACCCTTGGCGTGCCGCTTGCACTCCGAATGAGCTGCACAGCCAGCGACGCCATACGAACGTCAAACACCTTCAAGAATTTCAAGTTTTCCTGCCCAGTTCCCGGTCTCACGAAAATACATTCGTCAACGATATCACAGATGCCGGCGACACTGGCCGACTAAATTCAACGACGGAAGTTTTCTTGACAACAGAAAGCGCAAGCAGCGCACACGACTCCTGCGTCTGCGCTTCCAGTATTTTATGTGCTACCCCGCTGCCTGTCGCTTCCACGCAGAACGGGCTGCACATCCAGCGACGCCCGAGGAACATCAGGCGCCTCCAAGAATTTCAAGTTTTCTTGCCCGGTTTCAGGTCTCACGGAACTACATTCGTCTACGATATCACAGACGTCGACGACACTGGCTGACTAAATTCAACGAGGGAAGCTTCCTTGACTTTACAGCAGGAGGAGCAAGCAGCGCACACGACTACTGCGTCTGCGCTTGCAGTATTTTCAATGTTATCCTTGGCCTGCCGCTTGCACTCCGAATGAGCTGCAGAGCCACCGACGCCGTAGGAACATAAAACACCTTCAAGAATTTCAAGTTTTCCTGCCCAGTTCCCGGTCTCACGAAAATACATTCGTCAACGATATCACAGATGCCGGCGACACTGGCCGACTAAATTCAACGACGGAAGTTTTCTTGACTTTGACAACAGAAAGCGCAAGCAGCGCACACGACTCCTGCGTCTGCGCTTCCAGTATTTTATGTGCTACCCCGCTGCCTGCCGCTTGCACAACGAACAGGCTGCACAGCCAGCGCCGCCTGGGGAACATCAAACTCCTTCAAGAATTTCAAGGTTTCCTGCCCGGTTCCCGGTCTCACGAAAATACATTTGTCTACCGTATCACTGACGTCGGTGACACTGGCTGACTAAATTCAACGAGGGAAGCTTCCTTGACATTGACAGCAGGAGGAGCAAGCAGCGCACACGACTCCTGCGTCTGCGCTTCCAGTATTTTAATTGTTACCCTTGGCGTGCCGCTTGCACTCCGAATGAGCTGCACAGCCAGCGACGCGATACGAACATCAAACACCTTCAAGAATTTCAAGTTTTCCTGCCCAGTTCCCGGTCTCACGAAAACACTTTCTTCAACGATATCACAGATGCCGGCGACACTGGCCGACTAAATTCAACGACGGAAGTTTTCTTGACTTTGACAACAGAAAGCGCAAGCAGCGCACACGACTCCTGCGTCAGCGCTTCCAGTATTTTAATTGTTACCCTTGGCGTGCCGCTTGCACTCCGAATGAGCTGCACAGCCAGCGACGCCATACGAACATCAAACACCTTCAAGAATTTCAAGTTTTCCTGCCCAGTTCCCGGTCTCACGAAAATACATTCGTCAACGATATCACAGATGCCGGCGACACTGGCCGACTAAATTCAACGACGGAAGTTTTCTTGACAACAGAAAGCGCAAGCAGCGCACACGACTCCTGCGTCTGCGCTTCCAGTATTTTATGTGCTACCCCGCTGCCTGTCGCTTCCACGCAGAACGGGCTGCACATCCAGCGACGCCCGAGGAACATCAGGCGCCTCCAAGAATTTCAAGTTTTCTTGCCCGGTTTCAGGTTTCACGGAACTACATTCGTCTACGATATCACAGACGTCGACGACACTGGCCGACTAAATTCAACGAGGGAAGCTTCCTTGACTTTACAGCAGGAGGTGCAAGCAGCGCACACGACTACTGCGTCTGCGCTTCCAGTATTTTCAATGTTATCCTTGGCCTGCCGCTTGCACTCCGAATGAGCTGCAGAGCCACCGACGCCGTAGGAACATAAAACACCTTCAAGAATTTCAAGTTTTCCTGCCCAGTTCCCGGTCTCACGAAAATACATTCGTCAACGATATCTCAGATGCCAGCGACACTGGCCGACTAAATTCAACGACGGAAGTTTTCTTGACTTTGAAAACAGAAAGCGCAAGCAGCGCACATGACTCCTACGTCTGCGCTTCCAGTATTTTATGTGCTACCCCGCTGCCTGCCGCTTGCACAACGAACATGCTGCACAGCCAGCGCCGCCTGGGGAACATCAAACTCCTTCAAGAATTTCAAGGTTTCCTGCCCGGTTCCCGGTCTCACGAAAATACATTCGTCTACCGTATCACTGACGTCGGTGACACTGACTGACTAAATTCAACGAGGGAAGCTTCCTTGACATTGACAGCAGGAGGAGCAAGCAGCGCACACGACTCCTGCGTCTGCGCTTCCAGTATTTTAATTGTTACCCTTGGCGTGCCGCTTGCACTCCGAATGAGCTGCACAGCCAGCGATGCCATACGAACATCAAACACCTTCTAGAATTTCAAGTTTTCCTGCCCAGTTCCCGGTTTCACGAAAACACATTCGTCAACGATATCACAGATGCCGGCGACACTGGCCGACTAAATTCAACGACGGAAGTTTTCTTGACTTTGACAACAGAAAGCGCAAGCAGCGCACACGACTCCTGCGTCTGCGCTTCCAGTATTTCATGTGCTACCCCGCTGCCTGCCGCTTGCACAACGAACAGGCTGCACAGCCAGCGCCGCCTGGGGAACATCAAACTCCTTCAAGAATTTCAATGTTTGCTGCCCGGTTCCCGGTCTCACGAAAATACATTCGTCTACCATATCACTGACGTCGGCGACACTGGCCGACTAAATTCAACGAATGAAGTTTTCTTGACTTTGACAGCAGGAGGAGCAAGCAGCGCACACGACTCCTGCGTCTGCGCTTCCAGTATTTTCAATGTTACCCTTGGCCTGCCGCTTGCAATCCGAATGAGCTGCACAGCCAGCGATACCGTAGGAACATCAAACACCTTCAAGAAATTCAAGGTTTCCTACCCGGTTCCCGGTCTCACGAAAATAGATTCGTCTACCATATCACTAACGTCGGCGACACTGGCCGACTAAAATCAACGAGGGATGTTTTCTTGAATTTCACAGCAGGAAGAGCAAGCAGCGCACACGACTCCTGCGTCTGCGCTTCCAGTATTTTCAGTATTAGCCCGTGGCCCGCCGCTTCCACGCCGAACGGGCTGCACAGCCAGCGACGCCCGAGGAACATCAAGCGCCTTCAAGAATTTCGAGTTTTCCTGCCCGGTTTCCGGCCTCACGATAAAACATCCGTCTACGATATCACAGACGCCGGTGACACTGGCTGACTGAATTCAACGAGGGAAGCTTCCTTGACATTGACAGCAGCAGGAGCAAGCAGCGCACACGACTCCTGCGTCTGCGCTTCCAGTATTTTCAATGTTACCCCGTAGCCTGCCACTTGCACACCGAACGAGCTGCACAGCCAGCGACGCCCGAGGAACATCGAACACGTTCAAGAATTTCAAGTTTTCCTGCCCAGTTTCCGGCCTCACGGAACTACATTCGTCTACGATATCACAGACGCTGGCTACACTGGCCGACTAAATTCAACGAGGGATGTTTTCTTGACTTTTACAGCAGGAAGAGCAAGCAGCGCGCACCACTCCTGCGTCTGCGCTTCCAGTATTTTCAGTGCTACCTCGCTGCCTGCCGCTTGCACGCCGAACAGGCTCCACAGCCAGCGCCGCCTGAGGAACATCAAACTCCTTCAAGAATTTCAAGGTTTCCTACCCGGTTCCCGGTCTCACGAAAATACATTCGTCTACCATATCAGTGACGTCGGCGACACTGGCCGACTAAATTCAACGAGGGAAGCTTCCTTGACATTGACAGCAGCAGGAGTCAGAAGCGCACACGACTCCTGCGTCTGCGCTTCCATTATTTTCAGTGTTACCCCTCGGCCTGCCGCTTGCACGCCGAACAGGCTGCACAGCCATCGACGCCTGAGGAACATCAAACACCTTCAAGTATTTCAAGCTTTCCTGCCCGGTCTCCGGTCTCTCGAAAATACATTCGTCTACGATATCACAGACGCCGGCGACACTGGCCGACTAAATTCAACGAGGGAAGTTTTGTTGACTTTGACAGCAGGAGGAGCAAGCAGCGCACACGACTCCAGCGTCTGCGCTTCCAGTACTTTCAATGTTACCCTTGGCGTGCCGCTTGCACTCCGAATGAGCTGCACAGCCAGCGACACCGTAGGATCATAAACACCTTCAAGAAATTCAAGTTTTCCTACCCGCTTCCCGGTCTCACGAAAATAGATTCGTCTACCATATCACTAACATCGGCGACACTGGCCGACTAAATTCAACGAGGGAAGTTTCGTTGACTTTGACAGCAGGAGGGGCAAGCAACGCACACAAATCCTAGGTCTGCGCTTCCAGTATTTTCAGTGTTACCCCGCGGCCTGCCGCTTCCACGCCGAACGGACTGCACAGCCAGCGACGCCCGAGGAACATCAAGCACCTTCAAGAATTTCAAGTTTTCCTGCCCATTATCCGGTCTCACGGAGCTACATTCATCTACGATATCACAGACGCCAGCGACACTGGCCGACTAAATTCAACGAAGGAAGTTTTCTTGACTTTGACAGCAGGAAGAGCAAGCAGCGCACACGACTCCCGCGTCTGCGCTTCCAGTATTTTCAGTGTTACCCCGCGGCTTGCCGCTTGCACGCCGAACGGGCTGCACAGCCAGTGACGCCTGAAAAACATCAAACTCCTTCAAGAATTTCAAGGTTTCCTGCCCCGTTCCCGGTCTAAAGAAAATAAATTCGTCTATCGTATCACTGACGTCGGTGACACTGCCGACTAAATTTAACGAGGGAAGCTTCCTTGACATTGACAGCAGCAAGAGCAAGCAGCGCACATGACTCCTGCGTCTGCGCTTCCAGTATTTTCAATGTTACCCCGTGGCCTGCCGCTTGCACGCCGAACGAGCTGCACAGCCAGTGACGCCCGAGGAACATCGAACACGTTCAAGAATTTCAAGTTTTCTTGCACAGTTTCCGGTCTCACGGAACTACATTCGTCCACGATATCACAGACGCCGGCGACACTGGCCGACTAAGTTCAACGAAGGAAGTTTTCTTGACTTTGATAGCAGGAGGAGCAAGCAGCGCACACGACTCTTGCGTCTGCGCTTCCAGTAATTTTAATGTTACCCTTGGCGTGCCGCTTGCACTCCGAATGAGCTGCAGAGCCAGCGACGCCATAGGGACATGAAACACCTTCAAGAATTTCAAGTTTTCCTGCCCAGTTCCTGGTCTCACGAAAATAGATTCATCTGCGATGTCGCAGATGCCGACGACACTGGTCGACTAAATTCAACGAGGGAAGTTTCGTTGACTTTGACAGCAGGAGGAGCAAGCAGCGCACACGACTCCTGCCTCTGGGCTTCCAGTATTTTCACTATTACCCCGTGTCCAGCCGCTTCCATGCCGAATGAGCTGCACAGCCAGCGACACCGTAGGATCATAAACACCTTCAAGAAATTCAAGTTTTCCTACCCGCTTCCCAGTCTCACGAAAATAGATTAGTCTACCATATCACTAACATCGGCGACACTGACCGACTAAATTCAACGAGGGAAGTTTCGTTGACTTTGACAGCAGGAGGGGCAAGCAACGCAGACGAATCCTAGGTCTGCGCTTCCAGTATTTTCAGTGTTACCCTGCGGCCTACCGCTTCCACGCCGAACGGACTGCACAGCCAGCGACGCCCGAGGAACATCAAGCACCTTCAAGACTTTCAATTTTCCTGCCCGGTTTCCGGTCTCACGAAAATATATCCGTCTACGATATCACAAACGTTGGCGACACTGGCTGACTAAATTCAACGAGGGAAGTTTCTTTGACTTTGACAGCAGGAGAAGCAAGCAGCGCACACGACTCCTGCGTCTGCGCTTCCAGTATTTTCAGTGTGACCCCGCGGACTGCCGCTTGCGCGCCGAACGGTCTGCACAGTCAGCGACGCCTGAGGAACATCAAACACCTTCAAGAATTTCAAGTTTTCCTGCCCATTATCCGGTCTCACGGAGCTACATTCATCTACGATATCACAGACGCCAGCGACACTGGCCGACTAAATTCAACGAAGGAAGTTTTCTTGACTTTGACAGCAGGAAGAGAAAGCAGCGCACACGACTCCCGCGTCTGCGCTTCCAGTATTTTCAGTGTTACCCCGCGGCTTGCCGCTTGCACGCCGAACGGGCTGCACAGCCAGTGACGCCTGAAGAACATCAAACTCCTTCAAGAATTTCAAGGTTTCCTGCCCCGTTCCCGGTCTAAAGAAAATAAATTCGTCTATCGTATCACTGACGTCGGTGACACTGGCCGACTAAATTTAACGAGGGAAGCTTCCTTGACATTGACAGCAGCAAGAGCAAGCAGCGCACATGACTCCTGCGTCTGCGCTTCCAGTATTTTCAATGTTACCCCGTGGCCTGCCGCTTGCACGCCGAACGAGCTGCACAGCCAGTGACGCCCGAGGAACATCGAACACGTTCAAGAATTTCAAGTTTTCTTGCACAGTTTCCGGTCTCACGGAACTACATTCGTCCACGATATCACAGACGCCGGCGACACTGGCCGACTAAGTTCAACGAAGGAAGTTTTCTTGACTTTGATAGCAGGAGGAGCAAGCAGCGCACACGACTCTTGCGTCTGCGCTTCCAGTAATTTTAATGTTACCCTTGGCGTGCCGCTTGCACTCCGAATGAGCTGCAGAGCCAGCGACGCCATAGGGACATGAAACACCTTCAAGAATTTCAAGTTTTCCTGCCCAGTTCCTGGTCTCACGAAAATAGATTCATCTGCGATGTCGCAGATGCCGGCGACACTGGCCGACTAAATTCAACGAGGGAAGTTTCGTTGACTTTGACAGCAGGAGGAGCAAGCAGCGCACACGACTCCTGCCTCTGGGCTTCCAGTATTTTCACTATTACCCCGTGTCCAGCCGCTTCCATGCCGAACGGGCTGCCCAGCCAGCGACGCCCGAGGAACATCAAGCACCTTCAAGAATATCAAGTTTTCCTGCCTGGTTTCCGGTCTCACGAAAATACATCCGTCTACGATATCATAGATGCCGGCGACACTGGACGACTAAATTCAACGAGGGAAGTTTCCTTGACTTTGACAGCAGGAGGAGCAAGCCGCGCACACGACTCCTGCGTCTGCGCTTCCAGTATTTTCAGTGTTAACCCGCGGCTTCCCGCTTGTAGGCCGAACGGGCTGCACAGCCAGTGACGCCTGAAGAACATCAAACTCCTTCAAGAATTTCAAGGTTTCCTGCCCGGTTCCCGGTCTAAAGAAAATAAATTCGTCTATCGTATCACTGACGTCGGTGACACTGGCCGACTAAATTTAACGAGGGAAGCTTCCTTGACATTGACAGCAGCAGGAGCAAGCAGCGCACACGAATCCTACGTCTGCGCTTCCAGCATTTTCAGTGTTACCCCGCGGCCTGCCGCTCGTACGCCGAACGGGCTGCACAGCCAGCGATGCCTGAGGAACATCAAACTCCTTCAAGAATTTCAAAGTTTCCTGCCTGGTTCCCGGTCTCACGAAAATACATTCGTCTATCGTATCAATGACGTCGGTGACACTGGCCGATGAAATTTAACGAGGGAAACTTCCTTGACATTGACAGCAGCAGGAGCAAGCAGCGCACACGAGTCCTGCGTCTGTGCTTCGAGTATTTTCAATGTTACCCCGTGGCCTGCTGCTTGCACGCCGAACGAGCTGCACAGCCAGCGACGCCCGAGGAACATCGAACACGTTCAAGAATTTCAAGTTTTCTTGCACAGTTTCCGGTCTCACGGAACTACATTCTTCCACGATATCAGAGACGCCGGCGACACTGGCCGACTAAATTCAACGAAGGAAGTTTTCTTGACTTTGACAGCAGGAGGGGCAAGCAACGCACACGAATCCTAGGTCTGCGCTTCCAGTATTTTCAGTGTTACCACGCGGCCTGCCGCTTCCACGCCGAACGGACTGCACAGCCAGCGACGCCCGAGGAACATCAAGCACCTTCAAGACTTTCAATTTTCCTGCCCGGTTTCCGGTCTCACGAAAATACATCCGTCTACGATATCACAAACGTTGGCGACACTGGCTGACTAAATTCAACGAGGGAAGTTTCTTTGACTTTGACAGCAGGAGAAGCAAGCAGCGCACACGACTCCTGCGTCTGTGCTTCGAGTATTTTCATTGTTACCCCGTGGCCTGCTGCTTGCACGCCGAACGAGCTGCACAGCCAGCGACGCCCGAGGAACATCGAACACGTTCAAGAATTTCAAGTTTTCTTGCACAGTTTCCGGTCTCACGGAACTACATTCTTCCACGATATCAGAGACGCCGGCGACACTGGCCGACTAAATTCAACGAAGGAAGTTTTCTTTACTTTGACAGCAGGAAGAGAAAGCAGCGCACGCGACTCTTGCGTCTGCGCTTCCAGTATTTTTAATGTTACCCTTGGCGTGCCGCTTGCACTCCGAATGAGCTGCAGAGCCAGCGACGCCATAGGAACATCAAACACCTTCAAGAATTTCAAGTTTTCCTGCCCAGTTCCTCGTCTCACGAAAATACATTCGTCTACGAAATCGCATATTGCCGGCGAGACTGGAAGAGTAAATTCAACGAGGGAAGTATCGTTGACCTTGACAGCAGGAGAAGCAAGCAGCACACACGACTCCTGCGTCTGCGCTTCCAGTATTTTCAGTATTACCCCATGGCCTGCCGCTTCCACTCCGAATGAGCTGCAAAGCCAGCGACGCCATAGGAACATCAAACACCTTCAAGAGTTTCGAGTTTTCCTGCCAATTCTCGGTCTCACGAAAATACATTCGTCTTCGATATCACAGATGCCGGCGACACTGGCCGACTAAATTCAACGAGGGAAGTTTCTTTGACTTTGACAGCAGGAGGAGCAAGCAGCGCACACGACTCCTGCGTCTGCGCTTCCAGTATTTTCAATGTTACCCCGTGGCCTGCCGCTTGCGCGCCGAACGAGCTGCGCAGCCGGCGACGCCCGAGGAACATCAAACACCTTCAAGAATTTCGAGCTTTCCTGCCAATTCCCGGTCTCACGAAAATACATTCGTCTACGATATCACTGACGCCGGCGACGCTGGCTGACGAAATTCATCGAGGGAACTTTTCTTGACTTTGGCAGCAGGATCAGCAACCAGCGCACACGACTCCTGCGTCTGCGCTTTTAGTATTTTCAGTGTTACCCCGCGGACTGCCGCTTGCGCGCCGAACGGTCTGCACAGTCAGCGACGCCTGAGGAACATCAAACACCTTCAAGAATTTCAAGTTTTCCTGCCCATTATCCGGTCTCACGGAGCTACATTCATCTACGATATCACAGACGCCAGCGACACTGGCCGACTAAATTCAACGAAGGAAGTTTTCTTGACTTTGACAGCAGGAAGAGAAAGCAGCGCACACGACTCCCGCGTCTGCGCTTCCAGTATTTTCAGTGTTACCCCGCGGCTTGCCGCTTGCACGCCGAACGGGCTGCACAGCCAGTGACGCCTGAAGAACATCAAACTCCTTCAAGAATTTCAAGGTTTCCTGCCCCGTTCCCGGTCTAAAGAAAATAAATTCGTCTATCGTATCACTGACGTCGGTGACACTGGCCGACTAAATTTAACGAGGGAAGCTTCCTTGACATTGACAGCAGCAAGAGCAAGCAGCGCACATGACTCCTGCGTCTGCGCTTCCAGTATTTTCAATGTTACCCCGTGGCCTGCCGCTTGCACGCCGAACGAGCTGCACAGCCAGTGACGCCCGAGGAACATCGAACACGTTCAAGAATTTCAAGTTTTCTTGCACAGTTTCCGGTCTCACGGAACTACATTCGTCCACGATATCACAGACGCCGGCGACACTGGCCGACTAAGTTCAACGAAGGAAGTTTTCTTGACTTTGATAGCAGGAGGAGCAAGCAGCGCACACGACTCTTGCGTCTGCGCTTCCAGTAATTTTAATGTTACCCTTGGCGTGCCGCTTGCACTCCGAATGAGCTGCAGAGCCAGCGACGCCATAGGGACATGAAACACCTTCAAGAATTTCAAGTTTTCCTGCCCAGTTCCTGGTCTCACGAAAATAGATTCATCTGCGATGTCGCAGATGCCGGCGACACTGGCCGACTAAATTCAACGAGGGAAGTTTCGTTGACTTTGACAGCAGGAGGAGCAAGCAGCGCACACGACTCCTGCCTCTGGGCTTCCAGTATTTTCACTATTACCCCGTGTCCAGCCGCTTCCATGCCGAACGGGCTGCCCAGCCAGCGACGCCCGAGGAACATCAAGCACCTTCAAGAATATCAAGTTTTCCTGCCTGGTTTCCGGTCTCACGAAAATACATCCGTCTACGATATCATAGATGCCGGCGACACTGGACGACTAAATTCAACGAGGGAAGTTTCCTTGACTTTGACAGCAGGAGGAGCAAGCCGCGCACACGACTCCTGCGTCTGCGCTTCCAGTATTTTCAGTGTTAACCCGCGGCTTCCCGCTTGTAGGCCGAACGGGCTGCACAGCCAGTGACGCCTGAAGAACATCAAACTCCTTCAAGAATTTCAAGGTTTCCTGCCCGGTTCCCGGTCTAAAGAAAATAAATTCGTCTATCGTATCACTGACGTCGGTGACACTGGCCGACTAAATTTAACGAGGGAAGCTTCCTTGACATTGACAGCAGCAGGAGCAAGCAGCGCACACGAATCCTACGTCTGCGCTTCCAGCATTTTCAGTGTTACCCCGCGGCCTGCCGCTCGTACGCCGAACGGGCTGCACAGCCAGCGATGCCTGAGGAACATCAAACTCCTTCAAGAATTTCAAAGTTTCCTGCCTGGTTCCCGGTCTCACGAAAATACATTCGTCTATCGTATCAATGACGTCGGTGACACTGGCCGATGAAATTTAACGAGGGAAACTTCCTTGACATTGACAGCAGCAGGAGCAAGCAGCGCACACGAGTCCTGCGTCTGTGCTTCGAGTATTTTCAATGTTACCCCGTGGCCTGCTGCTTGCACGCCGAACGAGCTGCACAGCCAGCGACGCCCGAGGAACATCGAACACGTTCAAGAATTTCAAGTTTTCTTGCACAGTTTCCGGTCTCACGGAACTACATTCTTCCACGATATCAGAGACGCCGGCGACACTGGCCGACTAAATTCAACGAAGGAAGTTTTCTTGACTTTGACAGCAGGAGGGGCAAGCAACGCACACGAATCCTAGGTCTGCGCTTCCAGTATTTTCAGTGTTACCACGCGGCCTGCCGCTTCCACGCCGAACGGACTGCACAGCCAGCGACGCCCGAGGAACATCAAGCACCTTCAAGACTTTCAATTTTCCTGCCCGGTTTCCGGTCTCACGAAAATACATCCGTCTACGATATCACAAACGTTGGCGACACTGGCTGACTAAATTCAACGAGGGAAGTTTCTTTGACTTTGACAGCAGGAGAAGCAAGCAGCGCACACGACTCCTGCGTCTGCGCTTCCAGTATTTTCAGTGTGACCCCGCGGCCTGCCGCTCGCACGCCGAACGGGCTGCACAGCCAGCGATGCCTGAGGAACATCAAACTCCTTCAAGAATTTCAAAGTTTCCTGCCTGGTTCCCGGTCTGACTAAAATACATTCGTCTATTGTATCACTGACATCGGTGACACTGGCTGACTAAATTCAACGAGGGAAGTTTCTTTGACTTTGACAGCAGGAGAAGCAAGCAGCGCACACGACTCCTGCGTCTGTGCTTCGAGTATTTTCATTGTTACCCCCGTGGCCTGCTGCTTGCACGCCGAACGAGCTGCACAGCCAGCGACGCCCGAGGAACATCGAACACGTTCAAGAATTTCAAGTTTTCTTGCACAGTTTCCGGTCTCACGGAACTACATTCTTCCACGATATCAGAGACGCCGGCGACACTGGCCGACTAAATTCAACGAAGGAAGTTTTCTTTACTTTGACAGCAGGAAGAGAAAGCAGCGCACGCGACTCTTGCGTCTGCGCTTCCAGTATTTTTAATGTTACCCTTGGCGTGCCGCTTGCACTCCGAATGAGCTGCAGAGCCAGCGACGCCATAGGAACATCAAACACCTTCAAGAATTTCAAGTTTTCCTGCCCAGTTCCTCGTCTCACGAAAATACATTCGTCTACGAAATCGCATATTGCCGGCGAGACTGGAAGAGTAAATTCAACGAGGGAAGTATCGTTGACCTTGACAGCAGGAGAAGCAAGCAGCACACACGACTCCTGCGTCTGCGCTTCCAGTATTTTCAGTATTACCCCATGGCCTGCCGCTTCCACTCCGAATGAGCTGCAAAGCCAGCGACGCCATAGGAACATCAAACACCTTCAAGAGTTTCGAGTTTTCCTGCCAATTCTCGGTCTCACGAAAATACATTCGTCTTCGATATCACAGATGCCGGCGACACTGGCCGACTAAATTCAACGAGGGAAGTTTCTTTGACTTTGACAGCAGGAGGAGCAAGCAGCGCACACGACTCCTGCGTCTGCGCTTCCAGTATTTTCAATGTTACCCCGTGGCCTGCCGCTTGCGCGCCGAACGAGCTGCGCAGCCGGCGACGCCCGAGGAACATCAAACACCTTCAAGAATTTCGAGCTTTCCTGCCAATTCCCGGTCTCACGAAAATACATTCGTCTACGATATCACTGACGCCGGCGACGCTGGCTGACGAAATTCATCGAGGGAACTTTTCTTGACTTTGGCAGCAGGATCAGCAACCAGCGCACACGACTCCTGCGTCTGCGCTTTTAGTATTTTCAGTGTTACCCCGCGGCCTGCCGCTTGCACGCCGAACGGGCTGCACAGCCAGCAACGCCTGAGGAACATCAAACACCCTCAAGAATTTTAAGGTTTCCTGCCCGGTTCCCGTCTCACGAAAATACATTCGTCTACGACATCACAGATGCCGGCGACACTGGCCGACTAAATTCAACGAGGGAAGTTTCCTTGACCTGGACAGCAGGAGGAGCAAGCAGCGCACACGACTCCTGCGCCTGCGCTTCCAGTACTGTCAATGTTACCCCGTGGCCTGCCGCTTGCACGCCGAACGAGCTGCACAGCCAGCGACGCCCGAGAAACATGAAACACCTTCAAGAATTTCGAGCTTTCCTGCCAATTCCCGGTCTCACGAAAATACATTCGTCTAGGATATCACTGACGCCGGCGGCGCTGGCCGACTAAATTCAACGAGGGAAGTTTCGTTGCCTTTGACAGCAGCAGGAGCAAGCGGCGCAAAAGACTCTTGCGTCTGCGCATCCAGTATTTTTCATGTTACCCTTGGCCTGCCGCTTGCACTCCGAATGAGCTGCACAGCCAGCGACTCCGTAGGAACATCAAACACCTTCAAGAATTTCAAGTTTTTCTGCCCGGTTTCCGGTCTCACGAAAATACATTCGTCTACGATATCACAGAATCCGGCGACACTGGCCGACTAAATTCAACGAGGGAAGTTTCCTTGACTTTGACAGCAGGAGAAGCAAGCTGCACACACGACTCCTGCGTCTGCGCTTCCAGTATTTTCAGTATTACCCCATGGCCTGCCGCTTCCACGCCGACGGGCTGCACAGCCAGCCACGCCCAAGGAGCATCAACCACCTTCAAATATTTCAAGCTTTCCTGCCCGGTTTCCGGTCTCACGAAAATACATTCGTCTACGATATCACAGATGCCGGCGAATCTGGCCGACTATTTTTAACGAGGGAAGTTTTCTTGACTTTGTCAGCAGGACGAGCAAGCAGCGCACACGACTCCTGCGTCTGCGCTTCCAGTTTTTTCAGTGTTACCCCGCGGCCTGCCGCTTGCACGCCAAATGGGCTGCACAGGCAGCTACGCCTGAGGAACTGCAAACGCCTTCAAGAACTTCAGCGTTTGCCACCTAGTTCCCGGTCTCACGAAAAAAACATTCGTCTTCGGCATCACCGACGCCGTCGACACAGGCGGACTAAATTCAACGTGGGAAGTTTTATTGACATTGACAGCAGCAGAAGACACCAGCGCGCACTTCTCCTGCGTCTGCGCTTCCAGTATTTTCAATGTTACCCCGTGGCCTGCCGCTTGCACGCCGAACGAGGTGCACAGCCAGCGACGCCCGAGGAACATCGAACACGTTCAAGAATTTCAAGTTTTCCTGCCCAGTTCCCGGTCTCACGAAAATACATTCGTCTACGATATCACAGATGCCGGCGACACTGGCCGACTAAGTTCAACGAGGGAAGTTTCCTTGACATTGACAGCAGCAGCAGTAGCAACCAGCGTTCACATCTCCTGAACCCACGCTTCCTGTATTTGCAGTTTAACCCGGTGGTCGGCCGCTTGTACGCTGAACGGGCTGCACAGTCAGCGACAGCTGAGGAACATCAAGCACCTTCAAGAATTCCAAGGTTTCCCGACTGGTTCCCGGTTTCACGAAAAAAAACATTCGTCTACGATACCTCCGAGGCCGTCGACACAGGCTGACTAAATTAAACAAGGGAAGTTTCATTGACATTGACAGCAGGAGGAGCAACCAGCGAGCACGTCTCCTAAACCTGCGCTTCCTGTATTTGCAGTCTAACCCGATGTCCTGCCGCTTGTGCACCGAACAGGCTGCACAGCGAGCGATGCCCGAGGAACATCAAACACCTTCAAGAATTTCAAGGTTTCCCGCCTGGTTCCCGGTCTCACGAAAAAAACATTTGTCTACGATATCACCGACGTTGCCGACACAGGCCGACTAAGTTCGACTAGGAAGTTTCCTTGACATTGACAGCAGCAAGAGCAACCAGCGTTGACAACTCCTGAACCTGCGCTTCCTGTATTTGCAGTCTAATTCGGTTGTCGTCCGCTTCTACGCTGAACGGGCTGCACCGCCAGCGACACCTGAGGAACATCAAACAGCTTCAAGAATTTCAAGGTTTCCCGTCTTGTGCCCGCTTTCACGAAAAAACGTTCGTCTACGATATCTCCGACGCCGTAAACAGAGACCGACTAAATTACACCAGGGAAGTTTCATTGACATTGACAGCAGCAGAAGACACCAGCGCGCGCGTCTCCTGCGTCTGGGCTTCCAGTATTTTCAGTGTTACCCCGTAGCCTGCCGCTTGTACTCAGGTTTGACTCGGAGGCGTACAACGTCGGTCGCGCATCGCCTGTATGTTACAGCTGTGGGGCCTCAGGAGACATTGCTCGTTTTTGTCGCCGGCGCCAGCAGACAACATATGGCCCACCACTAACTTGGCCTAATTTTGGACGTGATACTTATGACGACCGTTGGCCGATAGACCCTGCAAAAGCCACTGGCGCGCCACCTCGGAATACCTTCCATCAGTATAGTAGAAGGAGTGGCTCGCCAGCTTCAGACCGCTGCCTGATGCCCCCAAGCAGTCGCCAACGCCGTTCAGCGTCACCACGGCGATGTGCTACGTCTCCACCGCCGTCGGGGAACTAGCCGGCGCGGCCGATGGAGGTAAGGTCGCCGGACACTCTGCGTCTCTGCGAAATACTCCTCTGCCTATTATGATGGTGAAGAACAACGTGCGCATGTTAATTGATATTATACCTGCAACAGCATTAGTGGATACTGGTGCTACCGTTTCCGCCATGAGTGTGACTTTCAAAGACAGGCTGGTTCGGAAGTTTATGTTTCCGTGGAATGATGGTGTGATGCTTCGTGGAGCCAGTGGAGGGTGCCTAGTTCCCCTTGGTATTTTTGCAAGTGTTTTATTCGGAGGAGAAGGTCTTAAAACAGAATTTCTCGTACTACCGCGATGCATTAAGGATGTGATTCTTGGAATTGACTTCCTTCAGGATTGTGGTGCATCCGTTAACTGTTGCACAGGCGAAATTACTTTGAATAGCACGCTTCTCGCTACCATTGCCGACACATCCTTACCAGTGAAAAACTATTGTGTTGTTTCGAACGATTTGCTGCTACAACCTTGGTCGCTGTCACGTATCCCTGTCAATTTTGCTGCTGCCGACCTTTGATCGTTTGACGCGCAAGTCTCTTTGTGCAGCCACTTACGTCGAGCTGCACAAAGGAAGATTTACTTGTAGCACGCTCTTTCGTGACAGTAGAGAATGGCGCCTCAAATTTGTGGGCTTTCAATTGTCCTTGCGTCCCTGCCGGTCTGCCACGTGATATGAAGCTTGCTGAATTTGACCAGATTACTTACAGCTCCATTACAGTTCTAAGCGAGGAAGAGAAGTCTCATACTAGCGACCCCCAACGAAGCATTTCTGAAGAGCAGATCCCACGAATGATCAACAAGGCACTGTCCTCACATGAGGGCCGCGCTCTCGCACAAGTTTTGTGGGCACATCTTACTGTGTTCGATTTCACACAAGGTGACAAGCAGGCTTCACTCCCCGTTCTCGTGCTCCTCAAAGAATTGACACCGGATCTGCGAACCCCATTCGGCAAAAGCCTTACCGCATTTCTTCAACAGAAAGGACATTTATTGCTGAACAGGTGAAACACATGCTGCGGAAAAGTGTTGTTCAAGAGTCTTCTAGCCCGTGGGCAGCACCAGTAATCTTAGTAAAGAAGGATGGATCGTGGCGGTTTTGAGTTGATTACAGGAAACTGAATGGGTCACGAAAAAGGATGTGTATCGGCTTCCTAGAATTGATGATGTCATCGATTGTCTACATTACGCTGCCTACTTTTCATCACTGCATTTGCGATCAGGGTATTGGCAGATACCCGTGCACCCCGACGATAAAGAGAAAACGGCCTTCGTGACACCAGACGGTCTTTATGAATTTAACGTTATGCTGTTCGGCCTCTGTAACGCGCCAGCAACATTCGAACGATTCATGCATACTATCCTCCGAGGACTTACATGGGAAATTTGTTTGTGCTACCTCGACGATGTGGTTATTTTTGGCAGCACATTGAGTGAACATATCAGCCGTCTGAATCTTGTTCTGGATTGTGTCAAACAAGCCGGCTTGATCCTAAATTCAAAGAAATGTGGTTTCGGAGAAACAGAGACGTTAGTACATGGGCATCTGGTCGACAAAAACGGTGTGAGGCCAGATCCATGGAGATTGAAGCAGTCAGCTCCTTCGAAGTACCGAAGTCAGTGTGGGAGTTGAGGAGTTTCTTGGACCTGTGCTCGTATTTTCGTCGATTCGTTCCAAGATTCACCGACGTGGTGTACCCCCTAACATGTCTTTTCCAAAAAGCCACTTCTTTCAACTGCACATCGGCTTGCGACGACGCGTTCCGTCAGCCAAAATTTCTACTAACATCACGGCCCATTTTGCGTCATTTCGATGCATCCGCCCATACGGAAGTGCACGCTGATGCCAGTGGCATCGGCATTGGTGGCGCACTTGTGCGAAGTCATCAAGGAGCTGAACACGTTGCGGCTTATGCTAGTCGCTCTTTGACTAAGGCGGAACGCAATTACACTGTGACCGAGCAAGAATGCTTGGCAGCTGTTTTCGCAGTCCACAAATTTCGACCCTATATCTACGGACGCCCGTTCACTATCATTACTGACCACAACGCGTTCCGCTGGTTGGTGAATCTCCGTGACCTGAGTGGACGACCGGCGCGTTGGTGTCTTCGACTGCAGGAGTACGACTTCGCTATTTCCTGCAAATCCGGGCGTCGCCACGCAGATGCGGGCTGTCTCTCCCGCCTTCCTCTGGCGACGACGGAGTGTACGAAGACAATTTCGCTGATTCTTATGCTCCCATTTCTTTTACATTCCCAGACTCGATGGCTTTCTAAGCAGAGCAGGCAAATTATATTAGTTTGGAACCTCTATTTGTAGCCGCATCGCGTCCTGGAGCCACTGGTGTCCGTGACGGCCTGCTTTACATGACCAATTATTCGGCTTAAGGCGCACGCTTCCTTCTGGTGGTGCCGCAGAGTCTGCGAAAGGACATATTGAGAGCCATGCACAACGATGTGACGTCTGGCCATCTAGGATTCATAAGAACTTTGAACCGGACACAGGAGCGTTTTTACTGGCCCAGAATGTGGGACACAGTCAAGCACTACGTCGCCAGTTGCGAACAATGTCAACGCTACAAGCGCCCTGTGACCGCTCCGCCAGGTCTTCTCCAACCTCTGCCGCCGCCTCGGCTGCCATTTGAACAAGTGGGTATCGATCTTCTGGGCCCATTTCCCCGATCATCTAACGACAACCGATGGGTGATCGTATGTGTCAACCATCTGACCCGTTACGCGGAAACGGTGAGTTGTGTCGGCAGCGGCAGGCAAGCGGAGGGCCCCTACCAGCGAACGCGCGGCTAGCGCTGGCGCAGTGAAGGAGACTCTGAGCGAACTGCTCCCGATGAAAACCGGAACGAAGATTCGACCGACCCTCGGCCGTTTATTGCTAATAAAGGCTTCACACGCAAGATGACACCTCCAGATTGGCCCAAGCTCGTCACATGACAGGAGGGGGGTGCGCCATCTAGCTAAACAACTACAAACCATACATGTACGATGACACAGAGATCTGACGGGGGGCGACACTATACTACATCATTCCCCCCTGGAAACAAAGCAAGCATACAGTGAAACGCGCACACAAGACGCGCACTTAAGTCCAAAGGCAGTTTCAGTTCATTCCCCCCACGTGCACACACACGCGCACAAGATGCACACAAAGCACGCACTTAACTCCACAACAGATTCAGTTCGTCCCCGCCTAAGCTCACATACACGCGCACCAGTCTTGGGCACCAAAACACAGGCAGTCACTCAAAACAAAATCTGACAAGGAACACGGCACAAGACTCACTGCACCGCAACAAGGAACACATTTTGTACCTGTGTGAATGAAACATGTGAACTGTCTCTTGAATGTCACAGCGAGGCCCCTAGCCGTGGCATTTCGATTACGGAAAAACGCTCTACACTATAGAAACAAAATAATCGAGCCACGGAGGCCGTTTTCTGTCACGAGGACGCGTGCGTACCTCAGAACTTTGGGGGTTGCGACGCGTATCGGTCGACTTTAAAGACCTAGTCGTCCCACTACTATTTCCCTCCCCCTGGTTGGACAATTGAATGTGGGTGTCACTCAAAGCTGGAGAGGGTTGCCCAGGAAGCTGCTCTCGACGTCCCAACAAGTCCCGGGAAGCTACCGATTCTCCTACGGAATCAGAGATGACTGCTGACTGTGCAGACCCGGAAGTGATACAGTCAGACGAACTACTTAGCTGATGCTTATAACTATGAGAAGACGCTGTCACGACAGACAAGTCATCGGAATGACTATCCAAGTTTGAATATGAGTACAAAAAGTCTCTATCACTTGTACACAATGTACTATCTGCTAAATCCTTTATCACTAGGGTTAACTTAGACACATGCCACGTCTTCCCATCACTGAGTACAAAAGTAGATGGTCCTATCTGGGCCTCGACTTTACGAGGTTTACTGTACTTCAAAATTCCTTTCCTGTTAAATCTAATTCTGACGGTGTCTCCCACCTTGACACCAGTTGCCTGAGCACCTCTACATTTGTCAACGTACTGTGTAGTCTGCCACTGTTTCTGCTGGACCCTTTCTTGAACGTGAGGCACAAGACTGTCCTGTTCCCGTGAATCTACACAGAGCCGCATAGTTCCATCCTTCTTGTGCACCACCACGAGTGGAGACACCCACTAAGAAGCGTCGACCCGCTCAATGACGTCGCAGTCCTCGAGACGTCGCAATTCATTTGTGACCTGGTCACAGAGACCCAGGGGTAGTCGGCGCAACTTTGAAGATACTGGTTTCGCATATTGCTGCCGATGAATTCGGTGCACAAAGTTGTTGACGAGACCCAACTCGTCACTGGAAAGGTGATCAAAACCCGGAGGCACACCTGTGGGGCTCTGTACTGAAGGAAGCGATGGTAGACGACATGTCAGCGACGTACCGTCGATCTGTATGCCCAAGCGTTGGATGGCGTCTAAACCCAGCAGTGATGTTCCTGTAGTCGTTACGTGGAACGTGACGGAGCATGACCTTTGAAAAAACTGGACAGTGGCTGGAAACAGGCCTTGAATGTCGATGCGTTGCTTGGAGAAATTTTTCAAGTCCACTGTTGTTTGTGGCAGTCTGTGCTGTCGACCAAAGTGCTTTCCAAAATCTTCGGCCGTCATCAATGAGACAGACGCTCCCGTATCCACCGGCAGTCGCATGGAGACGCCGTTAACTACGACCGGAACTTCCAAATCTTTAGTTTCAAAAGCGCTTACCGTCAAGACAGACGCGGACGGCTGCCCTGCGGAAGTTGAAGACAGCGTCTCTGCGGAAGAGACGTGTTGAACGGTACGGGTTTTTCGGCATACTGATGCAAAATGGCCCAACGTGTGGCAGGCATTACACCGCCGATTCCTCGCTGGACAATTCTTGTACGTTGCAATGTGTTTCGTACTGCCACACCGATCGCATGCACCACGGTTCCCGGAGGAGCCATGTGCGAAATGTCGATCATCTGGGCGGCCTCTTGGAAGACGTCGGCCATCTTGGCGGCTCCCCGAAAGAAGTCGGCCATCTTGGCTCGTCGACGGAGCGCCAAGTTGAGCTGCCTCGATTCTCTGTATTTTCTCCGAGTGGAACGCGCGGTTCGCTCGATGCAGGGCTTCTAACGAGCGTCCAATTTCTTCTGCCTTGTCCAGGGACAGGGTTTCGCCATGAGCCAGCAACTTTGCGCGAACGCTGACGTTCGTTACCCCATGTATGATTTGGTCTCTGACGCGCTCGTCATAGCTTGTGCCGAAGTTGCACTGTACCGCCTTCTCCTTCAATGCGGTCATGAATTCCAGGAATCCTTCTCCCTCGAACTGCTTTCGACTGGTGAATTCGTGCCGTTCCGCCAGGACATTTGTTGACGCGGCGAACAGCCGGTCAAGCCGCTGCCAGAGTCTCGGAAACTCTGACGCTGGCGGGACCGCATCAATTGACGTTGACGCTGCGCCGGTCGACTGCCTTGCTGCATCACTTAAAGCTGACGCTGTGCTGGTTAACTGCCTTGCTGCTTCCTGCTCCTCGTCTGCAAAGCACTTCCGTTCTCCCTCACGCCCGAGAGCGCTGACGAGCGCGGACGCTCGTCGCACGTCCGTCCAGTCGCCACCGCCGGCCGCTTCGAGGTGGGCCTGAAAAATTTTTTTCCAGCGATACCAGGGAATTAACGGTGGTCCGGGCACTTCAAGAAAAACGGGAAGGTTCGCCGTAAAAGCCAGGCCCGGTAGCGTGCGGGGGACAGTGCAGAAGACAAGCCGGAGCTCGAGTAGAATGGAGCAGGGCGGAACAAAGGGGGGCGAGAAGGCCTAGGCTCGGAAGCCTCGCGACACCAAGTGCGTCGGCGGCGTTTGCAGGCCGTGCCGACACGTAAAGGACGCTTTACTTACGAAGCTCGTTCGTTTCCCGGGGCTTCGGTCGGAACCGCTGCAGGAATCCCATCCTCATCGCCAAAAGATGTGGCGGCAGCGGCAGGCAAGCGGGGGGCCCCGACCAGCGAACGCGCGGCTAGCGCCGGCGCAGTGAAGGAGACTCGGAGCGAACTGCTCCCGATGAAAACCGGAACGAAGACTTGACCGACCTTCAGCCGTTTATTGCTAATAAAGGCTTCACACGCCAGATGACACCTCCAGATTGGCCCAAGCTCGCCACATGACAGAAGGGGGGTGCCCCATCTAGCTAAACAACTACAAACCATACATGTACGATGACACAGAGATCGGACGGAGGGCGACACTATACTACACGGTGGCCTACCATCTTGAACAGATGCGTCCATTGCAACGTCTTTGCTTTGAATCATTATTCTTCTTCATGGTTCGACCCCCCCCCCCCCCCGTGTGATCATTAGCAATCGTGGTCGTCAGTTCGTTGCGGACGCCGTAGAAGAACTGCTTCGTCTCTGCACTTCGCAGTTCCGTCATTCAACGCCTTATCACCCTCAGAAAAATGGGCTTGTAGAACGTATGAACAGAACTCTAACATGTTGGCCATGTACGTATCTTCCAATCACAAGGACTGGGATGACGTACTCCCCTTCATCACCTATGCTTACAATACTGCAAACATGAGACGACCGATTACAGTCCTTTTTATCTCCTTTACGCACGTTCACCGCTAAGCTGCATTGACACTATACTACCGTTTGAGTTTCACAGCGAGTACTCGGTAGCCAAAACGTTTTGTATTGCCGAAGAAAACAGACGTAGCGCTCGTCTTCCAACGGTGGCATCACAAGAAAGATCGAAAGAGCGCTATGGCAGCGGACGCCAGTCTGTCTCGTACGCCAAAGGAGACTTTGTGTGGTTGTGGACTCCGCAAAGTAAACGTGGCTATGCGAAAAGTTTTTACCGCTGTACACGGGCCCATTCGTCATTGTAGATCGCTTGAGTAACTTGAAGTACGTGGTGGCACGCTTGACGTCGGCTGGTCGTCGGCCTAGCCGGACCCAGTTAGTACATGTTGCCCATCTTAAGCGGTTTCACCCTACGCTTTCCGAGTGATTTGGACTTCCCAGCGGGCTTTGTCTGGCAACCGGGGATTGCTGCGGCATGAGCCGGGCGAGGAAAAGAGGAAGAAGACGTGAGCTGGTGCAGCCTCAGGACGCCATCTTGGCTTTACCATCTATCTCGTCCCTTGAATAAAGCCAGTTTATCAAGAGCCGTAACAATATCACCGACGCCAGCGACACAGGCCCACTGAAATCAACGAGGGACGTTTCTTGACATTGACAGCAGCAGCAGAAACCAGCGCGCACGTCTCCTGAATCTGTTCTACCTGTATTTGCTGTCTAACCTTGTGGCCTGACGTTTGTACGCCGAATAAGCTGCACATCTAGCAACGCCCGAAGAACCTCAAACACCTTCAAGAATTTCAAAGTTTCCTGCCCGGTTCCTGGTTTCAAGAAAAAAAAACATTCGTCTAGGACATCACCGATGCCGGCGACACAGGTCGAATAAATTCAACGAGTGAAGTACCCTTGACATTGACAGCAACAAGAACAACCAGCGCAAAAGTCTCCTGAATCATGTCTTCCTGTATTTGCAGTCTAACCTAGTCGCCTGCCGCTTGTACGCCGAACGAGCTGCACAGCTAATGACGCCCGAAGAACATCAATCACCTTCAAGAATTTCAAGGTTTCCCGCTCGGTTCCCGGTCTCACCAAAAAACATTCGTCTACGACATCACCGTCACCGGCAAAACAGGCCGAGTAAATTCTACGAGGGAAGTTTCCTTGACAATGTCCGCAGCAGCAGCAGCCATCGTGCTCGCCTCCTAAACCTGCGCTTACAGAATTTGAAGTCTAGCCCGGTGGCCTGACGCTCGTACGCTGAACGGGCTGCACTGCCAGCGACGTCCGAGGAACATCAAACACCTTCAAGAATTTCTGGGTTTGCCACCCGGTTTCCGGTCTCACAAAAGAACATTCGTCTACGATACCACCCATGCCGCTGACACAGGCGACTAATTTTAACCAGGGAAGTTTCCTTGACATTGACACCAGCTGCTGCAACCAGCGCGCACGTCTCCAGAACCTGCGGTTCCTGTGCTGGCAGTCAATCCCGGTGGCCTGCAGTTTGTACGCCGAAATTTCTACACAGCCATCGACGCCTAAGGAACATGGAACATGAACAGGGGTAGCCAGCGCCAACCCGTCGGCCTGCCGTTTGTATGCCGAACGGGCTGCACAGCCAGCAACGCTCGAGGAACGTCAAACAGCTTCGAGAATTTAAACGTTTCCCATCTTGTTCCCGGTCTCACGAAAAAAACATTCATCTGCTATATCACCGACGCCGGCAACACTGGCCGACTAAATTCAAGGAGGGAAATTTCCTTGACTTTGACAGCAGCAGGGGCAAGCAGTGCACACAACTCCTGCGTCTGCGCTTCGAGTATTTTCATTGTTACCCCGTGGCCAGTCGCTTGCACGCCGAACCGGCTGCACAGCCAGCGACGCCCGAGTAGCATCACACATCTTCAAGAATTTCAAGATTTCGCGCCCGGTTCCCGGTCTCACAGTAATACATTCGTGTACGATATAACTGACGCCGGCGACACAGGCTGACTAAGCTCAACGAGGGAAGTTTCCTTGACACGGACAGCAGCAGCTGCAACTAGCGCGCACGCCTCCTAAACCTGCGCTTCCTGTATTTGCAGTCTAACCCGGTGGACTGCCGCTTGTACGCCGAATGGGCTGCACAGCCAGCGACGCCCGAGGAACGCCAAACACCTTCAAGAATTTCGAGGTTTCCCGCTTCGTTCTCAGTCTCACGAAAAACATTTTTCTACAATATCACCGACGCCGGCAACACAGGCCGACTCGCTTCAACGTGGGAAGTTTCCTTGACATTGACAGTAGCAGGAGCAACCAGCGCGCACTTCTCCAGAATCGGCGCTTCCAATATTTTCAGTGTTACCCCATAGGTTGCCGCTTGTACGGCAAACGGGCTGCACAGCCAGCGTCGCCCGAGGAACATCAAACACTTTCAAGAATTTCTTGGTTTGCCACCCGATTCTCGGTCTCACGATAGAACATTCTTCTACAATATCACCGATGCCGCCTACACAGGCCGACTAACTTTAACGAGAGATTTTTCCTAGACATTGACAGCAGCAGCTGCAACTAGAACGCATGACTCCTGAACCTGCGCTTCCCGTATTTGCAGTCTTACCCGGTGGACTGCCGCTTGTACGCCGAACGGGCTGCACAGCCATTGACGCCGGGGGAACATAAAACAGCTTGAACAATTTCAATATCGCGCGCCCGGTTCCTAGTCTCACGAAAGATACATTCGTCTACAACATCAATGACGCCGGCGACACAGGCCGGCTAAATAAAACGAGAAAAGTTTTGTTGACATTGTCAGCAGCAGCAGCAACCAGCGCGCTCCCCTCCTAAATTTGCGCTTCGTGAATTTAAAGTCTAGCCCGTGGGCCGGCCACTCGTACGCAAAACGGGCTGGACAGCCAGCGACACCATAAGGACGTGAAGCACCTTCGAGAATTTCAAGGTTTCCCGCTTCGTTCTTTGTCTCACGAAAAACATTTGTTTACATTATCACCGACGCCTGCAACACAGGCCGACTAACTTCAGCGGGGGAAGATCACTTGACATGGACAGCATCAGGAGCAACCTAGGTGCAAACCACCTAAATCTGCGCTTCGTGTATTGTCTGTGTTACCCGGTCGCCTGCCGTTTGTATGCCGAACGGGCTGCACAGCCAGCGATGCCCGATGAACATCAAACACGAAGAATTTCAAGATTTGCCACACAGTTCCCGGTCTCAGGAAAGAAAATTCTTCTACGATATCACCGACGCCGGCGACACAGGCCGACAAAGTTCAACGAGGGCAGTTTTCTTGATATTGTCAGCAGCAGCGGCAACCAGCGCGCACGTCTCCTGAATCTTCACTTCCTGTAGTTGCAGTGTAACCCAGTGGCCTTGCCCTCTTACGCCCAACGGGCTCCACTTCCAGCGACGCCCGAGGAACATCACACACCTTTAAGAATTTCAAGGTTTGCCACCCGGTTCCCGGTCTCACAAAAAAAAACATTCGTCTTCGATATCCCCAACGCTGGCGACACATGCCGACTAACTTCAACGAGGGAAGTTCACTTGACATGGTCAGCACCAGGAGCAACCTAAGCGCACGAATCCTGAATCCGCGCTTCGTGTATTTTCTGTGTTGCCCGTTGGCCTGCCGATTGTGCGCTTAACGGGCTGCACAGCCAGTGACGCCCGATGAATCTGAAACACCTTGAAGAATTTCAAGGTTCCCGGTAGGCTCCCTGTCTCACTAAAATATATTTGTCTACGACATCACCGACGCTGGCGACACAGGCCGACTAAATTCAACGATGGAAGTCTCCTTGACATTTACAGCAGCAGCAACCAGCGCGCTCTACTCCTGAATCGGCGCTTCCTCTAGTAGCAGTCTAACCCGGTGGCCTTCCGCTCGTAGGCCGAGCGGGCTGCACTGCTAGCGACGCCCGAGGAACATCAAACACCTTCAAGAATTTCAAGGTCTGCCACCGGGTTTCCGGTTTCACGAAAGAACATTCGTCAACGGTATCACCGACGCCGCCGACACAGTCTGACTAATTTCCATGAGGGAAGTTTCCTTGACATTGACAGCAGCAGCTGCAACCAGCGTGCCCGTCTCCTCAACATGCGCTTCCCGTAGTTGTAGTCTAACCCGCTGGCTTGCCACTTGTGCGACGAACGGGCTGAACAGCCAGCGATGCCATAGGAACGTCGAACACCATCAAGAATTTCAAGGTTTCCCACCTGGTTCCCACCTCACGAAAAAAACATTCGTATAAAATATCACGGACGCTGGCGACACCTTCCGACTAAGGTCAAAGAGGTAAGCTTCCTTGACATTGACAGCAGCAGCTGCTACCAGCGCGCACGGCTCCTCAACCTGCGCTTCCTTTATTTGCAGTCTAACCCGTTGGCCTGCCACTTGTACGCAAAACGGGCTGCACAGCCTGCGACGCCTTAAGAATATCAAACTCCTTTAACACTTTCAAGATTTCTCTCCTGATTTCCGGTCTCACGGAAAAAAAAAAAAACATTCGTCGACAATATCACCTACGCCGGCGACACAAGCCGACTAAATTCAACGAGGGAAGTTTCCTTGACATTGACAGCAGCAGCAGCAGCAACCAGCGCGCACGTCTCCTTAATCGGCGTTCGCAGTATTTTGAGTGTAACCCCGTGCCTGCCGCTTGTACGCCAAACGGGCTGCACAGCCAGCGATGCCCTAGGAACATCAAACACCTTCAAGAATCCCAAGGTTTCCCGTCTGCTTTCCGGTTCCATGAAAAAACATTCGTCTACGATATCACCGACGCCGGCGCCACTGGCCCACTAAATTCAACGAGGGCAGTTTTGTGAACCTTGACGACAGCAGGAGCAACCAGTGAGCACGTCTCCTAAACCTGCGCTTCCTGTATCTGCAGCCTAACCCGGTGGCTGGCCGCTTGTGCGTCGAATGGGCTGCACAGCCAGCGACGCCTGAGGAACATCAAACACCTTCAAGAATTTCAAGGTTTCCCGTCTGGTTCCCGGTTTCACGAAAGAACCTTCGTCTACGATATCTCCCACGCCGTCGACACAGACCGACTAAATTACACTAGGGAAGTTTCATTGACATTGACGGCAGCAGAAGACACCAGCGCGCACGTCTCCTGCGTCTGGGCTTCCAGTATTTTCAGTGTTACCCCGTAGCCTGCCGTTTGTACTCGGGGTTGACTCGGAGGCATACAACGTCGGTCGCGCATCGCCTGTTTTACAGCTGTGGTGCTTCAGGACACATTGCTCGTTTTTGTCGCCGGCGCCAACAGACAACAACATATGACCCACCACCAACTTGGCCTAATTCTGGAGGTGATAGTTTTGATGGCCGTTGGCCGATAGGCCCTGCAAAAACCACCGGCGCGCCACCTCGGAATACCTTACGTGAGTATAGTAGAAGGAGTGGCTCGCCAGGTTCAGACCGTAGCCTGACGCTCCCAACCAGTCACCAACGCCGTTCACCGACACCACGGGGAGGTGCTGCGTCACCACCGCCGTCGGGAAAGAAGCCGGCACGGCTGATGGAGGTATGGTCGGCGGACAGTCTGCGTCTCTGCGAAATACTCCTCTGCCTATTATGATGGCGAAGAACGAAGTGCGTATGTTAATTGATAGTATACCTGGAACAGCATTAGTGGATACTAGTGCTACCGTTTCCGTCATGAGTGCGACTTTCAAAGACAGGCTGGGTCGGAAATTCATGTTTCCGTGGAATGATGGTGTGACGTTTCGTGGTGTCAGTGGAGAGTGCCTAGTTCCCCCTGGTATTTGTGTTGCAAGTGTTTTATTCGGAGGAGAAGATTCTAAAACAGAATTTCTCGTACTACCGCGATGCATTCATGATGTGATTCTCGGGATTGACTTCCTTCAGGATTGTGGTGCATCCGTTAACTGTGGCACAAGCGAAATTACTTCAAATAGCGCGCTTCTCGCCACCGTTGCCGATACATCCTTACCAGTGAAAAAACTATTGTGTTGTTTCGAACGATTTTCTGCTACCACCTTGGTCGCTGTCACGTATCCTTGTCAATTTCGCTGCTGCCAACCTTTCATCGTTTGACGCGCAAGTCCAGCCACTTACGTCTCGCTGCGCAAAGAAAGATGTACTTGTACCACGCTCTCTCGTGAGAGTAGTGAATGGTGCCTCAAATTTGTGTGCTTTCAATTGTCCTTGAGTCCCTGCCGTTCTGCCGCGTGATATGAAGCTTGCTGAATTTGACCAGATTGCTTGCAGCTCCATTACAGTTCTAAGCGAGGAGGAGAAGTCTCATACTAGCGATCCCCAACGAAGCATTTCTGAAGAGCATATCCCACGAATGATCAACAAGGCACTGTACTCACATGAGCGCCGCGCTCTCGCACAAGTTTTGTGGGCATATCTTTCTGTGTTCGATTTCACACAAGGCGACAAGCAGGCTTCACTTCGAGTTCGCGCGCTCGCCACAGAATTGACACCGGATCTGCGCACCCCATTCGGCAAAAGCCTTACCGTGTTTCTTCAAAAGAAAGGACATTTATTGCTGAGCAGTTGAAACACATGCTGCGGAAATGTGTTGTTCATGAGTCCTTTAGTCCGTGGACAGCACCAGTTATCTTAGTAAAGAAGAAGGATGGATCGTCGCGGTTTTGCGTTGATTACAGGAAACTGAGTGGGTCACCAAAAAGGATGTGTATCCGCTTCCTAGAATTGATGATGCCATCGATTGTCTACATTAGGCTGCCTACTTTTCATCACTGGATTTGCGATCAGGATATTGGCAGATACCTGTGCACCCAGACGATAAGGAGAAAACGGCCTTCGTGACACCAGGCGGTCTTTATGAATTTACCGTTATGCCGTTCGGCCTTTGTAACACGTCAGCAACATTCGAACAATTCATGGATACTATCCTCCGAGGACACAAATGGGAAATTTGTTTGTGCTACCTCGATGATGTGGTGATTTTCGGCAGCACATTGAGTGAAAAAAACAGCCGTCTCAATCTTGTTCTCGATTGTGTCAAACAAGCCGGCTTGACCCTAAACTCCAAGAAATGTCGTTTCGGAGAAACAGAGACGTTAGTACATGGACATCTGGTCGACAAAAATGGTGTGAGGCCAGATCCACGAAAGATTGAAGCAGTCAGCTCCTTCAAAGTACCGAAGTCAGTGCGGGAGTTTAGGAGTTTCTTGGGCCTGCGCTCGTATTTTCGCCGCTTCGTTCCAAGATTCGCCGACGTGGTGTACCCCATAACATGTCTTCTCCAAAATGTCTTCCCTTTCAACTGGTCATCGGCTTGCGACGACGGGTTCCGTCAGCCAAAATTTCTACTAATGTTACGGCCCATATTGCGTCTCATTTATGCATCCGCCCCTACAGAAGTGCACGCTGATGCCGGTGGCATCGGCATTGGTGCCATACTTGTGCAGCGTCATCAAAGAGCTAAACACGTTGCGGCTTATGCTAGTCCCTCTTTGACTAAGGCGGAATGCAATTACTCTGTGACCGAGCAAGAATGCTTGGCAGCTGTTTTCGCAGTCCACAAATTTCGACCCTATATCTACGGACGCCCATTCACTATCATTACTGACCACAACGCGTTGCGCTGGTTGGTGAATCTCCGTGACGTGAGTGGACGACTGGCACGTTGGGGTCTTCGACTGCAGGGGTACGACTTCGCTATTTCCTGCAAATCCGGGCATTGCCACGCAGATGCGGGCTCTCTCCCGCTTTCCTCTGGCAACGACGGAGTGTACGAAGACAATTTCGCTGACTCTTATGCTCCCATTTCTTTTACATTCCCATACTCGATGGCTTTCAAAGCAGAGCAGGCAAATGACATTGCGTCGCCAGTTGCGAACACTGTCAACGCGGCAAGCGCCTTACGACCGCTCCACCAGGTCTTCTCAAACCTCTGTTGCCGCCTCGGCGGCCATTTGAACAAGTGGGTATCGATCTTCTGGGCCCATTTCCCCGATCATCTAACGACAACCGATGGGTCATCGTATGTGTCGACCATCTGACCCGTTACGCGGAAACGGCGGCAGCACCATCTTCAACAGATGCGTCCGTTGCAATGTATTTGCTTCGATTCATTATTCTTCGACGTGGTCCCTCCCCCCTCCCTTCCCCCGTGTGATCATTAGCGATCGCGGTCATCAGTTCGTTGCGGACGCCGTAGCACTGCTTCATCACTGCAGTTCACAGTTCCGTCATTCAACGCCTTATCATCCTAAGACAAATGGGCTTGTATAACGTACGGCAGAACTCTAGCTAACATGCTGGCCATATACGTATCTTCCGATTACAAGGGCTGGGATGACGTGCTCCCCTTCATCACCTATGCCTATAATACTGCAAAGCATGAGATGACCGATTAAAGTCCTTTTCATCTCCTTTACGCACGTTCACCGCTAAGCTGCATTGACACTCTACTACCGTTTGACTTTCACAACGAGTACTCTGTAGCCAAAACGCTGTGTCTTGCCGAAGAAGCCAGGCGTATCGCTCGTCTTTCTACTGCGGCATGGCAGGACCGATAGAAAGAGTGCTATGGCAGCCGACACCAGTCTGTCTCGTACGCCAAAGGAGACTTTGTGTGGTTGAGGACTCCGCAACGTAAACGTGGCTTATGCGAAAAGTTTTTACCCCAGTACACGGGCCCATTCGTCATTGTATATCGCTTGAGTGACTTGACGTACGTGGCGGCACGCTTGACGTCGGCTGCGCAGCCAGCAAGCCCGAGGAACATCGAACACCTTCAAGAATTTCAAGGTTTCCTGCCCGGTTCCCGGTCTCACGAAAATGCATTCGTCTACGATATCACTGACGCCGGCGACACTGGCCGACATAATTCAACGAGGGAAGTTTCCTTGACTTTCACAGCAGCAGGAGCAAGCAGCGCACACGACTTCTGCGTCTGCGCTTCCAGTATTTTCAGTGTTACCCCGTGGCCTGCCGCTTGCACGCCGAACGGGCTGCACAACCAGCGACGCCCGGTGAACACAAAATACCTTCAGGAATTTCTAGATTTTCCACGCGATTCTCGGTCTCACGAAAGAACATTCGTCAACAATATCACCGATGCCGCCGACACAGGCCGACTAATTTCCACGAGGGAAGTTTCCTTGACATTGACAGTAGCAGCTGCAACTAGCGCGCACGACTCCAGAACCTGCGCTTCCTGTATTTGCAGTCTAACCCCGTGGCCTGCCGCTTGTACGCCGAATGGGCTGCACAACCAGTGACGCCCGAGGAACGTTAAACACCTTCAAGAATTTCAAGGTTTCCCGCCTTGTTCCTGGTCTCATGAAAAAAACATTCGTCTACGATATCACCGACGCTGGATGCATAGGTTGACCAAATTCAACGAGAGAATTTTCCTTGACATTGACAGCAGCAGCACGAATCAGCGGGCCGTCTCCTGAATAGGCGCTTCCTCTATTTACAGTCTAACTCGGTGGCCTGCCATTGACGCCGGGGGAACATAGAACAGCTTGAACAATTTCAATATTGCGCGCCCGCTTCCTGGCCTCAAAAAACTACATTCGTCTACAACATCAACGACGGCGGCAACACAGGCCAGCTAATTAAAACGAGCGAAGTTTTGATGACATTGTTAGCAGTAGCAGCAACCAGCGCGCTCGCCTCCTAAAGCTGCGCTTCCTGAATTTGAAGTCTAACCCGTTGGCCGGCCGCTCGTACGCCAAACGGGCTGCACAGCCAGTGACGCCATAAGAATCTCAAGCACCTTCAAGAATTTCAAGGTTTCCCGCTTCGTTCTTGGTCTCACAAAAACATTTGTTTACAATATCACTGACGCCTGCAACACAGGCCGACTAACTTCAACGGGGGAAGGTCACTTGACATGGACAGCATCAGGAGCAACCTGGGCGCAAAGCACCTCAACCTGCGCTTTGTGTATATTTAGTGTTACCGTGACCTGCCAGTTGTGCGAAAAACAGGCTGCACAGCCAGCCACGCCACAGGGACATCAAACACCTTCAAGAATTTCAAGGTTTCCCGCCTAGTTCCCGGTCTCAAGAAAAAATATTCGTCTACGTTGTCACCGACGCCATCGACACAGGCCGACTAAGTTCTACGAGGGAAGTTTTCTAGACACTGACCACAGCAGTAGAAATCAGAGCGCACGTCTCATGAACCTGCGCTTCCTGTATTTGCAGTCTAACCCCGTGGCCTGCCGCTTGTTCGCCGAACAAATGCACAGCCAGCAAAGCCTTAGGAACATAAAGCACCATCAATAATTTCAAAGTTTGCCACCTGGTTCCCACTTCACGAAAATGCATTCGTCCACGATATCACGGATGCTGGCGACACAGGCCGACTAAGGTCAAAGAGGTAACTTTTGTTGACATTCACAGCAGCAGGAGCAACCAGCGCGCACGCCTCCTCAACCTGCGCTTCCTGTATTTGCAGCCTAACCCGTTGGCCTGCCACATGTACGCCGAATGGGCTGCACAGCGAGTGACGCCTTAGGAACATCAAACACCTTCAAGAATTTCATGGTTTCTCGCGTGGTTCCCGGTTTCACGAAAAAACATTTGTCCACGATATCACTGACGCCGTCGACAGATGCCGACTAAGTTATACGAGGGAAATTTTCTTGACATTGACAGCAGCAGGAGCCACCGGCGCGCCCGTCTCCTGAACCTGCAATTCCTGTATTTGCAGTATAACCAGGTGGCCTGCCGCTTGTACGCCGAATGGGCTGCACAGCCAGCGACGCCTGAGGAGCATCAAACATCTTCGAGAACTTCACGGTTTCCCGCCTTGTTCCCGGTCTCACGAAAAAAACATTCGTCTACGATATCACCGACGCCGTCGACACATACCGACTAAGCTATACTAAGGAAACTTCCTTGACATTGACAGCAGCAGGAGCAACCATCGCGCCCGTCTCCTGAACCTGCGCTTCCTGTATTTGCAGTTGAATCTGGTGGCCTGCCGCTTGTACGCCGAACGGGCTGCACAGCCAGCAACGCCTGAGGAACATCAAGCTGCTTGAAAAATTTCGAGGTTACCCGCATAATCCCGGTCTCTCGAAAAAAACATTCGTCTACAATATCAACGACGCTGGCGACACAGGCCGACTAAGCTCTACGAGGGAAGTTTCCTTGACATTGACAGCAGGAGGAGCAACCAGCGCGCACGTCTGCTCCATCTGCGCTTCCAGTATTTTGAGTGTAACCCCGTGGCCTGCCGCTTGTACACCGAACGGGCTGCAGAGCCAGCGACGCCCGAAGAAAATCAAACACCTTCAAGAGTTTCAGGATTTCCCTCCTGTTTCCTGGTCTCACGAAAACAAGGAGATTCGTTTTCGATATCACCGACACCATCGACACAGGAAGACCAAGTTCAACGAGGAAGCTTCCTTGACATTCGCAGCAAAAGGAGCAACCAGCGCGCACATCTCCTGAACCTGCGCTTCCTGTACTTGCAGTCTAACCCAGTGACCATCCGCTTTTACGCCGCACGGGCTGCACAGCGAGCGACACCTGAGGAACATCAACCATCCAAAAGAATTTCAAGGTTTCCCGCATGGTCCCCAGTCTCACGAAAAATCATTCGTCTACGATATCACCGGCGCTGGCGACACAGGCCGACTAAGTTCAATGAGGAAGTTTCCTTGACATTGACAGCAACAGGAACACCCAGCACAAAAGTATCCTAAATCTGCTTTTTTTGTAATTGCAGTCTAACCTGGTGGCCGGCCGTTTGTACGCCAAACGTGCTGCACAGCCAGCGATGTCCGAGGAACATCAAAAACCTTCAAAAATTTCAAGGTTTCCCGCCTGGTTCGCGGTCTCATGAAAAAAAAAACATTCTTCAACGACATCACCGACGCCGGTGACACAGGCCGACTAAGTTCAACGAGGAAGTTTCCTTGACATTGACAGCAACAGGAACAACCAGCGCAAATACATCCTGAATCTGCTCTTTCTGTAATTGCAGTCTAACCTGGTGGCCGGCCGCTTGTACGCCGAACGGGCTGCACAGCCAGCGATATCCGAGGAACATCAAACACCTTCAAAAATTTCAAGGTTTCCCGCCTGGTTCCCGGTTCCCGAACGGCCTGCACAGCCCTCCTCTTATTCACACTTCAAGATGGTGTATTCTACCAGCACAACGTTCACGCCGACGCCCCTGCATTCCTCCTTGTGATTGCTAAATACCTGCGCTCGGCTATTCTCAACGTACTTCCCAACCTCCCAACTGCAGGTCACCTGGGTGTTTGACGTACCTGCGACCGACTCCGCCGAATATTCTTTTGCCCAGGGCTTGCTCGATCCGTTCGAAGATACGTAGCTGCGTGTGAGAAGTGCCAGCGACGCAAGACACCAGTGACGGTCCCGGCTGGGTACCTTCAACCACTCGACATTCCGGCGGAATCACTCTTTCGAGTTGATTAGGACTTACTTGGCTCTTTTTACCTCTGGGAACAAGTGGATCGGTGTGGCCACAGCTTACGTCGCACGCTACGCCATCACAAGCGCGCTTCCTATTAGTTGCGCCACAGTTGTCGCCGGTTTTCTTCTACACAACGTGATTTGACTGCATGGCGCTCCGCGACAAGTTCTCATAGACCGTGGCCAGACATTCCTATGAAAAGTTATCGCGTACTTCATACAGTCCCGTGCCACGAGGCTCAAGCTATTCGCGTCATTCTATGCGCAAACAAATGGCCTGGCGGAGCGCCTCAATCGCGCTCTCACACACCTGCTCGCGAAATATGTCTCTTCCGACCGCACTGACTCGGACCTCGTTCTACCATTTGTCACATTTCCTTGTGATTCCTCGCGCCACGACACAGCCGGTTATTCCCAATTTTTCGTTTTCTTCGCTGGAGAACCAGCACTGCCCCTCGACATAACCCTCCTTGTTCGCGCGGCAATGACCAGAGAATAAGCACTTGACGCCGTCTTCTGCTGTGCCCTCACAAGCAAATTGCCCATGAGCGCCTTCTGAAATCCCAAGAGAGTGAAAGGCGAGATGTGCAGTTTCACCTGGTTCTTTGGTGCTTCTATGGTTTCCATTGCGTCAGGTCGACCTGTCCGAAAACTGCTGTTTTGTTACACAGGCCCATACTGAATGCTTCGTGGCGTGACTCCCGTCACCTTCCTGCTTCCCAGTCCAGTGATCTGCGTCCCAGTCCAGTGATATCTTGCAGGTTACACGAATGAAGCAGTATCACCCACCCAGTGATGACATTTAGATGCACCGGGACGTCGCTTCTGCTGCCGAGGAATTATGCTACACGCATTTGTCTGAACGAGGCGCGTGGGCACCATCACTCCAGTAACGAAGAGGAAGAACAAACTGGGCTCTCGATGAGAATCTGACCGCTCAGCGCTGCAACCGTTGTTGTAAATAAAACCTTTCAATAGTTGCTCGTCTTACTGAGTAGTCCTTCGCGTCACATTCACGTAATCTAAGTATTCCCCTCAAGTATTCTCAAAACCGTAACAATAATATTCTATAATTATGAAATCTTCAGTATATGTAAATCTGCACCATATTATTTTGTAAAAGAAAGCCAAATAGGAGCAAATAGAGTCTGTTATTTTTAGTGACGGAGAGAGGGACTCATGCATCTGCCTTGCTTCACCTGTGACCACATCTTTGTTTCTACGTGGCTGGGACCAATTCGCAGTCGTGCAAGTTTGGACAACTTTCAGCTAAAGCTCATGTATGAGCATTATAAGTAATGAATATATGATGATGTAACTCAAATTTTTTAGAAAATACTGTTTGTCCTAAACGTGAGACGTGTCAGGATTTAGTTCTAAAGGATGAGGTTTTGGTCTTATTGCGCCATCGTTCTGGATGCAAATGTACGCAGAGGTGTTGCGGTTATTTTTTTTTGTCACTCGTGGTACTTAGTTTAAATGATATATTACACCATCATTTTTCAATTTACCAAAAGCAAATCAGGTGTTTGAGCCTTTTGTGCTTCTATTGCCGCTCTTAACTATAGGTTAGGTTAAATATTTGTTTCTTTCTGAAAAAGCTACTTATAAACAGCAAGTTGCGTGACCTATAGATTCTTGCAGTTGGAAATTATATTGTTTTTTGTAACAAATTTTGCTGCATATATATTATCCGATGTGGTCGTGAGATCTGTAGTGTGCACATTCTTTTAAAGGATAAAAAGAATTTATTCACCGGCTAAGCAGGTTATCGAACATGCTTAATTTTCTTTGCTTTCCAAGAATGTGATATCATCGTGAGACCATTGCATTACATGTCAGAACACTAATACTTTACCACGCCTCCTATTATCCAAGCCACCAATTATGTTAGCGAATCCGTGTGGATTGTTGCTCATGCCTGTAGGACATTTTGCACAATCAAGAGCCATTTAATCAAACAGTCATGAAGGCATCATGTCATTCATGGCAATGATATAAGATACACGGTTGTCGCGTGAAAATTTCCATGTCGCGCTACACATCAATGTTATGCATGAAGAGTCATATATTCCATTCAACATGATCGCAATATCATGGCGGCGTAAGTTGTTAACGATAGACCTAACATGCAGGAAGCACAACTGGAGGCTAAATTTACCATACTACAGGCTTTAGCTGCTTACGAGGAACATTCACCCGAAGTATGAAAAAAGGGGATGGGGTAAATGTAATGTATTTCAAGTTTTCCATTCCAGAAAATACGTTGCTTTCTTTCTTAAGAGGTCATCTGACGCTAAAGACGCTGGTGGCGGTGTATTTTTAGAGCAGGTGGACACGTGTTTGTCAAAACGAGGTCGGTGTACAAAACTGCATCTGCCCCACCTAACTTCGATGTCGACGAGCAGAGGTGAACTTGGGAAATTGAGGCAACAATGGATGACTTGTCAAAGCTTTGAGGTTCATGTGACCTCCGTTAGGTGGGCTACTCTGCATGTATGTCAGTCGATGGTTATCCCCACTACTAGGGGGATTTTGTAACTTGGAACTTCTTGATAGATATAGTTTATAATAATGCTGCGATGCTACAGATGATCAGAGACCTGGCGAAATTGAAGAGGAAGATGGGCATCTGGGCTTGGCACAAGCTAGTTTCCATCTTTGTCTATGACGGCGCTACTCTTATAAATGCATTCTAACCACTTACTTTGTTCGTGTCTCTCCACACGTAATATTTAGGTGGAGGTGTGCGAGCCCCGTCCTCAGTAGGGAGCCCGTAGTGGTCGATATAAGGAGCTTCATACGATTCCACCTGGAGACGACACCCCACCTGCGTCGTCTACGACTCGTCAGACTGCTCCAATCGTGAAGCTTTCCCACGCTCGCAACCCTCATCTCTTTTGCAGCTAGCACGGCGTTCTGAATCAACCTTTATGAACGAGTCAGAACTAATAACAGGTGGAATCTAACGATCATGCTCGCTAACACAATCTTTTACCTCAGCTATACCACATTCGTCTGCTACCGAACCCAATAAGACGAATTAACAAGCAGGGAATTTTCTAGCAAAGACTTCGCGAATTGTTTGATGACATCTTCGGGCACACGGTCACAGAAAAAAGGCCCTTGCTACCCGTACTCAGAAACCCTCTGAACCCTACGTCTTATACATGCAAAATAAATTACTGAAGACAAAATGGCCTGTATGCTGGCTGTCATTAAGGGCACTATATGGTGTGTATTTCCCAAGACCAAAACGCTATCACCCGGAATATTGGCTTCCGCACTCTTTTAATGTGCCTGAAGTCGACGAAAAATTGATTGCATTGAAAGAAATGATTGAAAACGAGTCAGTTGCTTCAATAAAACGATGTTCATCACAGTAGGATAATGCGGTTGTAGCTGTGAGTTGACAGAAGCAGGACTTCTTAATATTTGTGGTGTTTTTTGAAGCATAATAAAGAAAAACCTCAATGGTAAGCTGAACATAAAAAAGGATTTATTTCCTTATTGTAGAAGAACGGAGTCTGCTGAATGTAGAGCTTCCTACGTAAATGTTGATAATGAATGGAAACATGCAATTGCTGAAGCTAAACCAATCTTTTTTAACACTGCACTGCCAGTTCTATTACCAGACAGCCCTCACAAATTTGGGATGAATGTTGTCCTTGAAATTACATGCAGAAATACAGTTTCGTGATGATATTGGTGATACCGTTGGTACGGAAGATTGCTGTGCTTTACTGAGTGATGTGTTTGACTCGTGATTTTCCTCCACAATAACCCTAATAGTTCGGCTCTTTCGTTGTTATGGTTTTTATTCTGTGGGTTTTAATGTTGCCGAACAGCTGAAAATTGAAAATTGAAACTTGAAAATTTTTCCCCTGGTGTTTAGCAAACGTTATTCCTAAAATTTTTTTTAAAAGCACCGTTGAATATGCATGTATAATTTTTCCAGCAGTGTTTTTGCAGCCCTCGCAGTGTTGCGCATTGCCGAACGACTACAAGGTAGCGAGGATTGTTCCACTACATAAGTCAGGTAGCAGTCATAAACCGCTTAAAAATAGGCCAATATTCTCAACTAGTCTCCCTTGTGAACTTTAGAAGCAAGTCATCCACTCTAATCATATCTCGTTTGTGCAAGACAACGCCGTTTTTGATGGCTGCCAATACGGTTTTAGGAAGTTTTTCTCATGTGAAATGACCCTTATTTATAACCAATGATCTTATTCAAGCTCTTCATAAGAAACATACTGTTGACTGTATTTTAGTTTTCTTTGCTAAGCTTTTGACATGGTTACACATCTATTCCTTCTCCTAAACATGGGTGGTCCTATTGTTGGCACATAAAATAGGCGTTTCCACACCAATCCTCGTCTGAAACAGCAATTATTGCTTCTTCCATCATACATTTATTTCATCATGTAACGATAACACGTTTAAAATTGGCGTTCCCCCCTATCGTACTAATATGCACTCTTATTTATTTTTGTGAACACAAGCAATGATTGGAACTGCCTGCCTTCATCGCTGCTATCACCGATAACATCGCCTTCAAGAAAGCAGTCACTGATTTGTTTTGTTAATAATCTGTTCTGTTCATCCACTCCTCTCTATATGATGCCCCCGGGCCTAATAGTATATATATAAATAAATAAATAAATAAATAAATAAATAAATAAATAAACATCAGCATATGCAGCAAAAGAACTTCTGGTACGTCGTCGACGCCTATGCTCCATTATCCTTGAAATTACCTGCGTCAGATTCGCGCTCAGGAACCGCCACTCAAACATGTGCGCACAAAAGAACAACCACCATACTACAGGCCCTGACTTCCAACTGAATTCCTATCAAAAATATATATTTTATAAAGTTCTTTTAGGAGCAGTGCATCCTAAGCTATTTATTAAGACTCGTTAGAGCCTTACTATTACTTCTCTCTCTTACATCTTCGTCATCGACTTCTCGCGCTGACCCGCTTTTAGCACTTCATCTTCCAGGGCTACTGTTTCCATCAATCCGAAAATGACACAGAAGTATTTTCGCAAGCGACGCCTCTTCAACTTTACTATGATGTAACTGGTGATACACAGATGGTCTTCAGTATCCTACACTGTGTCACAGTCTTGGTGACGAAGTAAGCACCTTTGAATGAAGACTTCGAACGAAGCCCCTTACGTACAAGATCCACGCTTCCAAGCTGTAAACCTGGAATCTCTGCTCGGTGGAGCTTGTCGAAGTTCGTCTTTATCGCTTGCCGATATCGTCCCTTTTGCTCTACGGTCATACGTTTTTCTTTGAGGTAGACTTTGTCAAATACGCCAACCAACATACTTTCCCTGAAAACTGAAAATTTGGGGCCGCATCCAGGCACACGGCTGCCTCAAGGGCGCAATTACAGCCGCGTTTGAAGCCTGCATAAAAGGAAATGATCATTATCAGGTCTTGAATCGTTATTTATGCAAAGTTAGCTTTAGGACGGTATTGCAACGGAAAGCAACGTTTGATGCCATTTTCCACTGTCCACAGCCGAAGCATCATACTGCGGAAAGCGGGTCCATTATGAGCCACGATATACTTGACAGTATCGAGATGCTTCATTCAAGGAATGAAATAACTGAGTGAATATCTTCACGGCCATTCTCAGCCACATGCCGCGTGCATTCGTGCACGGCAACCAAAAATGTTTTTGTTTTCTTACGGCTTCCCCCTTTCTCTTGTTTACCGCAAAACTGACGTGCAGTACATTGAAGGATACATACGAATATACAGGCGTAAGCATTCTATTTTCACGTCGACTGAACTTCACTTTGTAGTATACGTGACACGCCCTAATGTGCTTAGCGATATCCGCTTTATGTTTGTGCGAGTGAATCTTTGCTAAAGCTTTCATTATGTCCTCTAAATTCCGTCATGTCCTCTAGATTCTGGACTATATTGACACAACCTTAGAATATTTGAAGCTTCCGGTTCAGGCACGTGTACCTCCCCATTTTTAACACCAATGATCATTTTTCTTCCCTGTGTTAAGATGTTCACATGTTCTGTGACATGCTCTTGAGGTATGTGAAGTCTCTACAACGCGTCAGCATCTTGGTGATGTTGTCCAGGATGATTGTGTTCTTTGAAGATAATCTTGCAACTATCCCCTCTGGCTGTGAAACATGGATAAGTTGAGTCAAAGCCTTATTGTTAGTAAATAATTTGAAACATCTGCCTTCCAAGTATGTTCTGAAGTATCTCGAGGCCATGACTACTGCCAACGGCTCTTTTCCCGTGGTGTACTAGTTCACTTGGCCCTTGGTAAACGTTTACGAAAAATATCTTGTTATGGTGTGCGTGTCCCTACGCAGGTTCCTTGGCATCTGTTTGGTAAAGAACAACCTTAGTGCTGTAGTGAAAAGCGTGAGTGTGCAGCACAAAAGGTAAAGCGAAGTCAGGCAGTGTTATCACAGGGTCAAATGAGATGCCATTAACCTGCTCAAATGAGAACGTTCGCATTCATCGACCAAATGGTGAAACACCTTTTCGAGTTAAGCTTTCTAGGCACTTTGCGGACTTAGCATAGGCCTTCATAAACACTCAGGAGTGCCCGGCAAGGCCTAAAATACACGGAGAGCATCGACGTCGTGAGTCTTCGCCAGGGACCTGATCTGCTCCACACTGCCTTTCTTTTAACTCTTGGTTTTTCTATCAAAACATCTGCCAACAAATACCATGGTCTGACGCACGTATTGTATATTCCTCGCGTGTATTTCCAACCGTGCATTGGGAGTTCTTGTAGCGCTGATGAAAGTTGAGTTATGTTGTCTCTGTTCCTTTAATAAACTAGAATGTCGTTCACCTGTACATTGCAGAACTTCCCAATTAGATCTATCAGTGCACCATCATCATGTTCTGAAACCATGCACCCGAGCCATTTCATGCGAACAAGAGGCAGGCATATCCATATAGTCAAAAGTTGTAACGCATTCTGGTAATTTCTTTCCATTTTCTGTTTAGGGTAGTTGCTAATCTCCTCTACACTAGTCTACTATTCAAAACAATTCACATCCACCACATTCATCATCTCGTTAATTCGTAGCATTGAAAACGGAAAGAGATCGGTTTCACAGTTGATAATACAGCAATCTTTACACAAGCAGAAGGGTCCATCTTCCAAAGGCACGATCGTTATGGGTGAAGCAAACGATGATATGGACGGTCTGATGATGTCAGCGTCCAGCCGTCCTTGAAGCTCTCGTTTCAACCAACCTTCTCGTGGCTCAAGGCCTATGGTTCTCTTTCTTGATGACATGACATGGTTCTTGATGACATTTTTGTCTCGCAGTTCAAGAGCACTTCGATCATTGGTGTAGCTAATGAATAGTTGCCAACAGACATGAGCTCCGGATATTTTAACGCCACTTCGTAGGCACACGTGACCACTGTGTTCTTTTTCACCAATATAACAGCATTTTCACATTTCATCAGCTATAATGAAGTCAATGCCTAGCATGTTCGTTTTTAGACGTTTCAAGTCGAGTCGGGATAAAACGAAATCAAAATCGACACCAGACATTACAACGTTCTTCAGACGGACTACTGGTCTCTAAAGGTATCTTCTGCCTAGGTGCCAGTTCTCTGTATCTCTGCCTTGCAATTTTCATCATAGGTGCAAACTCTGATTGGTTTCCCTGGAAAGATGTTGTTATCGACCGTCTTCTCATTCATCAGGCTGATTGATGCACGAGAGCCAATTAGCGCTGATACAGTGAAAGCGTTTGCAAGCATGGCAGCGAAAAGTACAATTGGGTTGACAATAAATACTGTCTCTTGTTTATTACATGCCCCTGTGGACAATGACGTGACCACTCTTGACACATTGCGCGTTTTATACTCGATCAACGCCGAGTTTGATTTCCTGCAAAGGCACTCGCGTAAGGCAGAACAACTTTCCTTAATGGCGCTACCTCGCCTCGCTTAGGTTCGACTTAATGTTTCAATATGGCTTCAGCTTTGAACTCGGTGGTTACGTAACTCAAACCATCTAGGAGCTCCTCAGAAGGGCATGGCGCCTTTATTCGTATTCTGTTTTGGTGGTCTCTCTGGCCGCCATGTATGATTAGAGGCACAATACATGAGCAGGAGGAATAAACTTTATTTGTTCACAGCAGATTTGAGACCTAGGCCTCTCTACCTAAATGACAACCTCGAGCCCTTGGGCCCTGGCGGCATCTTCGGCCTGGTGGATTGCCTTGAGTTGGTCTTCTGGTGCACAGCTGATCAACGTGGTCTCCCACTGGGCTTGTCCTCGTACACCCATAGAGAATAAAATAAATAAGGCCACTATACATGATGCTGAAAACTTTCGATTGCCATCCTAGAGCAAGTGCCATCTCTCGAAGAAATAATCATGTTATCACCGTTCTGTTTATGCATAATCACTTTATTGCACAGTGTTACTGGGTTTTTTCTTAAAGCCATGAGAACGCTGTTCTTTCATGCCTCCCATTCATCTTGCTTGCGTTCGGCACTACGCAAGTCGAACCACATTTTTGCATTCCCAGACTGGTCGGCACGCATCTTGAATATATCATCGAAGCTTCTGCACAAACCGTTCTATTCACTAATGCTCCACGAAAATATTCTCCATGACAAATGCGCTGCAAGAAAAATTTGCACTGGACTCTGTAACGTCTAACAGGTCTGGGCTTACTGCTACGCCATTCAGCGCTGTCCGATACAAGTACTGCCAGCAATGCTTGTTGCCGCTCTTCTTGTTGCTTGTGCAACTGAGCCACCTCTGTTAACGCATTGACAAACTTGACGTTTCTGCTCTTGCATCATTATGGCTTGAAACATCATCCTTATGGAAGTTTTCTTTGTTGCAGCTTTCACAATTTTAGAGCGGTATGTTGATCTTCACAATACCTTCAGTGATGACTTCTCTGGTCGGCGGTTTGGCAGTGACGATCATGGCTTTGAAGAGACCAGGAATAGTCGTGTCTTTCAGTGCAGCAACGAAGTTCTTACCACCCAGCTCGCAGCGTATGGTCAGTGGATGGCCGTCTCGCTGTGTGAGGTACAAGGTTTCCGACATCACCTTGCTATTGTCGTCAGTTGCGCCAAATGCAAAGTACCGGCGAAAGTAGTTCACCTTCAGCCACCAATTCCTAGTGATGGTTTGTTGAATCCTTAGCTCTCCTTGCTGGGAGCTGCTTTGTCTTCATCGGCTTCTCCCGCTAACCTTCTTGGATCACTATGTTTTTATGCTTAGATATACTGAATTGTATGTATCCCGGCATGTCGTTTATGCAGTCGCGTTGTTTGAGCATTACTCTATGGACCAACACTGTGTATGATGTTTGCAACAACGATAGTTCATTCCAATGCTTTACTTTGGTAATGCTTAGAGGAAATTGTGGCCAAAAAGTGCTTAATTCATCACTGCATAATTCGTACACCGAGAGACGTATTCCTAAATACAAAGCCATTCTGTATTTTCAAGCATTTACATCCCTCTAAGTCAAGTTATTTTATGTAAAAGCTTGTTGTAATGGAAGTTCTACAGACTTGAAGGCGTATTGTCACTGATAATGTCGTTATAATGCAGTTTAATATTAAAGTGGACAACACTGAAACGTTCTGAACACTATTGACGTCAGGTTAAGAAAGGAGGTCGCAGCTGCCACCATGCTTGCGTTTACCAAAAACTGATTTTGCTTCTTCTGGTAATCTAAAATAATAGTAAGAAATTGTTTGGTATAGTTGGTGCAGGTATCAAAGCCAAAATTTGAGGAGCGGCAACTATGCGCTTTTCATTGAGCAGGCAATGCCGCGGAGGTGGCACTTCCGTGATGTCCTTTCACCATTAACCTTACACCAACGTCATTGAGAAGCCCCCCAAAATGTGCTCTGGAATGCGAACGGGCGAGAAACCCCATGCATTTGTTTTTCAGAGTCCGACTTACAGTCCGTAGAATTCATCAGCGACATTGGGTATCATTTTCACGCGTAAACACTTCATCGAGTGCAGTACTGTTGCGTTGATGTACCGAATGCATGTACCAGTTGTAAGCACCGCCATAGCCTTGTAAAATAAATGACGCAAGCTGAGGCTTTCGTCTGAAAAAAAAAAAAAACAATAGAAAAGCTAATAATGTGCAGGGTCAATGCGCAATTCCAAATCATGTAAACAAAAACACCATAAGAGCAAGAAAGTCACTTTCGACTAGATAACGAGATGATTCCACCCCTCTTCTGGAGCTCATAATGGCTTCTGTGACAAGAATAATTTGTCAGCTAGCATGGTAACAAGAGGCACATTTGCACTATTCACTTTGAAAAGTCTGTATGTTTGCTAACCGTGCATTGTTGACACATGAAAGCAGTAAAACGCGACTTATGTACTTCAAGCGAACACAATTCCCGCACAACAGATGATTTTTGTCACAGCTTTAGGATTCTTCAAAGTCACACTACCTAATTTTGGGGCCACGTCACCTAACTGTTTTGAATTTGTTGCGCATAAATTAAACGTTGTGTAATATTAAAATTGTAAACTAACTTGACATTGACATATAAGTGCTGCATGAGATTACGTCTAGCCGGTGATCATAATAAAATTACCTGCACGCATTGCATTTAGCTTTGCAATATTTATTATCTGCTTCTAGTAGCTCCGTTTCCATAGCTAACACCTTGTAATGTAGTACCATAATTTTTACGTAGTTTACGCCCTCTCACCAAGCAGTGCACTCGACACTATGCCTCTTTAAAAGCGGTACCTGTCTTTTCTTTGGCGTCTTGCCATAATATATTGGCCCGGCGAATCGCTCAGTGAGTGTACAAATTATATGCTCAATATCGAAAAACGTACACGCTTTCTGCACGCTTGGTGTGCTAAGGCTAACTCGAATCTCGTAGAGCCTTATATATGGAACTCTCTCTTGTGTTGTAGGTGTGCGCTGTGCTGCATAGGCCACATTGTTGTTCTCATGCTTCTAGTGACATCACCTAAAGGTCGCTCTTCTCATGATCAGTGAACATCATCAGACCAGACAAGACCTCTTTCCTTTTCTGTGTAAATCTGCAAAAAATGCTAAGTGCGGTTAGAAATCCGCCTCTTCTAGGCCTGGCCACGAGGGTATTCTTGCTTGCGCCTTATTCAATATTTACACCTTCCCCAGCACTGACTCATCTATAGCCGAGTACAACTTTAGAAATAAGGATCATATACTCCACAAAGACGGGTGCACACCAGCCTCCACCAGTGGGTGCGCACACTACACTGACGTCATGAGCCGGACGGCCGGTGACATGGAGATGGAGAAGATGGCCGCCCGTGCTTTGAACTGGGCCGAATCACGTCGGTCGTGTGTGTCTGCCCCTCGTCAGGGTAAACTTTCGAACTGTTTGTGGTGGTGTATCATGCCGGTTCTATAGAAGTTCTATAGAGATTTGTACCGTACCAGTGGCACCCACGACGATAATGGAAGAGAGAACAGTCTGGCAAAATTTGGAATCCCACAAGTAACGCCAGAAGAAGTAAAGAAAGCCTTGGGAGCTATGCAAAGGGGGAAGGCAGCTGGGGAGGATCAGGTAACAGCAGATTTGTAGAACTATGGTGGGCAGGTTCTTCTAGAAAAACTGGCCACCCTGTATACGCAATGCCTCATGACCTCGAGCGCACCGCAATCTTGGAAGAACGCTAACCTAATCCTAATCCATAAGAAATGGGACGGCAAAGACTTGAAAAATTATAGACCAATCAGCTTACTGTCCGTTGCATACAAAGTATTTGCTAAGGTAATCGGAAATAGAATCAGGAGCAGCTTAGTCTTCTGTCAACCAAAGGACCAGGCAGGATTCCGTAAAGGCTACTCAGTAACAAACCATATTCACACTATCAATCAGGTGATACAGAAATATGCGGAATATAACCCAGCCTAATATATAGCTTGCAGTGATTACGAGAAAGGGCTTGATTCAGTTGAAACCTCGGCAATCATGCAATCATTACGGAATCAGGGTGTAGACGAGCCGTATGTAAAAATACTGAATAATATCTTTAGCGGCTCCAAAGCCATCGTAGTCCTCCATACAGAAAGCAACAAAATCCCAATAAAGAAAGGCGTCAGGCACGGAGACATGGTCTCTCCAATGCTATTCACAGCGTGTTTACAGGAGGTATTTAGAGACATAGATTGGGAAGAATTGGGGGAAAGAGTTAATGGAGAATACCTCAGTATTCAGCGATTCGCTGATGATATTGCCTTGCTTGCTTTGTAACTCAGGAGACCAATTGCAATGCATGTTCACTGACCTGGAGATGCAAACCAGAAGGGTGTGTCTACAAATAATCTGTAGGAAACTAAAGTAATGTTTAGCAGTCTCGGAAGAGAACCGCAGTTTACAATAGGCAGCGAGGCATTGGAAGTGGTAAGGGAATACATCTACTTAGGGCAGGTAGTGACCGCAGAGACGGATCATGAGACTGAAATATTCAGAAGAATAAGAATGTGCTGAGGGGCGTTTGGCAGGCATTCTCCCATCATGAACAGCAGGTTGCCATTATACCTCAAGAGAAAAGTTCGAAGGAAATGCTGCGCGTCTTTAACAAAAGCTGGGATGTTGCTGGGGATGTTTGGTAGGTGGGTATTTAAGATTTTAGCTAGTGACTAAGTAAGTGTGCTCTTATTAGACACAATAGGCCCACCTGCGACGCACTCTCGATAGAGCTTATGATGTCGCGTCAAGACTGTAAAGACAGTCGGAATTAGCGAAGATACAGCCTCTACCAGAATCTGACAGACTGCCAGCCTTTGCAACAAAACATTTTAATGCCTACGAAAATACCAGCCAATATTGTCAAGTAACGAGCTTCTAAAGAAGGCGTTCGCGGATGTAACCAAGTTACCTATCACCGCAACAGGAATGCTAAGGACATGTTAGTGCACGTAAAAGTCACCCAACATCATTCGAACGTAATAAACGCATGTTGTCGCCCAAGGTACAAAAACAGCACGCTCCTTCAAAGTGACATTAAATTTAAAAGCACCGCAAATTCCTCTACATACCAAGTCAAGTCTACATTCACTTGCGCGAGTTCGGATGTGATTTATATGTTTGAATATCCCTTCAGTAAGAAACAATATATCGGTGAAACGGGACAATCAAAGAACTTCAGAATAATGGAAACCGTGCAAAGACAGCTCAAAGGCTTCGTCATTGCCAAGAATTTCAACCAACCATGTCATACCTTTGATGCACTTAAACTCTACATTTTATAGGAATATTTCCGTTCTGAGCGAAAAAAAAATACAGAGAATCCAGCATATCCATAGGTTCAAGGCATTGCAGCCAATGGGCTTAAACGTTACAAAGGGACCATTAGAATACTCAAAAGGAAGAAGTCTGGCCACGGATGAAAATGGTTTATAATAGTTGTTTACGTTTCGGCTCCCCCATGGGGGCCTTATTCACAATGAAACAAGCGGCACAGCTGGCGCCCTGGTAGTATGTGTGGCTAAAAACATGATTAAGGCATCTGGCATACATTGGCGGCAGATTGCCTTCGTTGCGATTAAGAGTGTGCACTGTGGTTTGGATGATTAGGTACTCAAGCTAAAGACGCGAAGAATGAGTTCGTACCTTGGCAATCATGCGAGATTTCTTCCAATTAATCGTATGTTAGGTGGTTGCGCAGTGTTCGGCCAAGGCATTCGGTGGAACGTGTCTTTTCAGGATGTCATTCCTGTGCTGCTTAAGTCTTCTTTTACACTTGCCAGTTTTACCAACGCAGATATACCAAGAGTTCGCACACGTAATGACATACAGGACGCCTGGGAACTTGTACTTTTCCAAAGGGTCTTTCACATGCATGAGCTCGTGTCTAAGTTTCCAGGAAGGCACGTGTGCAGCCTGGACGTAATATGACCTCGGGACGCGTGCAATACCCTATTGCAAAAACCAGCGTCTTCCAGTGTGAAACCAGCGCGCTTTTTGGCGCTGGGTCGCACTGGTTACGCTGGCACTCGCTCGGACTCACTGGGACACCAGTAAGAACGCTGGATAAGAGCTGGGTCACGCTGTAAGAGACGCTGGTTCCCCGGCCATGATGCTGGGCCGCACTGGTTTGTGCTGTACAGGCGCTGGTTCTCGCTGCAGTTCGCTGGTTCGCACTGGAAACTGGGCTGGTTGTGTTTTTGCCACGCTGAATCCAGTACACAAGGACGATGCTGCTGAATATTAAACACTTTATATAATTTATTCGCTTGATACTAGACTCTTGTCCTAAATAACGCAATCACTTGGGGTTATAAAACCCTATTTCATGTCACAGCTTGGAATAAAGGTGCGTGAGCTGCCCTGTTTATTCATGCACATTTGAAACTGAAAATTACTTTCGGTTTATTATTTTCCCTTTTGACTGGGCGGATAGCTAAATTCTTGAACGAAGCCACGTAAACGCAGAGGACGCCGCGTTTTTTAGTAGTTCGCACGTAACGTATGACCGGGAGTTGTCGCCGTTGTCGCAGGGTTGTGGAGTGGACATGAAATGCGGAAGTCGTTCAGACGCGCGCGAACGGACCCCGAGTTCGAAGCCTATCGCTGACGGATATTATCGCACCGATAACAAAGCTGAAGAGATTCGTGCGCTTCCACTTTTCTTATCATACTAAAAAAATTTCAGGGTCAAATACGCACATTTTAGCTTTCGCCAGCTACCCGCACCGAGATCAGTCCCCACTGAAGCTTAGGCCTAGCGTATCCGCCGAGTCCGTCCTCACGCTATCGGCGCGGCTAGGCTCAGGAATCAAGAAATATAAGAAGGATAAATCACTCTATATTTAAGCTTTCGCATCGGCGTTCCTAAATAAACAATTTTTTCATGTATACAGTGCCAGCACAAGAAGCGATGACCGCTGGTGTGACGCGTCATAAACACAGGTATATGTGCTATCGCAGAAGGCTCCCAGCAATAGCCTGCGCTTCTCTGACGAAGATATACGATTAGACAGGCATGTTGACTGAAAGGCATCAATGAAATAAGGAAACGTTGCATATCCTTTGCGTGAAGAACAAGAAACGGCTATCGAAATCGGCAGTAACAGCCCATACACCGTCCCGGGTCGGTGGTTCATTTAGGACTTTTTTTCGAAGTTAAAATAGCAATCGCAAGGGAAAATCGATGTTTTGGCACTTCCAAGCATACTGCTGAATACGGACAGCAACCTTTTCTTTCTTATACAGGTGTGAGTTTTAGTTGCTGGGCGATAGCGTATCAACCATGCTTGTGCAAGACGTAGCTTTGCGAAACAGACTGCTTATCGGCTTTGACATGGCAAGTTATGCCGGTGTTTCTGGCTGTTTGGCGTATGGGCCACAATGCCATCACGTTACGCAGGAATTCAATGGAAAGAAGATCTGCGTTATTTAGTTGTGCCTCTCTCACAGTATAGAAATAACAACGCTCACTGGTCGGGAGAAGTTGACAAAATTCAACGTAAAGTGAATTCATGGCGATGGCGGAATTTGTCAGTGTTTTTTCGTGCTGAAGTGTGTAACGTTTTCTTAGCTTCCCGTCTTATGTATGTGCTCCAAGTACTGCACTGCTCAAGACTTCGCCTTCAGGCACTGCATTGCGTATTTGCAACATTCACTTGGAGTTCGAGATGTGAATGGATGCGGCGCGACAATCTGTTTCTTCCCCTTGAACATGGTGGTCTAGGATTAGTACACCTCTTCGTCAGGCAAATTGTTTCTCGCCTGTTTTTCTTTCGAGACAGTGACCATCCGTTCTTGCGTGAAATGTTGCAACTGCGTTTCGTTCATTATGTTCCTAACATAGTAGTGTCATCAAATGTCAAAGATGTCCCACAGGCTCCTTGGGGCTTTCTCAAGGAGGTTGTTGATGCATTTCTTTTCTTGAAAGTTAGATTTAGCCTGGAGTACGTGTTCACAGCGAGTCGAAAAGCAATTTCTGCGGCACTGGTTGACTCTATTTTCCCAGATCCCTTGTATCGTGCACCTTATTTAAATCGACCTTATCAGGATGTACTTAAACGCGTCCGAAAAATGTGTGTGCCTCCTGGAGTAAAAATATTTTTCTTTAAATTACATTCGGAAACACTCACTGTTAAAACTTGGTTGAATTCGAGGGGTTGCTTTGTGCCGTGGTCAACAAACTGTCGGCTCTGTCCACGTGCCGAAACCACAGATGACTGCTTCATAGACTGTAGAGACGCTGTATTTTTTTGGGACATTCTCCAACGGACACTTAAAAAGGACATTGACATGACTCCATACTCAATTAGGTTTCTACCATTTAAGGTTACAGGTGGTCCTACCTATGACATGTTCATTGTACTTGGTTTATATAGCCTGTGGAGAAGTAGACTCTGTGATCGCCATGCCGAAAGCCCGCGAACTGCAAAATCATTTTTTCGCGAAAGTGCTGCGTATGTAAGAAGTGTGTACGCTGTGCAGGAACCTCCACCAGACTGGATGCACTTGTTGGATGCATGTGTGTGTTTGCCTGAGTTTTAAGTGTGTGGTTGTGTCCACCTTGTAATACACCTTCAGTTTTCTTTTCCATGTAATAAAAAAAAATGAAGTTGGCTTGGCGTAGCGGTAAGGTGCCGGGCTTGGGATCCGTTGGTCGGACGATCGAATCCTGGTCGGAGCAGTTTTATTTTTTACGTTTTTTATTGCACTCAAACGGTCCTTGTTGCTTTCTGTATTCTAAAAAAATATATACGGCGTCCAGGCACCGCATATTTAACGCGCTAGAGCTGTTTTTCGCGCGAGTAGCCAGTGCCTCCCAGCACGCTGCGCCTTCCCAGCGCCCCAGCATCCAGCGCGCTGGCACTGCGTTTTGCAATAGGGTAGTCTCCCTTATGCCGGGTACGTACGGAACTGAAGCCCGATTTTGGGGGGTGCAGGCTTGGTGGGTACTGCGCGAGCCAGCTGGCACCTTATTGTGTCAATGAAGTACTCAGAGTATCCACAAGCCGTACATTCCTGCCGAACAAGTGCATTGTCCAACATGTGGTCTTCCGCTGTGGTGCACAAGCTTTTCGACCGATGAAGAAGAGAGCCAACAACAGAGTTCTTTTGCGAAGCAGGGTTCACCGATGTGTAGTTTAGGCAGCGACCAGTGTGAGTTTGTTTCCTAAACACCATGCATAGCAGGTTTGGCCCTTGTCGCTGCGCAAGAGTGTCCAAAAATGGCAGGTGGCCTTCAGACTCTACTTCAACAGTATACTTGATTGCTGCTATCATACTGTATAGATGAGCTGTGAAGAGGTCAATGTTTTTCTTTCTTTGCAAAATACTGAAACAGTCATCAACATATCTGAAAAATACATTAGGTGCCGGTGTAAACATCATAGGAGCGCAGGCTGCGGTTATATGACGTGCCATCCCAGAAAATTAGACACGAGCCCATGCATGTAAAAGACACTTTGGAAGAGGACAAGTTCTCATGCATGGTGTATGTCATTCCGTGTGCGGACTGTCGGCATGTCTACGTCGGTGAAACCGGTAACTTGAAAACAAAACTTTAGCAGCACAGGAATGACGTCGAGAAATGTTGCATCGAATGCCTTGGCCGAACACTGCATAACGACATCACATACGATTACCAGGGAGAAATATCGCGCGATTGCCAAGGAGTGAAATCATCTTCCCGTCTTTATCTTCAGTCCCTTATCATTCAAAGAACAGCGCGCACTCCCAATCGAAACGTAGGCACTCTGCCGCGCATGTATGCCAGATGCCTTAGTCGTGTTTTGAGCCACACATAATATAAGGGACTCCTGCTATACTGCTTCTTTCATTGTGAACAAAGCTCCCGTGGGGGAGCCGAAACGTAAATAAATATTTTAAAGCACTTTGGTCGGTGTCCGGACCTCTTGCTTTTAAGTATGCATAACGCCGACCATAGGGGCTCCCGTCATACTCTAGACTTCATCCACGAGCTTTACAATCTATTCGCTATGCTAAACTTGAAGCTATAGGCAACATCACTTATATTGGTTCATTATTCTTTCCTTCTTTCTTTCCAGTATTAATAAATTTCTTTTCTTTTTCCGTTTATTTATGTATTCATTCCATTTCAATGTTTTCTTTTCTTAACATGCACCGGTTTCTGCCGCTCCTTCTATTATCTTTTTCAGAGACATGATAGCCCGCGAGCACCATACACGCCGGCTGACACAAGGCCGCTGATACGTGATTGACAGAGGGCCGTGTGCCTTGCTTTGTGCACAGCACTTCTTTATTCTCAATTCTACACCCTCGCCGCTAGCACAACTTCACTCATTGCCGCACCCACCCACCTTACGCCCTGTAAACTTTAGATGAACTCCACCTATACGTGCTGTGGCGAGGAAAGCATGTCGCCTTGAAGAGAAGTCCACTTGTCGAAAAGTTGGCTCCTGCTCTTACATCGTTCTAGTTTTGCTCATGGTCCAGACAAGAAAGAAGCATTTAAGTATATATGCGCATTAACGCGCCACTTCAAAGCCGTTAGACAGATTATTTCTACATTAGTCAATGCAAGCTTTATTACCAAGTGAGCAACAGGAGCCTATGGGAGGTGCGTGCAGCAATTGCCAAACCTAATATTTTAATAAAAGCCACCAGTGGCTCTAACCCATAACATGTTACAGACAAGAAGAACTGCCCAATACCAGCCAATAATCAGTAGTCGCACAAGAAATGTAGCTGAAGCCAACATTTTAAAACGAACACTTTTTATCGTCAGGAACTAAATAAGACATGGTTGTTTGCTCACACGCTGGCTTCTCCAACACTCATTCCTCAATTACTGCCAATAAAATCAAGCAGCAATATTCATGTGATCTTCTGTCTCGGTTCAAAATAGAGCTAGGAAGATCGTACTTGCGTCTAGTAGTGTTCGCTTTCTTTTCTTAGGCTGCTACAAAGAGATTATTTTTTTCGCATTTCTATGGTCAGCAAACAACATACTTGGCTCATTCTCAAGAGTGCTCTGCTCCTGTATAAGAAAATGTAAAAGTATAGGGACAATATTCGCATAAACATTAAGATGTCTTGAAATTTGCGAAAAACAAGCATGCACCTGCAAGTTTATTGTACTTGCAGGTGCAACGTGCATGTGCAACGTGAATTCATATCGTAAGCTCGTAGTTCATTTATAGTCCCCGAGACTAGTTTCCGCCCGTGGCTCCAAAACAGGAGATTTGCCATGCGTTGTCCATCCAAGGGGCATCGCACTGCAGCCGTTATCAAATGCATTTGTGTAGCCTAAGCTCCCACCGGCCACCGTAGTAAATTCTGGAGTGAATGACGTCAGATATCTCGGCCAGTGTCAGTCATCTAGCGTAGAACAGCCAACGCTCAGCAATGCGGCGATTGCAGCGGATGTTGCTGTACCGGAGAATACTTTCCGTACGTGGCTGCTAAACAGGAGAGATTTGTCCAGCGCAGTCCATAAAAGGGGCGTCGCACTGCTGGCGCTACCAAATGTAACTGTGTAGGCTAAGCTCGCACCGCCCACCATAGGTAATTCAGGAGTCAATGAAGTCACATATTTCGGCCAGTGTCAGCCATGTAGCGTAGATCAGCCAACGCTCAGTAATGCGGTGATTCCAGCGGATGTTACTGTGCCCAAGAATAGTTTCCGTACGTCACTTGCAAAACAGGAGAGATTTCTCAAGCGCTATACATAAAATGGGCATCCCACTTCCGCCACTACAAAATGCAACTGTGTAAACTAAGCTCGCAACGGCCACCGAAGTAAATGCTTGGGTGCCTGACACCACATATCACGGCCAGTATCATATATCTAGTGTAGACAAGCCTATGCAGAACAATGCGGCGATTCCAGTGGGTGTTCTGTATTAGATATTAGTTTCAGTCCACAGGTGCAAAACAGGAGAGATATGTCAAGCGCTGTCCATCCAAGGGCCATCGCACTGCTGCCGCTTCCAAATGCAACTGTGTAGGCTTAGCTCGCATCACCCACTGTAGTAAATTCTGGAGTGGATAATGTCAGATATTTCGGCCAGTATAAGTCATCGAACTTAGAGCAGCGTATGCGCAGCAATGCGCCGATTCCAGAGGGTGTTGCTTTCGCTCAGATTAGTTTCAGTCCTCGGGTGCTAAACAGGAGAGGTTTCTAAAGCGCTGTCCATGCAAGGGGCGTCGCACTGCTGACACTACCAATTGAGACTATGTAGCCTAAGCTCGCACCGCCCACTATAGTAAATTCTGGAGTGGATGACGTCAGATATTTCGGCCAGTATCAGTCACCTAGCGTAGAGCAGCCAACGCGCAGCAATACGGCGATTCCAGCTAATGTTGTTGTACCCGAGATTAGTTTCGGTCCGTGGCTGAAAACTGGAGTGATTTGCCGTGCGCTGCCCATCCAAGGGGCGTCGCACTGCGGCCGCTGCCAAATGCAGCTGTGTAGGCTAAGGTCGCACCGCCCACTGTAGTAAATTCTGGAGTGGATGATGTCAGATATCTCGGCCAGTATCTGTCACTAGCGTAGAGAAGCCATCGCGCAGCAATGCGGTGATTCCAGCGGATGCTGCTGTTCCCGAAATAAGTTTCCGTACGTGGCTGCGAAAAAGGAGAGATTTCTCCAGTGCTGTCCATCCAAGAGGCGTCGCACTGCTACCTACTACCAAATGCACCTGTGTAGCCGAAGCTCGCACCACCCACTGTAGTATATTCTGGAGTGGATGACGTCAGATATCTCGGCCACCAGCCCATGCGCCACAATGCGGCGATTCCAGCGGGTGTTGCTGTCCCCGAGATTAGTTTCCTTACATCGCTGCAAAGCAGGAGATTTGCCGTGCGCAGCCTATCCAAGTATCGTTGCACTACGGCCGCTACCAAATGCAACTGTGTAGCCTAAGCCCCCACCGGCGACCGTAGCAAATTAGGGGGTAGTTGAAGTCAGATATCTTGGCCAATATCAGTCATCTAGCGTTGAGCAGCCCGTGCGCTGCAATGCGGCGATTCCAGTGGGTCTTGCTGTCCCAGAGATTAGTTTCAGTCCACAAGTGCAAAACAGGAGCGATTTGTCAAGCACTGTCCATTCAAGGGGCGTCGCACAGCTGGCGCTACCAAATGCAACTGTGAAGGCTAAGCTCACACCATCCACCTAAGGTAATTCTGGAGTAGATGACGTCCGATATCTCGGCCAGTGTTAGTCATCTAGCGTAGTTCAGCCAACGTTCAGCGATACGGTTATTACAGCGGATGTTTCTGTACCCGAGATTAGTTTCAGTCCGAGGGTGCGAAACAAGAGAGATTTATCCAGCGCCGTCCATAAAAGGGGCATCCCACTTCCGCCACTACAAAGTCCAACTGTGTAAACTAAGCTCGCATTGGCCACCGTAGTAAACTCGTGGATGGCTACCACCACATATCTCGGCCAGTATCGGTTATCTAGTGTAGAGCAGCCTATGCGCTGCAATGCGGCGATTCAAGCGGTTGTTGCTGTCCCAGAGATTAGTTTCAGTCCGCAGGTGCAAAACAGGAGAGATTTGTCAAGCTTTCCATTCAAGCGGCGTCGCACTGCTGCCGCTACCAAGTACAACTGTGTAGACTAAGCTCGCACCGGCCACCGTAGTAAATTCTGACGTAGCTGACGTCAGTATCTCGGCCAGTATGAGTCATCGAACATAGAAAAGCCCATGCGCAGCAACGAAGCGATTCCAGCGGGTTTTGCTGTCCCAGAGACTAGTTTCAATCCGCAGGTGCGAAATATGAGATATTTGTCAAGCGCTGTGCATCCAAGGGGCGTCGCGCTGCTGCCGCTTCCAAATGCAACTGTTTAGGCTAATCTCGCACCGCCCACTGCACTAAATTCTGGAGTGCATGATTTCAGATATCTCGGCCAGTATGAGTCATGTAGCGTAGAGCAGCCATCGCGCAGCAATGTAGCGATTCCAGCGGATGTTGCTATACCCGAGATTAGTTTCAGTCCGCGGGTGTAAAACGGGAGTGGTTTGCAGAGTGCTGTCCATCAAAGGGGCGTCGCACTGCTGCCGCTGTGAAATGCAACTAGTTAGCCTAAGCTCGCCCATGCCACCGTAGTAAATTCTGGGGTGGCTGACATAAGATATCTCAGCCATTATCAGTCAGCTAGCGTAGAGCACCCCATGCGCCGCAATGCGGTGATTCCAGCGCCTGTGGCGGTCCCAAAGATTACTTTCAGCCCGCAGCTGCAAAAGAGGAGAGATTTGTCAAGCACTGTCCATCCAAAGGGCGTCGCACTGCTGCCGCTACCAAACGCAACTGTGTAGGCTAAGCTCGCATCGCCCACTCCATTAAATTCTTGAGTGGATGACGTAATATATCTTGGCCAGTATCAGTCACCTAGCGTAGAGTAGCAAACCCGCAGCAACGTGGCGATTCCAGAGGATGTTGCTGTACCCGAGAATAGTCCCGTACGGGGCTTAAAATAGGAGAGATTTGTCCAGCGCTGTCCATAAAAGGAGCGTCGCACTTCCGACACTACAAAATGCAACTGTGTAAACTAAGCTCGTACCGGTCACCGTAGTAAATTCTGGGGTAGCTGACGTCAGGTATCTCGGCCAGCATCAGTCATCTAGCGTAGAGCAGCCCATGTGCAGCAATGCGGTGATTCCAGTGGGTGTTGCTGTCCCAGAGATTAGTTTCAGTCCGCAGGTGCAAAACAGAATAGATTTGTCAAACTTTTCATCCCATAGGCGTCGCACTGCTGCCGCCACCAAATGCAACTGTTTAGGTTAAGCTCGCACGGCCCACCATAGTAAACACTGGAGTTGATGACGTCAGCTATCTCGGCCACTATCAGTCATCTACCGTAGAGCAGCCGATGCGCAGCAATGCGGTGATTCCCGCGGGTGTTGATGTCGCAGAGATTAGTTTCAGTCTGCAGGTGCAAAACAGGAGAGAATTCTCAAGCGCTGTCTATTCAAGGGGCGTAGGACTGCTTCCGCTACCACAATGAGACTGTTTAGGCTAAGCTCGCACCGTCCACTGTCGTAAATTCTGGAGCGGATGATGTAAGATATCTCGGTAAGTTTCAGTCACCTAGCGTAGAGCAGCCAACGCGAAGCAATGCGTAGATTCCAGGGAATGTTGCTGTACCCGAGATTAGTTTCCGTCCGTGGCTGCAAAACAGGAGATTTGTCAAGCGCTGTCATTGCAAGGATCGTCGCACTGCTGCCGCTAAAAATGCAACTGTGTAGACCAAGCTCGCACCTGCTGCCGCAGTAAATTCTGGAGTGGCTGACATAATACATCTCGGCCATTATCAGTCATCAAGCGTAGAGCAGCTCATGCACAGTAATGCGTCGATTACTGCGAGTGTTGCTGTCCCAGAGATTAGTTTCCGTCCGTGGCTGAAAAATTGGAGAGATTTGCCAAGATCTGCCCAATCAAGGGGCGTGGCACTGCAGCCGCTACCTAATGCAACTGTTTAGCCTAAGCTCGCACCGGGTACGGTAGTAAATTATGGGGTTGTTGACGTCAGATACCTCGGCCAGTATCAGTCTTGTAGAGTACAGCAGCCAGCGCGCAGCAATGCGGCGATTCCAGCGGATCGTGCTGTACCCGAGATTAGTTTCCGTACGTGGCTGCAAACCAGGAGAGGTTTGTCCTGCGCTGTCCATCCAAAAGGCGTCGCACTGCCACCCTTACCAAATGCACCTGTGTAACCTAAGCTCGCCCCGGCCACCATAGTAAATTCTGGAGTAGCTGACGTCAGATATCTCGGCCACTATCAGTCATCTACAGTAGAGCAGCCCATGCGCAGCAATGCGGCGATTCCAGCGGGTGTTGCTGTCCAAGAGATTAGTTTCAGTCTGCAGGTGAAAAACAGGAGAGATTTGTCAAGCGCTGTCCATGGGAGGGGCGTCGCACTGGTGCCGCTCCCACATTGAGACTGTTTACGCTAAGCTCGCACCCCCACTATAGTAAATTCTGGAGTGGATGACGTCAGATATCTCGGTAAGCATCAGTCACATAGCGTAGAGCAGCCAACGCGCAGCAATGCGGCGATTGCAGCGAATTTTGCTGCACCCGAGATTAGTTTTCGTCCGTGGCTGCAAAACAGGAGAGATTTTTCAAGCGCTATCGTTCCAAGGAGCCTCGCACTGTTGCCGCTAAAAATGCAACTGTGTAGCCTAAGCTGGCACCGGCATCCGTAGTAAATTCTGGGGTGGGTGACGTCAGATATCTCGGCCAGTATCAGTCATCTAGCGTAGAGCAGCCCATGCGCAGCAATGGGGCGATTCCTGCGGGTGTTGCTGTCCCAGACAATAGTTTCAGTCCGTAGTTGCAAAACGGGAGATATTTGTCAAGCGCTGTCCATCCAAGGGGCGTCGCACTGCTGCCGCTTCCAAGTGCAACTGGCTAAGCTCGCACCGCCCACTGTAGTAAATTCTGGAGTGGATGATGTCAGATATCTCGGTAAGTATCAGTCACCCAGCCAGCGATTCCAGCAAATGTTGCTGTACTCGAGATAAGTTTGCGTCCGTGGTTGCAAAACATTAGAGATTTGTCACTTTTGTCAGTTTGTATCACTTCTACCTAGTCTGTTTCACTTCAGCTCTACAGAGGGAAGACGAAGAGGAAGAAGGTGTCAAGCCGGTGCCCGCTCATCGCTGCGAACTACCTTCCCCTGTAAGCACACGAGGCCTAGCACGAGCACGGCGCTCGAGGGCGACGGGCAGCGTCGACGACTTCGACGCGGCCTGAGATGGACCTCCGCTGCTCGAACCCACCGAACTTCAAGCCCCTCATGAGCGGACCCACCAACGATCCACCCGAAACGCAAGACATGGAGGACGATCGCTACCGCGGCTACTCCGACACCGAAGCCACCGGAGACGGAGAGCTCGAGGGTGCCGCCATGCAACATGACCAACCAGGTACGTCAAGCACATACGATACCGCCGAGCAATGGCAGATTTATACTTCAAAACGTCAGAAAAAACAGCAGAGGAGCGGATCGCGGAACGCTGCCATATTAAACTCGAACGAGACCCGGAGCGGGAAGAACAATAGCAAGATAGCGCTGGCCGCCTCGGCAGCAGGTGTCGCGCCAGCTGCGCACAAAGAACAACGACAGCCGCGACAAAGGCTGCCACCGCTCCCAAAGGGCGACGCCAAAATTATTATCAGGCCAAAGAATGGCCTACCAATCAAAGCACTGAAGGCGATAGAAGTCGTGCAAGCCATCATCGAGGCATGCAACAACAAATTCAAGGATGAAGACTTCATAGTCAGACTAAGGACAGGATCGAACATCATCATAGCAAGTACTTCGAAAGAGGAAGTAGCGAAGATGATGCTCGGAATAACCAACCTAAGAGTCAGAGGCCAAGCCTACGAGGTCAACAGATACGTGGCAATGCCGGAGGACGTCAAGCGAGCCGTAATACACGGAGTCCCCGCGGGAACGCCGACGGAAATGCTCAAGGCGAAGATACGAGTCCGCACCCAAGGGGTAGTGGTGCTCACCGCAAGAATGCTAGGGAAATCGGAAACGGCGGTCATCACCTTTGACGCCTCCATCATACCCAAATATGTGATCTTTGCGGGCGCAGAGTTTAGATGCTACCCATACCGGCCGACGAGGCAGGTGTGCTACATTTGCTGCCAACAGGGCCACCGCTCCGACGTCTGCCCGACGCCAAACGCCAAGGCGTGCAGGCAATGCGGAATGCAGAATCCGCCGGAAAACCACCAATGCCAAACCAAGTGCCTGATATGTGGAGGCGACCACGCCACCGGATCCAGGGACTGCAAGGATCGCCTAAAGAAAGCCAGAGAACTGCGAGGTCGACAGCACCAGTCGCAGCAACAGCAGCGCAGCAGCAGGGAGAAAGAACGGAGGCAACGCCATCCGAGATGGTTCAGCTCGGAGGGCGAGCTGAGCCGATCCCGGAGCCGATCACGGAACCGGTCACGGAACGGGTCACGGAACGGGTCACGGAGCCAGTCACGGAGCCGTTCACGGAGCCGGTCCCGGTCCTTCCCACCCCTGCCGCCCCCGGCCATCGAGGGCCAGCAGCAGCAGCAGAAAAAAAAGAAGCCCAAGGGTGGCACGAAGGTGAGCTGGGAAGCAGGCCCCCCGAAAACTTTGTTTCCGCACTCGGGTAATAACCAGAACAATAGAGAGAAACAGCTAGAGGAAGAAAACAGGGCACTCAGGCGAGAGCTAGAAATTTGCCGTAGAGCGCGCGAAGAGCAGGACGCAAAAATCAATAGACTAATGCAGGAAGTACAGGACCTCAGGTCAGGTAGCGCTCCCAGGCCGCCATCAACACCCGCGCAAAGTCAACCTACCGAAATGACTCAGGCCAACCTCACCAAGTTTATAGCAGAAATACAGCAAGCTATGCAAAGAATGGAACAGCAGATAACCATGCAGGGAACAGAAATCCGCACGCTACGAAAACAGAAAATTACCGAAGGCGTCAAAGACAAGTTCAACCAGAGACGCCCGGCGTTAGAAAACTACAGCACTAGAGACGACGACCCCGAAATTTAAGCATGGACAGTACAACCAAAAGAACTAAAAAAGAAGAAAAACTAGAAATATGGCAGTGGAACTGCAGAGGATATAGAAGAAAACAAGCACTACTACAACAGTACATAAACACACAACTAACTCCACCCGACGTAATAGCTCTACAAGAAACAGGGATTACCCCAACACTACAGGGCTACACGTGCTACGAGAATCCGGAGGAAGGGAGAAGAACGGCAATCCTAGTCAACAAAACCCTCATCGCCATAAGCCATGACAGGATAGCCGACACAGACGTAGAGCACGTAATAGTCGAGATCATACCAAAAAAGAAAAGGAAGGGAGGAAGCATATTCATCGTAAATATATACAGCCCCCCGAGACAAAGCAGGGCGAAATTCGACGCGCTGTTCAAAGGAGCAGACAAGCTGGCTAAAGGAAATGCACTAGTCATACTGGGAGATTTCAACGCCAGAGAGGAGAGCTGGGGATACACGAGAACGGATCAAAAGGGGAGAGCGGTAACCGAGGCAGCTGACAATATCGAGTGTGAACTCATCACGGAAGCCGATACCCCTACAAGAATCGGGAACAGCGTGAACAAGGACACCTGCCCCGATCTCACGTTCGTCAAAAGAACAAGGCAAGCGGAGTGGGACAACCTAATGGAAAACCTAGGTAGCGACCACTATATCCTAAAGACGCAAATCACAATAGCAGACAAAATCAGACGACAAATAGGGAAAGCAAACATAACGGACTGGAAAGCGTTCAGAAAAGCATGTGGCGATACAATAAAACGCATCGAATCTATAACAGACTGGGGGAACATGCTCACAGAAACACAACGCAAATTCACCAAAGAAATTGAGCGTACGCCGCAGACGCCGGACGTGGACTCTAGACTTCTCAGACTATGGGAAGCCAGAAGGGGGCTCACAAAAAGGTGGAAAAGACAGAAATACAACAGAAAGCTCAAGCTAAAGATCGCGGAAATCACGAAAAAGGCTGAAGAGTACGCGGCGCAGCTAGCAAAGCAAAATTGGCAACAATTTAGTGACTCTCTAAACGGAACCTTGAGCACTGCAAAAACGTGGCGCATACTCAAGGCACTCCTAGATCCGGCAAAATCAAAGACCGAAAACAACAAAGTCATATACCGACTAGTGCACCAGTACGAGGGAACAGACTCGGAACTATTGGACAAAGTACGCAAAAAGTGCTACGGCGACGGCGACCCAGCAGCCTACACAGAGCGCTACAAAGGAGAAGAAAATGGAATGCTGGATAGACCCATCACCCGGGAAGAGGTGTACGCGGCGATAAGAAGCGCAACAAAGAACACCGCCGCAGGTGCGGACAAGATCAAAAACGCGCTTATCCGCAACCTCGGAGACGAGCTAGTCGAAAAACTAACCGAATACCTCAATGGACACTGGCAAGCGGGAACAGTACCAGAAGAATGGAAACACGCGGAAGTCATCATGATCCCGAAACCAGGGAAGAAACTTCAAGTGGAAAACCTCAGACCAATCTCCCTTACATCATGCCTAGGCAAGATCTATGAGAGAGTGGTTACGAGGAGACTACAAAATCATATGGAAGAAAACGAGCTGTACCCCCACAGCATGTTTGGTTTCAGAGCCAGGCTCTCGACCCAAGATGTACTGCTGCAAATTAGAGAAGAGGTATTGAGCAATATCCCGCTCAACGGAGAGCACATCATCATGGCACTGGACGTCAAAGGCGCCTTTGACAACGTAAGCCACGAAGCCATCCTGACAGGACTAGACAACCTAAATTGCGGCATGAAAATACACAGCTACGTCAAGGCATTTTTGTCCAACAGAACAGCAACAATCGGCCTTGGCGAGCTGAGATCCGAAAAGTTCAACACCCCAAACAAAGGCACACCGCAGGGATCGGTCATCTCACCCATCCTGTTCAATGTTGCCATGATTGGACTGGCCCAACAACTAGACCAAATCGACGGCGTACGCCACGCCATATACGCCGACGATATCACTGTATGGGTCACCAAAGGCTCACTCAGGGAAAAGGAAGAAAGATTACAAGAAGCTGCGACATGCGTAGAGGAATATGTCAAGGCAAGAGGTCTAGCCTGCTCAAGGGAGAAGTCCGAGCTCCTAAGAGTATGGCGAGGCAAGAAGAATCGCACCGTCCCAGAGGAAGTAAACATGAAGTTGAACATCCACCTCGAGGGACATCCAATCCCGGAGAAGACGCTCATCAGGATATTAGGAATGTGGATACAATCGAACCAACGATGTACCCACACCCTAACACTACTTAAAACTGCAGCCAACCAAGTGGCCCGCATGATAACGCGGGTCTCGCGGAAAAGACACGGCATGAAGGAAGCAGACACACTCAAACTGGTCAGAAGCCTGGTGGTCAGTAGAGTGACGTACAGCCTCCCGTACTACCACTGTACGAAGCACGAAATGCAACAAGCGGACGCAATCCTGAGGAAAGCCCTCAAGACGGCGCTCCACCTACCGCAGTCAACTTCGACCGACAAACTCCTGGCCCTGGGGCTACACAACAGTCTCGAGGAGCTCCAAGAAGCGCAGATAATCGCGCAAATGCAAAGACTAAAGCTATCGGCAACGGGCAGAAGACTCCTGAGCAGATACGGCGGTGAAGCTACCATAAAGGAGACACAAAGCACAGAGACGATACCGGACGAATACAGAAACACCATCAAAGTAGCACCGATACCCAGCAATATGGACCCGAACCTACACATGGCACGAAGACAAGCAAGAGCAGAGTATGTACAAACGACACTGGCAACTAGACACGACACAGTGTACGTAGACGCCGCTACCTACACTCAGGACAAAAACCACAAGAAAAGCAAAGTCGCAACGGTGATCAACTCGGACCTAAAAGAAATCACCAGCGCATCAATTCGGAACTGTACGGTAGTTGAGGCCGAAGAGGCAGCCGTGGCTCTAGCGGCAGCGGAGGGCTACCGATCCAACAGGTCCTTCACCATATTGACAGACTCACAAGCAGCATGCCGCAACTACCTAAACGGCAGAATCAGCCACAGCGCGCTCCGCATCCTCCGCTCAAGTGGCAAAACCGTCAACAACCAGGCCAAACACACGATAGTTTGGGTGCCGGGACATACCGACATTACGGGAAATCAGGAGGCCGATAGGATAGCTCGAGGGCACGCAACAAACCGAGCATCCAACAATCCCGACCCCGCTGAGGAACCCGAGCCGGTAGCCCAAAGCTATTCAGATATACTAAACTACTACAGAGGCATCAGACGAAAATACCCGCCCCCTCACAAACAACTAAATAGAGAAGACGCCGTAGCATGGCGACAGCTACAAACGGGAACATTCCCGTGCCTAAACATGCTAAGTAAGATCTACCCCACGCAGTACGAGAGCAAGTGCCCATGGTGTGGAGACAAACCAACCCTCTACCATACCACATGGGCTTGCCAGAAAACAGATGGGCTAGCCATAATAAAAAACACGAGTGCGGAACAGTGGGAGAGCATGCTATCCAGCGACATCCTGAAAGTCCAACAAGGACTAGTAAGGCGTGCACGTAGGGCAGCTACCCTCAGCGGAGCCCTGGACTAGGGGAACCGACCCTGGAGAGATGGAAGACTCCATCTGAAGCCGCAAAGATCACTGCAAAATAGAGCAAATAAACGTTTTCCATCATCATCATCATCATCAGCTCTACAGACAAGCATCCGAGATATGGCCTGTGCCCGCTAGGACCGCTAAGCTGGTGTGGGTACTGAAGGGTAGAAACAGTCGGCCAAAGACGTACGTGCACAATGGAGGGCATCCAAACGACGTGCTTAACAAAGAGATATCAGTGTACAATGACATGTGATCGGATGAACCTCTGATGAATCGTCTGCATCGAAATACACAAAATGCAGATGAGTGTTGCAAAGGTGTCATATAGCTGCGGGCTCCAAAGTAGGTCTACGTGACCTTGCCTACAATATTTTTGTCTTGAGTGATGCAGTGGCACACTTTAATAACGGCAGTGTTATCGCCCTGGAAGTCCTGAGGAAGGCTGGAATCGAATCAGGGCACTACACGACAAAAACTTGCATGGCTAGAGATCAGCACCACATCGAGTATGCCCAGCGCAAGTAAACTGACGGGACAAAAGAGGCCAGGAAGTAAATACGAGCATCTACATGAGCTAAAGTAGACTCAAATACATCTCGCGAGGTACCCAGCTATGAACCTTGCACATTTTATGCCTCTATGTGGTGTTTTGCACATGTTTCGCTAGGTCTGAAAACCTTGTTTACATTTTTTTCTGAAGATAGTATATTCTCCAGCTCATGTGACGGAAACTTTCATAACTTTTTTTCGGGTGTGAATTTTATAACTGAAATCTTATATGCTCATTTCCAACATATATACCGGCGGAATAGACCAGAATAAAAGAAAATTATGCAATACTTTTGAATTCAGAAATTATTTTGCATGGAGAATTGTTAAAAATTCTAATTTTTCATTTTTGTTTGTTTTTTAACATAACTTCATCCACATTTAATGTATAATATTTATCCAGGTTGACTGCATAGCCCCAATATTTTACTGCATTTCTACTACAACAGTTCTACTGAATGAAGCCTTTCAGTAGTAAGTTATCACGGCTGGCGTGACTACTATTTTCGCCCATTTTTCAAAATAAATTCTCTGCCAAAAAATAAACAATATTTAGCGCTTCAAACAGCTGGGTAAAGTAAATAAACCATCCTTATTCTGATGAAGCAGTTATATCAACCTTATCTCCTTTGTAATAGATCTTTATAGTGGCCGACAACCTTAAATGGCCTCGGTATGTGCGTCACAGGTAAGGTATTTTGCAAAACACAGGTTGGATCCTTAGTTCCTTAATTTATTGTTGCGTTTCAGGTGTCACATTATTGACATGAATATGAGGGGCATCTTTGTGGGGGCGCCGAAAAATCTTTCAGAATTTGTAATCCAGTAGCATTCACATTATTCTTTGTACAGTATCTTTCATGCCTTTCGCCTCTTACTGAAATGCTGCGAGCATCTAGTGTGTGATTTGGAGCTCAGCAGTCCAATGCCATTGTTACTGGAATACCGCGACAAGTGGTTGTAATAGTTGGACACATTTGGAAAAAGAGGGCAGAATACGCTATCAGAAAAACCTCGTCAGACTCTCTACCTTGATAATAATTGAAAGTACTGGTGCGCTTTCAGGTACTGAATACTTACTAGCAAATTCAGGAGATTCGCAAATAGGCACCAAAGCCCCAGGCCACAGACCAAGTTTGTCGGCTAGTTCTCTGCTTGGGTCCTGCAAATGAATGAGGGGGGACTTCAGGAAAGAATGTAAATAACAGTATGTTGGTATTCCGAATGTAGTATTCGTCAGTTGCAGACAAAAACATCCGTCACGGTTGCAAGTAGCTATAGTACTGAGTTTGTAAAAATTCGCAGTTTCGCCCTATAGGCGAAGCATCGTTTGAGATAACAAAAAATTGAAGTGCAAGATGAAGATAAGATAGCAGTTTTATCGGGCATATAAACTTGGCAACATAGGAACACCAAGTAAACAACAAGCTTGCTATTACGCACACACAAGCAAGCAGTAAAAGATTTGACGTGATGACATCGCAAACTCGCTGTCTCAACGCTGGCGTGAAGAAACGCGGCAGCAGGACCGAGATAGGTGGCATGCGTGCTATCCATCGTTTCAACGCAAAGTGAGCGCCGGGAACATACACTTTGCGTGTGGGTATGTGTTTGTCTTGAGTCGCCTTTTAATAAAACCACATGGGGCAAGAAAAGCGACCTACGTAGTCTATGTTCACAAACACGGCCACTCACACACATAATGTGGGAATGCGGCTCACTCCCGTTTTCTTGTCCCTCGGTCAGTAGCGAAACTGACTGGACACCCTGGCTCAGCTCCATGGACGTCGACTGACAGCTAGAACTGGTTGACTGGGCGGAGAAGGCCAAGCAGGACCAGGGCCTTACTTGAGCCCGATCCCTCAGCCACATCCCCCTTACCCCGTCCCCCTTTCAATAAAGTTTACCGCCACCAGAACACACACTACGCAAAAAGCTACGAGCCGCCGACTCACCTAGACTCCGCCCCCAACGCGGATAGCTATTAAGAGACAGATGTGCGACCTGGCGCAGCCGCCACAGTAGAACATCGCCCCTTGCCTCTCTCCCCTACTTCCCTTCCTCGCAACGTTGCGTGCCGCGTGCACCTTGGAAGACTGCGCACTTCCTCCGCGCTATCGTGTGTTTCACTGGGCCAAGATTGAGCCGCGATCATCGCTCCCCTCGCCTGCCTTTACTCGCACATATAGCCTAGGGCACGCAATGACGCTGTTATCGCCCTTGGACTTTGCATGTCGCCTTATAACGACACCAACGCCAGTCTCCAATCTTCAGCGGTTCCGCTGAAGATTGGAGACTGGCTTTCTATAAGTGGTCAACTATGGTATCAACGCCTTCCTGGATGGTCGTTTCAACGTCCCCTGGCGATGCGGTTTCGCGCCATAGGGTAATATCTTCGGCGTAGAAAGTGTGGTGGAGGTTGTGGGTTGTGGATAGCTTCCTTGGCAGGGCTATCATGCAAAGATAAAAGAGGGTGGGAAACATAATCGATGCTTGAGGTGTTCTACGGCAAATATTGATGGGGAAGAAAAAATACTGCGCTGGCTGGAAGTGTGCTGCACTACCTTTGAGTAAACTGCATATGCAATTGTACATGTTGGCGCTGCCTCCAGTGTCACGAACCGATTTGAGTATGTGATCGTGAGTAACATCATGAAGTGCGTTTTTATATTTAATGCGAGAAGAGCTTGAGTCTGTGCTGTCTTTGGCTGCAGAACCGTGTTCTACAGTATGAAAAATAGGTCCTATGCGGAAATATTCTTGCGATTGCCTATGAGCTGGTGGGGAAAATGTTTCGTTTTATCCAACTTTTCTTCTAGTCTGTTCCATACACGCTGTTCCATTGCTTTGCCCATACATGATGTTAAGAATGTTGGTCTGAAGTTGCAAATCGTAGCTTTCTTCCCTGGTTTTGCGTTCATGTAATGTGTGATGTTCTCCATTGGTCCAATACTCGTTTATGTGCGAGAGAAGCGTTTCTTTAACTCCGTCGGACCGATTACGCAGTAGAGTATGGAAAGTGTGATGCCATCAGAACCCGGCGCTGTCGCCCTTTTGTTTTGCAGCAGTGCTATGTTTAGTTCGGGCATAGTAAAGTCCGCATGGATGTTGTCGTTTCGAGGGCCCGTATAGTCTGTATTAGTGATGATGGGCCCCAGGTATGTATGCGATCCGAAGTTCATAAAATGTTTTGTTTATAACTTGTGTGCTGGCGTGTTTTTTTATGGTAGGGATGGCTGGTTTCTTTGTGCCGAGCAGGGCACGCGAAATATGCCACGTGTGTTTTTTGTCTAACGTATTCTGGACGGTGTCGCAAATACCGTTCCATTCTGTCTGTTCAAGCGCCCACACATGATTGATCGCTTTAACAGCTATATCATCAACTTTTTCACGAAACTGAATGTTATGCGGTTGCTTGTATAAGGCTCTCAAAAGCTTTTGCGTTTTTTGCTGATGCGTGTGACGTGCGGGTCTGTATGCGTCTCTGCAACTGCTGTCGCAGTTTCTATAAGGCCTTTAGCCCACGTGCCTAAGACAAGCCCTGTGCGAGTGAAATTTGTCCCTATTTGCAAAGGTGACTGTAGCGCGGCGCTTTCGAGGCGTCATGTGTATACTAGTGTTTATTATGTCGTTGTTGCTTGTTCGGCTATTGTGGCTATTCTCCCAGCTCGTAGCACATTGACATTTGTGCAACGCGAGGTCCGATGTAGAAGGAGCTCGATTTTGCGTCACTGTGCGAGTTGTTACCCCTCGAGTGTTGAGAACTGTGTACTGAAATTTGTTTACGTTGTATTTCAGCAACCTGCCTATTTTCGTGTTCGCCTTGTATCACCATCATGTGCTGGGCGCATTGAAGTCTCCCATGATGTATATATCATGTGTCTTCTCATCTTTTTTAACACGCTTGAAAATGTGACAAAGTTTCCAAGTGGATTTCAGTAAATCGTAGACGTTGTATAGCTTGACAGGTCGTTGGGAGTTGTCCGGGTATATTGTCTTTATTAAGGCATACTTTGCTAAACAGTCTGGTCCTATTTCTGTGTACTGTTTAATGTTATGGTTTACGTAAGTCGAAATTATTTGTTGGTCGTGTTTGTTGTGCGCTGAGTGTGTAGCTTCGTATCCTGTGATGTTCTGTTCTTTTTCAATTTTAGGAAGTATTGCGTAATATTTGCTTTTTGTTACTGAATTTGCGCCAGTTACAGTGCCAAACGCTAAAGTTTCCGCCCCTTACTTGTGCCGTGGATTAGCGACTTTTGCGGTCTCAGATTGGGCGCTGGAGGTGTCTATTGGGTCTTCAGGAAGTTGTCACTTTTTCGAATGAGTGATGCGGTCCATGTGTTGGTAGCTCAGATCTTCATCTGGAAGAAGGCACACAAGCATGCGGTCTACTCATTGTTCTAGCACTAGGCGTCTTTCGTGACGTTCGTAAGCTCAGGCAAGTTTTTCGTGAATGTCGGTGAGGTGGTCGAGTTTCTTTTCGATGCTTTGAAAGCCTGCTAACAGGGTCTCTGATTTCTTTAGGCTAGACTATAGTGTTGAAGGTGCCTTGTGGGAATGCACGTGCACTACGTGTTGCTGACATTGTGGCACTTCGTAAATGGCAGTAGTAGGATGTACTGGTGATGTTAGCGTATTGAAGGATGGAGATTTTGGGACGATAGGACTGCTTGCCTTACCCGGCGCCTTGGGTGTGTCGGTTCTCCGAGACTGTGGGCTGCGCGCAGGGCTTTTGCTCGAGGCCGGTCGTTGCACGCTCGGCGTAACCCATGCCGATGTCGTCAGCTGTGACAGCGGTAGGTTAGGTCGCATGTCTCCTTGCTTCTTCTGGGGCTGTTGTGTCTGCTTTGTTTGCACTTGAGGTCCATGCGATAATAATGCAGGGTAGTTGCGATGGTAATCAGTCTAGGTTGTGGCGTTGGGGGTGCTGCAACCAGGTGGAGGCTGCTGCTGGTTGCGCAGTTTGATGTGTTGTAAGTAGGCTTGTTCTGCCTTGTTATGATGAACTCCACCGCAGAGAAGAAAGGATTGCTGTTCTCCTGCTTGCTTGAGTTGTCTCGTGTAGTCAGGACATCTGATAATAGTTGATTTGGCGGGGCAGTTTTCAGCACGATGATCATACATCAGGCATAAGGAACAGAACTGTGCTTTGGGGTGCTTAGGCTAAAATTGGAACTTAGCTCGATGGTAGACAACTTTCCTGAGGAAAATGCTTCCTTCAAATGTAATAATAGCAGTCTCTCAATGGTCTATCATCCGGGAAGCTTGTATGGAGCGTACAAAGTGCTCAAGTTCTGCATCAGGTGCTCCGAAGATGTGCCGGCGTCCACTCCGTGGATAACCTCTCTGCAGGGGTTGGTCGGCGTGGTTATGTATGCTTTGACAGTGTGCGTGGTTGGCCCAAGTGTGAGTTGAGACAGGGCAGCGATTTTCCTTCGCTGATATTGAATTTGGGGTCTTGATCATGAATATATTGCTTCGTGGTTTTATATGCAGTGAGAGATCCAGGGCTTCGTGCGGGGTGCGGGGGGCTTGTTTCTGTAGAGCCTGTGAGATGTGGTGCAATTTGTTTTGAGGGAAGTCAACATCACTGTGAGGTCAAATTACGATTGTGTGGAGCGCAGCAGGGTGCATAGGGGCGCGGTAATATTCTTCTTGTAAGGAATAAATGTCCAGCCGTCTTCAGCAACCCTCTCGTTTGCCGATTGCCCACAACATTGGCTGGGTCGGTTGCGGCGGCAGGTGGGGTAAGGCCCATTATAAGTTAGCCAGGCGTCTCCGACTTCACTTGGGCGCCTACGGCACGTGACAGCTCACGGCATGCAACCGCAGGCCATGGCGCCATGCCGGCGTCGATCGGAGTAGGGGTAGGTTCCGGGATTGCGTCTCAGCTCCGGCGTTAGGCGTAGTGGCGTGTTCGGGTAAAAACCTCTGGTGAAATCCAAAGAATGGGCTCTTTTGTTGAGGGTAGGGCATCTAGCATTTGCTTGAGCAAAGCCTTATGCAAGCATAATGTCGCCGATAAGCTGGTAGTAGGAAAAACGAGGAAACGCATGAGATTGTCGGAGCTCGATGCGAAGGCGTCTTGACTGGTCGACGCCATCTAGCGTCCCTCACGGCTGAAGAACGGCGAAGAACGCGGCGAATCGGTGAACGAGATGTACAAAGATGCGGTGGAGGCTACTGGCCGTAGCGACTATCTTGCTCGGAAGCATTGGGTGCAGAGGATTCGTTGAGGGGAGGATAGCGGCTTTCACTACGGAAGAGACCACAGTAAGTGGGGAATGGGCAATGGGATGGAGAGTGGCACTGGCTGCGGCAATAGCGAGCAATGTGTCCAGCTAAGCTGTGGCGGAAACAGATGGACTTATTGTCGGCTGTTCTCTGTTCCAACGCGTTTCTGGAAAAATGAACAGGTTACGCTCCAACACGAGGCCTCTCCGCGGCGTCAGGAGTGTTCATGGCGCAGAGAGTGGAGAGGAGGCTAAGCTTCGTAAACTCCTGATGAACAATGGGCTGAATCAACGAAACAGGTGGCGTCGGAGCCTCAGATACAGTGGGTTTAAAAGAAGTCGGATAGGCGGCCTCGAGTTTCCGAAGGACGATGCGCATCCCGTCGTCTGATTCGGCTCTCTGAAAAGGAGTAGCCTCGAAGGAGGACGTTGCAGTGGCCTTCGGTACACACCCGAATTGAGGCGGGATGCCACGGCATTACGCTTGCTTAGGTGACAGCACTCCTTGATCACAATGATAACGGTGGTCTGTGAAGTGGAGCAAATCGAACGCGGCGTCTGGGATACCTTTCAATATTTCGGCGATCTTGTAAGCAACGGACGTGTTGGGGTCAGATTGCAGACACAAGGCCAACGCGTAATGTATCTACAAGTACGGCTCAGTTGACATTTGGCTTCGTACCACCATTTGTTTATTGGTGGCAAGCTGTTCACCAAACGAGTTGCAAAAATTCGCGGGCAGCTGCTTGAACGTGTCCTAGCTGGTCATATAGTCCTCCTGGGCTCGAAGGTACACGCGAGGAATACTGCCGCGGTAAAACATGACGTTCGCAGTATTATAGCTGGATCCCAGATTTTCTGTTTGTTGACACGCTTGCACATTTGGAGTTACTCATTACCATCAGCCCTGTTTGCCCCAGAAAAGGTCGCAGGATCGCGGGGCTGTGAGAGTACGATAAACTGGGTGGTGGTCGCACACGTAGCTGGCGGCGTTGTGCAATCTCCTGGCAGCATGGCGGTAGATTCTAGGTGGCGTCGCTGCGACGCTCACTCATCAAAAGAACCCAGCACCTCAACCAAATGAATGTTACCCGGAGTATTTACTGTCACCTTATTGTCACGCGGAGTATTTACTAGGTGTAGCAAGCACTGGCCAAGGTAGACGACAACCAAAATCAAGCAAAGCACGTATTCGTTCTCAGATCCGGCAGAGGAGGCTTATTGGCACTTCGCCCCTAAATCAACTGTCCACATTATCTTCTCCGAACAACACTTAGACATATTGCTGCGGCGATGTTGGGAGTAACAAAAAGGGTGTTTACAATGTATGTGCAAAATAAGTCAGAGTTGTTAAGATGGCTGACCACCAACAACACGCAGCAGCCAGCATCCCGTGATCTTCTTCCTCTCTCTTCTTTCATCCTTCCGTAACAGGGTCACCGGGTGGTGAAGCGCCCTCTCGGAACATGGTAGGTGAAGAATTGCGAGCGAAGTAGGGGTTCCGCCGCGAAACGTGCACGACGTCTGCAGGCGTCGCACTTGTGGATGAATCAAACTGTAGCGGCGAAATCTCGTAATTTACATCGTTAACTTGACGTCTGATTTGATAAGGCCCTGTGTAGCGATAGAGACGCTTCTGGGAGAGGCCCACCCGACGACATGGTAACCAAAGAAGAACTCAAGCATCAGGCGCGAACTTAACACCGCGATGGCACCGGTCATAACGCTCTTTTTTATATGCTGCGAGGCTAATAAACGAGATCGGGAGACTTGACACGCCATGTGAGCGCGATCGATGACTTCATGAGCTTAACCAGCTGCAACACGTGGCAAAGAAGGGAGCATAGTGTCAAACGGCATTGTGGGGTAGCGATGATACAAAATACAAAAGGGTGAATATCCTGTGGTGTCATGTCGGGAGTAGTTGTACGATAACACCACGTAGGCCAGCGTGGCATCCCAGTCGCGCTGATCGTTGGAGATGCACATCGACAGCATCTCCGTAAGACCATTCATTTGCGGGTGGTAAGCGGCGGAGAGCTTGTACTCAGTGGCACAAGAGCGGAGGAGGTCGTCGACAACTCGAGACAACGATCCGCCGCTGTCTGCAACTGTTGAGGTGTACCATGGTGGATAATGAAGTCGTGAAAGATGAAATCTGTGACGTCTGCTGCGTAACCAGTCGGCAATACATTTGTTATATCGTAGCGCGTCGCGTAATCAGTAGCGACGGCCATCTACCTATTCACTCTAGTCGTTGTCGGAAAAGCGCCAAGCGGGTCAAAGCCTACGCGAAAGAACGGTTCAGAGCGAACTTCAATTGGATGGAGTGGTCCAACACATGGCAGGGAAGGTTTCTTCCTGCGCTGACACAAATAGCAAGCTGAGACATAACCACGCCCAGAGCGGTCGGGACCTGGCCAGAAGAACTGGCGTCGTACGCGGTCGTATGTACGCAAAACTCCAAGGTGTCCCGCCGTCGGTGCATCGTTAATTAGTTCGAGAGTGACGAATCGCAGAGGACGAGGTAGGATAAGGAGCAACTCAGAGCCGTCAAGGTTGATGATTCAGTGGTAGAGGATGTGGTCGTGTAGCACGAACATGCGGCACATTCCGTCAGTGCTGCCACATTGCACTGCGGCCATGGTGGCATGTAAGTATTCGTCGCGTTTCTGGTTAGCGCGCATGCCGGTCATGTCAGTAAATGCCATCACGCAAGTCACCGGATCCTGCGCAGCAGGGTCAGGGAGATGTACGGTAAGACGAGAGAGGCAGTCAGTGTCCTTGTGGAGGCGTCAAGTGTTGTAATTGCCAACAAACAAATATTCTTGAAGCCACAAAGCCTAGCGACCAAGCCGTCTTGTCCGATGCCGGAGGGAAGACAGCCAGATGAGTGTGTGGTCGGCAACGAACAAAAATGGGTGGCCATGCAATTATGACCGGAACTTGACGACGGCCCAAAATAAAGCCAACTCCCGCTCGGTGATGGAGTAAGTTCTTTTGCCAGGTAACAGAAGGCGGCTGGCGTAAGCAATCACGCAGTCGGTAGTTGGGCGAAAACAGGGCGGATGCCATGGCCGCTTGCGTCAGTGTGGACTTCGGTCGGTGCAGATGGCTCAAAGTGGGCAAGTATAGGAAGAGTGGTCGGAAATCCGATGAGACCGTCAAACGCATGAGCTTGGTTAGGGCTCCATTAGAACAGCGCATTCTTCTTTAGAAGATCTCTCAAAGGACCAGCAATGTCGGCGAAGTTTTTGACGAAATGGCGAAAGTAAGAACACAGGCCGACGAAGCAGCGCACGCCAGAAGCAAAACGTATCACGGAAAAACTGCGTACAGCGCAAACTTTTCCGGATCTGGTTGGACACCGGATGCGTCAACAAGGTGCCCCAACACGGTAATCTGACTGAGCCCGAATTCACACTTCGTGGAGTTCTGTTGGAGGCCGGCTTTTCGGAAGACCGCAAGAACGGCAGTGAGGCAGGTAAGGTGGCTCCTAAATGGGGAAGAAAAAACAATAACGTCGTCAGGGTAACAGTGACAGGTGGTCAATTTGTAGCGTCGCAGACGAGAGTCCATCATACGTTAAAATGTCGCAGGACCATTGCATAGGCCGAAGGGCAAGATTTTGAACTGATATAAGCCATCTGCGTGATCAAGTCTGTCTTTTCGTGGGCCATTTCTTAAACTGATATCTACCAGTAGCCGTATCGAAGATCAATGGACGTGAACTATTTAGCTCGGTGCAAGCAGTCTAAGGCGCCATCGATGCATGGTACCGGCTAGACGTCATTTCGGGTGATCTTGCTTAAATGGCGATAATCGACGGAGGCTTACGAAAAGGGTTCTACTTAAACTGAGGACGACACAACGAGCTATGGAAAGAAAAATGATTGGTGTAACGTTCAGGGATAAGAAAAGAGCAGATTGGGTGAGGGAACAAACGCGAGCTAATGACATCTTAGTTGAAATCAAGAAAAAGAAATTGGCATGGGCGGGACATGTAATGAGGAGGGAAGATAACCGATGGTCATTAAGGGTTACGGACTGGATTCCAAGAGAATGGAAGCGTAGTAGGGGGCGGAAGAAAGTTAAGTGGGCACATGAGATTAAGAACTTTGCAGGGACAACATGACCAAAATTAGTACATGACCGGGGTAGTTGGAGAAGTGTGGGAGAGTCCCTTGCCCTGCAGTGGGCGTAACTAGGCTGATGATGATGATGGTGATGATGATGATGATGATGATGGTGATGATGATGATGAATCGACGGAAAAACACCAGGTTCTATCTTTTTCACAAGGATGACAGGCGATGCCAACGGCTGGCTTATAGTTCGATGACCCCTCTGCGGATCATTTTCTCCACTTCTGATTGGATAACTCTGCGTTCATCATGCGATATATGATAGGGACGCCGACGAATGTGTTTTGGGTCTCCAGTGTTGTGATTAATTATCACTACTTGCAGGACCAAATAAAGTTTTCCATCCATCCATGCAGTGTTGATAGGGTGGTGAACAATGGGTGTTTTTCCTGGGTCTGTCGCCGAAATCAAAGATGTTACGGTACGATTATAGGAGGAGACGTACGCCCGTGGCCTGAACAGAGGTTAGGTCAGGTGCAAACACCTTCGCGAAGTCATCCGTTAGGGAACGAGAGCTGTGAGCTGCAATTGCGCTGAAAATCCACTATCAGCATCCATACTTTGAATGTCAAAGTCGGAAGTATTCGAAGCGCTGGCTGAAATTCAGAAGCGGAAGAACGACACCTTAATTAGTCATCGTCACCAGCGTATGCGGCGACTTGAGGCTGTTCCAACTGAAGAACACCATTTGTGCAGTCGATGAGAGCGGTATCATGGAGTGAAAAATCCAATGCAAGAATAAAGTTGTGAGGGCAGTTGTCGATGCGAAAAGAACAGAAGTAGGGTGGCCGGTTATACTTAAACTTGCAGTACTTATTCCAAGAACAACCAGCACACGCCATTGGCCACACAAAGTGGTCGGGCAGCTACTGGGGTGAGGCCTTTCCATAAGCGTCCACGTAGGCTAGAACTTATACATGCTGCCATCTAGTGAAAGAAGGGAGACGTAGTTCCCCATAACTGCCCGTGGTCGCTGATCTGGCAGCGCGTGCTCTTCTTCTTGAGATAGGACAGGTTTGGAAGGCCATTAAACGTTTGCTTATGTGACCCCTCGTCTCGCTGTCTCGCTCTTCCTGCCTGGCTACAATACGGTATCAGAAGAACAGGCTCTACCAGAGAACACCAGCTCCTAGTCCTCCTCCGTGCGTAAGACAATGCCAGCAAACGAAACGCTGGTGACCTGCTCCCTATATGCACATCTCGGTACTCAAGCAGCGCGATCCCGAACGTTCGAGGCCATGGCGTGATTCGTAATTCAACCACCGGATGCCAACAACTTTTCGTCGCCGAATGAGTGGCCGAAGTGGAAACAAAGGCTTGAACGTTTCCGAACCTCTTTAGGGTTGCGCATGAAGAGGAACATTTAGCTCGGGTGCTCCTGTGTAAATACGTGTAAAAGGAGAATTCGTTTTTCTCGGCAACCACTGCATCCAATTCGACGAGGTTTCTTGCATCTAAAAGAAAAATGTAAAGTCTAGTGACTGTTGGTTTTAAATTTTCCAGTTAGGTCGTCAATTTTTAATGAAAATTGGCAAAATTATGAAATTTTCAAACAACGGGACTACCAAATTTACAAATCTATAACTCAACAACGAAAACAATAATACAATTCTGTGATTTGCAGCTAATAGTACTTCTAAAGCGGACAAAATCGATATGTTACACATGCACATTAAAAATTTAGAAATAGTAAAATACAACTCACGCAGAACTCTTGTAACCAACGTAACAAATTCACGTAAGATGTAAAATGGCATACTGAACTTGTCCGCTTTGAATGATCTAGTGGATGCCGTTTACAAAACCGCGATATCGATTCTTGATGCAGAGCTATGAATTTGTAAACATCGTGCTTCTGTTTTTTCAAATGGCCCCCTATTTGAAAATTTTTAAAGAAAGTTCACGCCCTAAATCAAAATTGCGCTTCGAACAGTCTCTAGAATTTAACTTTCTCTTTCAAATGCAGCAAATTTCATTAGAATTGGTCCAGGGGTATCGCAGAAAAAAACGTTTTTGCGTTTTACGTGTATTTGATTCGGCTGTGTTGGAGTTGGGCTCGAGCTAAATCTTCCTCCTAAGCCCGAGAAGCATCAAGTGAACGCGCTGCTCTACATGGCCGAGCAAGCCTAGAAGGCTTACGGCATTTTTGCTCTCTTTGAAAAGAACTCCACAAAATTCAGCGCATTAGTGGAGCACTTCGACAAATACTTTATCCCATGACACAACGTAATCTTCGAACGAGCCAGATTAAACACCAGAGTGTAAAAAGGCGGTAATGCGTCCGAAGATTTCATTACTGCGCTTCAAACACTTCCGAAAGACTGCGAGTTCGGCGCTCTTCGAGAAGAGTTTGTGCGCGACCGCCTAGTACTTGGGATAAAAGATAAGAAGCTGTCCACCAAGCTACAGCTCAATCCAGACCTCACTCTTCAGAAAGCTCTTGAGCCCGTCCGCCAGGTCGAGAGCGTCCGTCAGCAATAAGTAGAGCTCCATCAGGAAGTGCCGTGTGTGAACAAAGTAGCATCCTCTCCCCGTTCCACTTGGAGTACTTTGAAACAGAACAAAAGCGGCAGCTATTCACGTGGGGCAAACAAGCCATCTTCATGCTCCGGTAAAGCCAGCATGCAGAAACCATGCAGTTGGTGCGGTCAAGAGCGTCACCTTCGTTCTCTGTGCCCAACAGGCTCGCAAGTCTGCACAAATTGCCGAAATATGGTCATTACACTTCCTTATGCATGTCGCGGCGCCTCGATTGTCTCGAAACGCAACAAGTCAAGGTAGAAGCAACATTCCTCGGAGTAATCAAGACGTCGGATGCTGGAACGTAGGAAGCAACACTCTTTGTTCAAGGTCAGCCAGTAGATTTCAACATTGGCGCTGGCGCCGACGAAATAGTTTTGGCGAAGCAAGTATTCCAGACACTCAAGGACAGGCCTTCTCTCTCAGCTCCGCCTCGCCAGCTATATGGTTCAGACGGAAAGCTTCTTCCAGCCGTAGGAGTGGCACAACTCGAGCTCAACTACCGCGACCGTACGATTACTCACGATGTCTACGTCTTAGATAAGGTCTGCACTCCGTTGCTAGGCAAGCCAGCGTTCAAAGAAGTCCGATGTTGATATTTGCAAACGCCACTGCTGCGAAACTGAACGTGAAAGAATTTCGAGCGCGTTCCCAGGGACTCGGCAAGATGCACAAGGAACACCGAATTCAGATGCAAGCAGGAGCGAAACCTTTCGCGCTCAGCTCTCTGAGGCGTATCCCAATTCCTTTATACGAGAGAACAAAGCTGGAACTACAAAGAGTGCAGAAACTCGGCGTCATATCACCTGTTGATGAGCCGTCTGAGTGGTGCGCAGCAATGGTAGTCGTACGAAACCCTCCGGAGACGTGAAAATCTGCGTGGACTTCGCCGAACTGAACCGCCACGTTGTGCTAGAATGGCGTCCTATCCCTTCCATGGAACATGTTCTCGGACTTCGTCGTGGAGCTAAAGTGTCCCCCAAACTAGACGCTAATTATGAATTTTGGCCAACCCCACTTTGTGAAGGTTCTGCAAAGCTCACCACGTTCATCTCACCTTTTCGACGCTTCTATTTCAACCGGTTACCGTTTGGGATTGCGTCAGCTCCTAAACACTTGCAGGAACATATGTCATGCATTTTACAAGATGTCGGAAGGGTTGTCTGTCACAGGGACGACATCTTTATCTGGGGTTCAAATAAGCATGAGCAGAATGAGACACTCAGAAATGTGCTGCGGCTACTCGTCAAGCCTGGAGTAACATTGAATGAAACGAAATGCTTGTTTAATGTCCAGTGCCTCACGTTAGTGGCACACTGGCTAGACCAAGACGATAAGCGACCCGATTAAAAGAAGGTTGGAGCCATTATGAAATGGAGAGCCCAAGAAACACGACCAAGCTGCACAGAATTATCGGAATGACAACATACTTCACCAGATTCGGTCCTAATCCATGTGAAGTTTTGAAACCACTTAATATTCTACTGTCAAAGAAGCAAGGCATTGCTTGGGATGCCTCACAACAGCAGGCGTTCAGCACAAGGAAGTCGGCGCTCTCGTCTCGCCCTGTCCTGGGAGTTTACGATCCATCGAGAGAAACCCTCGTCACTGCAGATGCATCGTCCTTCGGACTTGGTGCATTATTCCGGCAGAAGGAAACGAATGCAATTTTCTTTCATCGCTTATGCTTGCCGATTTGTCTCACAGACCGAGAATTCTTACGCTCAAATTGAGAAAGAGGATCTTGGTTTAGCCTGGGCATGTGACAAGTCCGGTGATTATCTTGCCGGCAAACGGTTCAAGCTAGAGACGGACCATAAGCTATCGGCTCCCATCTTCACTTCAAAAAGCCTTGACGACATGACACCCAGATTACAGAGACGAGATGGGAATGATGCGATATCAGTACGAGATTGCATACGTTCCAGGCAAAGTGCGCCGACACTCTTTCCAAAGCGCTTGTCCAAAAATTAGAAGATGCAGCGCACGCAGAAGACGTGGAAGCTTTTGTGTGCTCTTTGAAAACCTCTTTTCTCATAAAGGAGCACTGCCTTCAATGGTTACAGACATCCCAACAAACAGATCCTGTTTGTGCTCAACGTCGCCGATGGAGCAAGAAAAACAGTGGCCCTCCAGGAGAGATTTACCAGTGGACCTAAAACCCTTCTACGAGCATCGACACGAAGTCACTGTGGATAACGAGTTACTCCTCTACGCTGCTCGAGTTGTCCATGCCTCTTGCCAAAAAGAAGCCCTACGACTCTTACATGGACACTTCGGTATAACAAAGACTTTTTCTCTAGTCAGAGATTGTGTCTGGTGGCCAACTAAAGGAGCTGATGTCACGTCCCTGGCGAAGCATTGTCTGCAAATCGTCAAAACAGCAAGTAACAGGAAAATGACACTAAAAAGTTCCGAATTTCCAGAAAGACCCTGGCAACTCATTGTAATGGACTTGTTTCACTATAAGAGCCAGTGGTGGCTGATAGCAACAGGTTATTATTCAAGATACCCTGAACTGGCTCGGCTCGAGAAGCTGACGTCCGACGCTGTAGTCAACCACTGCAGGTCATTTTCTGCACGTCACGGGATACCAGAGGAACATGTTTCCGACAACGGCCCGCCGTTTTCATCGGCTGGGTTTTCAGTCTCCACTCAGGACTACGCCTTCATGCACATTACCTCTAGCCCTCAATATCCTCAGAGCAATGTAGTTGCAGAGGCTGCAGTAAAAATAATGAAGAGTTCCATGGGAAAGACAGAAGGCCCTTACTTGACGCTTCTAGCTAACAGGTCGACTCCTTTGAAGAATGAGTATAGCCCTGCGGAACTACTGATGGGTCCTTGGCTAAGAACCAACGTTCCTCTTAGTTCCACCAAGCTGACACCCCTACTCCCGGATCAAGGGAGCCTTCGGAAGTTCCAGGAACAGTACCGGAAATGTTAAAGGAAAGACTCCGACAGACGCCACGGAGACCGCGACCAGCCAGAGTTATTCTCCGTAGTCGAGGTCGGGTTGACAGACCTCAAGCGCAAAGCGACAGCACAAGCCCCAGCTGATGAGCCTCGTTCCTACTGAATTAACACCGACACTGGTGCTGTACGCAGGAACAGGACCCATCCAGTTCGCTATTCCCCTGCTCAAGGTAGCGCAAAAAACGTTTGTATCAGTGACGGTGTAGCAGACGCCCATTCGTGTTGCCAGGACACTTCCCACGTGCATACTAGAAGTGGGAGGTGCGTGAAGCCGCCTGCTGCAGCGACCTTCGCTTGCTGTGTTGGGGAGATGCTGTAGATGCTGCCACCTAGTGAAAGCGAGGAGACATCGTTCACCATAATTTCGCGTGGTCGTTGATCTGGCATCGCGTGCTCTTCTTCAGATAGAACACGTCTGAGAGACCATGAACGTTTGCGTATGCGACTCCTCGTCTAGCCGTCTCACTCTTCCTTCCAGGGTACAACAGCACTCATCATAGATAAGTGGGCTCCAGTGTCGATGAGTGCTTGGACAAGCACGCCGTGTATTTTACAGAGTATTTGCTGCAGTAGTAGGCAATGCAGCACCACCTGCGTGGGCTGAATTTCATGGTTTTCAGAAAGGGCGCGGCCAAAGCCACAGGGGACGAAAGGTGACATGACTGCGGCGAACGGGAAGATGGGCGATGCGTTTGCTGTGACCGAGTCTGGAGTCCGGGCAGCGATAGTGAGCGACTGTACCACGTATTCTTATCAGAGTTGTCGGCACTGTTAGACTCGGCGGTGGGCGAAACATTGCGGGCCTTCCCATTAAAACGGCTTAGGTTGGTCGGCGTGCAAGGTGTTGAATGCCATGAGTTGCGAAAGTATCGGGCGACATGACAAATGCGCCGACAGGTAAGAGATATCGGCTGGTCGTCCGCAGTTATCCACGCAGTCGGGTTGCGATAACGCGGAGAGAAGCGTCGGGGTGGAGTGAAAATTGTAGAAGGGCGTTCATTAGCTCTTGCATTGGCGACAGCACAGACAAAATGTAAAGCAATGTTTTCAGGTGCCTGGCGAACGATAGATTATTCGAGCGGAACTGAAAATTAGCATAAGGGCTAGGTGAACAGAAAGCTGCGGTCGCCATCGCATCCAGTTTACTTCAAACGATTCGCACCACGTCCTCTGCTGGCGACGCTTGCTGATGCGCGGGTTGATCTTCACACGTCCAAAGTGCGGAAGTATGGGAAAGTCTGGCGGATGGTTGCAAGACGCGTCGTCTTTTGGCCTGCTTAAATTGTGGGCACTACTTAATCATTGCATCAACTGTAGAGCAGCTTTTGCACATGAGCAGAATTAAGTCATCGTCAGCAATCCCCTTAAGCACGTACCCGACGTTCTCAGCTTCTGTTACGTCGTGATTGGCTTTACGAGAACGTGTCAGCACGTCCTGGAGGGCTCTGTGGGGGACAGGGCACGGGAGGCCAGTTCCTGCTTTGCGGCGATTTTACGCCTGGTGTCTTTGCCAAACAACTTTCAACTTCTCTCTGCATTGGACACAGCTGATTAGCTGCTCTTCGTGGTTTTCGAACCACACCTTTGCCGTGCCTCTTAGGCTGAACAACAGGTTAGCTAGCTTAAGCCTAGGGTCCCATCTGTTGATTCCATTCACGCATTCGTACATGGCCATACCCGCGGTGGTTGCTCAGTGGCTATGGTCTTGGGCTGCTGAGCACGAGATCGCGGTATGGAATCCCGGCCACGGCGGCCGCATTTCGATGAGGGCGAAATGTGAAAACACCCGTGGTACTTAGATTTAGGTTCACGTTAAAGAACCCCAGATAGTCGAAATTAGCGGTGTTCTCCGAAACGGCGTGCCTCATAATCAGAAAGCAGATTGGCACGTAAACCCCCATATCTTTTTTTACATGGCCACCCACTCTTCAACGTCGGAACCATCAGTCCCACAGAAAGTTCCGGGATCCTTGGGTTGCACAGCGACAACACGAGGTAACAGCGACATAGGTGGCGACGGAGACGTCGGAGAGGGCAGCGACGTTGATCCCGCGTGCTCATGGTCATTCATGGTGCGCACGGCGATGCGACGTCCACTGCCGAGCTCCGTTTCCAGCCGTGGTACTCCGCACCCCTTATCAATATGTTACGGGAGTGTTGGGTTTACAGAATGAGTGTATTTACAATATATATACAAAATGAGTCAGAGTAGTTAAGATGGCTGACCACCAACAACAACAAACAGCAACGAAACTCTGCCCCGGTGGCCACATTTGCTGGGGGCCAAAAAGGAAAGGCCCGTGTACCTAGTTTTAGGCGCAAGTTAAAGAACACCACGTGGTCCTGATTATTCCGGGGTTCCCTACTACTGCAAGCCCCATAATCAGATCGTGGCTTTGGCACGTAAATTTCATAATTTTTAGTTTAGTTGAAGACCGTCACAAATAGTGAGACATATCCATCGCTGAAGCTTAACGTCGAACAGATTCCTCGAACTGCTTTACCTACCAGGCCCTGAATGAAGAGTGGCCCTTGTAATTGTGAAAAAAAATTTAAATTGGTGTTGTGCTTGCCCAGGTGGGTTACTTGCTGTATGCGGCCAAATTCTTAGCGTCAATAAAGCTGGCAATTGAGACCATCGACGTACTTGCGCTGGTGATATATGTCGCTTCACGCAATCTTTGCTGGTAATTGTATGGAGCCAGTGACATATTCTATAGTACAAACATTTCCTATATTGCTCCTGATAGATGAGTGCAAATCACCTTATGAACCATCACTCAAGCTTGCTATCATCAAGTGACAACCTCTTTATTCATAGCACCAGGAGCGCCAGATTGGACACCCCGAAACCAGAAAAATGGAGCCAGAAACGGCTATCATATCTGAAGTATGATTTGTATTTATTACAAAGAGAAGTTTATAAGAAGGACCTTCAGAATTATTGGAATGTGGTGTCTTCACCTCTGTACCTTACATATGTTTACATTCGGGGAGTAATGAAAGTGCTTCAACCGGGTAGCTTTGTCTGTACTGACACGGAAAGATACAGCCGGGTTAGGTCCCGCAAACTCCAACTAGTCTTGCTTCACTGGTGCTAATGTCATTCAGTAGAATACTCTCAATTTAACATGGTAGTGCCCAAAGTTACGGCTGAGTCCTCAGCACACTACCTTAAGCCTGGAAAATCCTTGTCTACTCATTTCCACCTTACCGTTTTTTTCATGCCTGGCACAGTATCCAAAATCTGAAACAGCAGAAAACAGCACACATCATTTATAGCAACTTAGAAGGTGTGGTAAAAAATTCTAGTTGATTTTTTAAAGAAAATGGGCTGTTAGTTCTTACCACTGATTCTATAGTAAAGCTCGATGTGTCCAATGTTGTAAAGCTACGACCATCTAGTTTACTGTTCATCGTTTGAAAAGTTACTGAAGCACATCTTAGATTAACATACGACTAAACCTATACAAGAAAAGTTCCTCTCTATCCCCAATATGTCTTTGCTGCAAGTTACAGGATAATTAGAAGGTATCTCGTATTTAACATCAAGCACTACAAATTACCATGTATTATTACCATGAATGTTGCAGATAGCCTAGAGGTGACACCTCCTTATTTGCACCAAACACTAACTATTTATGTATCAGTTTTGGCAATTTGCAGCTGAATTGTGCTTTTATGACTTATCGAAAGATCTGTAGATATACCGCAACCAACATATTAGGTATTTATTCTTGCCCTGATACACTTTATCGCATCGTCAGCTATTCGTAGTAGGGAATAGGTACTTGTTCCTCGAAGCAATTGTATTTTCTATATTAAGCGTGCTTCAGTGTAATAGGCTCGACGAAGTATTGCGCTCCGGTAAGAAAAAGCCTTTATTGTCAGTCAGCGCACCGCTGACTCATCCAGCAACGAATGCGTCAAACAGTGCATTGTGTGTTTAATTAGTTCGTCCCACATTCTGCCCTTCAAGCTCATGCTAAACTCCTCCGTGCTAAGGCTTTAAGTTTTCGGTGAACCCATTTTACGATCAGTGTTTACGTTATTGCAATTAGCATTAAAGCAACGCTGAGACACACCGAATCGCCCAACGCATGTGTGTGCATTAGCTTGATAAAATGTGTGTTACGGACATCTGCACTTACTTCAACGCCCCTGGTCCTACGCAAACGATTACCTTATACTATTCGCTTCTAGTTTTTCCATACTTGGCTAGTTGTATTATCCGCATATATATATATATATATATATATATATATATATATATATATATATATATATGTGTGTGTGTGTGTGTGTGTGTGTGTGTGTGTGAGTGTGCAATGAATCCGGAACCGCTACCGCTCCCCTGCCTCCAACTATTTTCATGCTAAAGAATAAGGTTCATGTACTGATTGATGGGGTCTCTACAATGGCTTTAGTCGACACAGGAGCAACTATCTCGGTCATGAGTGTGGGGTTTAAAGGCCTTCTGGGACGCAAGGTTATGTTTCGTTGGGACCAGTGCACAAGTTTCCGTGGAGTCAGTGGTGAATCATTATACCCCGTTGGTGTGTGTAACATGGAGGTGTCTTTGGGTGGGAAAGTTTTTAATGCAGAGTTTACTGTTCTTTCTCGCTTCTCGCATGACGTGATTCTGCGCATTGACTTTCTGCAATTGTGTGGTGCGAATGTTGACTGCCGGACGGCAGAACTCAGTGTCGACACCAGTGTTTCACCTGTGCTCTTTGAAGGTGAAGCTTGCCCGGGGAGTGTGTTGTGCGTGTCTGAGGATACAGTTGTGCCCGCCTTATACGCGATGCGTGTTGCCGTCGCCTGTTCATCTCCGACTCCTATCTCGTTCGATGCTGCAGTGGAACCTGTGCATCGGAATTGCCTCAAGAAGAACGTGTTAGTTCCGCACTGCGTGGTCTCAGTGACCAATGGATGCGCGGGGATGTGGGCGCTAAACTGTTCCATTGAAGCGGCAGTGCTAGCTCAAGGCCTAAAGATTGCCACGTTTCAGGAAGACTCGCCCGTCACGGTGGCAGTACTTACAGAGCTCCCCGATGGAGGAGCAACCAGTGTTTTGAGCCCCAGGAGCTCGAAGATACTTTCCATGGTTGATAAGTCACTCAGCGATCACGAGCGTCGAGTTTTGATGGCCCTGCTTACGAAACATACCTTAGTATTCGACTTTGCGCAGCACGATGGCCCGCCATCAATTCCTGCGTGCAGAACTCGTCACCGCATCAACACACGAGCCACCCAGCCCATCCGACAAAAACCCTATCGTGTATCCCCGTCAGAATGCAAGATAATCAGCGATCAGGTCCAAGAAATGCTATACAAAGGCGTCATTCGAGAATCATCTAGTCCTTGAGCAGCTCCTGCGATATTGGTGAAGAAGAAAGACGGTGCGTGGCGGTTCTTTGTTGATTACCGTCACCTAAACACCGTTACTAAGAAAGATGTATATCCGCTCCCACGAATTGTCGACGCCATCGACTGTCTCTTTGCGGCATCTTACTTTTCCTCAGTCGATTTACGGTCAGGTTACTGGCAAACTCCTATGCACAAGGACGACAGAGAAAAGACAGCCTTTGTAACACCCGATGGACTATTCGAGTTTAACGTGATGCCTTTCGGGTCATGTAACGCGCCCGCAACCTTCGAAAGGTTCATGGACACGATATTACGCGGCTTAAAATGGGAAGTTTGCATGTGCTACTTAGACGACGTTGTGATCTTTGGGTGAACGTTTACTGAGCACAGCAAACGTTTGGATTTGGTCTTGAACTGCTTGGAGAAAGCGGGTCTTGTGCTCAATTAAAAAAATGCCGTTTTGGGGAATGACAAACTCTTGTGCTAGGCCATCTGGTCGCTAAAGAAGGCATCCGACGAGATCCGCAAAAGACTGCGGCCGTAGAAGCATTTAGAGTACCCAACTCTGTCAAGCAGTTAAGAAGTTTCTTGGGCTTGTGCTCCTATTTTCGCCGATTCATTCCCCGGTTTGCTGATATGGCTCATCACCTTACACGCCTTCTCCAAGAAGGCATTCCCTTTGAGTGGACTGCAGATTGCGACTCATCGTTTCACCAGCTCAAGTTCCTGTTGACATCCCAACCAATTCTTCGCCACTTTGATCCTTCATCACCAACTGAGATTCACACCGATGCCAGCGGCGTAGGCATCGCTGCTGTGCTAGTTCAGCGTGTTGGTGACAGTGAGCACGTGATCTCTTACGCTAGCCGGTCCTTGAGCCACTCCAAGCGCAACTACACAGTCATCGAGCAAGAGTGTCTCGCGGTCACCTTCGCTGTGCAACGGTTTCGTTCGTATCTCTATGGGCACCCCTTCACTGTGATAACAGATCATCATTCGCTATGCTGGCTTGTGAATCTGCGGGATCCCTCAGGACGACTAGCGCGCTGGGCCCTCCGTCTACAGGAATACGATTTCGTTATTTGCTACAAAAGTGGCCGGTGACATGGTGACGCTGATTGTCTCTCTCGGATGCCACTTCAAACAACTGAATGTGATGCGGACAATTTTGATGAATACATCACTTTTGTGTCCCAGGAATTTCCGGATATGGGTGCCGTCATATCCGAGCAGCACAAGGACGACAGCTTAGAACCACGCTTCGCGGCAGCACAGGAGTCACCTGCAGGCAGTCGCTTTCGCCTACGTGATAGTGGCGCGCTGTATAAGAAGAGCTACTCGACCACCGGTGCACGCTACCTTGTAGTTGTCCCCAAGAACCTTCGCCACCAAGTATTACTCGCCATGCACAATGACCCAACTTCCGGTCATCTTGGTTCCACACGTACAGATTACCGGGCTCAAGAACGTTTTTACTGGCCCAAGATGCGATAACATATCGAACGGTACGTCGCCAGCTGCTCTCAATGCCAGTTCTACAAGCGTCCACCACAAGCGCCACATGTACTGCTTCAACCAGTTCCCCCTGCTAGCGTCCCCTTTGAGCAAGTTTGAGCCCTTTCCCGCGATCCTCCAAGGGTAATTGTTGGGTTATCGTTTGCGTAGATCACCTTACCCGCTATTGTGAGACCGCCGCATTGCCATCGGCCACAGCTACAGAAGTTTCTATCTTCTTGCTAGCTAACGTTATTCTCCGGCATGGACCTCCTTGCTTAGTAATCAGCAATCGTGTGCGACAGTTTACCGCGGACGTGGTTGAAGAAACCCTTCGTCTGTGTTCATGTACTTTCCGCCATTCTACGCCCTACCATCCACAAACTAATGGTCTGGTCGAGCGCACAAACAGAACGCTTGCCAACATGCTGTCCATGTACGTCGATTCAGCACACAAGAATTGGGACAGTATCTTGCCTTTCATTACCTATGCCTTCAATACCGCGAGACACGCGACCACTGGTTACTCACCGTTTTTCCTTCTGTATGCTCGTCCGCCGCGCTACGCCCTCGACACCATATTTCCTTACTTTGCTCATGACAACAAAGCAATTGATGAGATTCTCTGTCGAGCAGAAGAAGCGTGACGCCTCGCTAGGCTACGCACCCTAGCATCGCAGGACCGGTCCAAGATACGCTATGACGGGCGTCACCGACACGTTTACTTCGATTCTGGTGACCTTGTGTGGCTCTGGACGCCGTTGCGGAAGCGTGGCTGTTGCCAGAAGTTTCTCGCCCATTACGTCGACCCTTGCGTTATTCTGGAGCGCCTCAGCGAAGTGAACTACCGCATTGCGCGTCTCACGAGCAGTGGATGACGCTCGGCCAAGGCTGAAGTGACACGTCGCGCGTATGAGGCGTTACGACCCACGAGATGACTGACTCGCCCGGCGGGCTTCGTCTGCCAGCGGGCAAATGTCACGAGCTCTTTCATTATCCACGGCTGCCGCACAGACGAGGTGGAAGAAGAAGAGAATGACGTTAGCCAAGCTGCCGCGAGACCGCTCTTCAACAACCGCGCCTATCAACCAGATTCATTTGGTGCTGCCTTAAACACCTCGTGTGTAATATATATATATATATATATATATATATATATATATATATATATATATATATATATATATATATATATATATATATATTGTAGTGAAGACGAATGCGCGGCGCTACAGCCGCATCGTCGGTGGTCCGGGAGGCGTGAGCTCGAGATTGCCTGAGATGCTCTGGTTGAGACACGCTGCCTGCTACTCTCTTGCACTGTATCTATATAAGATTGCGGTGGAGGTGCTGCGGGTTCCCCCCAATATTAAATTACGCACCCGAACTCTGTCATCCGCCATGCCTGACGACTCCAGCCCGACATCCCCCGCGGTTAGTCCAGCCATCGTATGTGCAGGTGCTCAGCATCAGCGGGATCCTGATATCTTCAGCGCCACCGACGAAAAAGACGTTGAAGATTGGCTGGAATCGTATGAACGTGCTACCAAAGACCCCGTACTGAGGATCCTAAAACCTTCGGCATGCGTCACATCTGCAAGATCAAAAAAAAATTTCCATTCAAGAAGAATATGCCAAACCATGTGTATTACACAACGCCGATTTTCAGCACCTTAGATTTCCTTGGCACAGCGGAACATGTGCAACAAGAAATTTTGAAGTTTCATTTACGCGGATGAGTTGCCGAATACCGCGGCTTAATTTCTATTGCCGTAGGTCTGGTTTGGCACCTTCTGCAATGAACCCGAAACTATGGAACATTTCTTTATAGAGTGTCGTAGGTTCAATGTGTATAGAAAACGACTTCTGGAAGGTCCCTTCCGCCAACTTGGATTAGCCATTACGCTACCTATGATTCTGCATCTGGGGGCGTCGGCACTAGGACGCTGTAATACAAACGTATGTGATGCCATATATAATTTTATAAAGGAAACAATGAGACTTCCATGCTAATCTTACTGTTTCATTTTCGACAACAAGAAACCAAAAATATTAACTTCTAATTTTAAGGAACTATAGCCTGAAAATTATTATTAACGATTAGAATTAATTTAATATCTCATTTTTAGTAAAAGAAAACCTATTTCGGTATTTATTCTTTTTCGACACACTGCAGCGAGATTCATGGCCAATCCCCCATAGTGGGTTGTGCTATAACTACAGACACCAAAACAAACCAATCCAATCTAGCAACACCAACAAATGGGACGATCGCCTCAAATTCGGCAACGCGATCATCTATTTATCGGGCGTCGCCAAGCTGTGGTTAAAAACCCACGAAGCCGATTTACGCACGTCAGCTAGCTTCAAAACCAGCATCGCGGAAGTTTTCGGACGCACTGGCGTCCGCAAACTTCGCGCAGAGGAGCGCCTCCAATGCCGATCCCAACAAACTGTTGAAACGTTCACCAGCTACATAGAGGACATCGTTCACCTCTGCCGGCGTGTCAACCTGACGATGAAGGAGGCGGACAAGGTACGTCACATCATGAAGGGCATTTCCGACGATGTTTTTCATATGCTGCTGTCCTAAAACCCAGGCACTGTTCCTCAGGTCTTTCAGCTTCGCCAAATTTTCGATGAGCTCTACAGACAGGATCTTCTCACGCGGTCTTTCCCTTTGTCAGGCAAAAGCCTCGCGAGCATGACCGCGGCTCCTGAGATGGACTCCCCGCTTTGCCAGATAAACGTATTCGTCCGTGCTGAGGTCGCTCGTAAGCTTTCGCTGCTGTTCTCAGCCATGCCACCACCTTCGCCTTTGCCAGGTCATCCAGGAGCAAGTTTGCGCAGCTCTCCATTCTGCCCGCCAGACTCCACCGGTCCCGACTCCCGTTGATTTTCCCGAAGTGACTGCACCTCTCACCTATGCCGAGTCTCTCGCGCGGCCACCACCTCCGACTTTTGCGCCATTGCCATCAGTTGTGCCACTGCGTCCAGCTCCACCCTTCGTTCAGCCGCGGTACCCACACAGCAGTGGAATGTGGTGCACTCCTGACAGCCGGGCAATATGTTTAGCGTGTGGTTTACCAGCCCACGTTGCACGATTTTGTCGTCACCGCGCAACATCCTACCGCCGTACCTTCGACACCGAACCATATGTTTCCCCATACCCGCCATCCTCCGCGTCTCAGAACCTTAGCCAGAAGTCTTCCTCCTCGGACCACCGCCCTCTTGTTGACCGCCGTTCGCCATCGTCTCGATGCCACTCGCTTTCGCCGATGCGTCGTCGTCCTTCTACTCCGGAACGGTAAACCTTATCGTAGCAGTTCCTGAGGCAAGAACTGCGGCACCCACGAACAAACCAAGGCCCCTCCATTCTCCGACTAAACTTATTGATGTGTAACTGCATGGCGTCGCTGCACTCACCCTCGTTGACACTGTTGCCGCAGTTTTATTTATTAGTGCCAAACTTTGCCGTTTGCTCAGAAATGTTACGACGCCACTGCCAAACATGTCACTTCGTAGTGCCAGCGCAGACCGCGCCACGCCTGCAGCTGCGTGTACTGCTCGCGTTGTGATCAACGGCCTCCGGTACATCGTCGTATCTTTGGTGCTGTGTTCTTGTTCCCAGGGTCTTATTTTGGGATGGGACTTCCTCTCCGCTAATAAGGCCATCATCGACTGCTCTCGTGCTGAAGTGGAATTTCAAACGTTGTGTCATGCCCCACTCCTTGACGCTCGTGAGCCTGAAGATAAAATATTTGTTCCCGAAGTCGTTACAATTCCACCGCCCTCGTCTGCCCTTGCCACAGTGTCGTTCAACATGGTTGCTCATGCCAGTGCAATTATTACGCCATCCGCAATTTTCGCTCGTCGCAAATGTTCCCGCTGCCTTTCGCTCTTTTGGACGTTCATGCCGGTGTCAGAAGACGGCTCGTCGCCAACCGATTGTCCTGTCCTCTCACTTTGCTTCATACGGAGTGCATTGGCCGTGCCCAGTCTGTCGACCCTGCAGCCATCATTGGCATGCCAACTGGTCCCATCACCACTCATGAGGCCACCGGGGTGGCCTGTCACCCCACGCGGGAGCCGACTTCGCCCTATGTGTTACATAGCTCCATTGCCGACACGTTGACAGTTCCTAAAGGCGCCCAGACTCTACGCCTTCTTGACAAGTTCGGTTTGTCTTTCGACTGCCACCATGTTCCCTTGGGCCGCACGTGTACTGTTTGTCATCGCATTCACACGGTTACCAGTGGGCCACTGGGACAAACACCATCTCGTGTATCCACGACAGAGCGCCGTGTTATCGGTGACCACGTAGCTGACATGCTCAAGCGCGGCGTCATTCAGCCTTCGGATAGCCCCTGGGCATCTCTCGTTGTTCTTGTTAAGAAGAAGGATGGATCGATTCAATTCTGTGTCGATTACCGACGTCTTAACAACATAACTCGTAAAGATGTTTACCCTCTTCCGAGAATTGATGACGCCCTTGACTGTCTACAAGGCGCGGAGTTCTTCTCTTCTATCGACTTGCGCAGCGGCTATTGGCAAGTCCCCGTGGCACCCGAAGACCAACCTAAAACGGCCTTTGTAACACCAGATGGCTTATTTGAATTTTTTGTCATGCCTTTTGGTCTTTGCAACGCCCGCGCAACCTTTTAGCGCATGATGGACAACCTGTTGCTTGGTCTCAAGTGGAAAACGTGCCTATGCTACTTAGATGATGCGGTTATTTTTTCGCCAGATTTTCCCACCCATTTCTTTAGGCTACAGGAAGTGTTACAGTGTGTAACTGCCGCCGGCGTTCAGCTCAACTTGAAGAAATGCGACTTCGGCGCAAGTGAGCTCACCATCCTTGGCCATGTAGTTTCTGAACACGGTATTCTTCCTGACGCCTCCAAGCTCCGTGCAGTTGCTGATTTTCTCAAACCTTCCTCAGCAAGAGAACTTCGTAGCTCCCTTGACCTGTGTTCTTACTTTCACCGCTTCATTCGGCATTTTGCGTTCATCACCACCATTTTGCGTCCGCCTTGAATTAGCTTATATGGAGCGCTTTGAACGATTACGCGTGGTCGTCTACTTGTGACGATCCCTTCCAAGAGTTGCGCCGTCTACTGACCTCGGTGCCTATACTGCGTCACTTCGACCCGACAGATCGGACGGAAGTACACACAGACGCCAGCGGTGTTGGAATCGATGCTGTGCTCGCGCAGCTCAAATCTGGATTCGACGTGTACGTCGTTGCATACGCAAACCACACACTCACCCAAGCCAAGAAGAATTACTCCGTTACGGAGAAGGAATATTTGCCAATAATCTGGGCACTTGGATAATTTCAACCCTACCTCTATGGCAGCCCCTTGGACGTGATTACAGGCCACCATGCACTTTGATGGCTGTCCACGTTAAAGGACCCTTCAGGTCGATTAGCTCGCTGTGGTTTGCGGTTGCAAGCTTTCAACGTGCGTGGTGTCTACAGGTCTGGTCGCTGCCACACCGATGCCGACGGGCTTTCCCGTTCGTCCGTGTCAACTGAAAGCGATGCCTGACTCTCTGCCGTTGATCAAGTACTTTCGTTCCCACCAGGCTGCGACATGGCTTCGGAACCACGCAAGGACGCCTGGATTAGTGCTTTTATCCGCTTTCTTTCAAGCCCGTCGACTGGTCCTCCACCTTGTCGAGTTTTTCACCGTGAAGTGTCTCACTTCGAAATTGGGGATGGACTTCTCTATCGCCGGAATCAGGTCTCTGACGTCCGCAAGTGGTTGGTGGTCATGCCTCGACATCTTCGTGGGGAAATATGTTCTGCCTTCCATACTGACCCGCAGATTGCACATGCGCGTGATCCAGGTATTATTGGCGTGGCATGCACATCTTTGTGTGCAAGTACATTCGGTCGTGCCCTGAGTACCAACGCCGCATGGTCCCTGGTCAGCATGTCTCTGGTGCACTCCAGCCAATCCCGTGTCCTGCCAGGCCCTTTGATCGCATTGTCATTGACCTGTATGGACCCCTTCCGACCACGGTTTCCGAAAACCACTGGATAGTCGTCGCCATCGACGATTTGACGCGATACGCGGAAACAGCTGCTCTGCCGGCTGCCACCGCTCGCGATAAAGCATCATTCGTGCTGAAAAACATTCTTCTCCATCACGGTGCACCTCGCCAGCTTTTGAGGGATAGAGGACGTGTCTTCTTCTCTCAAGTCGTAAACGAGCTCCTTGCTGAATGTTGCATCATTCATCGCACCACCACCGCCTACCATCCTCAAACTAATGGTCTGATGGATATATTTAACCGCACCCTTGGCGGCATGCTCTCCAAGTACGTCGGCTCTGATTACACTGATCGGGACCTCATTTTGCCATTCATCACCTTCTCCTACAACACTGCACCACAGGTGACCACAAACTTCTCCCCTTTCACCCTCTTGTATGGCCGTGAACCTTCTACTACCCTCGATACCACTCTTCAGTACAGACCCGACTAATCCGAATGTACGCCAATCTCTGAAGCCGTCCGCCTCGCAGAGGAATGCCGTCAGCTCGCCTGTTCGTTTAAAACCGTCGACCAATCGCAACACATATCTCGACGTGACGATGCTCATCCGCATTGTCGCGTTTGTCAGGACTCCCTTGTGTGGTTTTGGGTGTCTGCCGTTCCTGCTGGACCCTCACCCAAGCTTGTCTCCAAATATGAAGGACCCTACCATGTTGTAGCGCAGACATCGCCTGTAAACTATATTGTCGATCCTGTGGCGCCACCTACGGAACAACGCCGTCATGGTCGTGAAACCGTCCACAGACAACGTGTGAAGCCGTATTACTACCCCATGGTTTTATTTTCACCATGAGTCGCCTGGATGGCTTCTTTTCCTAGGGGGGGGGGGCGATTGTAGTAAAGAAGAATGCCCGGTTCTGCAGCCATATCGCCGGTGGGCGGGCTTGGGCGAGCTCGAGATTGCCTGGGTGACTCTGGTTGACACACGGTGCGCTGCGCTCTTGCACTGTATTTATATTAGCACACACACACACACACACACATATATATATATATATATATATATATATATATATATATATATATATATATATATATATATATATATATATATATATATAGTTAGCGCCCAGTCCCTGCGGCTGGCCCGATGGACAGGAGTTTCTATTTGCACTGGGCTGGTGGTTCTGCTCCGAGGAGGGGTCCTAAGCATGAGTGCAGGGGGAAATATATATATATATATATATATTTTCCCCTGCACTCATGCTTAGGACCCCTCCTCGGAGCAGAACCACCAGCCCAGTGCAAATAGAAACTCCTGTCCATCGGGCCAGCCGCAGGGACTGGGCGCTAACTCCAGACGACAATACAGCGATTCCAATCACCTGAGCTGCTATGAATAGCGCGGTGACGACCCGGTACACACTTCAGAATCCACAGGTCCCAAAGTCGTTCCATGGCAACGTCTTCTAACAGGTGGAATATTGGATGGCATACTTTGAGCACGTGGCCGAGTACAATGAATGGAAGGACTCCACTAAACTTAGAAATGCCTATTTTTGCCTGGAGGACTGCGCGCGTACGTGGTTCGAAAACCATGAGGAGCAACTGACGTCGTGGTTTGAGTTCAGCTGTCAGCTGCTAGACATCTGCGCCTAAGTTCATCGCCGCGAACGGAAAGAACGAGCGATCCAGAACCACGTCCAGCTTCCCAATGAAAGTGTCACTACGTTCGTCGAAGACATGACGCGCCTCTTCAGACAAGCAGACCCTGTAATGACCGCAGACAAGAAGTTCCGGCACCTGACGCGAGGTGTGAAGGAGCAGCTCTTCGCTGGTGTGGTGCGGGGTCCTCCAAAGACTGTCGCGGTATTTTATCGGAAGTTGTAAGCATGGAGAAGATGCTTCAGGAGCGGTCGAACTTCTATGAATGGCAAGAGAGCGCAACAACCACTTCAGATATTTTCCCAGCCACCGCAAGCAACAGTGACAGCATCTGATGTGACTGAAGGAACATTTATTGCAGGTCCGGCGAGGACGCGAACTCGTCGCGCACCCACCTAGTCCTACGTCGGGACCGGCAGGTCTAGCCCACTGGCCCGGTCGCGGGCACGCCGGACAGCCAGGATTTGCTTTTCTAGAGTGGGGCTACGCAGAAGCGAGTCCCACTCCTCCTTGATGAACTTGGGGTATGTCGACCCGCACTCCCACAGCATGTGCGCTAGAGTGGAGGTCTGCCCGCAGGAGGGGCAGGCGTCGTCGCGATACACGTCCGAGTAAGCCTCATGGAGAACGGAGAGACACGGATACGTACTGGTCTGCAGAAGCCTAAGCGAAACGGCTTGCGCCCTATTCAACTTGGGGTGAGGGGGTGGAAAGACCCTTCTAGACATGTAGAATAATTTAATAATCTCCTTGTGAGTAGCGGGAGCGTCCCTGTGGCCGTAGGGAGGAGGGGAGTCGGTGCTTCTTGCACAGGAAGTGCGTTCGGTGAGGTCACGCGCAGCCTCGTGAGCAGACTCATTTAGGTTCGGGGGAGCACCCTCGACCGACCCTACGTGAGCTGGAAACCAGTAGATTGAATGATGCGTGAGAGCATATCGACTCGAACTGCTAAGAAGACGAGCAGCTTGCTTGCCGATGCAACCCATCTGAAAAGCCCTAACTGCCGTTTTGGAATCGCTATATGTCTCGGACCCACGACCATCTAGCAGGGCGAGGGCGATGGCGGCTTGCTCGGCGACTCCGGGGTCTGAAGTGCGAATGGAGGCGCAGTTGGAAATCTTGCCACTGGAGTCGACCACAACGATGGCAAAGGTCTTCCCATCGCTGTACTCCACGGCGTCGACGAAGCTTGCTCTAATGTCTCGTTGCTTGATCTGTTTGAGGATGGCTGCTGCTCTGGCCTTGCGTCTGTCTTCGTTATGGACGGGATGGACATTTCGGGGCACAGGCGCCACTTCGAACTTGTTTCGAATGCAGCTAGGGATCGGGGTATTGACCATCGGGAGTCCCGCAGGTTGGTAACCCAGCTCTTCGAGGATGTGTTTACCTGCCGCTGAGGTGCTCAGGCGAGTGAGTTGCGCGCGTTCTTGGGCTTCGGCAATCTCCACGGCCGTGTTAGGCACCCCAAGCTTGAGGAGATCCTCGGTATGGGTCCTGATGGGTAGCCAGAGAGCCCTCTTGACCCCTTTGCGGATGAGAGCACTGAGCTTGACTCGCTCCGCTCTGAGCCAGTTGTGCATAGAGGTTGTGTACGTAAAGTGCCATAGTACGAAGGCATTGATAAGCCTGAGGAGACTGTTTTCCTTCATTCCTCGGTGCCTGTTTGCTATTCTGCGAACGAGGCGGAAAGCGTTGTCCGTCTTTGCGATGATCTTGTGGACAGCCGTGCCGTTCCCGCCGTTGAATTCGACAAACATGCCCAGGGCCCGAATAACGTCGACCCTGGGTATCACCCCCCCCCCCCCCCCCCGTCACAAGTGCGAAGACTGATGCTGCTTTCGGAGACTGGCTTCCAATCTTTGGGTCTGCCTCCCTTCTCTTTTCTGTAAAGCGAAGCTCCGACTTGGCGGGGGAGCATCGAAGTGCGGTAGGGCGGAGATACTCCTCGATCACGTCGATCGCCTCCTGCATGGATTCTTCGACTCTACCCTCGCAGCCGCCGGAGCACCATTAGGTGATGTCGTCGGCGTATATGGTGTGCTTGACGCTCTCTACGCGTACCAACCTCTCGGAAAGACCAATCATACAGATGTTGAACAGGGTGGGTGAGATGACGGCGCCCTGAGGAGTGCCCCGCTCTCCGAGGGGCACATCGTTGGAGCGGAAGTCCCCAATGTGAAGCTTGGCTTTCCTGTCCGTTAGGAAAGAGCTGACGTAGTTATGGAATCTGGAACCGAGACCCAGGTCTGAAATGGTGTTTATGATGAAGCTGTGGAGCACGTTGTCAAAAGCTTTCTCGAGGTCCAGACCAAGCAAAGCCTTGACGTCTCTGGAACGGCCATCCACAATCTGATGCTTTATTAGCTTTATTGCATCCTGCGTCGAGAGTCCGGCGCGGAAGCCGATCATGTTGTACTATCGGCGTCAAATGAAAGTTGAACAGCGGAGCGCGTGGCCCAAGCATAAGTGAAGATATAGTGCGCGCCGTTTAGTCATCACAATTGACAAGCGCGCACATCCGATTTGGCCGCATGGCGCGATCCCCCTCTTGTGAGATAATTTCGCTTCTGTCCTGGTTCTTACATTACCTTGCGATGAGGGTGCACTGTGCTGGCGATGACGGTGCAAACTGCACCACGCGGACCGCTATTCGCGCTGACAGCACTTGTGGCTTCGGCGATCTGTGCGACAAGACTCGCCGTAAACTGCAATATTTAAGCTTCGTTTTTATTTTTTATTTTCTCCCTTTCAAACGTAAGAACCAGGACAGAAGCGAAATTGTCTCACTAGAGGGGGATCGCGCCATGTGGCTAAATCGTATGTGCGCGCTTCTCAATGGTGATGACTGGACGGCGCGCACTATATCTTTACTTATGCTTGGGCCACGCGCTCCGCGATTCAACTTTCATTTGACGCCGATAGTACGTGTAAACCTCGTTGTCATCGAGGAACCCGTTTACCCTGTTGAGGACGACGCGCTCCATCATCTTGCCGACGCAGGATGTTAGAGAAATGAGCCTGAGGTTCTCAATGTTCGGGGCTTTGCCGGGCTTGGGAATGAGCACCGTGCAGGCCATCTTCCATTCTGCAGGAACAACGCCGCTATTCCAGGACTCGTTGATTTTGTCGGTCAGAAAGACGATCGACGTGTCCTCGAGGTTTCTCAACATTCTGTTGGTGACTACGTCTGGACCCGGCGCAGACTTGCGGTTGAGCGCGAAGATGGCCTGTCTGACCTCGGCAACGGAGAAGTCTTCATCGAGCTCGGGGCGTGGAGGGCCTCGGTAGTCCGGGTGTTGGGTCACTGGATCTCCGTCGCGACGGACGGGCAAGTTCTTATGTACGAGTTTTGAGACGAGCTCTTCGACCGTGTGAGACCTGGTGGCTTCGTGAAGGGCCCGGGCCAACGTATGACTCTGATTTGACTTTGAGCCGCTTTCGTCGAGAAGGTGTTTCAGCATACCCCAGGATTTGCCGTTGCGCATCTGTCCGTCTATGGATTCGCAGAGCTCGTCCCACTGCTGCTGGCATAGCGCCTTGCAGTGGTCATCGATGACCTTGTTGAGCTCCGAGATCTTTTTTCGGAGTCTGCGATTGAGCCTTTGACCCTTCCATTGGCGGAGCAGGGCGTTTTTGGCCTCGATCAGGTGGGCAAGTCTGATGTCCATCCGCTCGACGTCGAGATCGGTTTCCACTTTCTTGGTAGCCGCGCAAGCGTCGTTCCGGATGCCTTCGCACCATTCTTCGAGGGTGGCGGGTGCCCTGGCTCTGCCGGGTTCTTCGCGAATCTTGCGAAAGCGGTCCCAATCGACGAACGTGAATTCCTTGATCCTACTCCGAGACACCTTGAAGTTGGTCTCGAGAATGTAGTGGTCGCTGCCGAACTCCATGGCGGTGTTCTCTCAGCCAACGTCCTCAACGTTCCTGACGAACGCGAGTTCGGGTGTCGAGTCCCGGGTGACGGAGTTGCCGATGCGCGTAGGAAAATTCTTGTCAGTGACCAGAGTGAGATCCATCTCGTTGGCGTCTTGCCACAGGTTGCGCCCCTTGGTAGTGTCGTAGACGTAACCCCAGATGCCGTACGGTGTGTTGAAGTCACCAACGACGACCAAGGGACGAGGGCAGGCCAAGTCGGTCGCTTTATTGAGGATGGTCTTGAACTCCTGGCGCGAGTCCCTGGGGTTGCTGTAGATATTGAGGACGAACACGCTGTTTCTGCGCTGATTCTGCTGTGGTACGTCGAGCAGGATCTCAACCATGACATATTCAATTCTACCTCTCGTCAGCTTGAGGTCGTGGGTGAGATGAGTCAGCCTTTTATCAATCAAGGTGCAAATCCCTCGCCCCCAAGGCAGGCCCGACACGGCCCTGTAGCCCTGGAGTAAGGCGGCGGAGACTAATGTTTCCTGGAGAGCAATGACTTGAGGTTTGAGAGTCAAATACCTGAAGACCTGCTGCAGAGGGGCTGTTTTGTTAGAATACCCCCTGCAGTTCCACTGCCAAGTGCGAAAACTTTCTTTGGACCTATCCATTATGGCGGACCGGATGGACTACCACCTAACGGGGCAGTGAGGGCTGCGCAAAGACGGGGACCTCCTGTCGCTAACCTGATTGGATATTGAAATCTAGCTTCCTTTAGTATGGTGGGAACGGTGAGCGGTTGTACGACGGAGGCGGATGAAGCCATTCGCGCCTCAATGGCGTCTATGCGATCAGCGAGAGCTCCGAGGCCCTTGTTGGGGTCTCCGAGTGCAACCTGAATTTGACGAGCGTTATCGGTTGGACAACTGACGCTAGTAGTGACCTGTTTGAGGCCATCTGCCAGCCCAATGAGAGTTTCCTTAATCTTGCTGACCTCTGCGGACAACGCTCCCGATTCACTTGTTTGTTTTAATACTGCTCTGCGTTTGGAAGACGTCGCAGTAGCGTCTACAGGTGGTGGGATTGGAGTCTCTGTAGCCCTGCCTGGCACAGCGTTATCTGACGCATTCGAAAGGAGTTTCCGAATCTCTGCCATTTCGTCAACTAGCCTCTTGATCGTGCTCTTGAGGTCGTCGTTCTCTTTGCGTAAGCGACTGACTTCCGCGTCCCTAGCTCGCTCTGGGCGTGGGTCATTACGAGGTGCCGGAGCAGCTTCTATATTGGCACCGGGCTTGGGACGTGCCAGATCGGCCCAAACGATGGTCGGCTGCTTCCCCAAACGTGTCGAGGCGACCTGAGGTCCAGATGCTGGCTGGGTTCTGCAACCCGGGCGGCCCCTGGAACCGGATCTGGATCTGGATCGGACTCGGGATCTTGACATCGACCTGGCCCTGGAGACGGAGCGGCTCCTGGTACAACCCCTGGAGCGGCCTCGAGACCTGGATCTCCCCCTGGACCGGGAGCGGCTGCGAACGTATTGGCGTTGAGGCGATGCTTGCCGAACTGGATTCGCGCCCTCCATTGGCGGGAAATGTTCGGCGTTGAGGGCATAGAAGCGTTCCCCCCGTCTGCGCCTGACAAGATATGGCGTCTGAAATCATCGCTTGCACTCCTTGGCGGCAGTAAGGTGGTCGCCACCACACAGCTTGCATTTGGGATCGCACCTATGCTGCGCGTCGGGGTTTGCTTCTCCGCATCCTCTGCAGATGGCGTCGTTGGGCGAAGGGCAGACGTCGGAGTGGTGCCCGAGCCTGCCGCAGCTGTAACACATGTCCATTTGCTTCCGAAATAAAGTGCACCTGACGATAGTGCCGCCGTAAGAGACAAAATTTGCCACTCGGTACCCCTCGAACAGGACCACCACGGTGCCGGTGTTCTTGATTCTTTTGGCGCCCAGCGCCCTGGGATTTCTCAGGTTGACGAGTTTTTTGTCGATCGCCGCGGGCCCGTCGGTAACGGAGACGCCTCGGATGACGCCCTTGCACGTGTAGTGGGGGGCGGCCTCGTAAGCGCTCACCTGAAAACGTTGGCCGGCGACGGAGATGCCCTCGATACCGACGTAGCGTGCAGCGTTGTCCCTGTTTGGTGTGCTGATCACCATTATGTTTTGTTGAAAGTTGGGACACATCGTTTCCGTGTCTCGCGACGCCGAATCGAGCCTGGCAGCCTGCCGTATGGCGTCGGCGACTGTGGTAGGTCCACACTTGCTGATACACAGGCCTCCCCTGGGCCGCACGACGATCTTTGCCTCTTCCTTGGGCATCGGAGGCATCCTGGCGCCTCGAATTATCTTGCTCTTAATGCCCGCGCGGTCGGTAGGACGCCGAGCGTTGGAACCGGCCTTATGCCTAAAGTCAGCCACACTGGCATTGGCCGCGTTTCTCTCGCTTCTAGAAGAACGTCTGGCGGCAACGAGCTGCGACCCGGAGTCTTTAGAGAAGTCCTCGGGGGATAAAAGCTCCCTTTCCACCTCACACTCCATCACAAAGTCCGTGGAAGAAGCCTCTGACGAGAAGATGTGGGCGAGCGATGCCTCGCCTCGCGAACCCTAACACGGTTAGGCTCAGCACACAGTCATGGCGTAGTCGAAAGAAAAACGGCAAGAAATATCACAAAAGTCCACCCACCCACAAAAGTCGGGTATCGGCGTGTTCCTCTTGACTAAACGGATCCTAAAATGTAGAAATTTCAGGGGTACACAATCGAAAAACATCCGAAAATGTTTGCAAAAAGCGGGAGCCTAGCGAACAACGTCAGATGTGCCTCAAACCTACTGCGCCGCCAACATCTGATAACTCATTCGCACCATTGGGTGGGAGCAAATTCAGCAGAATTACGGTGCGTCACAAGCTATGGTGAGCTCCATTGCCAATGTGGTAAAATATGTAGTACACCAAGCACACCGGTCCAGCTTGCCTCTTGCTAACATTGCGCCTGCGCCAACTGAACACCACCGTTCTGTCGCCGTTCTGTCTCAGGGCATCTGCCTACGCAGAAGCCCTGAG